>NC_139344.1:104036321-104636321 GCF_055883805.1 Amblyomma maculatum | reverse complement strand
GCGACCTGTGCTTCTGATGGTTCTGATCCGCTTGTGGTCATACTGGGCTATCTTGTGTTGGACCATCCCCTGCATGACATGCTTGCACTGAAGGTACACACCCCATTTTCGCTGGCACTCCTCGTCCGAGCCGCCTTTCACAGCATAACGGTGTAGTCGGTTGGCCTCGCGATGCGCCTTCAGCGCTGCCTGTACCTTGCAGTCCGACCAGCCTTTGTGTCACACGCCTCTCCGAGAATTCATCCGAATTTTGTGCTTCTGCATCAGATGGTGCAGCTCCCTGATGGAACTCCTCGTAGCTAGTGACCTGACTGTGCTGCAGGCTGTGCTCAAATTCCGCTGCGATGAACTCGTATGCTCTCACAGGCGGGTATCGCCGGGCCGGTTCTCGATTCTCTGTTTGTGCACCTCGCCAGACAGAGTATGTGAGCATGATCTTCAGGCGGTTATGGCCGCTGCCTGCACTGAAGATCCCCTCCTCGTCAATATGGATTCGGTGCACGTGTCTGGTCGCTGAATGCGAGCGCATAATCAGTGCAACTGCGGCTGCTCCTTGCACACCGCTTGAACTTCCCTTCACAGTCCGGGCGGAGGTTTAACACCTCAAGGGAGAGTGCATTGGCGGTTTGCAGCAGGAGCTCACCGTTGAAGGCTTGGTAGCCGTCTGTTGGCTGAGTGTGTCTAATAAAGTCCCCTATCAGCAACACTTTGAGCCCGCCCACTAGCTCACCTCGATCGCAAAGCAGTGCATGACACTGGCATTGCCTTCGTGGTAGCTGCCAGTTATTGTTAGATAGAGAATGTCCACAACGAGTTGCACACCCATGAGGATTTTGCTGATCCAGAGATGCTCACTGCATGTACGGGGTGTTTCTTCCTATGATGTGCCTTGCCGCCACCTTTGCGGCCTTCTCCGTTGCTGTTGCGCCCTATCCAATGCCAGTAGGGATGGATTGGTGGTGTCTCTAGATCACGTTAGTGCTGTCTCAGCAACCGCGAACAGTGACACATTCTCTGCATCTAGGTTCCTGTATAGTTCCTCCCACTTGTGCTGCTTTCTCGCGCCATGCATATTCAGGAACCCTACATTCACCTCGGCTCTCTTCTGGCAACGTTGGCGGCGGCGATGAAGGTGTAGTCTTTCATAGTGGCCTTCGGAGCACTGTTCAGCATAGGCTGTGCCATATAATGCCGGCATCCCATGATGA
This sequence comes from Amblyomma maculatum, assembly GCF_055883805.1. NCBI lineage: Eukaryota > Metazoa > Arthropoda > Arachnida > Ixodida > Ixodidae > Amblyomma > Amblyomma maculatum. The sequence goes on along the minus strand of NC_139344.1, from coordinate 104,635,113 downwards.
TGTACCCGTGGCACCTCGAGCGCTGCCTGCCTGTTTTTTATTGCCTCCACTGAGGCCACTGGTGAACCAGGTGCTGTTTAACTATGTCGCTAACACAGTGGTATAGATTCTGGCTGGCACTTAACCTCTGCGGGCTCAGTGCCTGTGCTGGGAGTATCCCATACGGTGATGGTTCCTGTTGCTGTTGTGGCACCCTCAGTGGTTTTACAGGGCCGTCTTGGGTCTGGCTATGGCGGGTTCACCGAGGGGCGAGGTAGTAGAGGTTACTGGGGTAGCAGCTGAGGCTGATTGGTCGCACTCCCCTAGTGCATAATGTCAGTCCCATTGGGGTCCACCACGCTGGCAGCCGCTGTTAGCTGGGAACCTCTGCTTGGGGCCTCTACACATTGCTGTCAGTATGTATCTGAGGCCGGCAGTGTCAGGTGAACAGAAGGTATGCTCGGAGGCCGTTGCTGGGGGCATTGGCTGGGCGGTAGCATAGCATGTTGGGAGTGAGGTCTGGGGCACGGCAGGCATGATTCCATCTTCGGTGACATCAAGGAGTGGTCTTGAGGTCTGTCTGTCTGGGCCACGTAGAGCGCCGAGGACTGAGGTGTCCAGCTTGTCTTGCCGCGTGGTGGCGCGGTCCCATTTTTTATGTCAGCATCTCCTCATTCTAGGCAAGCAGTGTTTAGCTTAGTGTTGTCTCTGAAAATCTTGGAGGGGACGTCCTTAGATCCTTCTGGCAAAGGATGGGAGACTTCTTGCTCCTGGGCAGTGCGACGGCCTTTTGGGATGATCTGCTTGTGGATATGGCTGGGCCCAGGTCGTGTATATGGGCGCACTCCTAAAGAAGGTCCCGCTATGTGGCCAACCTGGATTACAGCTTGGTGTGTGGTGTCTGCTAGGTAGCGTATGCCGTCTTGTGCCAGTTGGCCCTCTCTATTCAAAAGCTGAGAGAGGTTGATGAATTTGGCGTTTAGTGATGCGCAGAGCTTTTTGAGTTCTGCGTTAAGCAGGATTGCCCTCGCTAGGCTTGCAGCTTCTTGCGTGTGCTTCCCCTTTTTGGTGGGTTTTTATTTCCCCCTCGTACACGAGCGAGACGTTCACTCGCTACGGCGGTTTCATTTGATTGCTGTTGATTTGTATAATTACTCGGGCAGATTAAAGCTTGTTCGAGTGTGCAACTCCTGTTTGTCCCCTGTGGCCCAAATCCTCCGCAGTGGCGACTTCTCGCACCGCAGGCTGGGTGTCTCAGCTCTATCTGTTAGGGCTGGCACACCAGGGCTAGAATGTGACTGTAGTGTCTAGCTCCCCTCCGTGACGCATTATTTCGAGAATAACCGCCATAGGTTGAAATTAGTTTGGGAAACAGTAAGCTTAGGCATGGGCATGTGTTTGCTGTTTCATATTTTTTTGGACTGGGGAAAGTGTTCTAGTTCAGCTTTTTCCTTTTCATTTCCAATTTGCTTTTTGCCATAAGAGGTCACTTCAGCTTTTATTATGCAATTTTCAATGCAAAATTAATGTTATAAATACTTGTTTCTTGGATATTTGTGTTCTCAGTCTAACACTTCTCAATGCCACCATAATCTCATGACATGTTTTGGTCAGTGTTGAGTCCCTTTAAAAGAATCTTGCTATATGTGCTTTCAAAGAGCTAAGATGAGAGACAGGTAAAAAAAAAAGTGCAGGAGAAGTGTCGTTTTTGTGGAAATTAAGTGCACAGCTGTAATAAGCATATTGTTCCTTGACTTTTCTATCAGGATAACATGCAAGACTTTTGATGTTTTGGACCACAAAGTAAGTTTACTGGCCCTGTTGCTGCGTGACATATGCTTAAACAAAGAACTTTGTTCTGTTTGGTTAATGCCTCGAAACGTTTTGCTTTCCTAGTACATGGCTGCTTGCTGTGACTCATAGTGTTTAAATTTAATACCTCTCTGGGTAGTTTTGGTGGTATGCCTTGTGGAATGTCAAAATTTCATGCAGGAATCGTGTTATGCAGCTAATGGGCTAGAGGTGAACACGAAAAAGCTTACGCATTTTTACTCACGGCCGTGAAGTGATGCTTAATTGCATGCAGTCTTTTATGCTTAACAGGAATGCCTGCAGTAGTTGTGTGGTGTGTGGTTCAGTGCCGCTGAGGCGCAACAAAGGATGCTTTTTGAATCGAGCATTTGGGCAGTGTGCTGCACGACCAGCTGACTGGAAGCCCACAGTTGGGGCCACTGCATGGCACCGGCTGGAAGCATCGCTCAGCCTCGACCTGTGGGTGGCATTGAGTGAGGAGCGCTGCCGCCAGGGGCTCCTGCGCCAAATCCAGGTGGGCCTGGAGCCCTTCATGCGAGGCCTGCATGATGCGCGAGCCCTGCTTAATGGAGAGGCACGACCACCTGACGAGCCTCTGGCTACTGCTACTGACAGACGTCGCTCACCACGTGCTGCCAAGGATGCCCCTCAGAGTCTTTTCCTAGTTGACCTGTTGCTTCCACTGGTGAGTGTCGCTTGATAAAAAAATTAAATGGTTTCTGGCACTTGGCGCCACGATGGCCTGCTTATGCAGGAGCGTAAGTGTGTGGTGTCAGGCTGAGCTGCATTGGAATTTTGTATACTTTCAAACATTTTACTAAATGCGTGCAATGTGTGACAAAAGCCTCTGTACCTACAGTACTGTCATTGAAGAGGAGGAAAGGAAAATACAGTGCTGCAGCAGAACTTCCTAAAATGTACATGTACCAAAATGTAGCCATTCGAGTCCTCTTTTATGCACTCAATTGGTATTTCACTTGAGCGTTGTACAGGCTGTTTCATACTTGAAGGGAAACTGGGAGCATGTGGGAGCACGTGGCAAATTCAAAGGAACTAATATGCTATATTGTGAAGTTTATTTTAAGGCCTTTAGTTCTTGTAACAGTGCTAAACGGCTAAAAATGCTTGTTTTTTGTTTGGTGTTCTGCTCTAGCACAACTTGTTTTGTGTTTTTGAGCTTTTTGTGGGTTATAGTCAGTATATTTGTGGAGGGTGGCAGAGTGCAATCTGGCGCCTGCCATTAGGCTTGAAAATCTGCTGAAGAAGCTGCTTTGGAAGCTAGGTGGTCAGTCTTGGCTCAGTGTGGCTGAAAGGGCTTTGCACTAGATTGCGTTCTGGAGAGAGCACCACATGTGCCGGATCTTTCCTTGTTGTTGAAACCATAGCTTAAGGTTGTTGAAACTTTAGTAAATAAAGATGAAACAGCGAGAACACTCAGTGAACATGCATAGCTACTCAAGAGTGAACTGAAATTTAAAGCATGCTTACTTCAGACCACTAGTTAAAATTCTAGGCTGATCATTGCCTGGAGTCGAAGCTCGTGAAGAATTGTTTGGAATGTTTGTTTCCGCTGCAGTAAAAAGAAAAAAAAATAGCAGCAGAAGCAGTGGAATCGTGCGACCGGTGCTGAATTCTTGGTGTGCCCTGGCGCAGGCTCGATGCATTTGAAACCACCGTGTTCCAAATTATTCCGCTTGCTTGAGGCCACTGCATTCCAGATTATTCCATTTGCCTAGTAGGCACTTGGCAAAGAGAAGTCTAGGAGTTAGCTTAATAACAGCAGTTTTACTTCCATGTAGCTATGTGGGCTCAATGGCCTATCTGGCATTCTGAAGGAGCTAGCAGCTCACATGCAATTTCCAAAAGTTTCAGCTTTGATGACCTTAGCAAAAAAAACTAATACCTTTTATTGAAGGAAGTACATCCTGTGTAATGTGTACAGAATTTTAATTGAAACTTCAATATTTTGGCACATGTAATTGAGAGGTACAAGGTAACAAATTTAGTTTAAGAAATAAGCAATTTTGAATGAGGTGAAATTCGGCATCACAAAAAAAAAAAAAAAAAAAAAAATGAGCTTTTGTCTAAAGGTACAATAGATTTCAAGCATTTCTCACTTTTCGCACCATTCTAATAATAGACTGTTCTTAACTCTTTCAAACTAGCAGCTTACCAGTATCGCTCAAGAGGAAAGTATACAACAGTTGCATCTTACCTGTGCTCACCTATGGGGCTGAAACGTGGAGGCTAACCAAGAGGGTTCTACTTAAGTTGAGGACAACCCAGAGGGCTATGGAACGAAAAATGGTAGGGGTAACATTAAGAGATAGGAAGCGTGCAGAGTGGGTCAGAGAAATTACTCAAGTTATCGACATTCTAGTGGAAATTCAGAAGAAATGGGCATGGGCAAGACAAGTAGTGCGAAGAGAGGCTAACCGATGGTCGCTTAGGGTAACAAACTGGATTCTAAGGGAAGAAAAGCATAGCAGGGGGCAGCAGAAAGTTAGGTGGGTGGATGAGGTTAAGAAGTTCGCAGGGGTCAAGTGGATGCAGCTAGCACAGAACCGGTTAATTGGAGAAATATGGGAGAGGCCTTCGCCCTGCAGTGGGCATAGTCAGGCTGATGATGATGATGATGATGAACTCTTTCAGGACCATGCTCACAGTCTCATGATCAATGACGTATGGGCCATGCGCTGCCAAGCTCCTAATTGCTTGATTTTATTCCATGCACACTGTACATTGCACCCATTGATCCCTGAGCTAGCAAGAAATGCCAGGTTCAACCACCTAGCTTTTAAAGAATTCAATCAACAGTTTCTCTATATTGATGATACCAAGCAAGTTTGCACTCCTTCCCGTCCTTCCACAATGTGTGCACTCCGCAAGGTGCAAAAGTACAGAAACATACAATACAAACTGCAAGCTGTGCTATGAGCAGATGGAAATTGAGCCCTAAACAAATGTTTTTTGTCGTACGTTTGTGCTTCACCGCAGCGAAGAACTGTTTTCTTAAATGGCAAAAGAACTGTGGGAGAAAAAAAATGCCAACCACTGGTGTGAGCAGCACCAAAAAAAAAAAATAATTATCATTAAGCCTGCCAAATTTTTGCACACAAAAGGAAAAGAAATCCAGCACGTTTTGTATTTTGTATATTCTGAAAATTTTAATTACATTTACACACACACACACACACACACACGCACGCACGCACGCACGCACACACACACACACACACACACACACACACACACACACACACACACATTGATGCATTTGTAAACCTTTTTTATGTTGTTTTTGGTTAATTTTTTTCATGAGATGTTATTTATATCTTGTATGATTTTAAGAGTAATATATTTTTTATTTCAACGACCATCTAATGAGCTGCATTATTAGTTTAGAGCAAGATAGTGTGCAAAAACTGAATTTATTTAAAAAAATTTTTCTAACAGCCTTCAGATTGTTTTTTTTTTTCTTTTTTCTGGGTACTGTAAGATGCAAAATAATAGACTTTTATGGGAGTTACTGGATCCCGACCATATGTTTGGAAACCATCAGTGTAAAACATCTGAGCTAGATAATACAGGTAAACGAGGCAAAACGTGGCTGGTTGTGAAATGGGATAAAAATATGCTTCCCCCTTTTTTTTTTCTTTTTCAATATATTATTCACTTTCTGCTGCCATTTGTCAAGTCCTGTGGTCATTCTCAGCATTCATACTGGGGTCAATATACTATTTGTCATTGGAGGAGAGATGAGGTTTTATTCTGAAAGCTGTATATGAATCAGAAGTGAGGCTACAGCTGGCATGATGGGCCTTTCTGTGTGTTGCAGGACTGCAGCAGTGGAGGAGGCTCGTCTGGCTACCAGGTTCAAGGGCCAACATCTTGTGGGGCCAGTATGTCCATAGTGGGGACCATTCAATGCAGAGGGTTCGTGCATACCAAGGCCACAGTTCAAGAAGCCATCAAGGTCAGCTCATGCACAAAAGCTCTTCAATATTGATCGCAGCCCTCAAATTTTAATTTATACTTCAGTGGAGTGAGGTTGGGAGAAATATGAATGTGCACACAAAATACCTCTCACTTCTAGTGCAGACTATGTTGATCTCATTGAAATGTGTATTTGCTTAGTGCTATATACATCTCTGGATGAGCGGCATAGGAGAGAAAGAAGACAAAGTAAATAAGAGTACACATGGCCTTTGCATTGGGTGCAAGCTGAAAAATTGAGCTGGACACTCACAAGTGAAATATCTTCTTGTAAATGAAAGCCTTCAACCCTGCAGTCTCTTTAAGGCTGGTCTAAGCTCTTATGTCAAGCCTAGAATTGTTTGAGTTGTTGGCCAAAACATCCACATAATTTTTTGCAATAGAAGGAAAGAGCTGTGCACTTTGTCACTTGCACTCTTTAGCTGCTTTTTTCATTGTTCTGTTTGCATCCACCACATGTGAAAATGAGGTTCCTTTGCAAAAATATATGAAAAAAAAAATATAAGCCATGAATTAATTGCTGTGTGGAAACTGTGGAGCAGATGTCACTGTGAAAGGTGCTTTTGTGTATATTTATTTTGTTGCCTATTTCAGTGGTAAGGCACTGACCCTGTGTCTAATTGGCATTTTTAAATTTTGTGGCCTATTGAGGAGCATGGCTTATTCTTAGGCCGGTTTATTGTTTCATGTAGCCTTTTACTCCAGCTCTTGTAACTAGAAATTCTACACCTGACCACTAAGTAACAGCTTTATAAGTCAATGATACATGGGTAAATAAGGCTGAGACAGCACCTGATGTAGGTAATTGAAAAGCTGCAATAAACTTTAAATCTTTTTACTCTTGTACTTGTAGCAAACTATTTAGACAAACTAGTATGACCAGGCCGGAAGGTGTAGACTACTCACTGATATAAACTGTAGGCTTAATTTTTGGTATTTCATACCTCTAGCATAACTAGCATAACTAATTTTATTGCAGTGTCACAGTACAGTAGGCTCACTAATTCAGACTTCAAGGACTAGGATTTTTGTTTGATATAGTATTATATATAGGAAGGGCACCTTAGTATGATCCAAGGCTAATTGTGATTTGCCTAATGGATATGTATGTATACAAATAGTATTTTGTAACTATATATATCTTTTTCAAATGTAGCTAAAAGCATCAGCACAACTCAAAATATTGTTATAGGGTTTTTCTGAGTTGCCAGAGCCACACTTCACCATTATGAACACACAGAGAGACCAGTTCATACACTAATGTGCCAGCTCTAGCTTCAGTGTTGTCGTCTGGCACACCACCCAAAACTCTAATATGCACCGTAATGCCATTGCTCCGAAGGACAAGCACAATTTTTGTGTACTAGCTAGACCAGCAAGCAGTAATAGTAGGGCTTAACATGTGCGACGTGCGCAATTTGGGTGGGTAGTGCAGTGGAATGAGACTTCGGGTACTTAAGGTAAAGGGCATGGTCTCGTAGGTCATGCTGCTCAGTTGCTGTGAGACATGGTAAGGACTGATGTAACGAGGCATGAGTTACTCACACTGGCCCACACGGTGGTCTTGGAGCCTGAGGATTAAGGAGCCAGGAGGGTAGTGAGCATCCCAATGGTGATGGTTGTAACTGCATTTTTGGGCAGTCTGAGAATCACTAACCCGATTCCGAGCAATATGACTTACGGTGTCGGTGAGGGCAGTGGCATCAGAAGAATGACTACTGGCCATCGGGAGACAGCAAAGGGTTATGGCTAGAAAGGAGGTGAAATGATGAGTAACTGGTGGTATTGTGGCAGGACAAGTAGTATTGAAGATGTGGGAGGGCTCATCATGAGTGATATAGGGCAAAATTTATAACCGTTGTGGCAATCATAATAAGGAGCGAGGTCAAGGGGGTGAAAATTAGCGAACTGCGGTAATGGTGAAAGATATGGCCTGGGCATGAGGAGATGAAGCAGATGGGTTCAAAGAATTACAGGAGTTGTAGCGTATAAGGAGGGACTGAGTTAGAGCAGCAGCAGCAGCAACCATGAGAATGGTGGGCTGCAAAAAAAAGGTTGCTCAGAGGGTCGGCGAGAGTAGAGGCTCATGTTCGTGAATTCTTGGTGAATGACTGCTTGAATGAGGGCAATCATAGTGTCAGCAGGCTGAAAAGTGAAGGCAACAGAAGTCATAGCTTCCAGTTTTTTACGGATTGTCTGGGTCATATTTTCTGGATGTAATGGCTGGTGCATTGTTGGCATGTCCTCACACGAAGAAGTAGCAGCCGTGTTTGGAAGTCTGTTAAAATGGGGAGCAATATGGTGGCGTTTGGTTAGCTCAAACTGCCGCCAGACCTGGAGGATAGGATTCGATGGTGGTACAGTCTTTGCAGAGCAGAAGGCTGAATGTGTCATCCAATAACCTCTTCAGATGGCCCACCTTGTCAGTCTTTGACATGGTGCTGTGCACTTTATGGAACAATGTCCTATATACCTATATATATCATATATATATATATATATATATATATATATATATATATATATATATATATATATATATATATATATGATGACCTAGACAGGAAAAGTAGAAAAGTAGGTTTGAAAATCAATATGCAGAAGACTAAGGTAATGTTCAACAGCCTCGGGAAGGAACAGCAGTTTACATTAGGTAGCGAAATACTGGAAGTAGTAGGCGAATATGTCTACTTAGGACAGGTAGTAACCGCAGATCCGGACCACGAAAAGGAAATAACAAGAAGAATAAGATTGGGATGGAGCGCATTTGGCAAGCACTCGCAGAGTATGACTAGCAGCTTACCGGTATCGCTCAAGAGGAAAGTATACAACAGTTGCATTTTGCCTGTACTCACCTATGGGGCTGAAACGTGGAGGCTAACCAAGAGAGTTCTACTTAAGTTGAGGACAACCCAGAGGGCTATGGAACGAAAAATGGTGGGGTAACATTAAGAGATAGAAAGCGTGCAGAGTGGGTCAGAGAAATAACTCAAGTTACCGACATTCTAGTAGAAATTAAGAAGAAGAAATGGACATGGGCAGGACATGTAGTGCGAAGAGAGGATAACCGATGGTCGCTGAGGGTAACAAATTGGATTCCAAGGGAAGGAAAGCGTAGCAGGGGGCGGCAGAAAGTTAGGTGGGCGGATGAGATTAAGAAGTTCGCAGGGGTCAAGTGGATGCAGCTAGCACAGAACCGGGTTAAGTGGAGAAATATGGGAGAGGCCTTCGCCCTGCAGTGGGTATAATCAGGCTGATGATGATGATGATGTCCTATATACACGATAGGTGCGGCTCAGTGGTTGACTGAGCTCGAGAATCAAAGTTAGCACTCAACTTGCATACAGTTGTTTTGCCAAATAAGTACTTCAGCTTTTGCTTACAGATATCCCAGGATATGATGTCTTCTTCATGTGTCTCGAGATAGGAACTTACGTTAGCAACCAAAATGGTAGCATCCCATCGGACATGCTTGCTTACCCGCTCATACATGGTGAGCTAGTTCACTTGATTGGTGCCACAAAGGTGCCTTATTCATGAGGTTGTGCCATGACGACTGTTGGTGCTGGTGTTGCCGCCTTGGATGGGGATGTGTCAGATGGCATAGTCAGGGAACCAAGCGGGCAGTCACTGAAGAGTTCCAGGTTGTGGACCTGGAGTAGTAGGGTCCAGCACCTCCACCAATCTGTTATGGGGCGTTTCCGAGCAGTAATATCCACACTCCACAGTCAAGAACATGCTCGAGATCCTGAGAAAGACACCAACACACCAGTTCTTTCTTCAGTAATTTTGTTATTCATCACACCACCAAAATGTCCTTGTTGTCTCTTGACGATGCACCATAACAGTATGAGTGAAGGGCATTGATATTGATGAAGGCATTGATAATCCAGTAGTCTCAGATTGGTTGCATGGATGAAAAAGAAATTATAAGTAATGCACTCCTTCAAGAATAGAGGTAAACCATATTAATCAGGACTTCAAGGGCCTGAAGAAAATGTCAAGATTGTCTAAAGGTTCAGTCTTCCAATGGCTACAAATAAGCTCTGAAAAAAAAATAAATAAAGAATGTTTTTTTACCACAGCAGATTGAATTGACAATAAAAATAGGCATCGACCATGTGCTTTTAAGTGGCGATTTTTCACAATTAAAGCAGGATTTCTCCAAAATATTAGGCGGCCTTGGCCTCCTAGATAGGCACGATAATGCGGTAGCAGTGGAGCCTTGTTGCCTGTCAATGAGCTGCTTGAGATAAGCATGTATTTTCGACACAGAGAGCGCATATTTTGGACGAAATGGTGAGACACCTATCAGGGAGCTTGCAGGACGAGTTTGAGCTCTAGCTGTTGTGTAAAAGCAGATTTTTCATAAACACACCATGCCACTACTGGCCTACAACATCTTGGCACATTGCCATGGTCACCTGTTGTAGCAGGTTGTCTGTGCTCTGAGGACTGAGGAGTAAGCTGAAAGAGCTAACAGTCTTAAATGATAAAAAAAAAAAAAGCACACAGACTTGCCACTCAGCATCTAGAAATGGTAGCAGTTGGCCTTGGATCTCTGGTATGTGGCTGATAGTTGCTGTCTCTGCGGTAGCGAAACTCTGGAAATGAAGTGTGTGGTGACAAGGCACTTCCCATCACTAGGAGTGACGTTCAGACCTCTACACGGTCTCACTTTGGATTGCGTCTGAGCTAACCAGTTAGAGGGGCTAAATTTCCAGCCTACATAGTGCGGCAAGCCTGACATACCTGACCTCGTTTGCCACTCTTTCGCATACTGGGAGTGTTGGAGCAAGACAGAAAGTTTGAATTAACTGAAACCACCATATAAATCAGTGGCTTTGAAGTGCACTGAAAGCAGCCATGCAAAATGTTAAAATTTTTGTGCATAACGAAAAGTTTGAATTACCCAAGTTCTAATTATTACAAGTCTACTGTATTGCGATTTTTATGGCTGGAAACTTGGGTCTCATATATATATATATATATATATATATATATATATATATATACAGGGTCTTGAATATTTGGGGGCTGGAATTTAAAAAATTCCTATGCAAAATCTACTACCCCATTCCAGCTGAAATAACGTTCACAAAGTAGCAAAATATCGTCTACGTTATCTGATAAGTGATTCAACATTGGTACTTGCCTAGATTTTCCGAAATCGAGGAAAAACTGCTCTCGGCGGCGTGCACAATTTTCGCAGAAGAGTCGAAAAGCTATTTTGACATGATACGTCACCTGTCGAGCAGTGAGACAAGCTCCATCCCGGCCGTTGGCGCGCTTGCCTCGCTGCCCGACAGATGACGCATCATGTCAAAATAGCTTTTCGACTCTCTTCTGCGAAAATTGTGCACGCCGCCGAGAGCAGCTTTTTCTCGATTTCGGAAAATCTAGGCACGTACTGATGTTGAATCACTTATCAGATAACGTAGACGATATTTTGCTACTTTGTGAACGTTATTTCAGCTCGAATGGGGCAGTAGATTTTGCAAAGGAATTTTTTAAATCCCAGCCCCCAAATATTCAACACCCTATATATATATATATATATATATATATATATATATATATATATATATATATATATATATATATATATATATATATATATATATATATATGACGATGCTGTATTTTCAAATTAAGGATGTATTGTAACATTGCTAAATCCTTTAAAAATGGACAAAAATGTTGACGGTGTCAACATTGCCTGTCGTATTATGCTAACTATGCTTGCGTATGCATTTATCCCACTGGAAAATGCATTGTTATTGTGTCACTAGTTTCAATTTGGCCTGACGTAGAGCTATTACATAGTGGTGCTCTCCTTTTTTTATACTGCATGTCTAACTACATACTGAATCATGTAGGCCATCAAGCAAGATGTCATTCGGAGCATCACTTCAAGATGTGAAATTCAGTGTGAGGATATGCTGCTCATAGAAGACGAACAGCATGGTACGTTGTTTTCTCTTCATTTCAAGTGGAAGAGTTCTTGCAGGCTGCATAGTGGCTATAGCACAGCACCCTAGCGAATGGCTCATTGTGTCAAGGACATCTGAGCACCCCCAACTAGTGGTGGTGATTGAAGAGCTTGGGTAGGGGCATTACGATGAAATAGAATGAAGTTTATCTCTCTTTGTGTGAATGTGACTATTGCTTTTTGTTCACAGCTGTGTATATGAAGGTGAGTGAAATGATGCTCAATTTTTACAAAGTTGTCTGTAAGACGGGTGCCCCAACAGATGCATTTTTGAATGAAAGAGGCAGTGTGTTGATAAGTGTGAAACAACCTCTGGGACTTGTTGAAGGAGGTGATGTCTTCCTTGCAAGAATTACCCTTTGTGGCTGAAATTATCCAGATCCTTTTGCTATGGCATTCCTCATAGCCTTAGGAGGAGGAGGAAAAAACTTTATTAAACGAGCGAGTTTGGACCCTTCAAGGGCCCAGGGCCACCGCACGGCCCTCACATTACGCGCATGTGTCCAGGTCACGTAGGGCCATGGCACTGGCACCCCGGTCCACACAGCGAAGTTGTATGTCCAGGTCCTGCGACGTAAGGAGGGCCTCCCATTCCTCCCATGATCCGATGGCGGGCTGTCCCTGCGGGGGAGGATCGGCAGGGCAGCCGAAAAGAATGTGGTCCAAGGTGGCGTGCAACTCTCCACAGAGAGTGCACTCAGGGGAAACGGGTCGGTAGTAGGATAGGCGTTGAGGGGTGATAAGCGTTCGGGTTTGAAGACGCCTCCAGAGGATTTGTTGGGAGTGAGACAGCTGGGGGTGGGGAGGGGGGTAGAGTCGACTGGCAAGGCGTGCTTGCTGTGTGAGCTCAGAAAATGTATGTGCCCGCTCCCTTGAGAAATCCCGGCATGGGTCGCCATTTGCCCGGCTAATAAGTCCTCGGGCTATGTTATCGGCGGCCTCATTTCCGGGATTGCCAGAGTGAGCCGGCACCCATATAAGCTCAATACGCCTGTCAGAATTCAGGGTGCACATTCTCAATATTTGCCACGCGGGAGGATGGACGCGTCCGCGGGCAAAGTTAAGTATGGCTGTTTTGGAGTCGCTAAGTATGTAAGCCGCATCTGTTTGGGCGATTGCTAAGGCTATAGCCACTTCCTCTGCTTTTGCTTTGTGACAATTGGCCCCATGAACCAAACCCATTTCTTCTGGCTTTAGAAGACCGCAAAGCATGAATGTGAATCCTCATTGTGTAAGTATAAGGAATGGAAAGTCATTTTGTGTCTGCGAACTTCATGTTAAGCACAGAGTACACTTGCCACATATTTCTGTCAATGAATTTCTAATAGCTGCGTAAATCGGGCTCTGTTTAACACTCAGCGACGGCACGAAAAGCTGAGAAAATTAGATTTGTTACACATTGTTCATTCTTCAGCTTGATACTTATATTTACTCAGCATCAGTCACCAACATCAAGAGAGAGTCTGTGTGATTGCTATCTGTGCTATGCAAACAATGTTTATAATGTAAACATACTATGGCTCTTTAGTGCAGCATTCAGGATGGCATCTCATTTAGATGTCATCCACAAACTTGGGCCACATCTTCATTGAGGAAAGTACGCCTAAATTATAGGAGGTTATTGCACTGAAAAACTGGATTTGAGTTAAATGCTACTAGGAACGGTGATGTCCAAGTCTAATACTTCTGTCACACAGGCAAGTCCCGACTCCCTCGAACTTCTTTTCCATAAAGGACCGCGCGGGAGTTCAGCCCCAAAGGAGTTGTCACACGGCTAAGAACGAGCTCCTCAAAGACGCCGTCAGGGTCCCATTAGGCGCTGTTCGTTTTGTGTATGCATATAAAATAATCAAGTTAGAAACATGTAAATTAACTTTATGCTGCTTTCATTTCAACAGTTTGAATTGAATTTAAAATATAAATGTGCCTTCATTCATATGAAAGGAATGCGCTGGTACTTCTACTAGCATAGTGGGTTTGTCCTTTCTGCTGGCCACAATGTGCTTGCAAAATTCTTGCGTGTATGCTTGGACATCAGCGCATTTCCTCTTTTCCATGCTCTACGTTGTGCTACAGTATTTGTTAAAAACGCGAAATTAATGCTTAAGTGATTCTTTTAAAACCTGCGCTAAAGCTCACGGGGAACCAGAGTACTCCCTTTACCTGCTCGAAGGAGATGATTGGAACTCCTTACGCTAGGTACTTCCTTAAACTTCCTTTCCTAAAGGACTGCCGTGTGACACGATGCGTATCTCCATTAAGATAAAGACTACCTTGGTTGAAGGGAGTTAAAAGGAGTTCAGCCATGCCCGTGTGACAGCAGTATAAGACGTGTATTTTTGGATCTTTTTTTATTAGACTTAGCACTGCCTTCAAGTTATGATCTGCAATTCCTGGCAGTTTGTCAGATAGAGCTTGAGTCTGCAGTGAAACCCTGGCCATGTTCATGGCTGCCACATAGAGTTCCTCTGCTACAAAAAAAGTTGTCCTTTGTTAATACATTTTTTGTTTCCAAGAAACTCTCCACGAGAAAAAATTATAAGCTTGAGATTTTCGATGTCTCTGACTTGTTTAAAAGTGTCTAATTTATAAAGCTGCTTTAGTTGGCTGTTCTGATTGGTCAGTGGAGTAACACAGACTGTGTGGGCCATGGCCTGTTGCTACCGGCTGCCTTTTCTTTAAGTTGTATCCTATTACAGTTGGATACAGTTTAAGTTTGCAGTGAAGCTTTGCCCACCTTCAGGACCACCATATACAGTTCCTATGCGATGAAAAAGTGTTTCGGTCTTTAAGTTGTTTTTGTGAGCTAAGCTAGAAACTAACCACGAGTAGAACTTTTTGTTGGGCTAGTTGGTGCATGTTTAAGAAATAGAGAAGCATCTGTCTATGTCACCTTCTAGCCTTCGTTTGTGTTGGTGCTTTTTTATTTCTTAAACTAACCACAATATTAAATTACCCCACTGCATGACTACCACCAGTTGTCATAGCGGTCGCTGCTCATGGTTTTCAGCATCGGATTACACAAAAACGGGCGCATGTACTGATCGAAAAATTCTCGGTAAACATTTTCTACAGCGCTTCTACCAAAACCGTTAAGGAAACAAACATTTTAGACATCAGTCTTTCCATTGCGGCGAAAAAAAAATTCGAGACCTAAATTCTAGTGTTCTGTCTCTTTAAAGCGGGATTCACATGGGGGATTCCGACGAGTATGGATATGGAAAGAAAGGACGTGTACGATGTCACAGGCTGGGCAAACTTGCCCCCGCTCCCGAACTCGCACATTCACACTGGCGATGAAGAGTCATCGAAGAGAGACGTCGACTGTTTCAAGCCGCACACAGCAGGAGAGGAACGGAGAAGTACACAAGACAGTCATTTCTGACCTACTAACGTTTCTTTACCAGGGAAACAAGTTCTGTGAAAAAGGCAAGCAAAATAAAATAAACAAACTCGTCCAAAATGGAAGGGGCCTGCTGGAGATGGGTCGAATACAAAAGGCCCGGGTGGGGTAGATCTGATCTGCTCGCACCCCGCGGCGCGCTTCTTTTTCCTCTCGGGGACTCGGGGAGCGTTTGTACCGGCTGGCTGAGATGTCCCCCAGCCCGGAGACGGCGGCCGGTGGCGGAAAACCGGAAGCTGGGATGCCCAGCAGCCTCTCGAAGGCGTGACGTCAGCACAGTCGCCCTCGCTTAGAGAGGGATTTGAGCGCTTGTGTGAATGCCACGGATTTTGATGCTGCTGGCTTGTTTGAGTTTATCATGCACAAAAAAAGCGTGCTTCATTTATTACTTTGATTGGTCAGCAGAGTAAAACAGAATGCTGTGGACTGTGGCACATTTTGCCAAGTGCTTTCATTTATTTTGTGTTCTACTATAAACTGGTGGTCTGCTTGATAAATCAACATATACATGTCTGCTGCAGGTAGCCTTTTAGTCTACCACATTTCATTTCTTTTCGTTGCATAGCATGTTAACTATTGCGGTTTTAAATAAATACCAAGTATGCACTTTAGTATGCATTGGATTCATTTTCAAGCCAGCTCCATAGAAGGAAGTGGCACCTTGCTCATTATAAAATTTGATTGCTAGCAGTAACTTCCAACTAGGGGGTTGGACTTCTTGATTCACACAGAATAAAACAAAACAAAACAACAACAATAGAAGTATGCCAAATTCAGTTTTTAAAATTAGATTTTAACTACAAAAGGCCAGTATGCAAAATATAGCTAGCTGGATGTTGTACAAGAGTAACACTCATTAAAATTTGTTAACTTAGTAGGGAGGCTTGTGGTGTGAAAGATAACATTATTTGGCAGGTAACACAGTTGTGCAGTTCGTTAGCTTAAACGCCTAGCTATGGAAAGCGGGAAGCACCACCTCCTCGCTGCCTGGCTAGCTCATTTTGTATCATCACCTGCCCAGAGCTGCTCACCAGTTAAGTAGGTTTATCAGCTGCATGTATGACTCTGATAGGTGACCGCGCATGGGCATCACAAAAAAACAACATTGTATTGCTACTGTGATGAATGACCAGCAGTTACATTGCTGCCATCAGCATGCAGACCATGTGATGTCCTGCCATCTCGATAAAGACACCGCGACAAACCAAGCATAAAGTGTCTACCGAGTTCTTAGAAGGAAAAAAAAAAGCCGTTTTCTTCTTGCTTTCATCTCAAATGCAGACAGCCATCGTGCAGGTGTTCACCACATATAATTATTGTAATGCAAATGGTTTTTGGCAGTTCTCGATAAATCGAGCATTTCGTCAATTCAGGCACTTTTGATGGTTCCTTGAAGGCTGAATTTTCAGTTTTTTTGCAGTGATCAAATATTCAACATTGGAAGGTATTTTTTTCGTATTCATATTTCATTCAAATTTGATCGATATTTGTGCAGCCCTAGATGAATGCAATTCCTTCTACAAGCACTACAATTTGTATATATTAATTTCTGGTAAATAAAACGTCCATGACAATATCTGACCACATGGAGTTGCCACATTTAAGGTCGAAAAAGTCTGTAAGCATTCGTTGAAAAAGGATGATCGCTATGGAAAATAGAAAATGCTGAAGTAAACACTGAAAAAAAAAAATAATGCTGAAGTTTAAAAAATAAATACCGAAAAGTTCATCCCCCACTTCTAACCTACCAAGCATTGCTTTTTTTTTTTTCCCCCAATTGAATAATAAATTACCTGATGCAGTCTTAAAAATTCTGGAAATGGGAAGCATATGGTTCTGCAAAATATCCATAACTCTCCTGCTCATAGACTCAAAGGTCATTTTGTAATTTTTACTATTTCTTGATTGCAGTAGTGCTCTTGGTGACCCAATCATGTGGCTGCAATGGTGGTAGCTGCCCTCAAGAGGCACCTTCATAGCATTCGACTTGACTTTTCTTGCAGCCCGTGATTTTAGCCATACATGTTCCCTGCTCATTATTGTTCCATGCCTGCCATTATTTCATAGTGCTTTTTATCAGTCCTTATGCTGTTGAAAGTGCAGCAATTTCTGAACTACAGCCAAACCCACTTATAACAATACCACTTTGAACAATGTATCGGGTATAACAATGGACTGCAGCAGCACCATCGGATTTCCCATGTGTTCTATGGTAACCCAATATAACAATGCTGTAAAAGCGAATTGTCGGTTATAACCATTACATTTGGTCACTGAGCGTGAACCCTAGCAGGAAGAAAAAATGAAAAAGAAAAAACTCAAATGCTGTGAGCATGCCAGCCAAACAGCGTCGCAACGTCCTAAGAATGATCAAGTCCCTGCAGGACATCATTTGTGATAATCTTTTTATCATCTGCATGCAGCAGTTGGATGCCCTGCAGAGAGATGCCAACGAGATTGCTGTGAAGCAATGATATCAAAGCTGACTGGTTATGGGTTTTTCCTGAAAATAAGTGAAAAGTGCAAGATATATACTCCCCAAATAAAATGATTCGTGTATGTTATGTCTGCTTTGTTGTTTCTGCTTAGCTCAGTGATAACAAAGATCAGTTATAGCAATAATATTTTTGTGGCACTTCATTGTTATAAGGGGGTTTCACTCTACTACTCATTGCACGTGTTTATGTTTACTTTTCCACACTCCACTGTCTGTGTCAAGCCGAGGTGACTGATGGAAAAAGTAGCCTGCCTACATTACCCCTAGGGAAGGGCTAACAACACAGGTTCATGTTTTGTTAATTCAGAATGCACTTATTAATGGAACTCAAAGAAACGCGAGTAAATGACTAGCATAAAATTGTATCAAATGAAATGTTATACAGTGCTCTCAGCCAGTAAAAACTTCCTCCATTATATGACTGAGCTGTCTAGCAGAGAAAATTTCATATCACTGATGCAAGAGCGCTTGACAAATGTCCCGCTAGAAATGGCACTTTATTTGCACCCAGTGCAAATAAGAGTGTAAAGATGCACAACAAAGGACATGCAGTGGAACCATGTTTGCTGACAAACAATGTCACCAGCATTACCTGGAGCATAATTTATGAAGCCAGTCTAAGACCAGCCGGAAAGATAGACCTTACTTAAAATTCTCCCAGAGGACTTGCTCAGGTGCCTCAGCAGTTAAGGCGATTGGCCACTGAGCCAGAGGTCCCAGGCTCAGTCCCAGCCATGGCGGCCGTGTTTCGATGAAGTTAAAACGCAAAAGCCGTCCATGTGCTGTGTGATGTCAGTGCACATTAAAGAGACAATCTTGGGTGATCTGAATAATTACAGAGCCCTCCTCTATGGTTTTCCTTATAGCCAATTAGTTGGTTCGATATGGTAAGCCTCGCTGTTTGCAGTTTGTTAAAAACTCGTGAAGGTTCTTTTTGTGCAAATTTTTAGACAGCTAATTCTCTGAAAAGAAAAAAAAATTCTGATAGACACTGCACATTTTTCTTTATATCTTATGAACTAAGCCACCTTTTGAACTGGTGCCGCCTATTAGATTTTCGCTGTCATGAGATATTGATGTCTAGTGCTGCAAACTCCCATTAATTCAGCTTTCAAGAGACGATTAAAAGTGTCCGAATCAACCGAAAGCTCGAAATATCGACTGGGCCTGAAGAATCTGCCGAAAACCATTTGCATCACAGTAACTTTACCTGATGAGCACCTACGATGTGTGTCTATTTGAGATGACACCGAAGTGACAACTACATTTTTCCCAAGTTTTGTCAGGCGCTTTGCTTCACTTAGTGCACGCTTTCAGGAAGACCCTCCTCTCAATCACGAAAAGGCCTTGTTGTGCTTTGAGGATGCCTCACTGCTCAGCTTATGTGGTCAGGCATTGCAGTGAAGTGTGCAGTGCAGAGAAACTGCAGTGAATTTGCTAATATTAGCTAATTACCAAGTACACTGAAAATTTTCTAAGTTTCAAATATCAGTTGTGTATTTATGTGCTCAGAGAACACATGATTTGTTTTGTGCAGACCCTTCCCTGGTACATGAACTCCCGAAGCGAGTGTTTGCTCCATTGGGTGATCGCGGGCTGACCCTATGTGATTACATCTTCCATGGAGATGCAGCTTGTGATTCCCTCGAGGCTCTCCAAGAACTTCTTGGGCTTGATGTCACAGCAGGAGACATTGAGCTTGACACTGAGCACTCTCCAGGTATGTATCTTTGTTTTATATTTTTTTTATGTGGGCATCTTTGCTCCTGTTTTACATTAATAAACTGAATGTCTCGGTACTTAATTTCTTAACCCGAGTGTTGGTTTTGTTTTGTTTTAAGCACAACAGAAATAATCTTTGCCTGTTTCAATGAATCCCGTCCACTTTTTCTTTGCTGCTTAATTGCTTACAGAAGTGAAAATTGCAGGTTTTCACTTTAAAGTGAATTGTATTTTGGTAGCGGTGTGAGTAGCTTTGTGTGGCCAGCATAAACGAACAACTGAGTTTTACCTCTTCACTTTAATTGGGAAATTGTCTCAGCTGGCTTATTGACTAATTAAATTTTCACTACCTCATACTTATAGCCTCAGTTGCTTTGGGATGTTAAACCTCATTGACCAAACCAGACCATTTAATGTAGCTTCCTGTTAGCAGATAGCTTTATTAGTAGTCTAAATATAATGCCAGTCTACCCTTGGAAATTGAATGAAGTGCTTTGACCTGGTGAGAAATTGTAAACATGAGCCTCATTAAAAAGTATGCCAAGGCTTTTAATTGGTCTAATTGGTTGTTGGATTCAGACATAGTGGCTAGTGCACAAGGAAGACTAACACAGAAGGTAGGGGGACAGGACACACGCTATATTTGCAACTGAATTTTATTCAAGAAATAAGTATTTATACGCAGTATTTTCTTTTCTTCTTCTTTCTTTTTTCTCTTATCTTCCACTCTTTTTCTTTACCTTACTCAAGTCAGATTTAGCCTTTTGCAAGCTTCATTCACCACCACTGTTGTTTCCTTGCGTTTGTACCCTCCCTTTCTTATTTTGTCAGGTTTTTATCATATATATTCATTGCATGATGCTTTTTGGTGTCTTTATTATCACATTTTGACGCAACTGCACCTGAAGGCGGCACCAACGGCACAAGTAAAGAAAGAGAATGGAAGATGAAAGAAAACAAGAGAAAAAAAAATATTATGCATAATCACATCCTTTCAAGAGCAAAATTCAGTTGAAAGTCTGGCGTGCGTCCTGTCACCCTACCTTCTGTGTGCATCTTCCTTGTCCACTAGCCACTATGTCTGAAAGTCTCTTTGATTTGGCTTGCACTGGCTGCACTAGTTCTGAAAAGTGCTGCAGCAGTGCCAGGCGGTCACGTGAGCGTGCAGTGCCAGTTCTGACACTGGCGTGCGGCGGCAGCTGCCAAAACTAATATGCAAGTGTAGGACTCTGCAACCTAGCAGACGCGTGCGCGCATCATGTATCGCGTGCTGTAACGTGATCACATCCAATTTCAAAGCCAGCTGCCGTAGGCCTACAGCACTCGATCAGAAAGTGACGACGATTAACAGTGACATTGACCAACATACGCGTGACTGCACGATCGTTATATCAGCCGGTCTGCGAAGGTGCCATTCAAGCGCCTGGATACGAACGAATTAATATTGTAAGCAGTTGCCACGATTATTAGTTGAAGTAAGACTGCATAACGAGATGCTTGATTGGTTTCCACGGACTTCTGTCCAAAAGCACTGCTGCTGAAAAGACGCACATACCTCCCTGCGCGCTGTCAGAGTCTTATGTACTCCGTGGGCGACAAGTTTGATGTCGCAGAGTCGCTGCACACACACACTTGGCATAACAGAAACTCAATCTATCGCAACTGATTTCTATTCGCAGCTACCCGTTTTCTTAGATCACAACACAATAAAAAAAATACTACATAGGACACCGCGCGCGAAAGGTACCGTATCGCGGCCACATACCACTACATGTGTGGCCACAACTACATGTAATACCACTCCTCCACCAACAAAATGCTAATCACCAGCATGCAGCCAAACTACCCTGTATACTCCACCATTCGTGGATCCATTAGCAGCAAACCATTCGGGTTCTGCAGGAGACGGACTTTACAAAGCTCTGCGGAACGATGTGCAGCGTAGTCTTCTCTTGGCTGAGCAGCGCGTACGCCATGCTGCACTTTCTGCACCTCCTCTGGAGCGAGTGCGCGATGGGCGAGAACTCATGCAGAAATAGCCCTGCACCTTGACAAAATGAGGAGAGAAGTGCAGATGGCACGCACGGCACTGGCAAAACAAGGACGGCAGTGCTGCATTACTTGAATTAGTGCAACTGGTGCAGCCAAATCAGAGAGACCTTGAGTAAAAAGTACGGTTGAAAGCTCAGTGTTTGACTTTTTTTTAACAAACTGCATTTCCCAAGGATGACAAGTGTGAGAAGGGAGAGGTGTTCGTGTTAGTGCTCCCTACGAGGCTTAAAGAGAAAAACAATGCACGAGATATTTTCTTTACATTGGTTACAAGGAAAGAGGATGCGCAATAAACATCTCACTCTTGGTGGACACCTGAACCACATCGTGCAGCAACAAGGGTAGGAGTGATAGAAAAGAGAGAGGAAAGGAGGAACTGGAGTGGAAGGCCTTCAAATCAATTTCGACCACTGCAGTATTTGGAATGAAAGGCACTTCTGTAGTGCATTTTTATTGCTTTAAGGAATAAATTGTGTATTATGAAATACTTGGAGAATATAATGGTGTTGCTGAATATTGTTCTAGTAAAATACCACTATAGTTGAACCTCGTACCAAGCGGGCAGGGAATTGTAAAGCAGTATTATACAGCAGAGGTTTGCGACATAAAATTAAATTATAAATGCTCGCAAGAGCAGCGCAGTTCAGGAGTGAAGGGCAATAACTCAGGCAGTCGCTACTAGAGAAATAGGAAGACATTTTCTGCATTGTTAGCAGTATTTCCAAGGCTCTTGAGATTATTCTGGAAGCTGGAAAAATCTGAGTGCCATTAGTTTGGCTTTCCCACCTAGCACCGTCAGCACGTAGCAATGAAAAGCCAAGCACAAGCTAGGGTGACCTCCTGCAGTTGCAGCTATGTCGATTTCTGAATGATGCTTCATCATGATGGTTGAAATAAGTGCAGGATGGCTGCTGCAAGGACGCAACTTTCCACGATGGTGATGCTTCTGGAGTGCTGTCTAAGAATGCGAAAGGTGTGATCGCGTGCTTATCGTCGGGCTAGCACTCCTCCACTTGCTGTGTATTCTGTAACGCTGTTGGCAAGTGTACACCTTGGCATGACTGCTTGCTGCACCATCACCAGTCACTTGTGTAGTGCAGTGAAGCCGACAGCGTTCAATATGTGAAGTACAAATTGCAAGTGTTTTTGAGTGATAAAAATCATATAAAGTAAAACTCTTCTTATAACGAATGGAATTTCTGCTTCTACCGAGTTCCTGTGACTAAAGCCCTCATTGTATAGGCAGTTAAATCCAAAAAATCCACTCAGTGTGATTTACATCAGTAGCACATCCTTTCGGAGTGCTTGAGCTTTGCATACAGACATGGATAAGGGTTTGCAAAGTTTGGCTCTTGCATTTTGTGCTTTGGCCCTAAACTCAATTTTGGTTTTCAGAAACACTGATTTCCTGTGGTTCTAAACTTCCTGATGGGATGAGGACATTACTTCTTCAGATGGCTGGCAGAGTTAAAATTAGCTGATGTCACATTTATAGGGCAAGAAAAATGGAATGTGATGAAGCAAGGGTTAGAATATAGACGCATAGTGCCTATGCAAGCAGAGCATGTTTGTGTTTTTATTTGTCTCGTCTCCATGCTGCGATGTAGGATAACATGTCAGTAGAACTTTTGGTGGAAATGGGCATCTACAAAGCAAATTGATATAGTTACTTTTTTGCATTTATGTTGTTTGGTTATGGGGTTTTTGGACCTTTGGTAGCTGAAGTAAGGGTGCTCAGTCCTGATTAGCACAGTGCAATTGGGTTTCACTGCATTTGATTTGATATTTAGGAGGTTCAAATACTTATATGGCTTTAATAAATACCCTTCTCTTTATTTTATTCCCAGAAAGCAACCAGCAAGTTATTGATGGTGTTGAAACAGCAGAAATTATTACAGAGGCAACAGAACAACTCTCGAGGGGTCGCAACATGCTCAGTAAGTTGTTTACTTGATTAAAATGTGTGTTAATTACAAAACTAGACCTTATAGTAGTATGTTTAGACTTGGTAGAGTTTTGTGTTCCCTGAAACAGCTTTTTGTCAGTTGATTGGTGCCTAGAAATCACTAGGGTGCATAAGGAGTAGCGTTGTTTCCTCAGAAGAGAAAGATTGAACATGCAATGGCTTACCTGTTGCAGTCCCTCTCAATTTGAACCATTTCCTTTTCTCTAAACTTGCACTGTCTAATGGCAGTGGTCACCATTGCTGTGGTGGTCCACTCTCTACTTTTTAATGCTGTTGTGTTAGCCTCATTCTGCAAAAAAAATTCGGCGTTGTTGGCTTTGCAAGGGAAATATGTGTATGGCTCTGGCTGGTAGTTGAGTTACATGACGTCATGAGACCATATGACTTGGTCGAGTAGGGCGAGATTTCTGAGGTACTGAGGATTCTTGACAGGGATTTTAATAAAACTTGATGATGTTTTTTTTAAACAGGAATCAAATTTGCCCTTTTGCTATTTTCAAATTTCGGGTGATTTTGATGCCTTGTGGAGAGGACACCGAGCAATCTAGAGCTCCAAATTTTGTGTGAAGTTAAGAATGTAACTCTCATAATAAAGAGAGAGAGTCTTGGTGCAGACAGCTTAAGCTGTCGTGCCAGTATGTAAGGTTGAAAATGAACATTTTTGCTGTGCGTTGCTCCTGAAGCAAAGTTTACGATTTTTTGTTAAATCAACTGCAGTAACAAACAGGTTTCTAATAGTTTTTGGAAAAGTAAAAGCTGTATAGATTTAGTAAGTAAAAAATAATAGATTTTTGTGCTAGATCAGCAGGTTTACAAACTCGCAACTTTTTGAAACGGCAAAAACAGCGTTTTCCACCTCTAGGGATACTATACGATTTTTTTCTGAGAAAACTATGTCCTAAGGTTCATTCCTTTGTTTTGAGATATTTTCCCACCACATATAGATATTTCATTGAAAACAAAGAAAATGGTCATGGGACCTCAATCGCCGTTCTTATTTGGACACACCCATATATATATATATATATATATATATATATATATATATATATATATATATATATATATATATATATATATATATATATATATATATATTTATAAGAGATAGGCTTTGTGAAGTGTGGAGCCCGACGGACTTGCTTCTAACCTTTGTTGTGGGGTTTTCGAGGCATCCGTCATGGCATTCAGAGATGGGAAAAGTTATATGGAGAATGCTGGGGATACACACCAAGCCATACAGAGTGACTGAGAAGCACAGTCCACTTTTGTCAGAGGGTGTGCCTACTAATGCTACTAATTGGTTGTTGTGCATTTGGGCTGGCGAGTGTGAATGCAAGACCTGCGAGTAAAGTGCAACGCTGCTGCTGATGAGCACTGCTGGTGCTCGGAACAAGTTTGAGCAGGCAGCACATGGTCTAGAGCCCCTTTATAGATTTCACCATTAGGAATCAAGTGTGGAGAGGGAAAAGCGACAGGAGAAGAAAACATTTTGTTCTGCAAGTTGTCCTCGTCCTGCACATCACTGAATTCATAGTTTTACTACCATAAACATGGAAAATTGGTTCTATTTTTCTTGAAATGACAAATGCCCATCTTTCAGTCTTTGTGAAAGTCAGTGATGCAAGTTAAGGCTTGCAGCCGAAAATAATGTGCTGCGACTGAAAGGAATGCCATTAACACATTCACTAAGTCATTGCTCATTGGTGCGTCAGGTCGTTTATTCATGCTGCACAGCCATGAACATTTTTTAACTCAGTGAAGAAGTGGGACCGATTTATAATATACAGAACTTTAAGTCTTTAACTTAAACAATCTTTGCGATGTTCTGGTTTTGTCTTATCAAGAGTGCTTCCAGAAACGATATGCGAGCATGCAGAGTGCGTCGAAACATTTTTAAATGAGAACAAGTCAGTGAAATAGCCTTGAAGGGAAAGAATACCTGCAATTTAAGCATTTATTCTCACCTGATGATGCCACTTGTACTAGAAAGGCATCATGTACTCTCAACTGTCATCCAGTATACTATTTACGCTGAAGTGTCTAGACAAGCATCACATACCCAGAAAGTTTGGGCAAATGAATACATTTTTTTTTTTATATTGCATAACTGCAACATAATCAATATATTTGCAAGTTCTGCATCAGCAGTATCGTAGGTAGCATATTTTTGCCATTTTGAGCACCCCCCTCCCCTTTATTTGGAAAAAGAAATTTTGCACTCTAATCTCAGCACCCCTACTTTTTTGAAAGAGGGAGCGCATAGACAAAACTACCAGCGTGCTTGGCGTCTTAGTTGTTGAACTGGAGCTGTCAGAGTTCCAAGGCAGCACAATCTCCGGCTTCTTGTATTGCTGCATTCCGACACTACACACAGCTGATGGCACAAAGAGCCAAAAGTGAGCCCAATAACTCTTATCAGCATGTTGTAACGTGGACCTGGAATTGACGCTCATTGGGGGGAGTTCGCAGTCATTGCGGACCAGCATTGCTTTGTTTGGTGCCAGCTGTTTGACAGCCGT
Source organism: Amblyomma maculatum (assembly GCF_055883805.1). Classification (NCBI taxonomy): domain Eukaryota; kingdom Metazoa; phylum Arthropoda; class Arachnida; order Ixodida; family Ixodidae; genus Amblyomma; species Amblyomma maculatum. Next base: position 104,609,172 of record NC_139344.1, on the reverse strand, counting down.
AATAGAAGTCGGAATAAGTTGGCTGCCATAGCTTGCAGTTCAGCATTTGATGAAAATGTTTACCAAATAGTCTTATTTCTAGTGCCAGTCTCGTCAAGATATCAAAGCAAAAACAGTGAGGAGGGGGGTATCATATATTTTTCTAGTCTTAATACTCACCCTCACATTCTACGTCATGATCGTGAAAAAAAGGAGTGCTTAGAATCGATTAAATGCTATATTTGTTATCAAGAATGCACCCCATAATTTGCTATGACAGTCTTAATTATTTGTGGGCATAGGAAAAACTTCAAAAGCAAAACTTTGGTACACATTGGGAGATTTATGTCAATAAGTTGTCAGTATATTCATAAAGATATTTTACAATATTCCACAATGGTTTTGCAGTTATATTAAAAAACTCGGCTCATTGGTTTTCTATGGCAGTGTTCACTACTTTTCACACTGCACTTTCAGTATTAGAACTATATTTGAAAAAAAGTTAAAAGTGCAGATTGCAAACTTCCTAACATAATAATAATAATAATTACAAATTTCTAGTCAGTTTCATCTGGCAGCTAAACATAGAAACATGTCCAAATTACATTATCTTGCACTTTTCACATGACAGTTTGCTCTTTTCTCACAGACATAACTGCCAGCACATGGTAACAGGCCGTACCGTAATGCACTGACGGTCATCGAACGCTGCTCCTGCACGGCATGCTCACTAGCCATAAAAGAAAGTGCAGCACCCATGCACATCAGGGTGTCTAGCCACGATGCATTCGATAACTGGCTGTGAACAGCCTGATTGGCACCAATCATAGTGTTTATGAGGTCTGTTAGAAAAGTATCCGACCTTTGGCCAAAGAAAATAAAACTGGCATAACTGGAGAGTTGGAAACCTAATCACTTTCAAAGTAGTCTCTTTGGGACTCCACACACTTCTCCCAGCGGTGCTGCCATTGTTGGAAGCATTCTGAGGCCTCTTTCGGAATGGAGTTTAGCGCCGTTGTTGTTGCGGCCATAATGTCCTCTCTTGTCTGAAATCGCGCTTCTTTCAATGGCCTCTTGATTTTGGGGAACAGCCAGAAGTCACAGGGGGCCATATCAGAAGAGTAAGGAGCCTGTTGAACTAGAGGAGTCTGGTTTTTTTTTTGCCAAACAATTCTGAACCTATGTATTGGGAGGAATGTGCAGGAGCATTGTCATGATGAATGCGCCAATTTCCTGTTGAGCACAACTTCGGCCTCTTGCGCCACACAGCATCACGTCGGCAACGGAGGACATCCCTGTAGTACTCTTTGGTGATTGTTTAACCCTGTGATGTGTCCTCGTGGTGTACCACACCACAAGAGTCAAAGAAAGCTGTCAGCATCACTTTGACGTTGCTGCACACTTGGCAGGCCTTTTTGGTCTTGGTGATGTGGAATGCTTCCACTGTGACAACTGGGATTTAGTTTCCGGGTCGTACCCATACACCAAAGACTTGCCACCAATGATTATGGTGTTCATGAAGTCGAAGTCACTTCATCACGAATTTTGCCGCAACTGTCTTCATAGCCAAATCTTTGGTGATAATGGAACGTGCAGAAAAAGTGCCGATGCCCACCCTCTTCCTCAGTTTCTCAAATAGTCACATGACAGTCCCGCATCACTTCGGCAATGACCTGGTCATTTCGCCATGTTGATGGCTGACCGGAGCATGGCTCGCTCTCCACCGATGTGTGGCAGTTTTTGAAATGGTTGTACCACTGCTTAATCTGTGTATTGCTCATAGCATCATCACTGAAAGCCGTCTGAATCTTCCGAATGGTCTCCACTTGGCTGTTGCCCAGTTTCTGGCAAAACTTGATGCAGTAGTGGTGCTCCAGTTGCTTTGCCATAACGAACCAGCCAGAGCACTGTGCACTACCTCACTCAAACGCTGCATCCCAGCGACTGACACTATCGGCAGGCAGGAAAAAATTTGCGCATGCGCACGAAGGTTCAAGGCCGCGCTTGTTTCATATTCATCAGGTGTTCGAAAAAAAGAAAAAAAAGGAGAAGGTCGGATACTTTTCTAACGAACCTCACAGGTCATCACACACAAGCGTACAAAAGGGGCTTGGCTTGTGGAGGATAATGTAAGGGGCCTAGACGAAGTGGCGGCGCGGTGAGCTGCTGCAGTTGTTTGGTTTGGCTTGGTTTGTGGGGTTTAACGTCCCAAAGCGGCTCAGGCTATGAGAGACTTCGTAGTGGAGGACTCCAGAAATTTCGACCACCTGGGGTTCTTTAACGTGCACTGACATCGCACAGCACACGGGCGCCTTGCTTTTCTTGTGTTGAGGCAACCGCTTAGGTCGTTCTCATTTTACGTAGAAATCTGAAAACTATGCACCCAGGCCATAGTGGTCTCTTTGCAACAGCATTGTGCGGTTGAGGCTTATCACAGGGCTTGCAGTCTGGCGAAACTAACATTGGAGGGCCGAGTGGGCTCTGTCATTGCTAACACTGCACCTCAGGTGGCATTCCACAACACACTCCTTGTCTTCAGCTATCATGAGGGAGCATGGAAGGACTGGTTCTGCTAGCATTACTGGTCAAGATGCTGCTCTTTGTCCATTTTGCAAGCTGTCATGCTGTGCTTTGCCAACGCTTTGCCTCGCTCGCTGTTAGTCGACTGCTGGTGCCACTCTGTCACAAGTGGCCAAATACGGTGGCCATATAATGTCGATGAAGTCCCTCTTTGGCTGGTCTGCCGTCACCATTCCGCATGCACTAAATGTAGGCTGTCAAAATGCCAGGTCAGGGTGAGGCAGTTTCATGAAGTAGCATTTGTGACATGCTATGCTGGAACACTGCCAGAGTCGTGACATAAAAGCAGAGTCTGTACTCTATGGGTTTCTGTGGGAGCTGGGATGAGACTGACCCAAGAAAATGTAGTACCTAGGAATATGAGCAGGGTAGTTTACTATGGTTCATGGCAGTTTTTAGTAAACTCCCTTTTTATTAAGCATTTATCAAGTCAAACTGTGATATTACTTCTTTTTTCACTGACAGTAATCATTATGAAATAATTGTAAAAAGAGTTTTACATACCATATTACTTATGCTACATATATACTATATACAATTACTACATATATCAGGCCTGATGAGCCACAAACGTAGGTGTAATAAACCATGATGGTGTGAGCGTATTTCTTTTATTTAATATCCGTTTTGTTTTACGGCTGTGTTATGAGCACAGCTGTTATTTATATTCAACTGCTTGTATCAATTTCTAAAATTATTCAGAAATATTATTTTTATTATTTGTATTGGCTTTGCACCCAAAAATTTATTTGCACACTTATAATACATTGCAGCGGTGGCGTAGTGGTAGAACATCTGCCTCGCATGCAAAATGACCGGGGCTCAAATCCCGGTGCCGTGCAATTATCCACCGGATTAAAAAAAAAAAAAAAAAAAATCTCCACCTGTCGATGGAATTGCATAAACAGGTTCGGGGTGCGACCTGATGCCCTCAATCACCAGAACAGGAGTTGGCCACCCTGGTGCAGTAGTTGGCCGCAACCTCTCATGATTAGTTCCATAAAACCCCGGCCCTCAGTCACCAGCGGCTGCGGAACAACTGACCACGGCGGCGGTCAGACCTGTGACGCAGCAGGGGGTGCTAAGAATTCCTGGCTCCGCTGGACAGGCCGCCATCGGAAACTGACCCTGGCAACGTTTAACGCCAGAACCCTAGCTAGTGAAGCTAGTTTAGCAGTGCTGTTAGAGGAACTAGAGGGTATGAAATGGGATGTCATAGGGCTTAGTGAGGTTAGGAGGCCGAATGAGGCATATACTGTTCTGAAGAATGGGCATGTGCTGTGTTATTGAGGTTTACCAGAGAGGCGAGAACTAGGAGTAGGTTTCCTTGTCAATAAGTATATAGCGGGTAATATAGATGAATTCTATAGTATTAATGAGAGGGTAGCAGGCATCGTAATTAGGCTTAATAAGCAGTATAAACTGAAGGTTGTACAGGCCTATGCACCTACTGTAGTTATGATGACCAGGCAGTTGAAAGCTTCTACGAAGATGTAGAATCGGCAATGCGAAAAGTAAAGACGCAGTATACTGTACTAATGGGCGACTTCAATGCCAAGGTAGGGAAAAACCAGGCAGGAGGCCAGGCAGTAGGTGACTATGGCATTGGTTCTAGGAATAGCAGGGGGGAGTTACTAGTTGAGTTTGCAGAGCGTAATAAGTTAAGGATCATGCATACCTTCTTCAGCAAACAGAAGAACCGGAAATGGACATGGAAAAGTCCTAACGGGGAGACTAAAAATGAAATTGACTTCATACTGTGTTCAACCCCCGCCATTATGCAAGATGCAGAGGTAATCGGGAAAGTGAGATGCAGTGACTACAGGATGGTGAGGTCCCGAATTAGCCTAAATCTGAAGAAGGAACGCAACAGATTAGTAAGAAAGAAACTGATCAACGAATTAGCGGTGAGGGGGAGGGCAGAAGAGTTCAGGATCTCGCTACAAAATAGATATTCAGCTCTAAATGAGGATGGCGACATTACCCTAGAAGCAATGAACAATAATTTTAGAGATATCATTACTGAATGCACTGTAGAAGTAGGCGGTAGGATAGTTAGAGAGGATACCGGTAAGCTGTTTAAGGAGACGAAAGATTTGATTAAAAAACACCAGTGTATGAAAGCTTCCAATCCAACGGACCAGATAGAATTGGCCGAGAAGAAGAAATGGGCATGGGCAGGACATGTAGTGCGCAGAGAGGATAAGCGATGGTCGCTTAGGATAACGAACTGGATTCAAAGGGAAGGAAAGCATGGCAGGGGGCTACAGAAAGTTAAGTGGGTGGAGGTGGTTAAGAAGTTCGCAGGGGTCAAGTGGATGCCGCTAGCACAGAACCGGGTTAATTGGAGAAATATGGGAGAGGCCTTTACCCTGCAGTGGGTATAGTCAGGCTGATGATGATGATGAATACATTTTCTATTGTTCAGAGGATTTCATCTGTAACTTGGGAATACTAGAATATAATGTCTGATTCAATTTGCACTCAGTTTTTAATATTCGAATTTGATTTGCACCCAAAATTTTGCTAAAGCAAAGCTCTAATTAAAAGAAAATTTTGGCTAGGCATTGGGGCATACACTATTTTCATCAGCATGTGCAGAACAGTATCTTAACCACCCACAGTTGCCTCACAGAAACTGTCCCAGTAAGCTGGAGTTCACTGCATCGCAAGTCTCTAGTAGAGTTAGGGATAACTTCCATGTTTTTTCCGCTTCGGGGCAAACCTGTAATCGCATCAATAACCCTGCTCCGCCTTTCACTTTTCGCAGTGATGAACTTGCCATGTATTATTGCCTTTGAAAGCCAGCACAAACTTTGGTCAATAAGCCAGCCTTGTCAAAAGCTTGAGCAGCTCAAAAAAACTTAAAAAAGGGAATGGCGCTAAAAAAGACATGCACGAGAAGAGGACATGGACGGGCGCAAACTCGCGACTGATTTTATTCAGAAAGAACAGAAACATATATACCTTGAAGCTTATCCAATCAATGCCTAAGCCCACATGCCAGGAAAGTTGTCTCTTTCTTATACAACTTGATACTAGAATCGCTTACGCATTCATCACCTGACTTATCAATGAAAAAGGCCTCTGCGAGTTCACGTGCTACCTGGTTACGACTGCGCCTTAAGATTTTGGTTCTAGCCAGCAAAGGCTGGCATGCTTTATCAGGCATAGCCAAAGGGCATGCGCCGCAATGTAAGGGCAAATTTGACCCTTTTCCGTTATTCATAGAGAGATGATGTTCCCTTAGTCGTTCATTTATACAACGGCCCGTCTGGCCGATGTAAACTTTTCCGCAAGTCAGGGGGATCTCATATACAGCCCCGACAGAACACCTGACAAACTGGGTGGCGTGACGCTTCGTGCAGTCTCGCACGCATTCCTCACCGGAGACAATCCGGGGGCACAAAGAGGCCAATTTGCGCGGGGCAGAAAATACCACCGGCACACCATAGCGATTGGCTACATTCTTCAGGCTGTGGGACACCCTATGGATATAGGGGACAACCGCCGGTCTGGTCTTCGGTTGACCGCCACCTTCTTGAGGTATTCTAGCATTAAAACTTTGCAGAAGCTTCTCTGCCACAGCAGCCACGACTGAAATAGGGAAACCAGCTTTCTGTAACCTGCCAACCTGATTGGTGAGGCTGTCGTTTACCAGGTGAACACATGATTTCTGCAAAGCTTCTTTCAGGCACAGCATAACAATGGTGCGTTTTACCGTCTTAGAATGAGCAGATTCAAACGGCAACAGGTCTTTCCGGGCTCGTGGTGAATACATCCAACACGTGTGATCTGGTGAGGTGATGTTAATATCTAAAAACTGTAATCTATCTACTTCAGGTAATTCGTAGGTGAAGGTTAGACCCCTCCCGTGTCGTTTAAAGACAGATAACGTCTCTTGCACGGTGAACGTGTGTGTCAAACCGGGTTGCTTTTTAAGAGTCGCCAAATAGTCGTCCACGTATCTAAAAACTTTAAGAACTATCTTGTCGTCCAAATAGCACACCAGATCACGATCAATGCTGGCCAAGAAAATGTTAGCCAATACAGGTGCCACACAAGACCCTATGCAAATCCCCTGACGTTAACATGAAAATGATTGTCAAAAGTTACAAAAGTGGAATCAAGATAAAACTCTAGCAGCTTCATGAAATTGTCCAGGGTTAGGCCGCTGGTGTTCTGAAAATCTACGACACCATTATCGTCGATGCAAGACCTAACTGCACAAAATAGGGCATCATGCGGTATAGAAAAGAACAGATTCTCTATGTCAAAAGAGACAGCGTAACCTAAAGATGAGGAACCCTGTAGGTAAGAGACCACATCACCTGAATTCTTTACAACAAAAGGATCTTGTATAACTAAATTCTTTAAACACTTCTGGAGGAAAGAGCTAATCTCCCGCTCTTTTCCGAGTACTTAGCTGATTTGCCATACCACAACTGCAATACGACGTACAGTCTTAGTCAAAGGTGTAGAGCCCAGGGGGTCTGCTTATGAGCCACTTCGTGCAGCTTGTAATGCATTTCCAGTGTTCCAGATCTCTTGATGGCAAGATTTTTGTGTCGTATCCTCACCAATGGGAAGGACCTCCACTAATGCTAATAAGTCAGTGCCACTACACGGCTCAGAAGCAGGCCTCCTGGGCACTACATTTTTGGCAAAGGCTGTACATAGCGCGCACAAAATTGAAACAGTGCACACCGCAAAGCACCAGGGCAGCCTAAAGCATGGTTGTGGGTGGCAGTGCTGTCACGTGGCCACCCAATTCTCAACTAGGAAATGGCATTAACTGTTCTCTTTTCAGCATGCATGTCTTCATCACCCCTCCTTGCAGCACTAGCTGTCTTACTGAGCATATATTTTTTTTGTCTGGTTTTGGCTCAGATGGCTAGTTGCACACACTATTTTCCTTTCCTTAAATGCTCTGCTTCCTCTTTGTTCGAGATTGCTGACAAGCATGGCTAGACCATGGGTAGTTACTAAAAGCTTGATAGCAGCACTTTCCCAGCGTCATACTCACTTGGCATCGGCTGTGGACTGCAAAGAAATACACGAGTGCATACAAACTGGCAAATAGAAGGTGTGCAGGGACATTGGAAGGTCAGAGGATTATCTTTTGCCTATAGGTAACCTCCCTATATAGTCAGCATAGACCTTATGTGGGGCAGTGGGCATAGCTGACGTGGGGAGAGCTGCAGCACTTTGATCCTTGCAAAAGTGCGTTTCTGATAATCCAAAGGCTTTTGCCACATTCACCAGAAATCTGGCGCCAGTGCCAGTGTTTTGAGTGAAAAGTCATGAGCACGTGACGCTGGCTGCTAGCCGGCAGCTGACATGATCACAAATGACCTTGAACAGCCATGAAGAAGAACGCTCGGTTATCCGCAGCTTATGCTTTCGTTTCATATTCGGTTCAGCAGCGTTGGACCCTTCTCATTGTTTTCATTGACTTCATGACAGACATCCTCAGACTGTTAATTCTAGCAGAAATTTATTGTAATTGTGAGGTCTGAGGAGGAGGACTTCCCTTTCCCATGGCTTCATTGTGTGGCCCAGTATTAGTGGCCACTGAGCATAATGATGTGACCCACCGGTAACCCACGCCACAGCAAACATAAAGTCTACACATCAGGTAGTCCTTATTCTTTGCTGCTAAGTATCTGTCATGGTTTTCCTGTAACCTCACATGTGCAATTTTAAGATGCTGAGAATGGCATAAGTTCATCCAGTAACTGCTTTCTTTGTTTGATTACAGTCCCAATTGCCAGTGCTGCCATAGCTGCCCTTGGTGCTGGGATTTCGTACTTGTTGCTCCAGGACTGATTCCACTTGCAGAACTGGAAATTATCAGGAGCAGAAAATTTGCCATGGCTCACTGCCCTTTTCTGATGTTCCATCATCATGATGAATGACTGATGTACAGAATTAAAAAGTGCTTCTAAAGAAAAAAGCGTCTGGACATTTACGTAAAGTGTGCTGTACTGTTGATTCTGTGGGTGTATGTATAGAGACTTTGTGCAAGCCTAAATATGGCTGAGGATGAAATGTCTGAGGCTATTTTACCTAAACTAGAGCTGCTGGCTCTTTGGTGCTTAACTAGACTTGATGGATGCTAGCTGTTAAATGGATGGAAGCAAGTAATATTCTCCTTTCAAAGCTGTTGTGCAAGTGCTGCAGTACATTTTTTTTTGCTTATATAAATTACTATCTGGGGGTTATTTCTCTGAACCCCAATGCTTCAGGTGCACTGCACATATGCCATCACTGTGGTTAAATTTCTTTTCGTAGCTTTGCATTTTAAGTCATTCTGACCTCATTTTAATAGCAGGGCACTGCTGCATGAATTATCATTCAGCAGAGGAGAATATCCAACCAGAAATAAAAAGCTCATGCAATTTAAAAACTGCACAAACCATTTATTTAACATTCAACTTTACTGCTAAAACGTTCTCCCTTCAAGCAACAAGGTGCAACAATCTTTGTTGCAAAAAACTTAAAAAAAAGAAGAAAAAAAAAAAGAAAAATTGGAATATACATTAGTTCAGGACAGCAGCCTTGACCCACTGCACAAAGCATTTAACATTCAACTTTACTACTAAAACACTCTCCTTTCAAGCAACACAGTGCGACAATCTTTGTCGCAAAACAGATTAAAAAAAAAAAAGGCATATATATAAATATATATTGGTTCAGGAAAGCAGCCTTGGCCCACTGGAGGATGGGTTCTACAAAAGCTTTCTGCTCAAGCTTATAGCAGGTTGCCATTTCGCCATGTCTTCTCATTCTGGAAAAAGAAAAAAAGGGGGGGGGGGGGGAGGGGGGGCAAGGATGAGGGGGCTGCAGGCGTGTGGAAACTCTCACAACTAAGAAACAGGTTGCCATTTTGCCATGTCTTTTCATTTTGGAAAAAAAAAAGGGGGGGGGGGGAGGGAGAGAGAGGAGAAAGTTGCAGGCTTATTATATTGCTGACTAAAAATCTCACCAACGCAGAGACATAATGTAGTGAACTGGCCTTCATTATGCTTCACCTTTCAAATTAAGTTATGCAACTCCAAATTTCAAGCCCTTTTTGCTGGCGCAAGTGATCATTGAAAGAAATCTGACTGTAAATAGTGTATTTACTTAATTACTCTTTTTTGAAGAAAAAAAAAAGTTATGCAGGAAAGGTCCTGACATTCTTTTTGCAAGAGCCAGATTTCCATCTAGCCATCCCATGCCATCTGGTGATTTTGTGGCAGTGGATGGCACTAGCCAATCGTGGTGAGAATAAGCGAATGTGCTGTATTATCGCACTCAGTATGCCTACGTTGAGCAAGCATACTTCTAATTGTAAAGTGGCACCGATAGTAGTATAATGTTTCTACATTATGGGAGAGGGTGAGGCTCTTCCTGAAGCTGTGCTTTGCCTTCACCTTATCCCAGTTTTTGCCATTTTGTAGTGCCTTCTTTTTTTTATTATGAAAGTTTAACCACAGATTAAAAAAACCACAAGTGCATATATAACTGAGTAACCCAATATAATACAAGAAGTTGCTACTAAGGTAGTTCCAAAGCAAAAGAAATGCAAGAAAGCAAACTGGTTATCTGAAGAGGTTTTTGCAAATAGCTGAGGAAAGGAGGATGGCAAAAATTGTGGGGGAAAGAGAAAGATTCAAGGTTCTCAATGTGGATTTTCAGAAAATAGCAAGGAGAGATAAGAATGCCTTCCTGAACATGCAGTACCAAGCAGTTGAGGACAACAGCCAATTGAGGAACACAAGAGCTCCGTATAAGACAATCAAAGATGTCAAAGGAAGCTTCTGTGCTAAGGTGGGCGTGATAAAGGACAAATGTGGCAGGGACCTCACTGAAGCCTCAGAGATAAAGAAGAGGTGGCAGGAATACACAGAACAGTGCAAGAAGGACCCGGATGTGCAAACCCAACATAAGACAGTTGTGATTACTGATCTCGAGCCGGGCATCCTGAAGAGTGAAGTTGAATGGGCCTTAGCCAGCCTTGCTAAGAACAAAGCTAGCGGAATTGATGGCATTCCAGCTGAGCTGCTTCAAAACCTCAACCATGACGACGCTGTTAACATTCTATATACATTATGTCAGCAAATTTGGACAACCCTGCAGTGGTCACAGGATTGGAGGAGGTCAATTTACATCCCAATTCCAAAGAAAGGCAGTGCCAAAGATTATTCCAACTACCGCACGATCGCGCTTATTTCACATGCTAGCAAGGTGATGTTGAAAATCCTCCAAGGTAGGCTGCAGCAGTATGTGGATCGGGAGCTTCCGGGCGTGCAAGCTGGGTTTCGCAAGGGCAGAGGAACTAGAGACCAAAATGCCAACCTTCGTCGGGTCATGGAAAAAGCAAGAGAGTTCCAGAAACCCATATACTTCAGCTTTATTGATTATGCAAAACCGTTTGACTGCGTAGATCACAGCAGATTGTGGCAAGTTCTCCAAGAGAAGGGAGTTCCAATTCACCTTATCTGTCTCCTCTGGAACCTGTATGAAGGGCAAGAGGCCGCAGTCAGAACTGGGCATGGTCTTACTGATTGGTTTTCGATTGAGAAAAGAGTGAGACAAGGCTGCATACTGTTGCCCTGCCTATTTAACTTATATGTTGAGTGCATCATGAGGAAGGCCGGTCTGGGCGAGTCTTCAGCTGGAGTGAAGATTGCTGGGAAACGTATCAACAACCTTAGATATGCAGATGATACCACTTTAAGGCAGAAAGTGAAGTGGAACTCAAGAGACTTCTGATGCGCGTACAAGAAGAGAGAGAAGTTTTGGCTTAAACTGAACATTAAAAAGACAAAGATCATGGCGTCTTGCCCCATCAAGTCCTGGAGCATCAAGGGACAAGAAGTGGAAGCTGTGACAGATTTTCTCTTCTTGGGCTCCAAGATAACCCTGGAAGCAGACTGCAGCCATGAAATTAGGAGACACCTACTTTTGGGAAAGAGAGCCATGGCTAGCCTTGACCGCCTAGTAAAGAGCAGAGACATTAGTCTGCCAACCAAGATCCGTATAACTCGTGGTATGGTATTTCCAGTTGTGATGTATGGATGTGAGAGTTGGACTGTGAAGAAGGCTGACCGCCGAAGAATTGACGCGTTTGAATTGTGGTGCTGGCGGAGAATCTTGAGAGTTCCTTGGACGGCCAGAAGATCAAATCAGTCGATATTGTCGACCATAAACCCTGACTGCTCATTGGAGGGTCAAATTCTAAAGTTAAAGCTCAGCTACTTTGGTCATCTGATGAGAAGAGAGGAGTCGCTGGAGAAAGATTTGATGTTGGGAAAGGTTGAGGGTCACCAGAGAAGGGGTAGGCAGCAAACGCGATGGTTAGATGGCATTCTCGAGGTGCTGCAGATGAATTTATGTGATGTTAGGAAGATAGTGAGAGACCGGAAAGCGTGGCGTGATATGGTCCATAGGGTCACAAACAGTCGGACACGACTGAACGACTGAACTCCAATAAATGAAGTGATGCAGCAAAAAGTGCCCAGCCAGATACAACAGATTTGAAGAAACAGGACTACACTGAGCATGAAGTTTGGGGCATCATGCCACGGCTGCCATTATTATCACTGCACTGGATTACACACTGATCACATCACAAAATCTGTTACAAACCTGTCATTTAGCCTCCATTCATATTGGTCGACATGTCTGCCAATTGGAATTGCCATTGGTCAATATGAGTGGGGCTAAATGACAGGTTTGTGACAGTTTAGGTGATGTAATCATTGCCTAATTTGACCCCTGATCTCCACCAACAGGCTGGATGACACATTCTCATTTTTCGAGGGCGTGTGCGAGTGAAGCCATTGGAAGTCTCACCGCCCATCTTCAAAGTCGAGCATCCGATGTGTATTCCAATAGTAAAAACAGCGACTTTCAGCCCTTTGATCATAGACTCTAACATTGTCTGCGTGGAATATCTGCTCCTATATCCAAGGAATCTAAGCTGAATGCGAGAAATGGGAGTATCGTTTAGAGAGTCGTGTAATTACAGAGAAGTCAAAAGATAGGCAGGCAGGTTTCATCTAATAACACTAGAGGAGTACATAGTATATTGCACTACGTTCTTGTCATGTTCTAGTCTAGAGTGTAAAAGAGAAATGATTGAAGTGACGATTCATTTTTAACCTTGTTGACGTGATGAGTTTAAGTTCATTTTAAAACTGGATTTTTGAGTAACAAACAAATGGCGAGTGATGGTGGAAATCCGGATACCCATCTGTTAGTACAGCCCGAGGAGTGCGATATGTCTTGCCGAGTTGATGCTTCTTGCTTTAGTACATCATTTACCTGTCAAACATGTACTTTTAACCTAACTCTATTTGCACGGCCATGCTCGCATAGCTGGACCAACACAAGCATGCAAAATTCTTGGGATGGTCATCAGGAGCACAGTGCAAGAGATTACAAGAGCAATGCAGGAAAAGCACTGTTCAATGTCCACTACATCACATGTGACGAATAAAAACCCTTTCAGCTATAGCACTTGGATAAAATACAGAACAGTACTTGACATTGAGTAAGCAGTGCAATGCCAACTGCAAGTGCTCAAATGAATCGACGCCATTGGCAAAGTTATAAAATATATCTGCGTCCTCATCCGGCTCAACCGAAACAACTAGGTACAGCAGTCAGTTAGCTGAAGGTTTACGACTACACATTGATTGTATTACTTGGGTTATGTGCATGGGAACGTGCACCAAAATGAAGCTTGGCACTGGCAACGAGATGACGCAGAGCAGAGTTGACGAGGCTCCGTGTGTGTCGTTTGCTGGTGCAGTTTCACTGAAATTCAGAGGTTTCAGGCCCATTTGCCTGAAACTTGTTTCCTGAAGACTTTGTTGGTGTTCTCATGCAACTAATGGCGCAATAGGTAGGCACTGTTGAGGAAAAAAATGATAAGGCAGATTGAAAAACTGTGAAGTGGAAAATGAAAACATTAATCGAAAAACTGTGCTGATGGCCCATTTCATGCACTGTGAAAAGAGCTGATCACTTCCAGTGGCTTCAACTCTGGGTGCCCAATGCATCTAGCTTCCAATAGAGACAGATCAGCGGTTACCATTTTCAAAAGTGGTACTGCCGGTGAAAGCTCGTTAATTCGGACTACACCAGTTGGTCCAGTTGAGCTCCATAGAGGTCTGTGTACAAAAAATCCCTAATTCGAATGCGACTCTGTTCTGTTATGGAAAATTCAAACCACGCGCCGCCATGTCTGGATAGCCTGGCTCCCAGCACATGGCCAAACACCTCTGCGATAGGGCGGCATATAGAGGCTGCACACGTCCAAAATGGGGCAGAAAATGAAACCAGGTAAAACCATGGAAGAGTGTTACCCACTCTTCCATGGTTTTACCTGGTTTCATTAATGGTGGAAAGTTGGGCTGGTTGGTGCATTATTTTGTGGCTAAAAACAGTGCTAACACAAGACGAAGGAGAGAGGGTACAGTATCGTGCCCCCCTCTCCTTCGTCTCCTCTTAGCACTGTTTTTAGCCAAGAGTGGGCAAAGCCTAAATGGCACCATGACCAGCACGGGGGCCAGCAGCACCGGCTGTGTGCTCTCTCTTCTGCGTAACCTCCGAAACTTGCAATTAAATACAATCGAACCCAGATATATCGAATTTTTGGTTATATCGAACTCGCGGAATATCCCCTTGAAAATCCCACACAAAAGTATAGGAAAGCTGCATCATATATCGAACTCAATTTCACCGGTCGTTCGATATATAGAATTCCGCACCACGCACTGGAAAGTGCGCCTTCCCCAAAGACGATCGCATCATCCTCGGCTATTTGCCACATGACATTTTCAAGCCACGCGCGGAAGCAATGAGAGGGGACAGTTCAGCGACGGCTAGTCTAGGGCAGCGCCGCGCCCATTCCCCAAAGGCGCGCGCATCTGCGGTTATCGTTTCCCGCGCGCCAGCACTTGACGTTTGCAAGCCATGTGCGCGAATGAACCAGAGAGAACCAGTGGGAACGAGAGGGGAAAAACGCAATAGAGCGAAGCGCAAGGGTGTGCCCATTCTTTGGCCGAGCTATCTCTCTCCATCCTCACTCCCGACCTTCATTCGCAGTAGCACGCGCTACGCATGTGCCAAGCCAGCTCAACCAACACCACCTAGACTAGTCTAGGGGGTGTTGGTTCAGCCTGTTTTCAGACAGAACGTCGGATGCTTTCTCCAGCGTGTGTTGCGAACCCTCTGCGCACGGCGGCTGACGTGGCTATGGTGCCTGCGAACATTAAGAAGCGGCAAATCTCTCTCTCTCTCTCTCTCTCTCTTTTTTTTTTTTTTTTTGCGACAGTCGTCCACTCTTATCGTTGTGCTGTACGCGCGAAGATATCGTGGCTGCAGACGTTAAGAAACGGCAGTTTTTTTTTTTTTTTCGGGAGTCGTTTATCCTTGCATGTATGAATTGTAGAAGAAGGACGTTGAGGACGGTGTCGAGGTCGACGGGGAAGCGGGGCGATCAAGACCAACACGATCTGCGTGATGGCAATTCCACAACTGCTTCTTTCTCATCAGCGTCCAGCGAAGGGGTTCATCATCTTCACAATGCCCCCCAGGGAAAAAGGAGCCATCCTGGCGACTTAAGGGGACGAAGATACAATGGGGTTGTAGAACGGCTTAAGGCACTGCACATGAACAGTTTCACGGCCACGGCGTTGCAAATTGGAATATGGCGCAAGCGGTTCAACAACATAGTTCACTGGTGAAGTGCGCTCGACAACGCGGTAGGGCCCATAATACTTGGAGATCAGTTTTGTTGAGAGGCCGGGACTGCCAGATGGAACCCATAGCCACACGAGTGAGCCGGGCTCGAAGTGTGGTGCATTCTTCTGAATGGTGTCCTGGCGATATTTTTGGCGCCACTGAGAGTCGGTTGTGAATGTCCGTGCAATCTGGCAGCATTCTTCTGCGTGCTGTGCAGCTTCGGTCACTGTGGTACATTCTGATGCGTCAGGGTTGTAGGGGAGGACAGTATCAAGGGGAGCAGATGGATGCCGACCGTAAAGCAAAAAGAACGGGGAGAAACCAGTGCTGGATTGCGTAGCAGTGTTGTACGTCTAGGTGATATAAGGAAGGACAATGTCCCAGTTTGTCTGGTTAGATCCCACATACTTCGCGAGCATGTCACAGATGGTGCGATTAAATCGTTCAGTAAGGCTGTTTGTTTGCGGGTGGTAGGCGGTGCAAGTCCAGTGAATGATTTTGCACTGAGCGAGCAGGGCTTGAACGACATCAGATAAGAAAGCACGGCCTCTGTCGCTGAGTAATTCACGAGGAGCACCGTGACGGAGAATGAAGTTCTTTAATAAGAAACTGGCCACATCTCGGGCTGTTGCAGCTGGGAGCGCAGCGGTTTCGGCATATCGTGTCAGGTGGCCGACGGCGACAATGAGCCAGTGATTGCCATCAGCTGTGTACGGAAGAGGGCCATAGAGGTCAATACCAATGCGGTCGAAGGGTCTAAGCGGGCATGTGAGAGGCTGTAACTGACCAGCCGAACGGTGAGAAGCAGTTTTGCGGCGTTGGCAAGTCAAGCATGATCGAACGTACCTAAGAACCGAGTTGTACATACCGCGCCAATAGTAGCGAAGACGGATTCGAGTGTACGTCTTGAAAACTCCGGCGTGACCGCACTGCGGATCGGCGTGAAAAGCTGTACATATTTGAGTCCGTAGATGGCGCGGAATCACGAGGAGCCGTTTTCGTCCACTCGAGCTATAGTCGCGCCAGTAAAGGAGGTGATCCCGAATCTCATAGTGGGAAGCTTGACGGCAAAGAGCGCGTGAAGGGGTAATCGCTGAATTGTTGGAAAGGTATAGTCAATAAGGGATGCGATCCATGGATCCTTTCGTTGTTCAGCGGGAGTCCAAGACGGAGAGGCTGGCAAAGTCGGCTGGCAGCGGTGAGCGAGACAAAGCGTCGGCGTCTGTATGCTTGCGACCAGATTGGTAAATAACACGGATGTCATATTCTTGTAGACAAAGAGCCCACTGTGCCAAGCGGCCGGAAGGGTCCTTGACCGATGAAAGCCAGCAGAGGGCATGATGGTTCGTGACTACATCAAACGAACGGCCGTAAAGGTAAGGGCAAAACTTTGTGAGGGCCCACACGATAGCCAAGCACTCCTTTTCCATTACAGAGTAGTTCGCTTCGACTTTTGTGAGAGTACGGCTGGCATACGCAACTACGTATTCACCGAAGCCAGAGGGGCGCTGAGCAAGCACAGTGTCGATGCTGACACCACTGGCGTCTGTATGCACTTCGGTGGGTGCCTCAGGGTCAAAATGGCGCAGGATGAGCGGGGCTGTGAGGAGGCGGTGCAATGTGTTGTAGGCGTCGTCGCATGCTGGTGACTACAGCGAAATATCTGAGGTATTGCAAAGGAGCTGAGTCAGCGGGGCGCCAATGGAAACAAAGTTTCGTATAAAACGCCGAAAGTATGAGCACAGGCCCAAAATTTTAACTTCTTAGTTGCTTGATGGTAGTAGGCTTCGAAAACTCGGTCACAGCTCGAAATTTGGCGGGATCAGTACGTATACCCTCCTTGGACACAACGTGGCCTAAAATGGTCAGCTCACGATCAGTGAAACGACACTTCAAGTTGAGCTGCAGGCCGGCGTTCGCAATACATGTCAAGACCTCCTTCAGGCGAGAGGTGGGTCGCAAAGTCTGGCGAGAACACTACGATGTCGTCAAGGTAACAGAGGCACGTCTTCCACTTCAGGCCACGCAGTATAGTATCCATCATACGCTCGAATGTAGCAGGGGCATTACAGAGACCAAAAGGCATGACAGTAAATTCAAGGAGGCTATTGGGAGGTGAAAAATGCGGTTTTAGGGCGATCTTCCGCAGCCATGGGCACCTGCTAGTAGCCGGATCGTAAATCGAGCGAAGAAATGAGTTCAGCACCTTATAAGCAGTCCAATGCATCATCTATACGCAGAAGGGGGTACACGTCTTTTCTCCTGATTTTGTTCAGGCGACGGTAGTCGACGCAGAAGCGCATAGAACCGTCTTTCTTCCTCACTAGGACAACAGGAGAGGACCACGGACTGTTAGGCGGCTCAGTCACGCCATTCTGAAGCATAGTATGCACTTGGGCTTCAATAACTCGGCACTCGGTGGCAGATACTTGATAGGGACGCTGGCGCAGAGGAGCATGGGAACCGGT
Source organism: Amblyomma maculatum (assembly GCF_055883805.1). Taxonomy (NCBI): domain Eukaryota; kingdom Metazoa; phylum Arthropoda; class Arachnida; order Ixodida; family Ixodidae; genus Amblyomma; species Amblyomma maculatum. The sequence goes on along the minus strand of NC_139344.1, from coordinate 104,591,404 downwards.
GTCAATGCGGTGGGCAACAGTTGATGTGCGGCTCAAAGCAGGCTGATGAGAGTCGAATGAAGAGCGGAACTGATGAAGCAGTGCGAGAAGGTCAGAGCGTTGAGGCCCAGGAAGACTGGCATCGATGGAGCAGAGAAAAACGTCGGCAGAAGACTGGTCCAGCACAAGAACAGGCGGTGTGAGTGCAGCCAAGTCAGTGGGCTGCGAAGAGGGTGTTTCGTCAGCGGTGAGAATAGAATCCATGAGCTGGATGGTGCCGAGGCATTCACCGCGACACAGGGATACGGGAAATGAGAACGGATTAGAAATCCAGAGTGCGGTGAGGCGAGCTGATATAGAAAGTATGGCATAAGGCTGGGGGAGACTTTTGCGGATTAGAAAGGTAGGTGATGGGGTGAAAAGTATATCGGTACTGTGGGAAAAAGCACAAGCGGTGGACACAAGAACCAAAGAGCACGCAGGAAGATCAGCATCTTCGGCAACAACAACTTTGGGATAAGGAATGTCCGGCGACAGTTCGTCACGAGCACAGTTTATCACCGCATTATGACGCAATAGAAAATCCCAGCCCAAGAAAAGATCATGCGAGCAGGAAGGCAAAACGACGAACTCTATTGCGTACACAACTTCCTGAATGACGACTCGTGCTGTACACACCGCTATAGGCTCTATAGGCTGGGCATTTGCCATGCATAGCGAGAATTCTGAAATTGATGTCGTCACTTTGCGCAATGAACGGCAAAGACTTGCAGCCATCGCAGAAACAGCAGCGCCTACGTCGACCAGAGCCAGTACTACAACGCCGCCAACGGAAACTTCAAGCAGATTTTCAGGAGATACGCGAGGCCTTTGACAGTTTGCTCGTTGTGCAGTTCTCGCCTCAGGAACTACGGCATTCAGTTTTCCTCTTGCGCAAGATTGGGATGCCATCGCAGAGGAGATAGAGAACAGCGACGCGGCGAGGTTGAGCGGTGAGAAGAAAAGGTGGTATGGTCATCCACGACGGAACTTTCAGATGGATCACCGGCCGCATACTGGCTTCGGGGCGGCTGCCAGGAAGCTGACATTCGGCGTGGTAGAAAATCATCGGGAGTGCGATTTCGGCAGTACAGGGAAATATGGCCAGCAAATCCACAGGAATAACAAATGGGACAGTTATCACTGGTTCGTTATGGATTGCGGTGAAGCGGACGAGGTGGAACCAAAGGCTGTGGTGCCTGAAGAAATTCTTGCACAGGCCCTGGAGGCGTAGCGTACACCACAGGGTAGCTAGGTGACTGTGGTCGGGCAGCGACGGCAGCGTACGTCAGTGGTGCGACAGGAGTGGAGGCGCACGTCAATGGTGGAGCGACAGGGACGTCAGCGTATGCGAGGGGCTCCACGGCCGGCGCGGTCTGAGGCATAGGCACTGGCGGAGGGGCTGATGGAAGGGCCTCCGCCACGCGGTCGGTGATGACCTGTCGAAGGGGCGCCAAATTGCGGGACAGCTCGCAGTTTGTGGGCAGCAGAGATATTTCGTACACGGTCAACGAAAGCACGCGGTCAGCTGCGATCATGACACCGGCATTTAGCATTTTACGCTTCAAACAGCATTTGCAGCTATCACGCTTTTCAATGATTTTGTGGCAGTGGACTACGCCCGCCCCAAGCGCGGCATGATAAATTGAACCAGGCTTGTGCAATCAAGCCATCACGGGCACTCTGCCAAGTTCGCTCCCCGCCACCGCAGGAGCTGTCAAAAGATAAACACGCCGTGACGTTATCGCTGCGCAGCATCTTGGCACACTGCCAAAAAATGAGCTGTGGATGAGACGACCGAAACGAAGTGGCGCGCGCCATCGACAAGCAAGCAAAAACGCTAGCGATATATGCCGTGGCGACACGGAAACCTTGTTTTGAGCTGCCGCAGTGGCTGGAGCAGCGAGAGGGACGCAGTGCCAACAAGTTGGAAATTTTTCGCTCTGTCGCTGCCGCTCGTCGCTGAGATCACTCAGCTTGCATGTGAGCGAGCTGACCTTAACGCTATTTTTTTTTTTTCCCCAAATTCTCGGGTGCAAAAGTGGAGGGTGGGTTCATTATGCGAGTGGGTTGATTATATGACAAATACAGTATCGTTTTTTCGCATCGCAAGTGCCGTCACAAGCCGATTTCTATATATCGAATTATTGATATATCGAACTATTTTGCGATCCCCTTCGAGTTCGATATATCCGGGTTCGACTGTACTTGTTAATTCGGAAATACAGATAAATACACTTAAATACAGATACGTAATTATTTCTGTCGATGCGTACCAGCCAACGCCCATGAAAGGCTATGCATAACATCGGACGGGTGCTACAGGTTTCTAAATCAAAAACCAGATCGTTCTACGGGAAAAACTATTTTTTGTGATAGTCGTCCATCCTTCCACCTATCAGGCATAAACGAAACTTAGCACACAATCGGCCGTTATCATGACACTGGCTTTTAGCATGGTTCGGTTTAAATAGCCTGCACTGCTATCGCACGTTCTAGTGACTGTGTGGCAGTGGACAGCGTCCAACCCAATCGTGGTAAAGCGAACATACTGAAAACGAGGCTTGTACAACCCAATGAGCGCTGGCATGCTGCCAAGTTTGACAGCTTCCCCCTTAAACCTCCTGCTGCTAGAGCCAAGGTCAAAAGGTAAACACACTGTCATGTTATCGCTGGGCAGCATCTGGTGCACTGCCAAGAAATGCACTGTGAACTGTGACAGCACAAAACAGAGTGACGCACTAAACCCTCCCCCATTCCCCCCCTCAAATTATCAAGCAAAAATAAAGAGGGAGGGGTTTATTATGAAAGTGGGTTTGTTACACGAGTAAGTACGGTAATAACGCAAATGGTTCTTGTCAATTTTTTTCAGCCATTCGATAATTTGAACTTTACTTCCCCAGTCCCGTGAGGTTCGAATTAACGAGCTTTGACTGTAATAATAATAACAAAAAACACAAGGGTAGGAGAGCAAGCAAGCGGCGAGAACGCGCTCGCAGCCATAGCCACTCTCTCTCAATAATTAAAAAACGCCTCGCGATCGGCCCTAATGTACAAGCAGGAGCTTGGGCCTGTGCTCGTATGGTGTAGCTCACACTGAGCGCGATAGTACACCAGGCTTTCTAAGCATACACTGCCACAACGAGGCACCCAGCACCTTGGTGCTCTAATGTCCGCTAATGTCATCACTCTCTCTCCGCAGCAGCTCTCCTCTTAGGTTTCGTTTCTATGTTACCGGCGTGCAGCTACAACAATGACATGAGAGTGAGCAACCCAAACCAAGAAAGGCTGATGCATTTTTTAAAAGAAACAGTAAACCCTTACGTGAGTAAATACGGTATATAATCAATACTAAAAACTTGTGCAAAAGACAAATAAGGGAAGTTTAATGACAAAATTCCACACTGCAGTTAAACACTGACATAATGAAGAGTCCCCGGAAGAAATCATAGGATAATGCAAAAGTAGAATGTAAAATTTCTTAATACTTTCACTGCGTTGCCCCCTTTTCGAGGTCCAGATACATGTGCATTGTGGCCCACCAGTGGGTCACCTGCTGCTTTCCTAGGGTGCGGTGCGGCACACCGGTGGGACACACTTCCCAGACTGCTTCAACAATCGGCCGAAAGATGGCGCAAGAGATTCGTTCATATAATTTGTGCAGCTTATCTGATGCTTGCATTTATTGCAGAAGTCACCACTTGAATAACGTGGCCCCCTGCATTGCTGGTGAAGTTGCTTTACCTGGCGCCATATTTTATAAGGATCCATTATTTCATTTTATTTCCTTTGGTGCATCTTCAGCGAGATGGAAGTACAGTCGAACCCGGATATATTGAATTTCGGTTATATCGAACTCACGGAATACCCCCTTGAAAATCGCATGTAAAAGTATAGAAAAGCCGCATCATATATCGAACTCAATTTCACCGGTCGTTCGATATATCGAACTCCGCACCATGCACTGGAAAGTGTGCCTTTCCCAAAGACGATCCCATCACCCTCGGCCGTTTGCCGCGTGACGTTTTCAAGCCGCACGCGGAAGTAATGAGAGGGGACAGTTCGGCTAGGGCAGCGCCGCGCCCATTCCCTAAAGGTGCGCGCATTTGCGGTTATCGTTTCCAGCGTGCCAGCACGTGACGTTTGCAAGCCATGTGTGTGAATGAACCAGAGAGAACCGGTGGGAACGAGTGGGGAAAAACGCGACGGAGCGAAGCGAAAGGGTGTGCCCATTTTTTTGCCGAGCTATCTCTCTCCTTCCTCTTTTCCGGCCTTCGTTCGCAGTAGCACGCTCTACGCATGCGCCAAGCCAGCTCAGCCCGTTTTCAGACAGAACGCCGGACGCTTTCCCCAGCGTGTGTTGCGAACCCTCCGCGCGCAGCGGCTGACGTGGCTATGGCGCCTGCGGAAGTTAACAAGCGGCAGATCTTTTTTTTTTTTTCCGAGCGTCGTCTATTTTTATCGTTGTGCTGTACGCGCGGCGTAGCGTAAGATAAGGCATTACGAAGCGGCTTTTTTTTCTTTTTTTTTCTTTGTGGGAGTCGTTTATTCTTGCATGTATGAATTAACGAAAGCACGCGGTCAGCTGCGATCATAACACCGGCCTTTAGCATTTTTCGCTTCAAACAGCATTTGCAGCTACTGTATCACGCTTTCCAATATTTTGTGGCAGTGGACTACGCCCGCCGCCCTAAGCGCGGCGTGATAAATCGAACCAGGCTTGTGCAATCAAGCCATCACGGGCAGTCTGCCAAGTTTGCTCCCCGCCGCCACAGGAGCTATAAAAAGATAAACACTATCGCTGCGCAGCATCTTGGCACGCTGCCAAGAAATGAGCTGTGGATGAAAGGACCGAAACGGAGTGCGACATGCAAGCGAAAACGCTGGCGATTTCTGCCGCGGCGACACAGAAACCTTGTTGCGAGCTGCCGCGGCGGCTCGAACGGGAGAGACGCAGTTCCAACAAGTTGGAAATTTTTTGCTCTGTCGCTGCCGCTCGTCCGCTGAGATCACTTAATCGCTTGCATGTAAGCGAGCTGGCCTTAACGCTTTTTTTTTTTTTTTTCTAAATTCTTGAGTGCAAAAGTGAAGGGTGGGTTCATTATGCGAGTGAGTTGATTATGTGACAAATACGGTATCGTTTTTTTGCATCGTAAGTGCTGTCCCAAGCCGATTTCTGTATATCGAATTATCGATATATCGAACTATTTCGCGATCCCCTTCGAGTTCGATATATCCGGGTTCGACTGTATAAGGGGAAAGCAGCGAGGGACCAATCACACATAAAAAAAGATAGTAATATCTCGTTGACGATAGCTTTTGCCACTTGTTGCATGTGCCGGGTCACCTTTCATCTTGTGAAGAACCACGCAAGCACAGACAAACACACTGGACAAGAAGATTGACGAGCACTGCACTGTTCTTCACAAGATGCTTCACCAACTAGCTTGCCAAAACGCTTGGATGCAAGATTCAGCCAATGGTGACGTCCAGTAGCTAAGAGCCAATGATGAAGTCTTTCAGATTCTTGAACACTGTGGCTACGCAGTACTAATATCCGAGGAGTTCTGCCGCCATGGAACATTTGACAGTTCATCAAGATTTTTGCGAGCGTGTGAAAAAAATAATAATAAAATAAAAATTATGAAAGAAAAAAGGCAAACACAATAATTAGGTCACAAGGCTTGATTATAAGCAAGAGCCAAGTTATTCACAGTGAAACAAACTAATTTCACTCACAGCTGAACTCTTCCACATATTGTGAGTGCCAATCAAATGTCTGTTGCTGCTGCGCACGTACATATAAAGGACTCTCACAGAAGGGTCTACTGCGCTGCTTTAACGTCTGCCATGCGACCACCTGATAACAGCCAACTTTATCGCCAGGTGCATATCAGCTGCGAACATCATTGCTACACCTCACATGCACTGCAGCAAAAAATTGTGTCACTGAATAATTCTGTGCCGTCACCAAATAAATAAACCTGAAAACACATATGCACATTTACTGCTGAAGCACACTCTGTCTGCACAGTGGGAAACACTTCGATGTCTGTTCCAGCACAGCTGTAGTATCGCTCTATGTAAACCACTGGTGAGTCGCAATGCAGCGAACGTGTTAAAGTGAGGTGACAAACTGTTTTGTAAAAGAAATCAGACTACATTTTCCAGACTTCTGATAAAACACAAAACATTTCTTGACCGATTGAGAAAATATGTTGCACTTGTGCATTCACAAATTAAAAAATGCTTTAGCAGAAAACTGCAAGTATTTAGAAGCTTTCTTCACATTCTTTTTTTTTTTTTTGGTGTGTGTATGAAAAAATAAATCATTTTCCAAATTCTGCAATTGCTGATGCAGAGTTTCTTTAGTATTAGAAACTATATTATACTTACATCTCAACTACCTCAAAAACCGCTTTTTTCATCCTCTATCATGTCACGCTGAGCAGAAAGGTGGAGTGTTTCAGAGATATTAACAGTGCTTTTCTCACCGTTTTCAGAGGTTTGTTTACCCTTTTGCACAGAACTTACAGGACGCAAGCGAATGAAATTTTCTACAGATGCCAATGCCAGATGCCTGCGGCTTGAAGAGGACAAGCTGCCAGGATAAGCCAATCAATGTGTACCAGAATAAAAAGCCTAAGGGCATTTTTTTTAACGACTGGGAGAAAAAAAAAATTTAACGAGTGGCAATTTTAATACAGTGTAATAAAAAAAAAAAAATTTCTATCATTTTGGACTCAGTAGTGTAGTGTAACAGTTGCAACTTGTATACAAAATTTTAGCACTGCATTCAATACATTGAGCAGAATTTTGAATGTACACATGCACGCCAACAAACTGAATGGAGCTGGCCCAACTGCGAGGTACGTTATTCCATTAATAATCACTTTCAAAACTAAGTGCAGCCGCCCAGCAGCTACATGCTCATAACTTCGGCAATTCTTAGTTTTCAAGGCTTACAGGGTCATACTGAAAGTAGTGCCTACTATATATTTTTAATGAGACTATAGGAGATAACGAGAACATAACAATATCACAAAATAAAGCAAGTTTTCAGTTACATGGTGATTTTTCAATATATTAAAAATCTATACCATTAATGAATACAGCCTGTATGCTACACTTGTAAAAGTTTGAACCAGAACAGGGAAGTCCTAAACGACGCAATAACAGCATCTAAGCCTGCAAAATGCTATGACATTGTGTTGCAAGAACCGTTCTGTGTGCTCTGGTGTGACATGGGAAATTTGGACTCTCAGTTTTCTGAATTGACAATCCTTGAGAGTCCTAAACAAATAATCACACCATGGCTATCCCAAATGGTTGTGCAGATCATTTTGCTTGCCAATGGCTCTGTCTACGAACTGTGTTAGTGAGTTCACATGCCGCTACTCTCTAGACCGCTTTTTTGATTCAACCTCTATCTGTTCCCCATGGCAACCTTGATTTCGCCACTGACTTCAGAAGTTGTGCTGGTAGTGTATGGCTGCCAGAGCTGACATAAAATGGGTTGGCGCTCTGCGACTATGCAAGAGACATGGTAAAGATATGTCAAGGAACGAGGAAATGTTTGTGCGTTAGTTTTGGAGTGCTATATGCCAGGTAGGATTATGTGACTTGGCTGAAACATTCATGGTGATGCTTTCACTAAATACCTTGTGGAATGCGCCTGCAGTAAACAGGCAGAGGGTGGGGCATTTCCTGGGAACTCATGATGCTCTGAGAAATTGCATGCACAAGACTGGACTGTATGCTTAGATGGTGTAAAATTAACATTCAATAATTTTTTGACTGCAATATATAAACAGACTGCGATACACGTTGAAATCGTAACATGTTAAAAGTGCAGCATAAAAACCCGAACATGCAATAAGTTCGCAAACACTGTTGTTTCCAAACCTTTCAAGCTGATCTCTGATGCAAAAAATGGCGCTTGCAAAACTTTGGCAGCTGGTGGACGAAAGTCAGGATTCGGGCTTTGAAGGGAACGGATGAGAATAAGGTCCTCTCTTCCGCACTGCAGCAGTTCCAAACACACAATGAAACTGTTACCACACCTTGAAGAGGCATGCCACGGACAAATACAGCGACTTTCATGCAAGTACTGCACAGATTCCTGCAGTATCACCCTAATATGCAAGAAAATCTGGTTGTTTGAATGTTAGCAAAATAACACATATGTATTTTTAATTTTCAAATTGAAAATGCACTTTTAGGAACAAGCTAGATTCATGGAGTAAGACATTAAAGGACAGACGCAACTGTCTAAGGTCCTTCTGAATATTTTTTGCGCTACTCCTAGACACAGCACTGAGAAATGTTTGAGTGAACAGATCAAGAACAAGCCTGAATGAGAGTAAATTAAAAAAAAAAAGGAAGAAAAGAGGAAGATAAACTTGTTATGAGAAAAAAAAAGAAAGAAGCAACAGTAATGATGCTGCAATATACTGAAAGCTGAATGAAGCTTTTTGAATGAAAGCATACCTACTTCTTTCCAACATTCTGCATTGTTGTCATCACACAACATTTTTTTCCTTCAGCAGCGACTAATCCCAAGCTTCCATTGAGCGAAGTCTAAACTGGGCATTTAACTCTTTCGCTACCGCGCCTATTCTAATCGATCTATCTGATCGACGGTTCAAATTCTCGCGCATGGTTTGCGGGCACCTAGTGCCCTTTAGGTTAGAAAGTGAGAAACAAACGACGCCATGTTTTGTTAGTTCTTTTGCTTTTCGGCGCTTCTCCCGGCGCCGTTTCGCATTGCCAAGCGAGCGCTTCGGCATCCTGTGCGGACGCTTCAGGAGCTGATTTTGTGGATGCAGACAGCAGTGGGGAGCCAAAAGAAGATGTGTGAATACATCAGATTTCAGCACCGATGAGAAGGATGCGTCAAGTCAAGCCGGAACATTTAGCGGGTGTGTCGGCTTTATAAGTGGCGCATATTTCGATTACTAGTAAATAGTTATGAGCGGCAGAACATGTGCTCACAGCTATATTATTTATTTTCAGGGTCACAATGTTATACAGACATCATTCCTTGCCAGAAGCTGTGATGTGTGTGCAGTTTTTTCTTCAACGAAACTCGGGAGTCGAAGTTCACAGCGCTAACTTTTTTTTTTTTCTCTGAAAGAACAGTTTTTGGCAATACCCTCCGAAAATTGTGTAGTCTTTTTATGACATTATTAGCTACAGAAATGTTTCCCCTCTTGATATTTTCAAAGTTTTGCTCTTTTTTCAATAAGAATGATGTCCTCACTGTATACATTTTTAAATTATAAACAATTTTTCACTAATTTGTGTAATAAATATATGTGCAACATTTATGTTATTGAATAGAACATTCCTTTAGCTACATTTTGATACCAAGCAATGTAAATAAGACATTAGTGTCTGGTCAAAAAATATTTCCTTCCAACTACAGTTGAACCTGGATATATCGAACCCGGATATATCGAATTTTGGTTATATCGAACTCATGGAATATCCCCTTGAAAATCCCATGCAAAAGTATAGGAAAGCCGCGTCATATATCGAACTCAATTTCATCGGTCGTTCGATATATCGAACTCCGTACCACGCACTGGAAAGTGCGCCTTTCCCAAAGACGATCGCATCACCCTTGGCCGTTTGCCGCGTGACGTTTTCAAGCCACGCCCGGAAGTAATGAGAGGGGACAGTTTGGCTAGGGCAGCGCCGCGCATTTGCGGTTGTCGTTTCCCGCGCGCCAGTACGTGACGTTTGCAAGCCATGTGCATGAATGAACCAGAGAGAACCGGTGGGAACGAGAGGGGAAAAATGCGACAGAGCGAAGCGCAAGGGTGTGCCCATTCTTTTGCTGAGCTATCTCTCCTTCCTCTTTCCCAGCCTTCGTTCGCAGTAGCACGCGCTACGCATGCGCCAAGTCAGCTCAGCCCGTTTTCAGACAGAACGTCGGACGCTTTCTCCAGGGTGAGTTGCGAATCCTCTGCGCACGGCGGCTGACATGGCTATGGCACCTGCGGAAGTCAAGAAGCGGCAGATTTTTTTTTTTTTGCGAGAGTCGTCCATTTTTATCATGCTGTAAGCGTGTAGTGTAAGATATGGCGTTACGAAGCGGCATTGTTTTTTTTTTTTTTGCGGGAGTCATTTATCTTTGCATGTATGAATCAACAAACGCATGCGGTCAGCTGCAATCATGACACCGGCTTTTAGCATTTTTCGCTTCAAACAGCATTTACTGTATCACGCTTTCCAATGATTTTGTGGCAGTAGACTACGCCCGCCCCAACAGCGGCGTGATAAATCGAACCAGGCTTGTGCAATCAAGCCATCACGGGCAGTCTGTTAAATTCGCTCCCCACCGCCGCAGAAGCTATCAAAAGATAAATACTCCGCGACGTTACCGCTGCGCAGCATCTTGGCATGCTTCCAAGAAATGAGCTGTGGATGAGACGACTCAAACGGAGTGCGAAATGCAAGCAAAAACACTGGCGATTTCTGCCGCGGCGACACAGCAACCTTGTTTTGAGCTGCTGCGGTGGCTCGAACGGCAGAGGGACGCAGTTCCAACAAGTTAGAAATTTTTTGCTCTGTCGCTGCTGCTCGTCGCTGAGATCGCTTAATCGCTTGCATGTGAGCGAGCTGGCCTTAACGCTTTTTTTTTTTCCAAATTCTCTGTTGCTAAAGTGGAGGGTGGGTTCATTATGCGAGTGAGTTGATTACGCGAGAAATACGGTATTGTTTTTTCGCATCGTAAGTGCTGTCCCAAGCCGATTTCTATATATCGAATTATCGATATATCGAACTATTTCGCGATCCCCTTCGAGTTCGATATATCTGGGTTCAACTGTAGTAAAAACTGCCCATTTTCCCGTAGTAGCGAAAGAGTTAAAGTGCATGGGGGACTCATTCATTGACATGACCAATAGCAGGCAGCTGAAGCCCATTTAGCTTTGGTGTCAATGAAACCGGTGAGTAGAATTGGTTTCAGTCTAAAAAAAAAAGCAACACACTAAACAGTAGCATTCCAGGCAATTTGTCCATACATAATAGCTAACTTTTTTTTCCCCCTCAAAACAAGCTTTAACCAACAGCACAGTTTCAAGAACCTTGATTGGCGCTAGTGGAGATGTTTCTTTCGTTACAAAGTGACAACTGACCAGCTGCACAGAAGCACTGTGCATGATCATGTCTGCCTTTTAAGCAGTTCTCACTGCGAAAAATATTTATCATCTATCCACTTTGCAGGGACCCCCCATACTCTCAACTTACACCCCACCATATCGAAAAATGACTTCTCTTAATCAATGTAGAACAAAATATTGAGCAAGCTAAGCTAATTCATATTCTGAACAAATCTGTAGTGTTCTAAAGAAAATAATGAAATTGTAATGAATTATTTTTGTTCGGTTACTCTTCTGGGACTACAATTCACCATTGTAATCAGTTACATTTTAAATAGAGTAATTGTAATTGCAATCGGTTACTTATTTTCTGAAACATGTACAAGCTTGCTTTCTTGCTATTGTGCCTAATCGCTACAAATGCTTCTCATATCATTCAGTTTCAATACAAGAGGTGACCCTTTAAGCTTTACCAGGAAAAACATATTTGAGGGCACACAGCATGTTGCATAGCTCTATTTTACACCCATCTATGAATTACTCAATAGCCTTTCAATCTACAAATGACTTTTAGTGCACAGAATTACTTTTGGGTTTTGCAGACTAGAATTCCAAAAATGTTGTGACAGCCCGACTTAAAAAGACAGAACACTGGAATTTAGGGCTCAAATTTTTTTCAGCGCATTGGGAAGATTGATGTCTAAAATGTTCGATTCCATAGCGGTTTTCGTAGAAACGCTGTATAAAATTTTTACCGAGAATTTTTCTATCAGTGCATGCACCCGTTTTTATGTATTCCGATGCTGAAAACCATGAGCAACGACCATGATGACAAGTGGTGGTTGACAAAAAAAGACGTACCGAAAACAAATATAAATTTCACTTGCCAGACAGTAATTTGACATTTTTTTGCTTAGAGTAGCGTTCTTTTTAGTTTCACGCTCAAGGCTGTTACGGCACAATAACGCACGCCTCGTCGACGAAAGTTTTGCTGGGTACTATCATCGCTTCATACACGGAATTCCAAACACTGTGGCGCCATCTAGTGGCAAAACTTGAAAGCATGCCTCTCACGGTGCGAAAGGAGGGGTGGTTTTTACACACACAGTGGAGAAAGCGCAAAATATGATGAATTATGATACGAACTCCTTGAAGAAAAAAACTGTACATTTGCGAAAAGCAACAATATTTTGCTGACATGTAGTCATGTGGGGTACTACACCGAAAGTACTAGGGTTTCTCTGCTAGATAGCGCCTCGGTTGTTTTTATGTGATTTTCAATGGTAAATCAAAATTGTAAAGTTTCTTTTCTTTGATACTGTAGAGTTCGATCTGTACTATATGAGGCAAGGTCTTTTCATCTCTACCATAATCTCATGACATATTTTGGCTAGTGTTCTGTCCCTTTAAGCGACATGCAAGCTGCAAGATTTAGCCATTAAACACAGGCATAAGTTACAGGGACATATTAATGTTTGCAATCAACATACCAACTGACTGGCAGGACCAAGGTTTCTCTGAAACTTCTCTCTCAGGATAGAGGATGGATACAGTGCCTACAAAATGAAGAAATAAAAAAAAATACTTTTACTTAAAATCACCAACAAAATTGCTTTAGAGAACTGTATAATGCTGTCTTGCTGGAGGAATTCAACATTCAATAAAACCATATCCACAATGCAGAAGTCATGAAATACAGTATTTACTTTCCAGTCAAGTGAAGGCTTCTGGCAACGTAGCGTCACAGCTAATACACAGCATACTTAAAAACTCTCCTTATGTCTTGTCTAAAGAAAACTGAAGATCCTACACAATACAATGCTACTACTGCATGCTCTCATTAAACCATAAAGAATTATGTTTTCTTTACAGATTGCATAGGAAAAGTTCAAACACTGAAGCACATCTCATGATATTGTGCTTGCATATGCGCATGGGCCTGTTGTGGAAATTAAAAAAGGAATAATAATAAATACTTCAGAAATGTTTAAAAGAGTAGAAACACCAAATTTTTGCGGTGTATACTGTGTGTGGAATAATGTGCAGCATATCGCTAAACACATATATGTAGTTACGTGTACTGCATGAAAAATCAGTAAAAAATTAATCATTGAATTTTTTTTTCTGCCTGCAGTTTCGGCAGTCCTACAATCTAAACGTCCTTACATCCTAAACATACAAACAAGCTGAAAGCAAGAAATGGAAATCCTAGAGTTGTACGCCGAGACGTCTGCGATGCAGTTTTCTCTCAGCACCATCAGTGCATCGTTTTAGTTTTTTGATACATGCAATTCCGGCCGAGAGTGTTGTTGGCCACGACAATTCCTAAAGATGAGCTATCATGCCGCTGTCGGGCATAGCGCAGCTGAGGAATGTGGCTGAGTGCTGTACAGTACCAAATGGCGTGACATCTGGACAAAGCCGTGGCAACCACCGTTCAATTCCAAGCGCGCTGAGAGGCCACCGTTTAGTAGAGATCGAAGGTGAAATTTCTACATCTACTGCAGCTGCACCGGCTACATGCCTGAGCCAGCCGTTGCCTACAAGAAACGACCACTGCAGCACCGCCGATCACTGGTCTAAATTTCCTAATAATTGTAGGCTCTGCCCGTGTAAGAATGCCATGCCGGTCAAAACCAGAATGGCATTCTTAAGGTAGGTGCAGAAAGAAAATACGCTAATGTTGAAATTTGGGTTACCAAAATACTAGCTATAATGGCAACCGTGACAAAGGTTTCTCAGGCTGTTGGTGTGGCAGCAGTTAGTAAACCATAAAGTGCTGAGCTAGCTTTGCAGACTGTAGTGAGTGAGGCCTCAAGGTTCTGTGTACAGTCACCCTACTGAAAATACCACCCTTCAATAAAGGTCACATGCCCATGCAACAAAGTTCTTACAGCTTTGATTTTCTTTGTTTGTAGACAAATATTTTTCAGTCGGAGAGGCTGTAATTTAATCAATGAGTTAGTACAGCATATCCAAGAGCCACAATAGTGGCTGAAGCAGCAGCTGGACCTAGGATCTCAGAATTTTAGCTTTACTGCGGTTATCAGCATTTGTAAAAATCATCCTGCGTATGGATATCAGTACAGGCAACTATAGATATTTCAAGCAAATCAAAGCTTGATCGAGTTAAAATTTCAGCACATTGTTTGCACTGAATTTGAGATCATACAAATATTTTTTGCATGACCAGACTAATTTAAATTAATGGCACCACCACAAAGGCATATAGATAACTTGACACATACACCCTTAGAACTAGAAATATACAGTAATCCCTTGTTGTAACAAATTCGCTTCACTTAAAATACTGCTTTATTCAAAAACTCTTCCAGTCCTGATCCAAACGCATGAATTTTAAGCTGCATTACTTGATGCACATGAAAAGTATGAACTGCTTAGAGCGAAGTTACGAGCGAAGGCATCGCCGAGCGGCAGCAAACCTTTTGTGCATGCAGCGTTAAATTAATATAGCCGACAAATTAGTCTCATGCAGGCACAGAACCGGCCACAAAAGTACCAAACCATCGAAAGAACCTGCCTAGTAATGGGAACCAATTGAATGCCGAGAGCTCTCAGCTATTTACTGCGGAATGAACAGATCTAGATCTCAAATTCCATGCTATAGCGCGCCCGAGCCGTTAATCTCTGCCAAAATCGTACGTCCCCCGTGATAGAATCTACAAATATTTTGACCATAACAAGCACAGGTTTGAGCCACGGGATTTGCAGCGCTTTCCAGCATTTGCTCCGTTCCAAAAGCAGCTTCTGCTTTCCCGTCTTCACTTCCCGAGATAGGCAGCTGCGCATGCGCTTGTACTCTCCCACCTCTTTCCTCTCCACCCCAATTCCCAGTCACTTTTGATGTTATTGTTTCTCCAAAGCTACCCTCTTTTTGCCTGCCTTCCCGAGCACAGTCTTCCAACGGTATCCTTCTGCGCTTCATGCTTCTTGGAACTCCGGTCACCTTTCTTTCGTTTGTGATATATAAAACCCCTGCAACATGTGAAGCCGATGCCAAGCCCACCATTGCAACCATCGCCAGCATCAGTGCACCCTGACGACACGATCACAATTTCAAGCTTCTGCATTCTGTGTCGTTTGTTGCATTCACTTTGGCACCGATGGCGCCTGCGTTTGAATCCATGCTGCGGGCCATGTGGCTGTGTGTTATTCGGAGTGCTTCATTAGGCATGCCTTGCATGTGCTTTTGTGGTCTACAGTGACAAATGGCTCCATCAGACTCCAAGCGAAAATGTCAGACTTCGAAGCAAAAAGTTGTCTACTTTACCAACTGTGCTGGAGGGAGCTGTGTTGGATGGCTTTGAAAAGAGCTCCTCGGCAAAAAGAAAGAGGAATCGCGACTCGTAATATTCCGAAGTAGAAGGTGCACTTCTACAGTGGCTGAAGAAGGCCAAGAGTGGAAATCTCCCTGTAAATGAACCTGCATTTACTGTTAAAGCCGAAGCTCTTTCCCTCTAAACGGGAGATTTCAAATCAAGCAATGGCTGGCTTGAGCGGTTCAAAAAACAATGCGGTGTGACCTTAAAGCGCACGTTGGCTTTTCCCACATTGTCACCAGCGACTCTGATGATGACCAGCCTGACAATGACTGAACTTAAAGCAATCTGTACAAGGCTGTTCATAAAATTGCTGGCCAAAAGGCACAAGGCGACCTTGAGACATTTGCGCTGGCTGACGCTGCTGCTCTCATGATCGCCCCAACGACGGATGCGGAGATAATTGACACTGTTAGTGACCCCGACGATGACGAAGAGCCATGTGAAGTGCCAACTATGATGCAGACACAGGAGTATTTATGCCTGCTGCGAAATAAGGTTGAATGTATGGGTAGTGACCATGGCCTCGTGTAATGCTTGATAAAGTATAGCAGGGGTTGCTCGCACCCGGTAAGAACTTCAAGCAACCAAAGCTCACTGCTGTTTTTTTTTTGCACCTGAATAAAGTTTTGCTTCACTGAATGCATTGTATCTTGACTTCCTCACAGTTGCGGTGTAATTAAAGCCCAATTGCTCTAGCTTTTCTCGAGTGGTCGCTTATACCGAATTACTGCTCACAAGAAATTTTTTCACTGTCCTGCTGATTTCATTATAACGAGGGATTACTGTAATTTAACAAAACACTCTATAGGGCAAGTTAGAATTAGTTCATATGTACAATATATTACACGCACCCTGTAACACTTCTTGGGCATTATAACGGAAAAGAATGCTACTATAGTAATTTTTTTTTATTAAGAAACCTACCCACATCATTAGGCATCCAAATGAATACATGTCACTTGCTGGTGTTGGCTTGGCGTTCGAGCATCGAAGTTCTGGGGCAGTGAAATCAACACCGTCAGCCGTCGGCAACAGGTAACTTTTGCCCTGTAAAATGAGCCAGAAGGTAAGGCATCAAACCTACTTGACCATGTAATATGTCCAAGCTATAAAAACGTAGAATAAAAGGTATGAACTTTCAGTATTTTGTCTGTAGTGTACAAAAGATTGCAGAACCAAAAATTCAGTGGATTTTAGAAAAAATTACGATTTCTGCAGAAACAAAATTATGATTCAGTGATGAATTATGGTCAGTTTTAAGTGTCCAAGAATGATAAAACTGTGCACTCATACTTACCCAGGACAATGGTTCAAATGCCAAGATAGTTTTGCAGCATGAAAATTTTTATTTGGGAGCAGGTCTCATCCATTTTGTAAGACACATGAACCTCCAAAAAAGAATTTAAAGGCTGAATTTAGTGCCTTCGACTTGCGAATGTACCTCACATTAATAATAAATGAAGGTACAGCTAAGCACAGATCGACAGTTGAAAATGAAACTGGCTATCACAAACAAGACCTTGGGAGGACCTGAAGCAAATGAGACGACGCCTTTTGTGGCCAGTGAAAAACTGCTGTGAATGGAAAATCACCCACCAAAGGCATAAAAAAAAAAAAAAAGAGACATACATGACGCCTTTGGCTCATTTATATACAGCTTGGAGTCTAATATGTTCTGCACTACTACGAGACGTCCTCGCTGTCAGTGTCTCTCAGCACCTAAATGAAGTAGTTGGGGCCCAGCGTGTAGGAACCAGGGTGTCTAGCAAACCACTATTTCAAAATCCCTGACTTTTCCAGGTTTTCCCTGATTATTTCAGCAGGTTGAATTCCCTGATGAGTGAAGAGGCTCAAAAATGCAGCTTCTGATGATAATGATGATAACAGGCACTTCAATGGGGGTGGCGTAGGGGAATTTAAAAAGTTCGGAGGTTCGTTGCATGCAGGTTTAACTGTATAGGTACAGACTAAACAGCACTTTCTTTTCAATATTAGGAAATATAGCGTCAAGTGCCTAATGTGATTCTGTGCATCAGCTGTTGACTATATACCAGGTGCAAACAATCTAGTAAAATTATTATTTTTTTTTTATCTAGAACAGAGTCTTGCAAATTATATATCAGGTGTAGTTAACCTGAAATTACAGTATGTTGGGGGCAGAGCATATGGGCTGTGCTGTGCAAAATGTGGTTGCTTAGGCCGACTCAAGTATATATTGTAATTCTGTCATTCACTTAAAATATGCAGCTTTTAGATTACAGCAAATGAATGAAAGCACCCAATAAGAGGACGCACCCAAACAGCCCATTTGACATGAGAGGGAAGAGGCAGCTAAGGACATGCAGTGAGGTGTCGTCCCAATCAGGTGTGAGCATGCAGTCACCAGAAGTAGTTTTTAAATATTATTTGTAAATTACATGGTCCACGCAGAGCTTAGAAATTTGTTACATTAGAATACGACAATAAATATCTTTTCAGGGACCCTTGATTACTGCAGTTTAACTGCACCAACAATCTTCATGGATCCCATGGGCTTTCCATGAAGGTAGCCTGCTTCAGAGCTATGAGACTTCTCAGCACCCTTTGACAGTGCAGTTATCAAGATCGTGTTAAGCAGTCACCAGTCATATTTTCTGCCTCTTGTGCACTGTCTTGGTTATCTGTGAAGGTTATGGTAAAGTGGTCTCGAGAAATCTTGTACAGAAGGAAACAAGTGAAGTGGGATGATGATCACAAAAAGGACTCCATGGTTAGTTTGGGTGCAATAACAAGCTTTCTTGACTGTCCAATCAAATTGCACTGTTTCTTCAAAGGTGAATAGCTATATTTAGCTGAAAACTTTATAGCAGCAGGTGTGAAACTAAGAACTGATTATGAACTGATGGCCCTGTGTCTTCAAGTGTCCCCGCTATAAGAAAAAGAACCGTTTATGATCACTGCCCACCTCCCAGGTGTTTTAGTGGTCAAAACTGCCAGCACTGTGTCCCTGCACAATGGGAAAGCCGAAAAAAATGCAAGCATGCGTCGGATGCTGCACTGTTACAGGTACGCATGACGCTGAGAGATAAAATGGATGGCCCATGGTCTCACTTTTCACCGTCACCTGCTTGGATTTAAATCCAGCAAGCTGAACCTGAACGCCTTTTACGTGTGGCCATTACTCCAGCTGAGCAAGTAATATCTGTGAATGTAGTATAGTCCAGCAGACTTGTTTAGAGTGCTGGAGCACTTGAGCTGCAGAACAAATCACAGCACACAACTGCTTGGTAAAAGGCCAATATGCTTATTCCTTTCTTTTCACTTCTGTGCAGTTTTGATTCAGCACAAGCATTGGACGTGAAACCCAGTCATTATCATCATCAGCCTGACTATACCCACTGCAGGGCGAAGGCCTCTCCCATATTTCTCCACTTAACCCGGTTCTGTGCTAGCTGCATCCACTTGACCCCCGCAAACTTCTTAACCTCATCCGCTCCCCTAACTTTCTGCCGCCCCCTGCTACGCTTTCCTTTTCTTGGAATCCAATTTGTTACCCTAAGCGACCATCGGTTATCCTCTCTTCGCACTACATGCCCTGCCCATGCCCATTTCTTCTTAATTTCCACTAGAATTTCCACTAGAAACCCAGTACCTGCAGAAAAATTCTGATTTGTTTGCTGTGCAAAGGACGGCTCAAGCACCTTGAGACAAACCTGCTCACTCCTGTACATTGCGGTGTGAACTAGATGCCATGCGAAAAGTGCTGCGAACATCCACAATGATCGAAATTGCGAATGCTTGCTAATCAGTATTTTTGTAAGAAAAGCTGCCTTGTCTTTGCACGGCTTGGCAGTAGGAAAGCAATCAAATAATACCTCCCAGTTTTTTTCATCTTGCTAATGCACAAAATTCATGCAGTAGTGCTGCTGAACTTTTTGCCACAATGCTCTCAGGCAGTCACGGGCAGTACCGAAGATACATGTATCTTCAATACTATCTTTCGATTCAGTTCAGTTCAGTCGTGTCCGACTCTTCGTGACCCTATGGACCATGTCACGCCACGCTTTCCGGTCTCTCACTATCTTCCTAACATCACATAACTTCATCTGCAGTGCCTCAAGGATGCCATCTAACCATCGCGTTCACTGCCTACCCCTTCTCCGGCGACCCTCAACCTTTCCCAACATCAAATCTTTCTCCAGCGACTCCTCTCTTCTCATCAGATGACCAAAGTAGCTGAGCTTTAACTTTAGAATTTGACCCTCCAATGAGCAGTCAGGGTTTATGGTAGACAATATCGACTGATTTTATCTTCTGGCAGTCCAAGGAACTCTCAAGAGTCTTCGCCAGCACCACAATTCAAACGCGTCAATTCTTCGGCGGTCAGCCTTTTTCACAGTCCAACTCTCGCATCCATACATCACAACTGGAAAGACCATAGCACGAGTTATACGGATCTTGGTTGGCAGACTAATGTTTCTGCTCTTTACTAGGCGGTCAAGGCTAACCATTGCTCTCTTTCCCAGAAGCAGGCGTCTCCTAATTTCATGGCTGCAGTCTCCTTCCGAGGTAATCTTGGAGCCCAAGAAGAGAAAATCTGTCACAGCTTCCACTTCTTGTCCCTTGATGCTCCAGGACTTGAATGTATCTTTTGATACATTCTGTATATTGGTAATAGGTATAGCGTGCTGAGAACTAGAGTATAGGAGTATCGATATCAAAAAAATATTTTTAGTTTATCGTGTATTTTACGATACTCGATAAATAAATAAAAAAAAAAAAACCCTGCGAAAGCCTTTCACTCAGGCAGTAGTATGAACCGGACAGCAGTACGGCTTGCCGAATGCCGGCAGAGTGCGTACCATGAAGCCGTTAAGCGTACTCGTTAGTACTTACGGCATTCACACAAAAAGAAATGACGACCCCAAAATAACAAGCAAAACGCAAGGAAGTCGAACACGTAGTCGGGACCGAGCGCACTGATGTAGCACTAGCTGTTCTCCCATCATTTGCAGTCCACCCCCCTTCAGTCTTTGAGGCATCTGGGGCCGAATCCACGAAAGAGTTCGCTTCGGAATGCGTTCACTTTGCCGTGACGTCAATTTGACGTAGGCATCGGGGGGAGAAGGGTGGAATGAACGTTGAGGGCAGAAAATAGCCAATCGGCTTTATTGGGCGGTCCCATCTCGGTTGCTCAGCCTTGGCGCGGGCCTTCTCCTCGGGAGTCGAAGGCAACAACACCCTGTTTTTCTCCATGCCGACACGCACAATTGCATGAGCAACAGCCAAAATCGTCCGGCTCACTGACGACTGCGGAAGCCGTATAGTTGCCTCACTGCCGCCTAGAACCCTCCGGTAGCGAAGAACCGCAGTGCGCAGAGTACTTTCCCCGCTGTGTTGTGAGCGTGCTTTTCCTCTTCGGGCCAAGGTGGGGTTCTAGCTCTTCGCATAGCCGGCGTACAAGTCCCGCTCTCTGCGTACTTCCGAGCCAGCAGACCAACGCTGGCTTATCCAGCGTGCGGTGGAAACCGCGGCTGGCCGCGGCATCCCAAAGAATCCCCGCCGACCTCCTCTAAGCCAGTGCCACCGGTCCTTTGACTGGTCCCCTGTTTTTGGGTGCAATAAAAGAGTTCACCACCACCACCACCCCTTCGACAGTCTGAAGTGCGTTCGGAAGGCATCGTCAGGCATGTCGAAAGGATCGTCATGTGCACGACCGCCGAAGCCGCCGATCACATTCACTGAGCACTGCGAACAACAGCGGGGCGACGGGGGGCACGTACGGCATGATTCTCGTGCTGAAGTGAACGCCACTTACCGAGTTCCACACACAGCGACCGAACGCGTTTGCTTTCATTTGATTGACATGTCTCGTGACGTCAATAAATCTGTGGTACCGCCTTCGTGAAATGATGTCACCGCCAGCGATGGCGACACGCGGCCAATGGAGCGAAGCGGCGAGAGAGAAAGCGAACGCGTTCCAAAGCGAACTCATTCGTGGATTCGGTCCCTGGTTCTTGTAAAGCGGCATGCTGTCGAAAGCAATAACTTACGCATGACCCTTCTCCAAACACCAGGGGTCCACGTGTCAGCCCTGTTTGGTAGAGAGGACGAGAGCTTCTAGACTCAGTCGGGCTGTGCGCCCTATTTCTGCAGTTTGTAGCGGTGCTTCGAAACAAACCAATTGTAACGGCGCCAGGAAGGGGCGGCTCGATGAGCCCTAAAAAAAAGCTAATAGCGATAACAAGGAGGACTGACCCCACGGTTGGTCCTCCTGGCGTGAGATCAAAGTTCAAAATTAACTAAGCAAGGAAGCCCGGGGCATAATACGATGGTGTCATTGTTGGATAAGGCGCAGTTGTGAGTTTTTGGGTACTGCTCCATTATCTTATATGCCCCTACTGACCAGCCACCATTATGTCCTCTCTGTTTTCTATCTGTAGGCAGCGTTTGTTCACTATCATCACCCGCCCAGAGCAGTCAGGTTGTTAGGTAGGTTCCTGAAATGAATGAACCACTCACATAAAACCAGTCCATAAGCATTGCAAAAAGGTATTGCATATATGGCTACCATGCATGACCATTGAGACCCAGTTAAATTGCTGTCATCAACACTTAAGACCATGTGGCGCTACATTGTTTCGCTCTACCCACCACGAAAAGCCAACGTAACATGTTAACGTAGCCTTTACTTAGATGTACACTTACACATGTGTTTTTTTATAGAGGCTATATTCTATGTGGCATTACTTTTGCAATGAAGATGGCAATTCCTTCCGCAAGCCTCGTTCCATGCATATCTTTTGTAAGTTACTTACAGGTAAGAAAACTGTTTATGCTGACAAAAATGCCGGAATAGGCCCTAAGTGAATTTTGATCACGCAGGACTATGAAATTAATTCAGCAAAAAGTTTGTATTATATTCGTCCAAGCTAAGATCAGCTGAATAAAAAACAAAGCCGCGTCCTGAAATAAGTGCCAAACGAACCAAAGAAAAAAAGATAAAAACCGAAAAGTCCAATTTGTAGATAAAATTATATGTATCTAAGTATGTCAGTGTTTTCTCGTGCCTCTCAACGATACAATTTTTCTTTGGGATGACAGATATTTGTTTTCTGTTTACATTTTGACAATATTGTTGTTGTCGACAACAGGTTGTTCCGGCTAGTCTGCGCTCTACTGTCCTCACCCAACTTCACAACGCCCCTACAGCAGGACACTTGAGAGTATCACGCACGTACGACCGTGTGCGGCGCTGATTTTTATGACCTGGTCTCTACCGCTCTGTCCGTCGCTACGTCGTCGCTTGTGAGCTATGTCAGCGCCGTAAGACACCCTCGCTTCAACCTAGTGGGCCCCTGCAACCAATCTCAGTGCTGACTGAGCCGTTTTCTCGTGTGGGCCTCGATCTTCTTGGCTGCACCTCCGACGTTGCCGACTATCTTTTGCATGACGTAATTTTGATTCATGGCGCTCCGCGTCAACTGCTCACCAGATCGTGGCCGCTGTTTCCTTTCTAAAGTGGTTCATGACCTTCTCCGCTCATGCGCTACTCGTCACCAATTCACCACGGCCTACCATTCGCAAACGAACGGTCTTACTGAACGCCTTAATCGCACACTGACCGACATGCTATCTATGTATGTGTCCGATCACCATCGTGACTGGGACATCTCCTTACCTTTCGTCACGTTCGCCTATAACTCCTCACGCCATGATACCGCCGGATACTCTCCCTTTTATCTACTTTTCAGCCGCGACCCTTTACTCCCCTTCGACACCTTGCTGCCTCTTGACGACTCTTCCTGTAGTTACGCTTCAGATGCCGCCCGCCACATTGCTAGAGACTGGTTTGGCGCATCTCAGTGCTCACAAAAGTGTCGTTATGATCTTCATCATCAAGACGTCCACTACCCTCCTGGTTCCCTCGTGCTTCTTTGGCTTGTGGCCCGCCGTGTGGGGATGTGCGAGAAACTTCTGCCTTGTTACGTGGGTCCTTACCACGTACTGCGGCAAATCACCGATGTGACCTATGAGATCGCCCCTCTACAGCCCAAGAATCCTTCCACAACCACTCATCCAGAAATCGTGCACGTCGCCCATCTGAAACCATACCATCCAAGCTCTCCTGCGTAGGCAGCACCGGGACGGCGCTCCACACGCGCAGGGAATACTGTTACGGTTCGCAATATCGAGATGACGACGACGCGCTGGTGTGGTGTTGTGAAGAAGACGACGCTCAGGCTAAGCTGGGTTCGTTCTGGTGGTGTGTGCTTCGGAAAGTTAACTGCCGTTTACCGCTGTGTACGTTTCCCTTAACAATATGTCAGTTTGCTAGCAACCAAGTAATAAGAGGTATCGTTTCATTTCAGCGTGTACATCCCCTGGAGCTGAAAAGTTTTGAAGTGTACAAAGAAGGCTGGAAAAAAAACCACAAAGAGAAAAGCTGACATTACCAAAGAGAAAATGCTCCAAACAAAACTTTGTTCTCCCAGGAGTAAACTGTCTCAACCCAAAGTGTATAACCTAATTGTTAGGTTTGCGGTGAACGGTCTCCATTCGCTATCGACGGTTGAGTAGCCAGGCTTCGTAGCGTTCATAACAGGTACGCTCTCCCCTCTAAATATGGAGATTAGATAGTTATCAAGATAATTTTGTTCCTTGCCTGTAGGTTTGTGCCCAGGAAGCACCGTGATTTTGCGACGAACGCTTGGACGAAGAATTGATGAAGAATGGGAAAAAATGTTGGGCGACATACGCCTGAAACTGGCTGACCAAGATTATGTCATGACAACCGCTGACATCTGGTCTACACCTCACCGGAGCTTTATGGGGGTCGCAGTTCATTGCGTAAGTAAGCAATTTTTCTACTTGAAAAATAGTGCAGTTGAGAAAGCCTGCGTTAAAGCATACACTCTTTTTATCGTTCTTTAGATCGATCCCAACTCTCTCTCACGGCAGTCATTGGCATTAGCCTGCAGAAGGTTTGCTAGACGTCACACCTACGACAAAATCGGTGAATTACTTGAAGACATCAGACAAGACTTCGACATTTCGCATGACAAAACTGTAGCCACAGTCATCGACAACCCCAGCAACTTTGTTAAAGCTTTTAAGGAGTTTGGCTTACGTGCCAAAATCATCGATGAGGGTAAGTGGTACAAAACAAATCATTTGCTTGCAATTAAAAGTAGAATGATTTTATATGCACGCTGCCGTGCTTGCCAAGCAGGGGCTTGCACCCATGACGTGGCCTGCAAAAGTGACAAAAATGCGCCAGTTCACGCAAGTCGAAGGGATTTGAGCAATTTGGCTGGCTATCACAGCTTGTAATTAGCGGACGCGGCACCTATGCAAGCTTTGGATTGTTTTTGTCAATTTCGTTCACGTTTTAGCACCGAATTCGAGTAATATTCGACAGCGGGCCTATCTGTTTAAAACACGCCATAAAAGATAGTCAAAAGGTTATTTAATCCGAAGCAGCAGCCCCATGTTCGCATACCTAGATAAATTTCCAAACATAACTTTAGCATCAAGCATGATCTTACCGGCCGAATTACTCATTGCACCACTGTTTGTTCTAACATGAAAAAATCGAGTGCGTACTCGAATTGGGCGAAGCTGCCGAAATTCGCCCGTAAGAAAACGATTGTCGGACAACTTCGGCAAGTTGCACCTGTCGAGATCGAATATGTGCTCATCATAAATACAAGCCTTCATTTGGAGAAAACGACGCCGCGCGTATACAATCGCTCATATATGTATATGTCATGACAGGCCCATTTTTTCCAGTTATTGCAAATTATGTAAACCGCGCATGCAATGAATATCCAGTTATAAGCAATTTATTGTAATTCTACCTGCCAGTGTGACGTCAAGGCAGGTCATTTGAATTTTACGAATTCGGTACCTAAAATATAAAAAGTAAACGTCAGAAAATGAGCCCTATGTTATCAAAGTGGTTTCTAGCAAAGCAGAACATTTTCCATTTTCATTTAGCTGTATTATGCGAGATGAACCATTAATTTTCTTCTAAAGCGTGTGATACTTATGAAAGTTCTTAGGAAAATGTTTGCAATGAAAGCACCCTCTTTCTGGCAGATGGAGCCGCAGATGACGACTTGTCATTCGAGTTGATGACAGAACCTCTTGGCCTCGAAGATGCCAAAATTACATTGCCTCGTCATCTCCAGTGTGCTTGTCACACACTAAGTCTTGTGGCAGTTTCAGACGTTAAAGCAGCTTTGTCGACAGAGTCTTTTGAGCGCATTCACTTATCTGCCATGATAAAACGTTCGGCACTTTGGAAGTGAGTCGAAGGCCCAAGTCGTCTGAGATAATCGTGAGCGCCTTACGACATTCTTTACGCACACCGTGTGACGCAGTGGAAATTTTTATACGACAGCATCAAAGACCTTCTCCGATGGAAGCACAAGCTTCGAGACATATGCAACACTCTCAAGCTGCAAGTATTTCAAGAAAAGGACTTCGCCTTTCTACTTGAGTACTGCGATGTCCTTGCAGCCCATTGCCTCTGTTTTGACATGCCTCCAAGCTGAAGCTGACTGCTTCTTCGGAGAACTGCTCCCAACTCTTCTTCAAGTGGAATTAAAGCTTCACGAGAAAGCTGCTGCAGACTACGTTTATTGCAAGCCACTTTTGGATGCAGTTAGAAATGGATTCACCCGCAAGTTCGACCAACTTTTGAAGATGAAACCGAGTGCAAAGGAGGCAACAGTTGCTGCTGTTCTACACCCCTATTTCAATTTGCGAGGTTGCCAGCAGAAATGGAAGACTTCCGCCATCATGCTCAGAAGCTAACAGAAGAAGCTGTTGTAGACTTTGTCAGCACAGCAAAAGCCACGCATTCTTCCACACGCGAGGCAGTGGGATCATCGGCGCCGGCAGCATCAAATGTGTCAGCTGACGCATTCTTTTTGTTTGAAGTAGCAAGTGCTACAACCAGCCGTAACTCTCAGGAGGCATTAGTGAAGCTTCAGTTTCTCAACTATCTACAAGATTCTCAAATTGACGTGGCTATGCTTCATTCTTATCCACTGATAAGAGGCACCTTCATCAAGTATAATACTGCGACATGCTTGTCTGCTCCTGTAGAGAGGCTTTTTTCATTTGTCTCCCTTATAGCGCGACCACATCGCGGAGCTCTTTCGGACCGACGGTTCGAGCAAATGTTGTTACTTAAGACCTTCAAGCAAACTTAACGAATACTTTTTGCCTAATAAACATGTTAAGCCATTTTACTTCTTGTTGTTTTCATTCTAGCCTTTCAAGAATAGTTTTCAGCTTCGGAACTCTGTTATCGCAGTACTGGTAAACACTGTTCGGTTACCAAGTGCACGGAGCTTGCATCATTTAGTTTGATCAAAGGCACAGGCCATCGGATAAGTACTCTATAGTATCGAAACGAAAAAACGTTTCAGGTTTATTCATATAGCCAAGTGCTCACAGATTGTTTCGTATCAAGAACTTTGGATTAAATGATTTTTCGCTAGGCTGCTTATGGAAGTAATCGCTCCAACGTATATACAGCTTTAGTCCAAATTAAAGTTCTAACAAGGCCAATTGCGCAGGCAGCAGAGCTTCAACAGATCCATGCGGTCGGATTCGTTTATAAGTCCTTTAAGGAAAAGTGCTCTACAGAAATACACTAAAAGTTGCAGAAACCACGCATACATTTCCTAATTTCGCCAATTATATTACCGGCATTATTAGATAGTGATTTCAGTTATGTAAATTTTGTTAGTCGTAATATAATCTGTATTATATTTGATATTTTAGTGATGTATTGAAGTATCGACAATACAGTATCGAGTATATGTACTGAAAATCGATTTCGGTTCTGTATCTTGTATCGGTATCGGAAATAAAATTTTCAAACCTATCGAGTATCGTATCAAAGATACTATTTTGAAGTATCTTGCCCTGCCCTGCTCTCAGGACAGCATCCACTGCAGCAAGAAGTGCGAATTTGCTAACCAAAATTACAGTAAGGATGCATTTTGTGATTGATGCTGTGAAAATTGCTAATATTTTCATAGAAAAACTAGGACAACAATGTCTGAGTGCACCAACCAAGCATTTGAAAAGGAGCAAACAAATGGTTTCATGCACTGGCGATAGTTTACAGTTTGTGGCGCTGCCTTAGTGGGGCAATGATTTTATATTTTTTGAAAATTGCAAATGGTAGGCCACACTTCAGGTACGGTAGCAGAAGAAAATGTGCCGCTTTTTACTCAGTCTGACCGAGAACATGCCATACTTAGTAGGCCACATTTTGTCCCATTCTGTACTGGTCAAAATGCCTCAAGCATGCGAGCTCCACTGTGTGCAGCATTCAAGAGCATTTGAGAGGCACAATCACTGACCAGCTGGAAGTCAGGCAGGTCAAGGCACACAGGCTGTTCAATTGCAGACACCAAAATCCAACCCGGATGTATTCGGCCATGCGTAATGGCCGGCTTGTGCGCCGTCGTTTCGTGCAGTGCCTTCAAAGCACTGAGCACCTGGCGAAGGATGAGACGGGGCACAGGGCGGTCCTGTTTTGCCAGGGGCGTTCCCGTAAAAGGTACAAGCAGATAGGCATGGCGCTGATCCTGCAAGTGAGATCCCAACATTTTGAAATTTTTAAATGGCATTCACTTTCTACAGAGACAAACTATTAAGAATGTTTTGTCAAACGAACACAGCAGCTCCTATCACTGCAGATGCCACACAAAGGGGGAAAAGCAATTACAGGTTCTTGACAAAGCTCCAGGAAAATAATTTCCCATGTATAGTCAACAGAAGGAGCTTTCAAGATTTGTGCATCATCATCATCATCAGCCTGACTATACCCACTGCAGGGCGAAGGCCTCTCCCATATGTCTCCAATTAACCCGGTTCTGTGCTAGCTGCATCCATTTGACCCCTGCAATCTTTTTAACTTCATCTGCCCACCTAACTTTTTGCTGCCTTATGCTACGCTTTCCATCCTTTATAATCCAGTTTGTTACCCTAAGCAACCATCTGTTATCCTCTCTTTGCACTACATGTCCTGCCCATGCCCATTTCTTCTTCCTAATTTTCTATCTATTAATGTTACCCCTACCATTTTTCGTTCCTTAGCCTTCTCCGTTGTACTCAATGCAGAGCCCTCTTGGTTAGCCTCCACATTTCAGCCCCATAGGTGAGTACAGGTAAGATGCAACTGTTGTATACTTTCCTCTTGAGTGATAACAGTGAGCTGCTAGTCATAATCTGCGAGTGCTTGCCAAATGTGCTCCATACCAATCTTATTCTCCTTGTTATTTCCCTTTCATGGTCCGGATCTGTGGTTACTACCTGTCCTAAATAGACATATTCGCCCACTACTTCCAGTGCTTCGCTACCTAACGTAAACTGCTATTCCTTCTCGAGGCTGTTGAAGATTACCATAGTTTTCTGCATATTAATTTTCAAGCCTACCTTTCTACTTTTTCTGCCTGATCATCAATCATTCTTTGCAGTTCATCCCCAGAGTTACTTAGCAAGGCAACGTCATCAGCAAATTGCAGATTACTGAGGTATTCTTCATCTACCCTCAACCCTAAGTGCTCCTATTCCAAGTCTCTGAATACTTCCGCCAAGCAAGCGGTGAATAGTACTGGGGAAATCGTGTCTGCTTGCCTAACACCTTTCTTTATAGGAATTTTGTAACTTTTTTATGCAGAAATATGGTTGCTGTGCAGCCAGTATATATACCTTCCATATAATTTTCGTATAATTCAAGTGAAAATTGCTCTCCTGCATTGCCTAGATGCAAAGGGGCGAAGCATCAAAGAAAGCCAATGACCCAATATACAAGATGCCTGTTCCTGCAAAAACATGACTTCACGAGGAGAAACGCGGTGGCCTCTTTGCAGCGCCTTAGGGACATAGGGGTGAAACATTTGATATAACTTTTCGCTTGCATACAAGCAGGCCGGTCTGGGGTACAAACACAAGGGAAAACGTGGCCAGTGTAAGCCTTCTCCACAAGTCAATGATGAACGGGGGCAAAGCATCCGGAAACACCCAAGGAAGTGATCCCAACTCGTCAGTGTCTTCTATGAACCGAATTTGTTACTAAATCTCTTCACCGCTGAGGAGAACGCAAATATGAACTGAATTCTGTGAGAGCCAAAAAAAAAAAAGAGCAGTGCATACTTGATGTCTATAAATGCTAATCTACACTTTTATGCAGTGAAAGTGCTAATATTAAATGCCTTTGTCCCTCATTCAGAAGTTAAATATTTCAAAATCAGGAAGTTCGGATCATGCGTTTTTCCTCACATTCAAAACACACACGCACGCACAGGCACGCGCACACACACACATCGAGGTTTTGCTACCAAAGAAATTCAGTGCCAATGGTCGAAGGCCCCCATTATGTGCCCCCGTACCTCAAAGACTTAAAATATACCCTAGCACGTTATATTTATCTAAATTGTTTTAAATAAAGATGTCAGACACGAAGCAAAGAGCTGCAATATAATTTTCATTCTGCAGATGCACCTACAGAAGAAGAAAGAAACAATATGACGGAAGAGTTATGCACTCACCTTGGATTGAAAAGCTGCTCTTATGGGCACAAGATTAGGACTCGAGGCAAGGTTGTAATCATTTGCTTTCATCAGCAGCCTATGTAGGTCCTCTGCTTCATCTAAAGCATATTCCTGCAAGCACATAACACCACAGTCCCCAGTAAGATTATGGTACAGATTACTTCCCGTAAACACAATGTAACCTCAAGGAAGTGGTATGAACTGAATGCTTTAAGCCTCAGGATTGAAACAAAATATCACATTTAAAACATGAAGTATAGTAAATGCTGTGCAAAATAATGGCAGGCAGCTAGCAAGCTGCATTTCTAAGGCATGGTCTAACACTGCCAAGACACTTTTCATGGGCAAACTACGGTAAGATATGAATATCGCTCATGTTTACAGCAGCATTTTCAGGCTGCGACCTGGAGACTACAAGGCAGCTATCAAATGTAGGAACAATATTCTGATCGCAGTGCTTGTCCTGCAGGTAGTGTAAGAGTTCCATTAACTTATGCGTGAAAACTTCCTAACTTTCACACAAACTGAGAGCCTTTTGGACACTGAGCCAAACTTGCGACTCTGGTAGTGCTAGTTAACACTGAAACTCTTCAACTCAGCATGTGAAAGGCTTCTTTTCTAATTTATTTTACCTACAAGAGCAGCATATGAAGCATATGAAATGCCATCTTGGCAGCTGCTAATTTAACGCATTTTTAGCTGAAACTATTACCTAAGGAAATTCAAGAACCAGTGATTGACAGTGTATTTCTTTCAGGATAGGCACATCATGTGTATCAACAAGGCTTATGAAGGTTTGGTTTGGCTTATAGGCTTTAATGTCACAGAGCGACCCAGGTTACGAGAGACGCCGTAAGCGGAGGCTTCCGTAAATTTTGGCCACTTGGGGTTCTTTAATATGATCTGACATCCCACAGCGCACAGCACATCCCCACAGCCTTTCGCCTCCATC
The DNA here is from genome assembly GCF_055883805.1 of Amblyomma maculatum. Lineage (NCBI taxonomy): Eukaryota > Metazoa > Arthropoda > Arachnida > Ixodida > Ixodidae > Amblyomma > Amblyomma maculatum. The sequence continues at coordinate 104,560,422 of NC_139344.1, read as the reverse complement.
GAAAAGTGCTTATGAAGGAAACACCTGTTTAGGGAGTCCATTGCACATGGGGGGAGGAAAATACTGAAAATGCATATGACGGAACATACTACAATGGTCATATCTTGGTCTGCTAGAACTGTCTTCAGTACAGATCCAGACTTTTGAGTGGAGAATGTCGACAGATCCCAGTATGGCTTCAGCAGCGCATTGTACTTCTGAAATGGAACACCAATGGGCCAAAATAATGTTATTAGGAAATGAGAAAACTATGCGTCATTTATATAACACTGCAGAAAAAAAGTAACTTGAGGACATTAGCATCATACTCATCACATGACATATTTAGTTTTGTTTTCAATGAATGATCTGATCGAATGCAGCTATTGAGCAGTGTACAATTTCTTTGTGCTTGAGGAACGTGTCAGACATGTGCAGAGTGCTTCACATAAGACTGTTATTCAAAAATATGTTTTTGTTGAAAGACCACGGTTTTCGCTAAAGTATTGCAGCTGGTTGTGGCCACCAGAAACGTGCAGACAATTTGATTACAGCAAAAGTAAAATTGTGCAAACTTGTTGGCAGGATAGTAGGTCTACTTTAAATTTAAAAGTGACAAAACCACATGCACACACACAATTCAGAAAAACAGGATAGAGCACCTCTTTCTTTCTTTCCTTCTCTTGCACCTTCTTCTTTTTCTGCTCTTGTGCGTGCACGGGTGGTTTTGGCACCTTTAAATTTAAAATAATGAGCTACCAACTAGCTCAACAAGTTCTAGTAGGTATACAATGGGAACAGTGCAAGAACAAAAAGTTTTCGTTTTAGCGAAACAAGTGAAGAAATATGCATAACAAGGTAGGGGAGGAGGAGCTGTCAAAAATTTCACGCTCGCTATAGCTACAAAGAAAAGTATTTGGGTCATTTTCATACACCAAACTAAAACCTGGACGCCTTTGCTCCGCTTTGCTAATGGGTTTTGGCTTGGTACATGAAAATGGTTCATATGAATTTTTTTGCTCTGCTCTTATAAGTATGGCATGTTCAAAACTTGGTAATAAAGCACACGCAAGTTTCAAATTTTTCCTAGCAAATCATACTGTAGCAAGGCAAAAGTTCCTTCTAACCATTTCAGGACAACCACATGGACCATGAATCATATATGAACGATGGTATTGTTTGAACATGTAACCCTGTCAAGGCAAATAGCACGATAACTGTAGTTTCCGTTTCCATTTGGTTCAGCTTTTTCTTTTTTTTTTCGGTAGGCAGTGACAGTAAAGGTCTCTTCGATTTGGCTGCACCAGCTGCACTAGTTCAAGTAGTGCAGCACCGCCGTCCTCGTTTTGCTGGTGCCGCGTGCGCCGTCTGCACTTCTCTCCTCGTCAAGGTGCAGGGCTAGTTCTGCACGAGTTCTTGCCCATCCTGCACTTGCTCCAGAGGAGATGCAGAAAAAAGTGCAGCATGGCGTACGCGCCACACGGCCAAGAGCAGACACTGCGCATCGTTCTGCAGAGCTTTGTAAGTCCGTCTCCTTCAGAACCCGGACGGTTCACCGCTAACGGATCCGCGAATGGTTGCGTATACAGGGTAGTTGCGCTGCATTCCCGCGATACGGCACCTTCGTGCGTGTTGTCCTATTTAGTATATGGATGTGTTCAGATAAGAACGAAAATTGAGGTCCAATGACCATTTTTTGTTTTCAATTAAATTTTTATATGTGGTAGGCAAATGTTTCGACACAAAGGAATGGACCTTAGTTTTGCAAGATATGCAGCAGATTTCTTGGAAAAAAATCGTATATCACTAAAGGTGAAAAATGCCATTTTTGCCATTTCAAAAACCTGCAAGTTTGAGGCCCGGTTGCATACACACTAAACACCTCTCGTTCATTATTTTGTAATCAATAAATTTACATAACTTTTACTAAAAAAAACGATAAAAAGAAAGCATTTTACTGCAATATGTGTTTTATTAAAAAGTCGCGAACTTTGATTCAGGAGCAGCATGCTGCACAAAAGTTAATTTTTAGCCCTTTATTCTGGCATCATGCTCCTAAATTTTTCCACTGAAACTTTTTGCCTGCAACATGGAGGTTATATTCTCTATTTCAAGCAAAAAGTGCAGTTGTAAGACTGTAAAATTTTTCCATAGCGCTTCAAAATTTGCTAAGGTTCAAAAACTGCAAAAAACGAGCAAATTTGATTTGAATTAATAAAAAAAAAGACCATCTTCAATTTTTTTTTTAGATTTGTCAGAATAATCCCACATGTCTCGTAATTATACAGAGCTGAAAATGTGTTGTATTATACTGTTTGAAATTATAAAAATAAATACAAATTTAAGTTATTGTTTTCATTCATTGGAATTTCTTAAAATTTGCTCATGGAAAGTGTCTTCTACAAAACTTCGACCTAGAAAAGGCTAGGTATATTTTTACATATTCAGCGGTGCAGTTGTCTAGTGCGTAAGTGCAAATTCTTTGTGTTTTTAGCCATCATATAAGACAAAAACTCGTATTTGTTTTGAAAACTTCCATGACACTGGGGCATGTTTGACCCGCAGCATACTTTAGCTCGCAATTTTAGAGCTCGGACATTTAGAGGTAGTCTAAATATGTATTCAAGACACGTGTTGCTGCTCTCAAGGTATCTTTAACGAGATGCCGCTGCTATCGACTGCAGCCGCTCCGTAGGCGTATAACCCCCGGCACGATCCCGGCTGTGATGGCACCCCTTTTGACGCGCCGCGTGGAGAGGTAAGCTCGATCCCATCGTTCTCAGTCGCAAACTACCTCTTTTCCGAACGCTTAACACAGGATGGCCAATAAATGGATTCCTCCCAACTATGTTCGATGTGTACAAGCAAAAGCTATACACGAAAAGAAGCGTGGCTCCGAGAAATGGAACATTGTTTTGCATTTCGATTTTGCCGAGAACTGGACAGTTGTGCTTCCCGACACAGTACAAGTGCACCATTGGAAAAAACAGCAGGTTATCGTTTTTACATGTGTTGCCGCGTCAAGAAAATCTACATGGAACTATGCTGTTATTTCCGACGACATGTCTCATGATTCAGCTCATGCATGCTTGGCTCTGGCGAAGATCAAAGCCCACCTCGAGGACAATGCACCAGTCTACACCAAGGTAACCTACGTAAGCGATGTAGCTCCTGCTCACTTCAAGAATAAATTTTAGTTTCATGAGCTACAACACAGTGAATGCCTAGAAATAAAATGGATGTTTTTAGCCACTGGGCATGGCAAGAATGCTTGAGACGGCGTCGATGGATTAGTTCAACATCGATCAACACACCAGAACTTGAGAAAGCCTGCGAATGAGGCCATACAAACGGCAAGCAGCTTCATAGACGCACTTCAAGGAACGCTTCTAGAGCTTGCACAGAGTGAGCTCGCAGATTTCCGTGAAAAGGCAGAATGGAAAGTAGCAAGGAAAGTGCCTGGAGTCCAGACGCTTCACATGTGGAAGTATGTGCAGTCGACTGAAGGCAACACTTTTTACGTGGCCCCGCCAGCAGATGCAGATTGGAAGAGACTGTGATCTGGTTTGTGGTTCTGCGCTAGACAATATGTGATGCAAATACCGGTGTCAATGACTGCTATTTTTTTTTTTTGTCTTACAGGATTTTCCTGAATTGGAATTTAGACACAAAGTGGCATCATATCTGTAACTTGCCTCGCCAGTTAAACCTTTTTTGAATTTTGAAAATAAAATGTTCCCCTTCAGAAGAAAGAAATTTTCTACTGTGGCAGTGCCCTGCAGAACCACAGAACCCTGAGTTATATAAGGTGTACAGGGAATGCCACTGTTAATAAAAAAAGGGCTTGTAGAAAAACAGACGACTTTTGCAGTAGAATGATGCCACAAAACGTCACCTTACTCCTTCAATGTCAAGTTGGGGGCATGGGAGCTCTGTGAGTGAACCCAGCAACATAGCTGCTGGGTTCACTCTAACAATTATTTTTTCAGCATAAGGGTGGAAAAGGTAGGTACTGATCTTTATTGCAAATGGAGGAGATAGACGCTTGCTAGAGGTAGAGGATTGCTTCCAGTTCCGTCGCCGCACACACGGCCATATGAGTGAGCCGTCAATGACAGCGCCGAAGATATCAGATTTCGCTAACCCGCGCCGCTATCGTGGGTATCACTTGTAGCCATAGTAGCTATCTCAGAAATGGCCATCTTGTATGCGCGAAGCAGACAGGAAGCTGGAGAGGTCGTGCATCGGTTAGAGTGAATAGCAATCAAAAATGCTATATTTAACACTTTTGGCGAGATCCCCCAAGATTCCTGTTATATATTGTTACAGCGCGCCGAGGAGCACTGCGCCAGAAAAAGAAGAGGCGCGGGACGAGCGCACGGCGCTAGCGCGAGGGTTAGAGAACAAAAGAAGAGCGCCGGGGCAAGTGGTGTTTGCCTAGTGTCCTCCGTTCTTCTGTGTCTATCTCTAGGCGGGCACAGCGTCCCACAACATTTTGGTGTCAGAAGAGGGATCATGCCGCTCACCCGCTCCCAAAGTCAAGGACCCGACGTGCCAGACGACAGGACTCTGCCACCAGGCGATGGCGGCGACGACACAGCGGCTGGCGCAGCTAGACCTAGACGCTCGGAGGGGCTCGGTCCTTCGCAGCAGCTGGATGGCGGTATTGAGCGCCTCCTGGATATAGTTACTCAGCGGATGAACGCATGGGAGGCCTGTCTGACTGCCCAGGCTGTGGAGATGGAAGCTCTCCGGCGCGACTTCCGTCACCTTGTGCCAGCCGAGCCGAACACAGGCTACGAGTCTTTAGGCGTCACCGCCACCGCTGCCTCCAGCCCTGCCGTCGCTGGGCCTGCTGTCATAGCTGCCAATAACGTGCTCGGCGCGGGTACATCATTGGACGTAGTGGAATTACCCACGTTTGACGGCACAATCTCGTGGGATACTTACCGCATCCAACTGGAAGGTATTGTGATGGCGAGAGGCTGGGACGAGCAAATGAAGGCATGGATGCTCATCTCCAAACTGAGAGGCCGCGCAACTGAGCTGCTGCAGAACGTGTCGCCCGACCAGCTGGGCTCTTACACCGTCCTGATGAGCCTCCTGTCCGACCACTATAGTGCTTTAGGTCAACCCAGTGCGCAGTACCACCGCCTGCGAGCCCGCTGTCAAGAGCCCAGGGAGACATACCAGGACCTCGCCGCCGCCATTGAGCGCCTGGTTCTGCAGTCGCTGCCAGAGGCACCTCAGAACGTCGTGGCCCTGGTCGGCACCGAGGCGTTTGTCGACGCCATCCGACTCCCTGAGGTGCAACGCTTGGTCCGTTTTGGTCGTCCTGAGTCCGTCCGCGCCACCATGGCGCTCGCCATTGAGGCGGAATTGAGTTTGTTGGCCACACGGGGGTCGCCACCGTCTGCCGCGCGCACCGTCTCGGTGCAGGCTCCTCGATTGGCAGCCCCTACAGTGGCCTCTAACCGACGCGGGCGTAACGACACCCGCACGACCTGCTTCCGCTGCGGCCTGAGGGGGCACTACGCGAGGGACTGTGCTAGCCTTCCGACGTCGGAAAACGATTTGGCGGAACTCAGGGGGCACTGTTCCGCCGAATAAAGTTCGTCCCCACACTCCTTCGTTCTCCTTGTCCCCTCCTTTCGTCGGCTTCGATAACAACTGAAGCTCCCTACGTACTTGTCGACGTCGCTCTGCTTGACCGGCATGTAGAGGCCTTGGTCGACACCGGAGCGGCTGTCAATGTGCTGGACAAATTTCTTTGTTATTGTTAACGAACCTCACCGGCTTCTTCCAGCCGCCAAAACCCAGCTCTTAGCTTTTAATGGCGCCCCGGTGGAGCAAGTCGGACGTGTCATCGTCAATCTGACAGCGCTCGGAAAGACCCTCTCCACCGAGTCTGTTGTAGCAGACAGCCCTATTTGGCCGGTGGTCCTCGGGTGCGGGTGGTGCCAGCAAGCCGGAGTCGTCCTTAATTTTACCACAACAGAACCACGGGTGAGCTGAACTCTGCGTGGGCCGGGTTGGCTTAGCCGGATTTCCAGTCTCGGTGTCGCCCTGTGGCAGTCCCTGGTGTCGGCGACCAAGCGTGCCTCAGAATCTGTGCGTTACCTCGCAACGAAGTGGCCACGTCGAGTCAAGGCGATCGACGTCACTACCGTGACTGTAGCGTCCGCCGTGACTTTGCCACCGGGTGCGGCAACGTGGGTGTATGCCAAGCTTGACAGTCCGATCACAGCGGACGTGCTTTTCGAACCCATCCGGTGTTCAGCTCCAGCCCGTGAGATGACCTCCCCTCGAAGCCTTCTGCCTATGCTCAAAGGAGAGGCCCACATATTTATGCTTAACATCAGCCGCGCACCTCTCGTGCTGACTCCTGGCACTCAATTGGGTACAGCCTCAATCCTGAACTCCGGATCACCGGTGCGTCTCTGCAACCTGAAGCACCGCCTCAGCACCCTCCAGCGCCGGCGGTCCTACCATGGGAAACATTTAACTTTGGCCCCACCCTCACCGACGCGGAGCTTGCCTCTCTCAAGGCCTTGCTGCTCGAGCATCGCAGTTGCTTTGCTCTAAGCGCCGGTGAACTCAGGTGCACTTCCTGGGCCCAACACCGGATCAATACCGAAAACCGCGGGACAATTCATCACCAACCTCGCCGTGTAGCGCCAGCCGAACGGAGAGTCATCTAGCAGCACGTATGCGACATGCTTGACCAGGGAATCATTGCCCCGTCTTGTAGCCCTTGGTCCTCCTTTGTAGTCCTTGTGCGCAAGAAGGATGGAACACTCCGCTTCTGCGTTGATTATCGCAAGTTAAATGCTATTACTCACCTCGACGTGTACCCTCTTCCCCGCCTCGACGATGCACTTGATCGCCTGAAGGGGGTTACTGGCAGGTGCCTGCTCACCCCGATGATGCGGAAAAGATGGCTTTCGTGACTCCCGACGGCCTTTACCAACTCAACCGTATGCCCTTCGGTCTCTCGAATGCTCCAGCTACCTTTCAGCGCCTCATGGACCGCGTCTTAGGCAATATGAAGTGGACTATGGCGTTGGTCTATCTGGACGACGTAATTGTCTACGCGGCTACGTTTGAAGAACACCAAACGCGACTCAAACTCGTCCTCGAAGCCCTTACCTCTGCTGGGCTTCGCTTAAAACCAAAGAATTGTTTCTTTGGTTTTGCAGAGGTGACGTACTTGGATAACGTTGTGAGCCGGCATGGCATCCGTCCCGACCCTGAAAAACTAAAAGCGCTTACGGCTTACGAAGCTCCCAGCACTGCCAAGGAGCTCAAAAGTTTCCTTGGATTTGCTTCGTATTTCCGTCGTTTCATTCCGGACTTAGCCAAGCGAAGCGCTCCGTTGACCGCCCTGCTGAAGAAGAATGCAGCGTGGAGTTGGACGCCGGTCCAACAGCTCACGTTCCTTGATGTAAAGCACGCCCTCTTCAAGCCTCCCACATTGGCCCACTACGACGAATCGGCCCCCTTCGTCCTCCACACGGATGCCAGCCAAGATGGGCTCGGCGCTGTCCTTCTGCAGGAAGACGAGTCTGGTGACCACAAAGTTCTAGCTTATGCCAGCCGCCAGCATTCCTACGAAGAGCACCGCCGCCACTCTTTGGAACTCTAGTACCTTGCCGTTGTCTGAGCCGTCGAGACGTTCCGTCCCTACCGGTACGGCCGTCATTTTACCATAGTCACGGACAATAGTGCTCTCACTTGACTGCAGTCTGCCAAACACTTAAATGCCAAGATTGCACGCTGGTCACTGCAACTTCAAGAGTACGATTTCACCATAGTGCATTGGCGCGGTTCTGCCCATCAAGATGCCGATTTCCTTTCTCGCCACCCTTGTCCCGTGACGGCTTTGACGGATTTGACGACTGCACAAATGCAAGATCCCGACATTGCGGCCATAGTCCAATCCCTTGGCACCGCCGCCGGCGCCGGCCTCCGTAAACTGCGCCGGGTCTATCGAATTAAAGATAATCTCTTGTGTCATTGATGCGGCTCCGTGGTCAACCACCCGTGTGGTTGCCAGTGGTGCCAGCGACACTGCGGTCGCAAGTCTTGCGCGGCCTACACGATGCTCCCACAGCTGGTCACCTTGGTCGCGGCAAGACCTACGCACGAGTGTCGGAGTGCTTTTGGTGGCCTAATATGTCCAGAGACGTCAAGGAACAACACATTGCGCCCTGCCAGACGTGCCAATACCGGAAACCGTCCACTCCCCCCCCCCCCCCCCCCCGGTGGAAAGATGTTACGGCGCGCGCCAAGGAGCGCTGCACTGCGCCAGAAAAAGAAGAGGCGCGGGACAAGCGCGCGGCGCCAGCATGAGGGTTAGAGAACAAAAGAAGAGCGCCGGGGCAAGTGGTGTTCGCCTGGTGTCCTCCGTTCTGAGTCTATCTCTAGGTGGGCACAGCGTCCCACAACAATATGCAGATTCAAAAAAAATTTTAAAAGTGCAGTTATTCTCTATCAATAAATAATCTATTGCATAGCATAGCACCATATACAATGTAGAACTTACACAGTGCGCAGTTCTTAAGAAATTATGCCAAAAAGTAAATTTACTCCAATTTTAACACACTGTAATCGCAAAAAATAATCCAGGGGGTTGATGAGCATTTTGTAAACCGTGCGAAAGGAAATCTGCTTGCATTTTCATCGCGCCGAATTTATTTACCTTTTTGCAGTTAAGCTTTCCAAGGGTAATATTACAAAATCCCCAGGAGTTCAATATCATGAGCTTGAGTTTGCATTTATTTTTATAATTTAAAACAATATAATGCGACACTTTTTCAGCGTGTTATAATTACAAGACACGAGATTATTCTGATAAATTAGAAAAAAAGTAAAATGATGTCTTTTTTTTTTATTCAAATCAAATTTGCTCGCTTTTTGACGTTTTTGAACCTCAGCAGATTTTGAAGTGGCGTGGAAAAAATTTTTACAGTCTTATAACTGCACTTTTTGCTTGAAAAAGAGAATATACCTTCATATTGCAGGCAAAAAGTCTCAGCGAAAAAATTTAAAAACATCGTGCCAGAATTAGGGCTGAAAATTGACTTTTGTGCAGCGCGCTGCTCCTGAAACAAAGTTCGTGATTTTTTAATAAAACACATATTGCAGCAAAACGCTTTCTTTTTAGTGTTTTTATTAGTAAAAGTTACGTACATTTATTCATTAGAAAATAATTAATGGGAAACGTTTAGCATGTATGCAACCGGGCCCCAAATTTGCAACTTTTTTAAATGGAAAAAAAAAAGCCGTTTTTCATCTCTAGTGATATACAATTTTTTTTCTCCGAGAAAACTACTGCATATCTTGCAAAACTAAGGTTCATTTCTTTGTGTCGAGACATTTTCCCACCACATATAAAAATTCCCCCTTCATGGATCACTGCCTTGTCGTGGCGGAGGGGCTTGCGAAACTCGATGAAGTCGTGAGCTCTGCTGTGTAGGGCCACCCAAGATAGACAGGTCACGGCAGAGAGTTCTGACAAAATGTGATTCACTGGAGAAGGTAATGGCAACCCACTCCAGTATTTCCTGCCAAGAAAACCCTATGGCCAGTCACAATACCATTATCGATATGGCGCCGGAAGATGAGCCCCCCAGGTTGGAAGGCGTCCCACATGTTACTGGGGATGAACAAAGGGCGATTCCTAGTAGCTCCAGGACGAATGAAGCGGCTGGGCTAAAGCCAAAAGGACGCTCAGTTGTGGATGTGTCGGGAAGCGACCGGAAAGTCCGATGTTGCAAGGAGATATATCACATAGCAACATGGAATGTAAGATCTATGGCGCAAGGTAAACAGGATATCGTCAAGCGAGAAATGGACAGATTGAACATTGATATCTTGGGTATCAGCGAGCTCAAGTGGACCGGAATGGGAGAATTTAACTCCGGCGACCATTATGTCTTTTATTGTGGGCACGAATCCAAGAGAAGGAATGGGGTCGCTCTCATAGTAAACAGAAGAATGGGCAAAACAGTGCTAGGGTACAACCCCAAAAACGACCGAATGCTTTCACTTCGGATCCAAGGTCACCCTTTCAACATAACAGTTATCCAAGTCTATGCACCGACCACTGCTGCTGAAGAAGCTGACGTTGAGAGATTTTATGCGGACCTACAATGCCTTTTAGACCGCACCCCATCATCAGACGTCGTTTTTCTCATAGGAGACTGGAATGCTAAGGTCGGGAGTGAAGAAATATCCGGAATTACAGGCAAGTTCGGTCTTGGTGAGCCAAATGAAGCTGGGCAGAGGCTAGTAGAGTTCTGTCAAGAAAACAACCTGACCATAGCGAATACTCATTTTCAACATTATATCTGTCCATAGGGTCACGAAGAGTCGGACACGACTGAACGCCTGAACTGAACTGATAAAAATTTCATTGAGAACAAAAAATGGTCATGAGAACTCAATTTTCGTTCTTATCTGAACACACCCATATACATACAGGGTCTGTTCTGAAAGTAGTAGGGCTCATTTAAAGGTACAAACGATTAGAATTTTTCAAAGCAGCACCCTTCCGCATCTACGCACTGCTGCCAACGAGTTTTCCAGTTTTCGTACGCCTCCAGGAACGTCTGGATCGGAATGCTGTTTAGCTCCCTCGTCACGGCCTGTTGAACTTCCTCTACCGATCTGTGATGCTTCCCCTTGAGCTTCGATTTTGTTCTCGGGAATAGAAAAAAATCTGACGAGGTCAAGTCGGGGCTGTAGGGGGGGCTGAGGCAGCCTTGTCACCTTGTGCTGGGCAAGATACTCCACTGCCGGAACGCTGTGTGGCTCGGCGCGTTGTCATGGTGCAGCCGTCAATTGTTCGCGATGGCTGGGTAGACATGAACAATGCGTTTTGTTTTCGGTCTTTTGAGGACTTCCACATAAAAAACTGCATCAACTGTTTGTCCAGGTGGCACGAACTTTTTGTGGATGACTCCATGTTGATCAAAAAAGCAAATGGGCATGGTCTTTTGCTTGGGTTTGCTCATTCACACTTTCTTGGGGCGTGGGGAAGAAGGGGTGTGCCATTCTGAGCTCTGCCGCTTGCTCTCCGGGTCGTATTCAAACACCCATGTCTTGTCACAGGTTACTGCATTGTCCAAAAAATCGGGGTCCTCATTCACATGATGAAGATGATCCTGGCAGATTGCTTTCCGGTTGGCCTTTTGCTCCTCTGACAACACTCGCGGCACAAAATTCGTGCACACTTTCCTCATGGCTAAGTTTTCTGTCACAATCTCAAAAACTTGGGTTTGAGGAATGCTCAAGTTATCAGCAATCATTCTGATACTCATCTTACGATCACTGTTCAGTAAATTTTGCACCCATGACACATTTTCGTTGGTCTTGCTGGTCGAAGGGCATCCGGAGCGTTCGTCTTCTTCCACTCTTTCCCAATCTTCTCGGAACAGCTTGTGTCACTCAAAAACACCTGATCTACCCATGGCAGCATCACCGTATGCCCGGTTAATCATGTCGTGGGTCTCTCTGCCCGTTTTGCCAAGCTTTACACAAAATTTGACAGCGCATCGCTGATCCAGTAAACGCTTTACGATTCTCCGTGACGAGGCGTTTCGACAGGGGTTCACAGTACAAGCGACCTGCGCTCTTCAGCGGCCGAGAGCCAACTGCCGATTTTTCCAAGCATTCCCAATATCCGACTTCACCGATCCTGCGCACGCAGACCACCTTTTATCCGTCCGTTTGCCCAGAAAAAAACCAGTCCTACTACTTTCAGAACAGATCCTGTATATTTTTTTTAATCGTGTTGTGACCTAAGAAGACGGGTAGCTGCAAACAGAAATCAGTTGCGATCGATAGAGTTTCTGTCGTGCCAAGTGTGTGTGTGCCACACGATAGCATGCGCAGCAACTCTGCGACATCAAACGTGTCGCCCATGGAGTACATAGACGTTTGAGAGCACGCAATGAGGTACGTGCATCTTTTCAAAAACTAGTGCTTTTGAACAGGTTAAGCCCACGGAAACCAATCAAGCATCTCGTTAGGCAGTCTTACTTAAACTAATAGTCGTGGCAACTGCTTACAACGTTACTTCTCTCGTATCCAGGCGCATGAATGGCATCTTCGCAGACAGGCTGATATTACGCTCATGCAGTCGTGCACACACGTTGGTCAATTGGTCGCAGTCAACGTCAGTCTATTCACACTTACGACTTGCGAAGGGGGAACAACCGGCTGTCGCATGCGACCAGAGTAGCGCAGTGAAACCGCGATGTTCACATTGTGAATGCGACCAGCGGGTTGCTTTCCACGTCGTCACGTTGTGTCTACCTTGACTGTTCACCACATAGAGTAAAGCTAACTTACGTTCATGTCAGCTGAGCCGCTGCTTGGTTTAACGGTTTGCGACCAGGAGTCACGCGGCTGGAAAATCGAGCAGTGCTCGAATGGCCCGCGACTGTCACTTTTCGACCAATGCAACCATTTGTGGCAGTTGCTATTCGACCAAAACGGTCGCGTGACCTTCGCCAGTCACAAGTGTGAACGAGTCGTCGTCACTTTCCGATCGAGTGCAGTAAGCCTACGGCAGCTGGCTTCGAAATGGGACGTGATCATGCTACAGCACGTGATACATGAAATGTATACTGCGCACACGCGTCTGCTATAGGTTGCAGAGTTCTACACTTGCATACTTGTTTTGGCAGCTATCCCCGCAAGTCAGTGTCGGAACTGGCACGGCACGCTCACGTGACCGCCTGGCACCGCTGCAGCACTTTTCAGAACTAGTGCAGCCAGTGCAAGCCAAATCGAAGAGACCCTAAGCAGGTTCATGTTCATAGGATATGAATGGCATTGGTGCAGGCACAGGGTGTCTAGCAAACCCCTATTTTCAAAATCCCTGACTTTTCCAGGTTTTCCCTCATTATTTCAGTTCAAATTCCCCGATGAGTAAAGAGGCTAAAAAATGTAGCTACTGATGATGATGAAAAAAAAAAAACGCTATTTATTAATAACATACAACAATTTACAACAGTGAAAAGGCTGTCAGTGGTAATGGCCGTTAGAAGCGGCAAAAGTCTACTGAAAATTAAAAGTGCACTGATGGCAGCCTCAAAACATGTCCAAGGACACGCGAGCCGCCCACCCCGCAAACAGCCGAGCCAATCCAATCCAACATGGCTGTGCACACACGCTTGGCATTTTCAAGAGACCATAGCAGCACAGCTAGCCGTTCGCTTTCGTGCTGGCCGCTGCCAGCGCAGTTATTCCTGCTTTCTGTCGCATACTACTCTACGCAGCGCTTCCGAATATTTTATTGAGTACCCACCCCACGGGAGTATTGGTTCTTCTATTATGGCAGCTCAGCTATGCTCCAGCGTCAAAGTAATTTAGCGTGGCTATGCGCTGGCGAGACAGCACAAAAACAAAAAAAATCTGCCTGAATAACATACTTGATCTACTTCAGTGTAAAATGAAAATGCATTGCAGAATATATTGTGCGATTCTCCCTGACTTGGCGAAATTTGTGATGGTTTCCCTGACAGTTCACTAAGTTTTCCCGGTGCATAGAATTTCCCCAACAATTCCCGGTTTTCCCAGTTGCTAGACACTCGGAGGCGTTAAACATGTGACATATCACTATGATTGAAAAAAAAAAAAAAAAAAGAGAGAGCACAGTAGAAACAATTAGCAGATTGGTTTTACTGCCAATGGAGTGAAGTGGATGAGTAAGGATGCCAGCGGGTTTACACTGCACTCACCCGCTCATCTAGCCATCCCAGCGGTGTGCACCCAGCGAGCGAGCGCTGTTAAAGCATAACATGGTGGCCCCCAGTGAGAACGACACACATATTATTAATTACAAGGACTGGTAATGTCAAAAAATACATTAAAAATCTAAATGGTGTCCTCATTAGCAGTTTTATATAATAAAAGCAAGCACGATTCATATTCACTACAAAGTAACACCACTATTTACCAGTAAGTAGGAAAGCACAGCACTCGGCTCTACTACATTCAATTGGGCATTGTAGATGCTACGTTAAATGTCTTCATTTTCGCTATGCTCTGCTAGTGCTCCGCAGCGGGGCTCCCAACGCAGCAGAATGTAAAGCTATTCTTCTAAAAGCATCTAGTGTGCCCTTTGATGCTATGATTGTTTAAACTTAATGGTTAGTCATCTTGCATGCTCCCATGTGAATTTCGTATCACGCCGAGGCCTAGCAGCATCTTAACATGATCTGTCTATGCAATATACAATGGAACAGCAAGCAAAGAGGACGACTTTGCACTCTTCTCCTGACAGCTTAAACTCAATCTTCAGATAATTTGCGTCCATAATGTGGTTTCTCTACTGTCAGATTTATGAAAGTTGCTGCAGTGTTTGATCACTGCCGAAATTCAAATATTTTCTAATATCGATTTCTTGATTTAAACATGGCACTAATAATGAGCACATTTTATTTTAGTAGGAAATTTTTTAACATTTGCGCAGCTGTGACATTAACACAAAACTAACTAGGTGTTGACTCCTGCCTTACCATGAAGAAAAAACAAGTAAAACATGCATCTTTTTGCAAAGACGCAAGGAAGAGAATTTTAATCTACCTCAAACACTGACGTTGCTTTTTGTTTGGTTATGACATGACAGACATTATTATCAACAATAGAAGGTGAATTTGTGCAAGTTGTTAAATATGCACCTAAAATAAAAGCTCCTCAATTTGGTCCTCTGTTGTTGGGCTTAGACGTGATTGCATTTTCACAAAACTAAGACTTGCTGCACTTTGAAAGAAAGAAAGAAAGAAAGGGTAGAGGCAGAAGAAGAGAGAAATATGTACCTTAGCAAAAAATGAAGGACAGATTGAATAAAATGCAGTCAAATATACATGTCAACTACAAAATGCATTTAAGCAATTAGCTCATATAAAATTATTTTATTAGCCATTCTCCACTAGGTGGTTAAGTATGGAGTGCTGCTTTATCCCGGTTGTGCACGTAACCATGAAGCAGAGTGCAAATTTCTTAACCCTAAAAAAAAAGAAAAAAAAAAAAACCTGCTTTTCACATAGTCTTAATACAGCCCCACTGTTTTGCAACATAAGCTTAGTGCACAGTCCACAGCACTACACCTTTTTTTTTTCTTTAAAATAGAGTCTTAAAAATAGAAATGAAAAATGTTGCCTTTCTAGCCATGAACTGTTTTCATTCCGTTCTATGACCTGAATTTCAAGATCATTAAAAAGAGTTGCTCATTAGATGTGCCACCTAAATCTATCAACATTCCTAATAACCAAGCTGCATTCTGAAGTCCCTTTTGATGTGGGCTTGTGTGAGCTGTAGTCCAATGGGACATGGCCTCAAAAAATATTTTTGCAGTGAGTCTTCAAATTTTTAAAGACATGTTTTCCAGGCGTGTTGTACTGAGCACAGTGTTATCACCATTTTTTTGAACCAACATGCTTGCCCAGTTGCTATCACTAAAAGCACAGGTATTCTTGCTGAAATTAGCTCTTTACTGCTAGTTATAATGCATTTTGCAGCTGCTTTAGATACATCTTGCAACCAAGCATTTCCTTCAAACATTAGCTATGTGGCAGTCATCTATACGTAATAAACAAACCTTGCATGAGGCAAGGAAAAAAAAGAAGAGAGATAAGTATCAAAGTTCACCTGGTGAAGTGCCAAATCCAACTCTGGGTACAAAACTTCTAATTCTGGAAAGTGGCAACTGTGCACCTGACACAGCTCTTCCTGCAAAGCCAAGGAGAGCAGTCAAGTGACCATCGTGACATGCCATATTTAGTCGATTCTAAGCATCCTCTTTTTTTTTCACGTTCACTATACAGAAAGTGAGGGGGTGGGAGGGGGGTGCCTAGATAAAAACACAAAATATCCCCCCCCCCCCTTTACGTGGAAATATCATAACAGGACGGCCATGAGAAATAGAAAGTTAATAGGCAAACAAGCTTGCCAAAACATTATTTATATAAACAGTGCGAACACGAAGACAAAGGACAAGATACAAGAAAGCCACAGCACAAGAGCTGACTCACAACTAAGCCTAAGCCCGTCTTCGTGTTCGCGCTGTTCATATTAATAATGAATAAGTACCAACTCGCCCAACAAAGTATCTTGGTAAGCTTGCCAAAAACATCTTCTATAAACCGCTTCCACTTCAATCTGTGGTAGCCCTCTTCAAACTCATTTTAATTTCTGTTACGACTGTCAAACAGCTGACAGCAAAGAAGCAATGTGCGCCCGTAATGCCTGCACACCTGCTGATGAACAGAGTTACCAGGGCCACTTTTAGCGTTCTGTGCTGCCTGCTGTCATGTAGTGTCAGAAGGCAGCAACCCAAGAAGCCAGAGATCATGCCATGGACGTCATGCTACCTCAAGGCTCCAAAGGCTTCGGTTCGGTGACTGAATGAGCAAGCACACTGGCAGTCTTTTCTACATGATCTTCCTCATAAAAGGGTCGGTTTGGGGACGATTTTTAGAACAGCAGCAGCACAAAACAAATTAAGTGATCATAGCACTTCTAAAGTGTCCAGAGTGTGCATCCACTCCAACTGTTTTCACCTAATGGGAAACCCTTGTTTGGCCTGTGAGTGGAACGGGGAAGTCATGCTTTGTGACATTCCCTCAAAAGAAAGAGCTCATCCAAGAAAAAACCTTTCAGCCACTCGTACATTTACTTTTCCCACCCCAAATTCCTGTCCCCGTAACCAGACCACTCACAGTGACAAGTTTGAGGGGCGTTCCAGTGTAAAGATATGAGCAGAAAATGGATGCAACGACTGTAACTAGCCAGGCAACAATGAAGTATCATGGCTTCCACAACATCTCCCGACATTGTGGCTTTTGCCACACAAGCCATCACAATGCTCTGGCGGCTGGCAGTTGCATACAGCTGGTGTGCTTGCTCAAGTAGCGTCCCGAAGGAAATTTCACCGCCAGCGCCTGCAAGCAAGAACACTCTGGAGTTGCGAGGGTATGATATGATCCACTGTCCAGCATGTCAGTAGGGTGTCCAGATATTCAAAATTTCTAATATGAATTGAATATGTCCGTTATTTGATTCATATTCGAAAACTGGTATTCAGAATATTTTGGATATTTAAAAATTATCAAATACACCAAAACTTTTTGAATTCACCACCGTTTCACCCCACTGCACGCTTCACTATGATGCCTGACCATAAGGTCTGTGCAGTGAAGCATCCTCAATGTGTGCAAAGCGAAGCACTTGACGAAACCAGGGAAAAAGGCAATTCTCACTTCAGTTTCACCTCAAATACAGGCAACTGTCATGCAAGTGTTCAGGAGATAAAATTACTCTGATGCAAACGTTTTTCAGCAGTTTTTCAAACTCATTTATTTTTCATGCATTCAATTAATTTGAAATTGGTGCCTTCAAGGCCAAATTACAACAATTTACTGTGTTCAGCAGCGATATGACAGCTCCACCTGGTTCCATGCGAGTCCCTCAACAAAAAACGGTGTAAGGAATCCTATAAAAATTTATACTGAATTTTTTTCAGTAGGGTATACACTTCTCTAGTTTGTTTTCAAATACAATTTAAATTTGCAAATACCTATAAATTCTGAAAAAAAAAAAGAGAATGTTTCTGTCTTGTCTTTCACTGATCCAATATTTGATATTCAAATGCCTTTTTTTCCCTGTATATGCATTTGATTCGTATAAAAAAATTCCAATATCAGTACACCTCTAGTGTGCAATGATTCAATTGTCAACCTTATTTTTGTACAACCACTCCGGATTTCATGCTTTTTCGCAGATTTAATGCAACGCTGCAGATCAATGATCAGGAGACCCCATTAAATGAGAAAAACATGCACAAGGATTGCATTACCACCAAGTTGCCTTAGTAGGTCACTATGTATGGCCAAACCAATAAAATGACTTCACAGGTAATCAATCACAAGACGAGATATTTCACAGCAGCTTCTACAGACATACGCATCAGTAAAACAGTGCCAATTTAGAGTTTTCTGAAATATCACAAAATACTTGCCATGACCAGCTCCATGTCTAAGAAAGTAGCCTGAATCTTGCCACGTATAGAACTTATGTCAGCTGAAACTTCAGCTGCCATCTCCTCATCAGAATGCTGAAAATCATTATATAGAAGCAAAAAATCAGTAACAACTCAGCAACAACTTGAGTTTTTTTTTTAGCGAGGTGCATACACAAGTACTGAAAAACCAGTTTAATAGAAAATTTTTGGCTGACACTAGAATACAAACTTAGTAAAACGTGAAGCAGCAATTTTAGGAGCACTGATTATCATAGTACTATCTGCAGGAGTATGAAGCAGACAAATTCTCATTCTAGAAAAGGTTAGTCTTGAATTTAGAGTAGTTCAGTAAAAAGAAAAATATGGTCATTTCGATACAATATCTGGCCATTTAAAATGCATCTTCTGAACCTTTTTCAGAAACCTGCCTTTTGTGAGTGGGCAAAGTAATGCCTTCACATCAGCCTGAAATGAGGATAAAGGTGCCCCTGAAAATTCCTCCTTGCCTCTATCCCATCTCTTCCATACAGAAAAGCTGCATTCCATACCACACTGAACACAATCTAGCCTGTTTCTTGCACCATCATGTATACTCCATAAACTAACAACATGATATGGTGCACGCACCATGAGAATGTGACTACTTCAGAGGGGTGTGATGGACATGGCTCAGATCAGCACAAATAATGAGCCAACAAATTCACAGTGTGATAATGATACAAAAATGCACAGCAAACAAGAAGCATGGAGTAGCTGAATACCAGTGTACTAACCAAGCCAAGTGGCCCAATGCTTAGCGGGATCCACTACATGGAGTCAATTTGCAATAAGGAGAGTAAATACACAACTTTAAAAAAAAAAAAGTTAAGAAATGCCATTTGTAATGCCGAAATTGCAGCATATGAAGCAACTATGATGCCAACGCTAGAATATGCATGTACTCTATGGGACCCCCAACGCAGATTAAAAATTTGGGGGACGATTAAAGGGATACTAAAGACACCCAAATATGCTATCAAAAGTTGATAAACGGCATTTCGTGACATTGTCGCCGCATATCCGGCAGCAAAAAATCGAATTATTGCCGAGATATTGCGATAAGAAGTTGAGATTTTTTTTTTTTTTTGTTCCCGCCAGCCGAATTCGAACTGGTTTTCTCCTACTACGTAGTAATGTAGAATGACTCATACTATGATGCAAGACGGGACTCTGTGATTGCTGGCGCGCGGGGAGCGGAGAATGCTTTGCAGGTGCATGCCGAGCATGGAAAATCGAAGAAGGGAGCGCCGTGAGCTGGGAGAGAAGCCTAGTCATAAAAATTATAATGGGAAGTATCATGGGAATTTAGCAGTCACGTGACAAGGCAAGTGGTAGACGATAGCTGGTTTCAGTTGGGGTTTCGTACGCTCCGCTCTGGAGGAATGCCTTCGAAATGTGAGGCGCGTGCTGAGCACAGATGATAGATGGAACTTCAGACCTTTAGAAGGGCTGATGCCGTAGAAGCTGCCGCTGCCACAGTACACACGTGTATTTCGCAATGTGCGGGGATCGGTGCACAAAGCCAAGAATAAAAAAGACAAAGCGCTTCATCCAGTCTTTCGTGTTCTTGTGTTTCGCGCTTTGTCTTTCTTGTTCTTGCGCTTCACCTTAGTGCGCTGAGTCTCGCAAGCATGGAATCAAACCAACTAGCCCAGCAACAAAAACCCTCCTCATTTTTTTTCTTCCTCCATGGTGCCGAGTCATAATCTTCCTTCGATAAGAACTTAAGGTAGGCGCATCTGTTGCTCCGAGATTGTATTTCAGGCACCGCAGGTCCAAAACGAAACTATCCGAGCACTCACGAAGTGCCAGAGCCGGAACATAACCGAAACTGAATTGGGCGCCTGTGGCGCCGCCATGTAATTTTTATATTTGCCTTGCAACATTTACGCTGTCGTTTCGCCGTCATTTACGTGTGATAAAAGCGTGTTATCATGTTCGAGACAAAACCTACTACCGCATTCAAACGGGCAACATAATTTGCATTTGTCAGCCTCTGGGATCCCTTGCGCGTCACGTGATTTCTAGTTGCGAGTCTCTGCCATTTCGGCTGTGGCGGCGATACCTGTATTTCTGTTCTTCCTCTTTACTACCTTATAGCAGCTCTGTTTTCAGTAAGAGTTTTTTTTTTTTTTTTGTAATCAGGAACTGGCATTTTATCGATGCAAGCCCACTTCATTTTCCTCTTTAGTATCCCTTTAAGCTCCGTCTTTAAGGGTACTAGGCAGCAGCGCCAATGGTTCTTGTCTTCAGTTCCCTCTGAATCTGCGTTCAAGCATACACACTTTGCTACTAAGTTAAATCACTAATCGCTTAACTTGTGCCAATTACCTAAACACACTTCTCACCATACAGTCAAAAAGTAACACACTGTGTTTCAGACTAATGAGAGCCGACAGAAAGTCCTGCTTTAACCAAGCTGTATAACAGGCCTGCATGGCCTTGGGGGTTCGATTAACACACCTTATCCTCCGTAACTGAGCCACGTGGCCAGCCAAGTCACTTAGCAGCTACTACCAACCAGAGGCATTCCAGTGATTTTTGTTATTGGTGAATGACCTGCTCAACAGGCCGGTCTACAACTCTTGCCCGTTCGCACATACACACACAAGAATAAATAAATCTTAGTTTCTTCACGATAAAAACGTGAAGTTGGAACCAGGACTGTATTTGCACCTCCTGGATGAGTGTCGGCTCATAAAAATCATCTTCGTGCTATCCAGCCTTAAACATCAAAAACTGACACATTCAACTTTTCATGTCTCATTTGCACTATTGTTGAATGGAAGAGTCTTGATGCCCATACGTTCACAAGGTGCCAATCGGCTGAAAATTTCCAGGCTGGAAACAGTTCTATTGCAGTGTTTGTGAAATGTTCACTTCCCACGCCTGCGAAAGCTAAACAGCAGAAACAAAGTTTTTGCAGAAGCTGTACAGACTTGCTTTGCGCTTGGGTGAATGTCAGTGAGTAAATACTTCCTCATTACCGTTCACTGCTGTATAGACAAGCGTCGGCTCTGATGTCACGGAGACACGGCGGTGCTGGCAATTGACTTTCGTGGTGTAGGCAAAACCCCGAGCATCCTGCGGGCATAGGATGCCCGGAATTTCGGGGGATAGGAAAAAGCCGGGCATCTGCACAAATGTGTAGCACTTGCTGTGTTTTTGAGCATAACTCCCGACATTCCAGCAAGTTGTGGTGCAGTTGGTTGTGCTGCAAGGCACAAGATATAAGATGGCATCTATCATGGTCAGATCGAGGTAAAAGAAACCACCCCTCCATCGATGCATCGCCTTCGCATCTAGTGTTGCATGGAAACGACGAGCTTGGTTGCAGCTTGTAATCGAGAGTTTCAAGTCACTCGTTCATCCCCAGTCGTAGAAAGCGAGTAAACGTTGCCAGGATCTCGACAGTCACGCAGCGTTATTTTCTAGATCACCCGAATTTCCTTCCTAAAGGCCGTTCATAATCTGATGAACACCCAAAATATATCCACATACCAGACGCTCTGATTTAGCGGGATAAGTATGCTGTGTATAGTAAGCAGAGGTCCAAGTTCCCTCCCAAAAAAAATCCGCTAAGAGGAATGCAAAATAAACAGTATAATGCGACTAAAATCACGCCCTTTTGAGTAAAAACATGTCAAAGTATACATTAAATATCTCAGCATACTGAACATAATTTTCGTTTCTAGCTTGTGAAAAATGTTTGCATTAGTGCATTTGCAGCTCTTCTATAAATCGAAGACAGCAAAACGAGAGCATTCTTGCAGATCTTCATTTATGCATTACCTGTGAATGGCCATGGTTAGTAACTAACGTTTTCTTTAATCAAGCAGAATATAACAACTTGGCAGTTGTACCTTTGCAACTTGGTAAGGTACAAAGAACAAAGCAGCCAGGTTCTTCTTATTTAAAGAAACTGTGCATATGAATAAAATTGCTGGTAAACTTCTACGTTCTTTTGAGTGAAGGTGCTTGAAGAAGCAGAAAGACGGTCAAAAGGTTTGTCATATGAAAAAGACACTTGCATTCGCTCATGCCAATGTGCACTTCCTTGCTTGGAAATTGAAGAGTTTAGGCGATTAGTATT
This sequence comes from Amblyomma maculatum, assembly GCF_055883805.1. NCBI lineage: Eukaryota > Metazoa > Arthropoda > Arachnida > Ixodida > Ixodidae > Amblyomma > Amblyomma maculatum. The sequence goes on along the minus strand of NC_139344.1, from coordinate 104,538,277 downwards.
TAGCAGATCTTGCGCTTGCTCATTTTCATATTTAATTCTATCAGTCACAGTACAGTCGCCTACAGCAGCTGCGTTGTTGCTGCCACGGAGAAGGAAACTGATGCAGTCGAACCTCGATATAATGAACCTCAACGTAACGAAATGCACGATGTACTAATGCATTTTTTTTTATTTTCTAATCTCTGTCCTATTGAAAACCATGTGCTTTTTTTTCATGATTTAATGAAGTAATTTTATGTGCACTTTCGATTTAACAAATTCCTGACACTTCACATGCATATATCAGCAGCCACCTTAATTGACAATGGCATGAAAACTTTAGCAGAGATACACTGCATTTTGCATTTCCCCGACATCGACGTCAGTTTGAGGAGAGGGTTCATTAAACGAGAAGTAGACATTTTTTTTTTTTTTTTTACAACAGTTGTCCATCCTTCCCCCTTTAGGTATTAAAGAAAACCTGCAGTCAGCCACAATCATGACGCGGGCTACTAGAATCATTTGATTCAAAAGGAGTCAACTGCTACACATGTTCCAATCGCTGCGTGTTCCAATCCTTAGAAGGCACTGATCAACCAGACCAGCCGAGCAAGCCACCACCCGCAGTCCTGTCTAAGCCGCTGGCAAACTTGCCAAGTTCCCCCCCCTCCCCCCTTTATTCACCCCATCACTGAAGCTTAGGCAAACAGAACACACACAGTGAAGTTTTCACTGCACGTAATCTTTGTACCCTGCCAAGAAATACACTAGGGCAAGGAAGGGACGCGCTAACGATGAGCTTTTTTTTTTATCTGTTGGCGGCAAAAGTGGGAGGCAAGTTCCTTAATTGTGTGAATACGGTACATCTACATGAGGCCTGAACAATTGCCGTGCAAAGGTAGCTGCGCCAGCATGAGTGATGTGCTCGCTCTTTGCTCACATAAAAAGAATTTTAAAAAGTTCACGGCTGTTTGCTATTACCCCTTATCCTCCTGATTTACAAAACATCTGGTATCCTTGTTGTCACTATAATTGCTAGAATTTTTTGCTTATTTCTTGAATTTGTAATTTACAAGTTCCCATCTACTAGCATTGTTCCACTAACCTGTTACTTTATATGGGCAGCTAGAATATAGGAATCTCGATATAACAAAATTCATGATTTAATGAAATTTTTGGCTGCAAGTAGGACTTCATTATATCGAGGTACGACTGTACAGCTATGTAATTTAGTCCAGGAAATAGTCCAAAAATCTACAGAACTTCTTTCCAGGCATTAACAGAAACACGTCTTATAGTCAGAGTCACGACTGCTTCAGAATATTCACACACGCTAATTGGTTTCAAAAGTGTAGGCACACAGCGTCTTTGCCTACACCCAGAGTTGCTGTCAATCACAGCGCCACCTTTGTTTACAAACATGACGCTTGTCTATAGCTAGAGGCTGAATATTCTGGTTTACGAAAAAAAAAAAAAAAAGGAAAGCAGGGGCACAACTGCTGAAATAGGATTTGTAGCAATTTTTGGAGCAGTAAAATCTGTATTTGGAGCAATTCACACACACACAAAAAAATGCATTTTTTCAGCACCAATTCAAATTTTGGAGCCGTTAAACAAGGAAGAAACCTTGCTTTCTGCACACACAATGAAGAGATGCAAATATCAGACCGTATGAATGTGATCCAAAGGAAATCTAGCAAAGGCCACCTATCATTGGCACTTAATATATTTCCTTTAGGAATCCGGCATGTACCTATCTTTGTAAATAGGCGTTCTGTACTACAGGGAAAAAAATAAAATAAAAGTACAATGTGAGCCATAAAATTGAGCAGGTTAATTTTTCAAACTTTAGGAACCGAACAAAAATGGAGAAAGCTAGAGAATATGCATTTGTTTTCTTTTTTTCTTGCACCTAGCACGCTTTGACTATCTTAACCATGGGATCTTATCTTGCTCATAAGACTCATAAAACAATGTTTTACTGTCTGCAAAATCTACAGCTTATGTCGTGCAAGGGAAGCTGCAGAAGAGCCCAATTTGAAGTCGTGACTGCAATCAGCCAGCGCCCAAAAACAAGCGCAGTACAAAAACAAAACAAAATGTCGATTCAAAAGCAAACACAGAAAAGACTACAAAAAAAGAAAAAAAAGCGAACAAAAAGCAAAAGGGCAAATGGCGAAAGCAGATAAGAAAGAAAGTAATAAGCAAAGATAACTGACGAGTGAGCACATCTTCGGCCGTGATTTATGCTTTCTATGGGTGGCAATGACTTGCTGGTTTTGACTCAATAATTTGATTAAAATGAGGACGCCAATGACTCTGGATATTAGGTTACATATTTCGTGCACAGAGCAGACTTCACAGTATTTCGATGTTCCAGTATTCGTAAATATTAATTTTAGAAATCTTGGGCTCCACTGCGGCATTATGGAATTCAAAATCTAATGCTACTACATGTTTTCCGACCAGCTGATGCCCGAAATAAATTTCACATGTACCATCTCAATTTATATCAGCACAAACACAGACCCCATAACTGACGCACCTTCTACACTATCTGACGACGGGAAAGAAAGTGAGCCTGTCGATGAGACAGTATAAAAACAACCTTGCTGTACATAAATAGCCCAACAAAATGCCGAAAACTTCTAAGAGACGCATAAATAAACTAGTTACATCCATTAAAAGCATGCGGCACTTAAAACACAGTTTTGAAGTATTGCTCTAAGATCGCAAGTACCGACACGGTCCTCTTCCCAGTGCGACGCAGTAGCAGTGGTGCACTAAGGGCCCCTTTGCGGTATAGGAATACTTCACCGTACAGACCGACACCAGTGCGATGCAGCATCCTCAAACTGCAACAGCTCAGAGTACTCAAAAAAGGACGAAGCACGTGGATGCAAGAGAAAAAAATAATAAAAAAAATATGAGTAGGCATTAGAACGCCGCAAGGCCATCTCAAAATAAAACTAAAAGGCCAGTGACGTGCACACTGCAGTGTCTGAAATGTTGCAGAAAGTTCTCCCAGAGTATGGCAAACATTTGTGGGTAGTCGGGCATTTTGGCGCAGCGTGGCGCAAATTGAACAAATTTTACACTTATGACGCAGAAATATGCAGCTGTATCAAAATAGCACAACTGACATAGCTGTTGCACCCGAGAAAGGCAACAGCAGGCCAAATTCATTTCTTCAAGTTTCGTTTAACTCAAAATGGCCAGTATCTCTGAAATGTACACCACAGTCTGCTAGTTGTTGATTTTCAGCTACAGTCAGAGAAAAGAGAAAATTTGGGTGGAGTCAGAAGCACTGTCAGAGTAAGCAGTCATGAGTAGTGCTTTCCCCTGCTGTATTCACAAACACGCCCCCAATCAAAATTCTGCTCCAAGTAGTCCTCAAAGCCAGTTCTTCATTTTAGGACCCAATCTCCACTCAAATCAGAGAAAAATTCAGTTTTCTCGAGAATCTTTAGGCAGCAGCAACGCCACCTTAGGCGCTCATAGACCGCCACTCCACTTGAATACATGGTAGACGTCTCGTCATTCGCCCGCTGTGTGGACTTCATTCCAGCAGCATACCAAGCTTCTCATGGAAGTGGATACAATACGGATGCACAGAACTGTACTTTAAAGTGTCGGCTGAGTGAAAGCCATTTGTTTGACCCGAAACTTCTGGTATGTTATCGTTTTATGGGTGCATGGCCGTCGCTAGCCTCCTGATGTCCCTGCTGCTGACATGGGTATTTGTTGTCAGTAGCTGACTCCAGTACTGTAGTTGATCAGGGCATTAAAATTTTGTGGCGTGGGCACATTTCAAGTCATCCCCAGATATGTGAGCAACATTTCAGAGCCTACAATGTTGCAGTGTGCATTTGGCAGCTAATAGTGTGAGCTCTGTGCGGTGGCTTCCACAGATGGTGGCGCACTTGTGGGGAAAAGTGTGTTGTATACAGGAAGCTGGGGGGTAACGAAGGCACGGTTGAGCTGTGTGAATATCTGTGCTGAGCGCATCACTTGGCTTGCCCGTCGCCTTCTGGCGCATGTCTTCAGAAGTGCAGGGCTGTAGAGGAAGTGTGTTACTTCGCTCGTTCTACTGAAGGATATTCGTGGTCGGCGAATATCCAACATGTTTTCACCGCTCGCCCCCGACACTTTCGAGGGTACAGGGTGAGCATAACAGAAGTTTCGTGCCAAATCTGAATAAATGCAAGTATTCACACCATTTTCAACACCTACGTCATGTTCTACCTAAACTGTATGTCACAAGCAGAGACTGTGGCCAGATGTAAAAGCTTTTCTGGCCGTTTTTCAAAGCCACCTCATTCATGCAAGTCGCAAAATATGCTTTACTGGGCTGTAAACGCCGAGTTTGCTTGTGAATGCTGTCCAGAAGACTTGACTTAAAATGAGCATGTGAAGCGTATCAGCGTGCAGTTTTCGGGCAAAATTTTGGTTTTATTTTCACCCCCATATGCCATTGGTGCTTCTTCGATCAGAGGAGGAGTTCTTGATGATACCTTGTCAAATGAAACGCAGAGGGGCGTTCATGAATTGCAACTGACTCCAAGGTGAAGGAACAACTACTTTCTTCACTCTATGGAGTGGAGTTGGAGCGTCGAGTCGAGGAACATTTGTGAATCAAAGAGAATCAGTAAAATCCTTTCTAGGTAAAAGGTTTGGTTTATGGGGTTTAACGTCCGAGAGCAACTCAGGCTATGAGAGACACAGTAGTGAAGGGCGACGGATATTTCGACCACCTGGGGTTTATTAATGTGCACTGACATTGCACAGCACACAGGTGCCTTGCTTTTCGCCTCCATCAAAAAGCGGTCACCGCGATTGGGATTCGATCCCGCATCCTTGGGCGCAGTAGTCGAGTGCCCTAAACATTTACACCACCGTGGTGGGGCTCTCGGTAAAAGTATTATCACACCACTAAGTCTGAAACACACTCACAGCAGCAGTTAATGTTAACAGGGCGATATGCCTACATTAACCTCCAGGTGTACTTTCCATGTCACCACCATCAACCAGGTGGCATCATTCAACCTACTTTTCACCTCAGGCTCAAGCTGCCTGCTATGACACATATTATTTTCGCAACACACAAACTCTTGCACTACAGTTTAAAAATGTCACCAGTATTTAAGAGGGGTCTGAATAAGAGGAGACAGCATGAATCTGAAGCAGGCAATTATTTTTAGTGGAGTAGCGCTACTACCCATCTTCTGAGCAAAACATGATCCACGTGTGAAACCTCCAGCCTGAAGCAGCAGCAACGCTCTTGGCTGTGAAACCACACCTCATGGCTACACTGGCAGGAGTTGCCAACTTGGGCAGCACTTTAGTAATGGCAGTCAAATTTATTTATGAGTAAGTCATGTTAACAACGTATTGGCCATAGGGGCCAGACAGCTGAACGGGTGGCACCGCCTCTCGGCGCATCGCTCAATCGCTGGAATGCGCCGGCCCCAGCCAGCGCATTGCCAGCGCATTGGAGCGTGCTGTTTGTCGTTGGTTTGTGTGGAAATTGGAAATCCTAAGGTTTAGATGACGTTGTGCGTGAATATATCCTCAAGAGAACAGAAAGTTGGGCTAGTTGTGTTAATTTGTCCAGTGAAATGAAGTCTGGCCAAACAAGGCTGGCGTAACGTGGTGTGTTGTTGGCTTCACTGGCAGCTACGCAAACTCGTCGGACGCTTTTAAGTCGATTCATTTCTATGGGTTTCCACAGAAACATGAGTGGCGGGTGACCTAAGCATGGTTCTTTGAAAGGCAAAGGAACGAATCTACGTATAGACCCTTTACAGCGCGAGCACATGGGCGCTGCCATATTTGATCATGTGACCCTTCCGCCATCACCGGCCTTTGGGCCTTCTGGTTTGACGGCTTCCGGCACGTTGGTAATCGGCTGCACGGGGCAGCGCACTCGCTATCGCTGGGGACAACGAGCTTATAGATAGCCAAGAAACTTCATGTGAATGCTCATAGTGTTTGTAGGTGCTAAAAAATATTTAATTTAACAACATAGTTCATTTATTGCACCCTCCTAAATCTCTGCATTGGCAAGAACGTGTCGGCAAATCCGCCAGCCATCGGCTTGTTTTTTTTTTTTTTTATCCCTCTCTAGCGTTCTTTGTGGGAAACACGGTTTTCTGTAAAACTGAATAGATTGCAAACTGATTATTCCCTCAAATGTATTTTCTTTAAATTTTCTTGCGCAAAATGCGAACGCAAGTTCTGACCGTGCTGGCTGAGACGCATTATGAATGTTCACCATTTAGCCTTGTACACAATACTTACTGCTCAATATGGACGCGTGTGTAATCCCCGACAATTTATAACATATAATTTTTGTCTCCTGTAAACGTCCTGGTTTCAAAAGACAATTACGCTGCTCGAAGGCCACATCAGGTGCTCAGCGACGTTCACCTGCGCTCGGGCGAAAATGACTGTAAACTGCACCGGAATTCAGAACCCACAGTAAGTAGTCCCAGCAAGCAGGGATATAAAAAATCTTATTATGGTAAATTTCATCATTGACCCATGCATTATCTTCATAAAATCAGCAGTTATTACATGTATTGCAGTAGTGCTTATCTAATTAAAGTTTGGTTTGGTTTTTAGGGTTTAACATCCTAAAGTGACTCAGGCTATGGGTCGAGGACTCCGGAAATTGCCACCCTCTAGGATTATTTAACGTGTGCTGACATTTCACAGCAAATGGGCGCCTGGCTTTTCGCCTCCATCTAAAAATAGCCGCCGAGGCCGGGATTCAATCTGGCATCCTTGATAACAGTGCATACTTAAAGTGAGCAGATTCACTGACAGTTTTCCCACCCCGTGGGGTTCTTTATCGTGCACTGACATTGCACAACACGTGGGCGTCTGGCTTTTCGCCTCCATCGAAAAGCAGCCGCCAAGCTAGGCCAGGATTCGATCACGCATTCTTGGGAACAGTACTATAATTAAAATAAGCAGATTCACTGACATACCCACACTGACTTTGCCTCTCTGCACAATCAATTCTTATAAATGCGTAGACATTAATAGCCACATCAAGGTACTTCTTAAAGCCCTGCGAAAATAATATGGCAGCAGTGCAAAGATGCATTATACAACTCCTCAGAAAACGCCAGGGTCGTTTTTGCATTCTCATGGCTACTGCCGGTGCTAAAATGAGCTGGTGTGTGAGGTATAGCCTTTCTATACAACTCACAGGCGCTCTCTTGTCCCAGAAAGAAACATGAACTTGTGATTAACCTCCGAGAGGCCATTATGTGCACCTTGTGTAGAAAACACAGTCTGTTCTTCCGCAGTAAACAACAGGGTCATTAGCTCTACTTCCTCGCACAATACTTATACAATAAAGATGATATGTGCATCAAAGCAGCAGTGTTTAAAAGTCTGCCGGCATTCTTACACAGGACGCACAGCGCAGCAGTCTGCACTGCACATCGATGCGTTCCGAAGGCCAGCAATGACGGCCGTCCTAGTGGTGCCACCTGCTAGGGATGAGTGGAACTACTCTCTGTAAACGGCCTATATGGTTACTGTGTGGTCATGGAAAGTGCCGAATTTTTAAAATTCCGCTTGCTACCGGATGCCCTGTGCCTTCTGTACCCCAGGAGTGACGGCACGGGAGTCTCGGAGTCGAAGCCGCACTCCTTCATCTGTAGTCACTTTATTGACAATTGGAAATCGAAGTAACCCAACAGCGTAACTAACAACGCTAGCATTTCCCTGCCTGTCTACAAGGAAACCCCAGCACAGAAAAATAAAAGGCAGCTCCACCATCGTCGTTCGGGCTGCGTTAGGGCAGAGACAATGTTTGTGCAGCTACTTTCGCTGACATAGTCAAAGATAATTTACCTTTTTGTCTTAACAGAAAGAGCAGATAGGAGACATGAACAATTCCTATTACCATGATCTTGTCATTTTTCCGCTTTTCGTTTGTCGACCAATGAAAATGCGCTGAGAGCTCTGCGTTGATACTCTTCGAATTTGTTAACATTTGTTTGTGGTACTTCCATTTTGCCTAATAAAATTGCTCATTTCACAGCTCTCAGTCAATACCACATGGTCACAAAATCACAAGAAATACCACAGTCAATACCACATGGTCACAAGAAAAAAAAATACAATTTATTTGTGGAAACGAACATAAATGTAGCATTTTTTTTTATTTCGAAGGCCATGTAGGAACTTTTTTTTTCGCATTCACGTTGCACCTGACATGGCTTTACGTATTTTCTCAGCAGCGCCCATTTCCTGGCCTGCCTAAATACATGTGTTTCTCATCAGCGTTTTAGTGAACGCGAGATTTCCTGATTGTGGCGTAACTAAGACAAGACCGTTTTACCTCGCTCAGAATTTGCTTCTATGGCCAATGTAAACAGACTTAGAAGCAGTACGGCAAGCTGCTGTGACAAAGTTGTAAAAGGAATGGCTTTCAGTTATCCGGATTCCTTTACGTGCAAATAGAAAGCACCTACACGGTCATGTCACCTCACACTCATCAGGTAGCGAGGTCAGCTAGGTATCGGCCCCGCAAGTTCGTAGTACGCTGAGAAAGTAGAACACCTTAGCGAACGAGCCATCAGAGGGATTCATTTAACAATTGAATGCTCTCTTAGTTGTCGGTGGCTTATCTTACAACACATCACACTGTGTGTGTGTGTGTGTTTTTTTTTATTGTATTTAACAGTTTGACAGTATTGGACTATTGCCTTCAGGTGTTCAAGGCAGCTGCGGTCAATCGCATTGAACTTCCTGCGCTGAGAGAACGCCTAAATAAGCAAAAGCCAAATACTACTAAGATCTCTCTATCATAACAGGAGTCAGAAAAAATAGGGCCACTTATAGCAGGAAATTAAAATGTTTTTTTTTTTTCACAACCTCTGCAGCATGTCGAAGGTATGTATAGTATAATATTTTCTAAGTCAATTCTACGTAGCAGCTCCGACGTGTTCAACAAGAGCATTGTCGTTTATGTAAAAATGATGCTGAGGTAGTATTACTCATTTGGCTTATATTACGATTAAGTTTGATAGTCTCAAGGCTGGGTTCAGTGAGCTATTGTAGCGTAATTGTGCAGGAAGTCCTGGAAGTATATGTGTGCTATTCCAATCATAAATAGGATCTTACTTTTGTCTTGCTTGTTTATTTTGCTCCTTTTACAGCTCTCGTTGCAAGGTTGAAACTGGAATGTCATTTGCTATTATTCTGCTCTGAATTGTTTGAGCCTAGCTATTACCAAAAAAGACAGGTGCAGCATCTTTATCATTTTACATGAACGCTGACCATTACAACTACCACTACAACGGCGCCACGGCTACACGACTCGGCGGTATTTGATCTTCAGGGAGGTTTCGACTAGACCTAATATAAGATGGACGTGCAGTGCAGGCGCAATTCCCGTCTTCGAAGTCGTCTTAACAAGTGCCTAACGAAGGTGTTCCTAGCTTATGGTGAAATCACGGGCGCGGCATTTTCGAGTATATAACAAAAACGCCATGCACCGGGTGGTTTAAAAAACAAAAACACGCATGCCCTGCCCTATTTCAAGATTTCCCGGTCAAAAAATACTCCTTGCGATTACTCAAAGCTCTCAAAGCAACACCGCAAAACGACGGGTAGGGACATGCTCAAAAACGCCTCGGAGAACGGAAACGACTGCGCCGCTCAGCTGCCTCGGCATTCCGCTGTTTCGGCACTCCACCGTGGGCGGCGCTGTTCTGCCGAGGCGACGGTGGCGCCCTACAACGGCCGCCCGGTCCCTATGCAGGCACATCATACGACTTGGTTAAATGGGACATTATGTTTAAGTCAGGCCACCATTCCAATTAACAGAAGCTGCAAACAGAGCTATTAAATGTGAACCAATTCAACCGGTAACCTTGCACCTCTAGTAAGACACGCTGCTCCTAGGCCATTCGGGCCCATTCACATGGCTTGGTAAAAGTGGGGCTTAAAATCTGTCAGGTGGTCCTTCACACAATGTGGTAGATTACGACTGTGCAAATGAGCATGTATGACCAGTAGTGGGTCAACCCACATTGTAGCACAGCCTACACGTGTATGAACAGCTTGCACCTGCTTTTTCTTTACAATAGGCCTAAACCGGCTTCAGAAAGAGGCTTCAATGAAGGTCAAAATAAGATTCTGCAAGCTGACTGCAGGGTGTAAATTGTGGTGAAGCTGAGACACAAGGGCTAAGCATATTACATCTAGTTGAAACATAAAGATCTCATTACACTGCCTGTTAAGATGTAATGAGGAAGGAACGTAAGCAATATTTTGTTCACAAGCACTTGTCTTACAGACTTAAGGTTTTTGTCCTCAAACATCAATTCATTAGAGTGGTTAACATGAAATCAGTCTTGACAGTACAAATAGAAACATACAACTTGCCAGGGCCGTTGACTTTCTGCGAGTGCCAAAGCAACATACAATAGCACAAAATACATGCGTGCTACTAACTATGCATTTCATAGCTTATTATGCTGGTGCTGTAATTCATTTGCCGTTGCTTTAACGAGTAATGACATGCACAACAGCTGAGTCTGCCACTTTTCTACACTGCATTGCTATTTTTGTCGCTCACAATAGCACCTGTCTAAAATCAACATGAGTATTTCGCAGTGACGTCACTGCTTTCCATGTAATGAGATGCATCCAAAACATCTCATGAAAACTCAGGGAAAGAAAGCATGCATGTAAAAAGCATAACAACTAATTCTGACAATTATTATTGATAACACCATGCAAAAACAGAAAACAACAACAGGAATATATAAATAGAACCAAGAAACAAGAGCCAATTTTACCTCCACATCCTCAAAGTCTGCCAAACGGTGTCGCAATTCAGACTTGAATTTACGCAACTCCCGAAGCAGTTGACTGGCTTCATTTGTTTTTTGCTGGGCATTGTGCCAGCACATGCTTTGGTCAATGGACATTTCTCGGAAGAGGCTTCTGTAGCGGCTTAGTACTGCAGACGATTTAGTGGCCTGGTCAATGATGCCCTGCAGTTCTGCTGCCAGACGCTGAACCAGAGCTGGGAGCGATGCATCTGACAATGCCTAAAGAGCAAGCAACCATGCATGGGAACAGTGCATTAAAGTAAATACATGCAAGCATGTGTCAAATGTATTGCAGAATCCACATGCAAAATTACAAAACAATGGTTGCAATAAACATTGTCATGAGCGCAGACCTACCAAGCTACAAGCAGACACTTCAGCTTCAACCCTGTTTTGAAGATTATCTGTCCACATGTCCAACTGACTAAGAGAAAACTCTTTCCCAATGCCGTCAGGCTTGACTGCTTGCAGCACCTGCACCAAAAATTAATTTTTGCAAAGATTAATGAAAAATGCCAAGTGACAGAGGATACTTTGCTTACACGCTAGGTCACAACCTCAAAAGGCACACAATCCAATCTGCTGCATAACTAAGCATAAAATTAGCATCAGCTGGAGTGCACAGGAGACAGTTTTCAGCAAGTGGCAAAGGTCAAAAGAAACTAAATTTTTTGAGATGCGAGTTTTACTGTTCATGTGCACTTCAAGCGGTCTGGATAATAAGCTATTAGTACAAGTTAGGGGTGTGTCAATATAGAATTTTTCGAATATGAATATAGAAAAACAAAATGCCTTCGAATATAGAGCATCTGATCAGTGGAAAAAAAAAAAAAAAAAGTTAAATATATACAAAACATTGTTCATCTTTTTTATTTCAGAATTTACAAGGTATTTGCAAAAATTTATCTAGAATTGTACAGAATCCATATAAATTTTATACAGGATTCTGTATACCAGTTTTTTGTACAGGAAGGGCCTGCATAAAACAGGGTGGAACTGTGATATATATTGCTGCTAAATATAGTAAACTCTGATTAAATTGGCCTTTGAGGGACCAGTAAAAAATGTCCGAATTACCAGAAAACTCGAATAGGCCTGAAAAAAAAAACTGCAGAAAGCCTTTTGCATCATCGTAGATTCATCTGATGAATGATAGTTATCTGCATACAAGATGAAATTGAAGTGATAACAACGCTTTTTCCTGATTTCATCAAATGCTTTGCTTTGCGCACACTGTCGGACGGTCCCTCCCTCTTCTCAAAACGGCCCCGTTGCACTTTGAGGATGCTTCACTGCACAGTGTAGGCGGTCAAGCATTGCGGTGAAGCGCGCAGTGCGGTGAAACTGCGGTGAATTAGAAAATTTTCTCTGTATTCGGTAATTTTCAAGTATTTCAAATATTAAAAAATTATGAATACTATCAGTTTTGCGAATGGGAACCAAACAGCAAACATATTCGATTCATATTCAAAATTTCAAATATTCACATACCCCTAGTACTAGAAGAAAGGCATACAATATAGAAGAGCAAGTGTCATGCACCACATAAGCTTGCTACGTTTTGGCCTTACTCAGCAATACACTAGTGCATCTGCAGACTTCAGAAATATGCACAGCAGTGCACCACTTAATATCATGAAGAATAAAGGTTTTACCTTTGTGCTTTGCTGTGCAATGCTCATGATGTGCAATAATTATTCGAACCAAAAGGAGACCAAGAATATGTTCAAAATATGCAGAGAAATATGCAGGGTTTGAATGATAGCAGCCTTTTTATAACATATGATGTGACAGAACCAAAGCACCAGCATGAATAGAACAGTTCTCATTAAGTAAGTTCAAATTAATGACAGTGCACTGTTCAGCCAAACCACTGGGTTTGCACAACAAGGGTGCTAAGAACATCAAATACAGTAGAACCCCTTCATAGGGGCCAGCAAAAATCTTTAGTATATCAGGGTCTTCACTATATAAGTTGTTGGTGATGACATGGTCCTAAGATACTATCCGGTAGTTAGATGGACACTTACTGAACACGACATCTTGTTGCTTAATGAAAAAAAAATATATAAAACTAAAATACCTTCCACCTCTCTGTTATCATCTCTCAGTGCAATTTTTTTCAGTTATAAAAATTGTTTACGTCTTGTGGAAGTACCTTTAAGCATGAGGACAATGTAACTACGAATACAACCAAGTATGACTTCGTGTGAAAAAGCAAAGCCTTGCATGAACACCGTCACTTTTTGCTGTTTCTATCTTTTAAAAGGCAATAAATGAAAAATTTGCGTGGCAATCAAGTGCTGCAAGACTACACATGCTGCACCTCCACTTCTTGCCTCCACTACCTCATGCTTCGTGCTGCACAATGCTGAGAATGTTTGCCCATTTCTTCCCCTTCCCTATTCTTTGCTGCACTTTACTACGGACTGCGCCACCTCCTTTCTATGCTTATAGACAGTTTTATTTTTTTTTCCCCCCTTATGCGCTGCATGCTTTCCCTCACGGCTTCGAGGCCATCGTAAAGTAGGCTTCCCTTGAATGCTGCTAAACCTAGTGGTAAAGCCACCTAAACGAACACTCTGTGTTATTTTTTTGTTTCCAAATATAAAAAAATCTTTGCCTCAGGATTCTAGGCAGTGCACGGGCGGCGATGTCATATCGTGGGAGTCGTTGCCACAGCCAGGCGCACTTTACTATAACCAATGTTTACCAAAAATGTTGTTACTATAAAGGGGGAAAAATGTACAATTGTCTATGGAAGATGAACTGGCACTTTACTATATCAGAGTTTTTACTATATCCGAGTTTACTATATAGCAGGGTTCTACTGTAGAAGAAATAAAAGCTAAAGGTGGGCTTTGTAATCTTTCTGATTTTCAAAACAGGATGCAATGAAAACAACAAAACAATCTAACAATCTTTTTCTGACAACTACAGAGTGCAAAGCTGTCATGAATGTATAAAAAAAAAAGACAAAATAAACCAACATAATACAGTTTGCCAATATTGAAAAATGACAACACAGAGGAAACGGTCACCATCAAGCATCACGAGTTTAACTAAAGCCAGCTGTCGCAGTCCAAGCAGAATTCGGGATCTGAATCTAAATCACCTACTGAAAATGCTCTACGGTTTCGAAGAGCACGAAAACCTGCTCTGGTCATTAGCTGAAACATGCCATAAGAAATGAAGTTACTGGGTGTGATGAACACAAATTAACAAGCAAACCAATTCATCACAGGCTGATACAAGATGCTATGGATCTATGAATGTTTACTCCAGATCGAAACCCGGATTGAATCATGTCTGCCAATAAATCACCTAAACAGCAAAAGCTTCCTAATGTCTCTAGAAACATATTAGCTTTAGTGCAAATTTGCAAGCTAGAACCGACAGTATTTTTTCCTCAAGACAATTGATAAAGATTTTGAAATGCATACATTTAAACTGCAAAACAAAAGTTTTTAAATAAATGACAGATTTATGGATAAAAAGAAAAAAAAAAGAGGTTCATAATTTTAACTGCTACAGTACTTTCAGCAAATAAATAAAATACTTTGTTTGAAACTTTAAGTGAGTATCATTGCGCCATGATTGGTTCATTGATTGATTTGTACTAGTTTTTGACGCATTTTCTACGTGATTTTATTTATCGAATTCTGGCTATATTGAACTATTTTGCGATCACCGCGCTTTCGATATATCGAGGTTCGACTGTACTTCACCGCACTGGTCTTGGCCCATACGGTGAAGCATCAAACTGAAGTGGAGGAACCGTGTGGATTCAAGAGAAAAAATTAAAAAATGAGCAGGTGTTAGAACGGCGTGACGCCATCATTGAAAAACTGAAAAGGGTTCAACACTGCTGAACCGAATGTGGAGCGAAAGCATTAGCTGCTGGTGACCGAGCGTTCTTCCTCTTCCATCTCCTCCTTTTTCTTCTTCATCTTAGACGTCCTCTTCTTTATCTTTTTCTTCTTCTTTGTCGTCTCTTTTCACTCGTCTTCTTCTTCTCGTAGCTATGCCTCTTCACGACTTAGCTGCGGCCACCCGAGGTCTCCCTTTGGCTGTCGTAGAGTTGTTTTCTCAACAAAACTAAAAAGCCAGTGACGCACGCTCCAGTGCCTGAAACGTCATGACTGGTCATATCTCGGTCGCAGGAAGTTGTCCCTGAGTATGATAAACTTTTGTGGCTAGACAAGGCATTTCGACACTGTGTGGCGTAAATTTAACAAACTGCCCTCTTATGGTGCAGCTGTTGCATCACTGTCAGATGTCAAACCCCGTAGACCAAACCAAACTGAGAAAAGCTATAGGAACCTGCGCTGTCCAGGGGGCGCATTTAAAATCAGGCACCCAGCACTACCTGGTTTCAAAATGAACAAGTGCATACTAGTAGGATGGAACCCACCACTCTTCGTGTCATGGTCGCGCCCATTGGTAGATTGTGAGCTTTATATTTCGTGCATAATGCTTTTATCGCAGATTTAATGTTCTGAAGAACTTGGAGTTTCCTTTTTGATTGACCTAAAGGCACAACCTGACCAATCTTGAGCTGCCTGCCAACTTGACTACGACCGCGCCACCGCTGCATTATCGAAGCTATAACATCGCTATACGCAGGTTTGAAACTATTCTTGTAAGTTCAGTCTTTTTTTTCCTTGCTATGGGGCGCTTGCAAAGTGGAGCGTCCTTGCACTGTGAATTACGTGCACACTTTCTAGCAAATAAGATTCACCTATGTTGAAGCATCGCCAGTTAAGGGTAAATATATCACAGCAAAGTGAAACGACTTCCCTGCTGCCTCGTGTGTCGTGAAATATAATGCACTGTTATTTAAGGCGATGCTACTGAACGCATCTGTAGAGAAACAAAGGCCTGCAGTCGCATTTTGACACTTGCTTGTTTACGACAGCAAACGATTAGCAATTGATAGGTTTAAATGTTTTTTATTCATTCTTCAAAACGAATAACACCAAGATCCACTGCGAAGCATGGATCTAAAAAACTCGCACTGCTAGGACTGTAAATAGTTAAGAGGCCACAATTGTTGCGTTGATAAACGTTGGGCGGAAATTATCCATGCCCTACAATGTAAAAGCGTCGGGGAGAGTTGCCATACCTTAAATCTCCTTAGTATAAGCCCGTAGTCTCTATCTTAAGAGCCAAGATTGAACTGCATCGAAGGATGTGGTTTGTACTGGTGATGGTTAATACAGTTAAATCTCGTTACAAGAAACACTGTTATAAGAGACACTCGGTTATAAGAGACATTTGAAAACGGTTTGGTTGGTTTTCCTATGTCTGCCATGTTAGCAACATTGCATACAAGAGACATGGTTACAAGAGACACTCGGTTACTAAGGACAACTTTTTCAGGTCCCTGGAGTAAATTCATCACTATTTAGAAGAGACACAATCCAGGTGTGCTCATGCAATGCAGTTGAAGCGTACCAACTCGTACATGATGCACTTCAGATTCCCTCAGCTAAATTCTGTTCCATATCAGCATATGTCAGGAACTGAGGAGTGCTTCCCCTTGATTGGAAAGTCAAAACGACCCCGCTGTTTCAGCCATAGAATCGCATTACTGTCACCTACGAAGCAAATCAAAATACATGAATGACATCCAGCATTTTTAACTCCTCGCTGTTAAAATTTGATTACAAGATGAAAGCTCACAATCCTGATGTCTTTCTCTTCGTGATCGATGCTTCTTGCAGCACCAAAAGCACCAAAGTTCTCGTGCTCAAAGCCACCAAAGTTATTTTTCACTCCAAACTCCACACCCTACCTTCAACCAACAGACAAAGGCATTATGCACTCTGTCAAGTTGCTGTACAAAACAAGGTTGGTAGAACGCCTGTTGCTCGACAGGCAGCAAGACTGTACAATAATAATTGATGCAAAGTTTGCTGTTCAGGTGATTTCAGGTGTCTGGAATGGCCCGAGAAGTGAAACTGCGAAAAACTGTTTCAGACAAGCAGGCTTGTCTGAAACAGCTCCAGCCACCTGGTGCACCACCTGCAGCTAGGGATCAGCTTATCTAGGCTATTTCGTGCCCAAATAAAAGACTCAAGCAATTATGGTGAGTCAGCAGCATACGTGCCATATAACAATCATTCAATGTGAAGCAGCTAGATCGTACAGTGTGGCATTTGCAATAGCCAAGTTGTTCTGGATTGAACATGAAGAATATCTACCTATAGATTTTTATATGTCCTAAAATAAATATTGCACAGATGTTTTCAGCGATGCATCAGCCACCAAACTAAATTATCCAACTTCAATGCAAAAAGTGCTTTCTGTGCTTCTGAAGCAATACATCTTTTATTCGAAGGAAACAATGAATGAATTAATTCTCTAATTGCAGAGTTGCTTTCAAGCACGGCTCACTTACCGACCCACTGAGAAATTGCCGAAGAGTCACTAGGGATTTGCGATAGTTTACACCAGGAAGAAGTCTGAAAGCATGCCGGTTAGGGCACTACCAGACTTTTTGCACTTTGAGCAAAATACTGCGTATTCGGTTAGGTTGTTAACTCTCGGTTTTTCATCTATACATGATTGCAATATGCACACCAGGATGACAGTTACTTTTGCCCTTTATTGACTCCGAGTTGCCGCCCATCTTGTAACGGCCCCACTCAAGTGCACGAGCAATGCCCAATGATCCTATACTTGCGTGTGAACCTCAAGCTCGCGCCAGCTCTAAGAGGCGCCCTTCACAACACGTTCTCATCAGATTGCTCAAATGAAAAAAAGCGAATTAACAAAACTCTATTCGCCGCAAGATCGACCTAGAGGTGGTGGCACCATCGCTCCGATAGTGGGGATGGCAGCCGGTGGCGCTCGCAGAAACGTACGTGGCGTATGTTTGCTTCCGAGTTTGCGGCGGGTTTGTTGGCAATGAAAACGTGTCTTATGCAATGAATTAGTGATTTACTGTTTAGAGTGTTCCAGTATTGTTACTTTTGCCCTTTGCTGACTCCGAGTTGCCGCCCATCTTGCAACGGCCCCACTCAAGTGCACAAGAAATGCTCAACGATCCTATACTTGCGTGTGAACCTCAAGCTCGCGCCAGCACTAAGAGGTGCCCTTCACAACACTTTCTCATCAGATTGCTCAAACAATAAAAGCAAATTAACAAAACTCTACTCGCCGCGAGATCGACCTAGAGGTGGTGCCACCATCGCTCCGATAGTGGGGATCGGCAGCCGGTGGCGCTTGCAGAAACGTACGTGGTGTATGTTTGCTTCCGAGTTTACGGCGGGTTTGTTGGCGATGAAAATGTGTCATATGCAATGCATTAGTGATTTACTGTTTAGAGTGTTGCAATATTGTAAAAAGCAGAAAAATATCCGTGCCAATGCAGCAAAAAATAAATTAAAAAATATGCGCGGATTTTAGGAAAACAAGGCACACAACCAATCGTCTTTTAGATTTACCGGCATCGCTTTGCCCGCTTTTTGCATTGTACGTGCTCACAGGCCTGATACTTGGGCCTGAACATTACATATCTTATCACCTTTTCAACAGCGTGCGCGTATCTTATACGAGTGAGACAGGCAAATTTAGTGTCAAGCCCACGGAGATCAAGGTTCGGTCTCTGACCTGCAGCACTTTAGATTGAATTGATGCAGCCTGGTTTATTATATCGTACTTGACTCAAGGATTAAACAGGTGAAATGCAGCACTGACAGCGTACTGCCCGGCGGGTTGCCGTAGACTGAGTGGACATCAACTCTGGCTAGACAACCAGGCACAAGTATTCCCCAAAAATGAGCTTATGCCGACACTGTACAGGAAACCTTGCCGCACAGGAAGGCTGACTGCTCACGTGTAGAGCGGTGAGTGGACTCAGTTAGCCGAGCTCACAACAAGGTGGATGCTTCTTGCGGCAGATAATCAGGTGTTGCACTGTGAAATGACTAAATGATTTCGTAAAACTCAGGGAAGTATAAAGAATTTCTGATGTGTGTGATGTTTATAAATGGTAAATTAGTACTGTAATTTTTTTTTCAATGAAAATGAATTTCACCATGTGACAGAACTTTTACACACTTGACAAAATTTAGGACTATCAGTGAATAATTTTCAGTAACGTTAAAAAGCGAGCTACGAATCAGTAGCTACGAAGACATCGTAAAAACTGCGGTTGCTGTCATGTTCTGGCAAGAAATTTTGAAGGATGATTTCTTTATCATTGTAATTATTGTTGAGCAGTGACTTGGGGCGGTTCTGTCGTTTACTTCCAAAATCGGTGCGGGATATAAAACTATCCTGAAAGAAATGGAGTTCATCTTATCATGAAACTATATGTGTTTATTCCCGAACTAGACACTGATGGTTAAACGTGTATGAAGCTATTTTACTCCCCTTGTCAGAAACAACCAGTTTGCTCGAAAGATAGCCTAATGATTCTAGCTAATGGGCTACCAGTGTACATTGATCTATGTGTATTATGTAATATTTAGTGTAACAGGTGCTGCGAAGATTTGTTTCTCAGATGTTCGAGCATTTTTCTAAAGCGAAATGTGCTCATTACCACTGTTACGGATGCGCATAATCCTTCAACAGAAGAAAAAAAAAAAAAATGAAGTGCATATATGTGTTTAATATGCGACATCGGTTATATGACAGATGATGCAGAAGTGGGCCTCAGTGTCGTTGAACCACGTGGGATTGTTTAACGTACAGTCAAATCCCACAGCCAAGGAGCACCTTTCGAAACGGCCGGAATGAAACCACTCGTTCTCGAAATAAGCAGTCGAGCGCCCTATCACTGAGACACTGCGACCATAATAATAATAATAAAATAATATTGCTACGAAGATGACGAAGCAGGCAGTGGAGCGGGGCGGAGCGCTCGCGCCAGGCCTGCTGGCCATTAAAGCATATTTCATCGTCATGTCATCATGTCGTTCTGTTTCTGTTGTGTCGCCATGTTCCATCGCTTGTCATGCCGCCACGTACCATTTGGTTGGAGGTGCGGTTCATCCCCGTCCTCGCCTTGCACCGTCGAAGCCAACCGTACGCCGGGTCCATCTGCCGAAAGCCCGTGGAGATCGCCGCCCAGCTCTGCCCCAGCCCTTTTTGCTCAGACCCGACCAGCCGCTGTCCCCAGCCTCGTCCCCAGCCCTGACCACAACACACGACGACCAGGAAGAGCCCAAAGCCGACCCTACCGACCCCACGACGAAGCGACCTCACGACCACTCGAGCGAAGACAGCACCCCCGCCCAAGCCGTTCGGCGTGTCCATGAGCCTTGGCCTTCGGCAAACGGTGAAGATTGGACTTGATGCTCCGGTGTAAGCATTCATCCTATCCTCGCATTTATTATGGTGTCCAGCATTTCATGTCCTAATCCTGTGTCTGTGTTCATCGTCACTTCATGCAATGGATTTCTAGCAATCGATCGGGACGATCGCTCGGTGGCCCCGGGTAATGCTGCGAAGATGATGAAGCGGGCAGTGGCACGGGGCGGAGCGCTCGCGCCAGGCCTGCTGGCCATTAAAGCATATTTCATCGTCATGTCATCACGTTGTTCTGTTTCTGTTGTGTCACCATGTTCCATCGCTTGTCATGCCACCACGTAACAATATTAATAAAATACTCAGATAACTCTATCGTGGATACCGAAGGCACAGAGTGGCTTGATCAAACTGGATTTTGCTATGCAGCAGTCTGCGGTCACATGTTTCAGCAGTTGCGGTATTCCAAACAGAAACGGGAATTATACGATTTTTGAGCGTATGCATTAAATTGCACTGATGGCAGCAACCTGTTTTGCTTTGACACGGCTCTTAACAACAGCAGCGCATTGCTTGAGACACTGCTTGTCAAAGAATCTCAAGCACTGAAGACCGCAACTGATGATGTCCTTTCCCAGCGTGACATACTCTATACAGACAAGTATTTTTTTATTTAATAAAGCACAGGGTAATAGCCTGTTCATACTTCTTTAGCAAGAGGCAGGAAAGTAAGCAAAAGCGCACAGGAACCACGAAAAAAACAAAAAGCACTCTTTTACACGCCGCACGCGTTAAAAATTAAAGACTGCGGGAGGTGGTCAGTTCGAAACCCACCGCCGGACACCCACCGGTAAAAATGGGTACAAGCGTCCCCCGGCTTGGCGCTCGGCTTTTCCAGGGGTGTGCGTTTGGGAGAAGCTCCGTAAACCCCGCTGCGCGCCCCTCCTCCGCAGTGGGCCCAAACCCAGTTTCGAACCTCGCAGCCTGCAAAGGTGGTTCTGTTTGTCTTTCAAAGGTACTTCCTTTGACCCCTCACCTGAAGTGCTCCCTTAGAGCCTCAGCTGCAGCAGTCCTAAAAAAATTCTGACAACTGCTGCGGGAGGTATTGCTTGAGACACTGCTTGTCAAAGAATCTCAAGCACTGAAGACCGCAACTGATGATGTCCTTTCCCAGCGTGACATACTCTATACAGACAAGTATTTTTTTATTTAATAAAGCACAGGGTAATAGCCTGTTCATATTTCTTTAGCAAGAGGCAGGAAAGTAAGCAAAAGCGCACAGGAACCACGAAAAAAACAAAAAGCACTCTTTTACACGCCGCACTTCGCTCGATACTTTCCTCGAGGGATACTCGAGGTGTATCCCTGCGGGCTGGCACACGACGCGAACACGCATCCACATTCGGTAGGGTTCGCCACCATGATGCTAGGCGGCGACTCTGCTCAATCTCGAGGCCAATATGTACGCTACGGAAGGCGAAGCCACTTTATGAAGCGTAATAAGTAGTGCTCAAACGAGAAGCTCAACAATCCTCCGTACTCGTATAGTCTCCTCAATCAAGCTGAGTTTTACCGCCACTCTGTTTTGTACAAATGTGGCTCTTTTGTATCCAAACCGAGCGCTTCTAAACGCAGCAGCATGCCTTTGGTTTCGAATTAAATTATCCGCACTTCAGCGCCCCCAGCCGCGGGAGTCTCAGCCGTCCTACCAAGCCGACCACTAGACCGTGTGGTGCGGACGTGTTTCATCGCTCCTCCGATTGCAAGTGGCTTCCGGAAACGGACGAACTGGCGACAGTGGGAGCTTTCAAAAGCATCAAATAGCTGAGTTCTTTCTTTTATTAACTTTATTTAGTTTTCAGCTAGTTAGGTTAGCTGAACTAGCTAGTTAGCTAGTTCAGCTAGCGGTCTGGTTTTCATGTTGGCAGCTAGGTTTTTCGGCTTCATTCTTCAACTATTTTGTTAGCTTGTTAGCTTTTCAGATAATTATACAGAGTTATTCAGAAGTACCTAGTAAAAGTCAGGAAAGAAGGAAGAAGTAAGGAAGAATGAAAACCCCAAAGAGAAGGACACATATAACCCAAACCAGGAGCCATCATTTGGGAGGGAGAGAGAGAATGCCCAGGTGCTTATCGCCGGGGGTTCCAACATGAGCAGGTGCAGTCGACATATCATGGAATGTATAAAGGGTGATGCGAGTATTAGTTCGAAACTTCCCTGGGATGAAAATGAGCGCAGTGCTGAAAGAGACCTAAAATAGGCTGTCAAAAAATTCAGCAGAGTGCAATATTGTTATAGTAGCCGTGGGGCTGAACGATGTCCTAAATGGTGATGCTGCAAGAGTGGTGGAAAGTCTAGCTCAGGGAGTTGATGATATCAGGGCATTAGCACAGCAAGCACAGATTGTTGTGTGCACCAGAGGTGCTAGGAACAAGCACAAAGCTTGAAAAGGATGTGGTGACAGTTTATTACGACATAAGAAAGTTAAGCCTGCAGAAGTGTTTCGAAGTCGTTGAGGTGAACACGGAGGTGCATAGAGCAGGTTCTGACAGAGCATTTCAGTGAGATGGCATCAATTTTAACAGAAGGGTGAAAGCAGAGATCAGCTGGCGGCAGGCAGGCAGGACTGTAGCTTTTTTAGGGGGTCTGAGAGGATTCCGGCGCAGGGGTAGTTGGAAGTGAAGCAGAAGAACGCATAATAGCGGAGGCAGAGCCCAACAAAATTGCAAAGAGGAGGTCGAGAAAGAAAAGTACAGAAAAAGAGATTTAACACTAGGATCAGCTACATAAACATGCAAGGGGGTAAAGAGAGAGCAAAATGGGTAAATATAGAACAGCATTTGATTAAAATAGCTCTTTGAGCCAGCTGGTTCATACTAGAATGTAATGAGACAAGTGTGAAACACAGGGACAAAGGCATAGAAAAACCAAAAACGACAGGACGGTGTTTTCTGTTCCTTTGTCCCTGTGTTTTGCGCTGGTCTTATTATCGAACAGCAGTTGAAGAAGGACCAAATAGGTGTGTACGCTCTATGCGAGACTTATCTCAGGGATCTAGAAAATACGCCGTTTATAAAAGGCTACGTCTGGGAAGGGTGAAAGAGAATGAGAACGGAAAAAAAGGAGGGAGGGGTAGGTATGTTGATACACCAAGGAACAAATTGGCAAAGAATAAAATCATCTTGCAAAGAGGATATCTGGGTACCAGGAACAATGGCCGGCCTAAAGACATGGCTAGGGGTAGTTTATTTAGGAACAGGACACTAATGCAGGCAGGAAAATAAGGATCTTGTTGAATGTCTCAGTGACGATATAAGCCAGTTTGGAGACGGGCCGATATTATTCTGCTAGGGGACATGAACGGCCACATCGACGATCTGGATGGATACACGGATTGTAACGGGAAGCTAATGCTAGATTTCTGTGAGCGACACGACCTAGTTAGAGTAAATAGAGAAACAAAATGCGTGAGAACAAATCACATGGGAATTCCGCAACAGGCAGATGACCAATGGCTACTGTCTAATGTTGCAGGGAATTTACAGCAAGCTCGCAAAAATGGAAATAGACGAAGAAGGGGAGTGTAGTCTGGGAAATTATCATAAATGTATTTGTCTGCAGATGGGGCCCTTGATGAAAAGAGAAATGGAACTTAGACAAAAAGTAAACGCACAATTAAACGACAATCAAATAGCGCAGATAGCAGCAGACATAGAGAAAGCAATAAGGAAAAGCCCTATGAAAGACAGGGATTATGAAAAGGTAGAACTACTCACAAGCAGAAAAATTAAGGAGGTTTAAGTAGCGAACCGCTGGATGGAAAGAGGAAGCCAGGGAGATGGTGGAATAAGGAAATCAGGGAAGCCATTGAACAACGGCGGGCAGCTTCAAGGGAACACCGAGAGGCAAAGAAAGCACAGGTATCTCAGGAGGAAATAGACTAAAAATGGGAATCGTATCAACAAAAGAAACTTACTGTACAGGCCCGCGTCCAAAGTAAAATAAAGCAGACCACCGATCGACGGATGGCTGAAATATACAATGTCACTAGATGCAGATCAAGAAAATTCTGGAACCATATAAGCTGGTTAAGTAAAAAGAATCAAAGAAAGCAGGACCGGATTCAAGATAACGAGAGAAATTGTTTAAAGGGAGACAACACATTGAACTACATTACATTAGTTATAGCAGAGTCATTTAAGAGCGACAATAGGGTAATCTCCGCAAATCAGGAAGCAACACAAGATAGCCGAATACAAAGCAGCTTAAAACTGACCAATCTAAACTGGAAAAAGGCAGAAAAAAATATTCCTAAAAGCACATCTACAGGAATAGATGAAATTCCGATCAAGCTGGTTAATGAGCTAGGTCCAAGAAGTAAGGAAAGAAGTAAGGAAAAAGAAAAAAAAGAACATTGTTAAAATCATTGGAAACAGTCATAACGAATAAGCAAATAAATAGAAAAGAGATAGCACGCACATAAAATCATAAAGGCTGATTACCATAACATCTGTTATATACAGGTTGGCCAAGCAGGCAGTGAAATTAAAGATGCAAGCATGGGTAGAAAGTAAGAAGATACTCGGAGAACTTCAGAACGGCTTTAGAAATGGTAGGCGCTTAGATGATAGTCTGTTCATACTTACCCAATGACAAAATATCTAGAGTGGAAAATAGACCTTTGTATTTGGCCTTCCTGGACATAAACAGGGCATATGATAACAGGGAACTCCTGTGGAACATATTAAAAGAAGGAGGTACTGGTCATGCGATAACAGATTTCCTAGAGAAAATATACCGGGATAACTAAGTAGAAATTGCATGGGAAAGGATAAGAAGTATGGAAGCTGTCAAGGTATGCAAAGCATAAAGACAAGGTTGTCCTCTCTCACCGCTGCTGTTCATGCTTTATATGATGAATATGGAGCGGAGGACACAAGAAAGTAATCTAGGTTTCAACCTGTCATATAGCTTAGGCGGAAACGTAGTAGAGCAGTGCCTCCCCGGTTTAACGATTGCAGACAATATTGTGCTGTTAGCAGATAGCCAGGAAGACCTGCAGAGACGAAGAGGACGCTCTAGGCTTGTTTTAGCGCAGTTAAGTCAAGTCTGATGATTTTCAATGGCTCAACTGATCAGGGTCTTAAAACACAAGGCCTTGAAATACCCAGAGTGGCAGAATGTAACTATCTCGGGCTATGGCTAAACGAAGAATTGGCATACATTGAAAAGCATGAGCAATCACTTATGGAAAAAGAGCGAAGAAATGCAGGGATAATGAAGCATAGGGCAATGCGGGAATACAACAGATATCAGGTGTTGAGGGGTATGTGGAAAGGAATTATGGTGCCCGGGCTTACTTCCGGAAATGCGGTTTTGTGCCTAAAATCAGAGGTACAGTTGACATTAGAAATAATCAGAGAGCCGTCGGACGATTACCACAAATGAGGTGGTGCAGGGAGATATGGGCTGGGCATCTTTCGAAGTACGGGAAGCTCAGAGTAAAATATTATATGAGGAATTCATGAGGAAATTGGATAGTAACAGGTGGGCAGCTAAAGTATTTAAATACCTATACCTAAAAAGCATTGACTAACAATGGAGGAAAACAACTAGGAAATTAACCAGTAAGCATGCTGGTCACAATGAAGAAGAAATAAAAAGCGTTAAGCAACAGGTGAAAAACACAGAAGGTAAAAGTTGGATAAATTCTGTGGAAAAAAAAACAGAGTGTGGAATTATAATGAAAGCGGAAAAGGCAGATCAGGAAGGAAGCCTTCTTTGATAACTCAAGAGGCAGTGCCCTACTTTTTGAAGCTAGATCAGGGTGCCTTAGAGCACGCAGCTACAAAAAGAAATTTAGAAAGGAAGAAGACACATGTGCAGTATGTGGTAAATCCACTGAAATAATTGACCATATTATACTCGAATGTAAAGGTATCCATCAAGTTGATGCAGGCGCAGTCACTCTTCCCGAGGCCCTGGGGTTTAGAGATATCAGTGGTCGAAGCTAGCAAGAGACGATTGGAAGACTGGTGGCTTAAAAGCAGAAAAGTAACATATTGTTAATAATGAAGAAACAAAAATTCAATAATTAGATTGATGGTATAGTTAACTGATCTAAACCATAATTAAGATATAGGGGAAAAAAAACAACAACAACAAAAAAAGCAAGCATGACAGCAACTGCTACCACCCCATTTCCAAGGGGATGCTCCTATATTCCCTCCAACCATCCAAACTCCAGCGCAGGTTCCCTGCAGGAGCTGTTTTAGCTTCAAGGCTGTTAAATACACTACTGAACATAGAGATACCATACAGCAACAGTCTTGCTGCTTTATTACTTTGGCCAACCAACTAACAGTACAAACTCCACTTCTTTATAACCTGTCAGAGCTCACTAGTATTACCCAGTAAAATATATTTATTGATGGATCAAATATTTTCAAAGCTTGAAAGCATTACAGGAGAGAGTAGAACGTTTCCACATGGCTGTGCAGTAAAACAACTAGAAAAATGAAAATAACACCATTCTAGATTGGCATAAATAAACTAGCACATCTCCAGACATTTTTTCCCTGCCCAGACCCATTTGATGTTAAAAAGCATTAATGGTCATTGCCATCTGCCAAGACATTTGTGTTCACAGTAACTTGTGAATGTGCTAAGAACGCACAAAGATAGGCTGCTCTACAGGATTGTTTTTTCCTTAACATAATTGCAACAGAATTTGTTATGTTCTCACCTGTTGAAGTCCTTGCAGCTGGGCTAAGACGGCTTTTCGTGCAACGTCTGTTTCCTGTCGCATCTCGTGGATGCCTGGTCCTTTAACCTGCTGCATTTAGCAAAAAAAAAATAAAGCAGTCCATATTTAATTTGAGACCATGTACACAGTTTAAGAGTTTAAGAGTAACATCTCAACTACAGCAAGCAACCATTCTCCACACATAACCTTTTTCTTCCCTTATATGCAGGTGCTGCAAACGTGAACACATCATTTCTTCAGTGAATCTGGCAGTAGAAAAGATGACTAGCATGGAATGACGTGCACATAAACCCTGTGCAACACAGTCAGTTTTCTTGGAGAGGACTAGAAGTTTAATGACAAACTGATGCATATACAACCCTGTCACCCTGCCGATATATTTGTATTTTTATTCTTTTTTTATTCTTCCAAATATTTTTATTCTTTCTCATGCAGTGGTAGAACTGGCTTCTTGTAGCAGCTTTTGTAGCAGAAGAAATTGCAGTTTGTAGAAGAAATTTCAAATTTTGTTGCAAATATTTGAGATTTTGTAGCAGAAAAAAACAACAAAAAATGTTTTTTAGCAAAATTTCAAATCTTGAGACTTTTAAATAAAGAAGGCTTGTTTTATTTCCGGAACCCAATTGCTCAGATGTTTATAACGACCATAGCCATGCAAAAACAAGCTTCAAGCTCAAATGCAGTCTAAAGTGCTGTTCTTTCCTTAAAAAGCCTCAAATTAAGCAAACAGGGGGCTTTTCTAAAAATAAAGCAGTTTTTATTCAGAGGGAAGGCATAACGAGATATGCAACTACCCTATAATCACTGTAGCCTTGGAAAGAAGGTTGCTAGCTGTCTTCTGTAGAAATTCAGAACTGCTGCTTCTTATAACTGCAACTTTAAGGCACTATTTCTTCTCTTGCCTTGATTGGTTCCAGCTTGGACAGTAGTGCCGCAGAGAGCCTTTCCTGTCTATTCTTCAGAAGGGCTTGTCCACTCTCAACGTCTGCAAAATGTTTAGACTTGACGCCTTTTGAGAAAAGCAGCTCAGCATTGGTGCTCATATTCCTGGCCAGCCTGATCTCTTCCTGTATCCTTTCCTGATTCTGACCTCTTTTCTGGGTGTCCTCGTCCAGTACATCAGGGTAACGTTGAGGAGCCTTTTTCCTTCAAGACTTGTGCTGATTGGAGGGAAAGTGGGAAGAACATTTTTTGCAGGTCGTGGTGGAAATTTTAATTTTTCCCTCAAGAGAGGTGCGCTGCTGGCGCTGCTCAGTCGAAAGGCGCGATATGCGGGGATGTAGAGTGAGAACCGATTCCGTGCGTTTGCAATCTTTTCTTTCGTTCTTTTTCTTCTGGTAGTTTGGCGGGGTGGCTGGTTAATCAAAGTGACGCAGGGACTCAGGGTCTTGAGTCTGCTTCTTCCATCGCACTGCAGGGGATTGTCCATATGCTTTTCTCATTGTAATTAAAACGTCCAAGGGTACTTACTGACCGTATGCGGGGCTGCAAATATATTGAGTACCTACGCATGAGTTGTTTGCACACGCGCGTGCCCACACACATACAGTTTTGTAGTGGTGGAAAAGAAAAACCTGTCAAGACTGAGATAATCTTCTAAAGGGTGAGCAAACGTTGAAGTTTGGAATTAAGCTGTGAAATTATACAAGATGTTCCACATAAGGGGCTGAACTTAAGGTTCAAAAGCGACCAACACTGGTATGAAAAAAAAAAAGAAAAAAAGAAGCAAGCGTGCAACCTTGCACCTTGGACAGCGTTGCCAGCAGATGTCAGTTTTGGTTTTGCGACAGTTCGGTTTCACTATCATCAGAGTTCTTCAGCGACTTTTGGCGCAGGCGTGGCGCAGAAGTAGGCAAAAAACCGATTTTGTAGCAGCATGTAGCAGGATTTCTGATTTGGCACAGTTTGGCGCAGCAGTTCTACCGCTGCTAAGGGGGTGGGAGGCAATCATTCAGGCAGCGTACTATGAGTCCTTTTTGTACGGGTTTGCAGTAGCAGACTTTGTTAGTTCCAAGAATCTGTATGAGTAACTTTGCTCAAAGCAATGTCAGACTAATGACCCTTCACCAGCAGCAGGTTTTGGAGGGCGGTGTACTACACTGACGAGTAGAATTCAGCTTCAGTTTCAAAACGCCTTTGTCGCCGACACCCTGACACATGATAATGTCGCACCCACGTGTTGAGCAAATGTTCACCTTTACTCGGTATCATGAAGCATGGAAATTCTGAAGCATTAAGACTGCAATTATGATAGCACCATGACTTTAAATGCACAATAACTCTAACTTTACATTGCGACCACACACAGGTGGCCTACCTAGCCCTTAATATACACACAAGCAACTGCAACGGCAAACATGAAATGCAGCCAGATATGCATCTGTGGCTTGACTGGCTGCTTAGACGATGATGCCGATGGTACTAATGTGGCCATTGATGCTGGCAATTACGATGCAGCTGCAGAATTCAGTGGTGCCACTTTCGCAAAAACCACTCTTCCGTGGGCAGAGGCAACTTATCAAGAGATACAAACCAGTAGTTGTACAATCGGAAAGTTCAGTAAGGAATCAGGAGTCTCCCGGGAAAATCGGGAGGGTTGGCAGGTATGCACATATCATGATAGCAATTTGTTGTGTACAAAGCTAACTGTTGTCTCACATTCGGCACATGCTCTGGCAGCACAGACTGCAACAGACCTTCCAATCGCACAGTGCTCAATCTACTATAGAGGATGCCAAAAAGTAGTAATATTCGGTGAAAAATACTAAAATCTTTTTATTACTCAAAATCTCTTTCGAATGATGAAAAACAGAGCAGTTTAAACTAGAGCTCTGAAAAGTCATGTAAACAAAACTTCAGAAAGACATATTTGAAGTGAAAGGCTGGGACAGTACTAAAGAGGTTACTGCTTTTGCCTTCCGCAGGAAGTCTTTGTTGAACACCTGATTATGGTAAACTCCAGACTCCTTTTATTTGATAATGAACAGTTGTTCTAGGCCCCTTTTTGACATGGAGGAGCAAAACCTGGTGCATGTCTTCTTGACTTTAATAAACACTCTTTCACACTCTGCATTACTGCGTGGGAGAGTGAGAATGTCTAACATAAATTTTGAGAGCTTATCATACTTGAAAGTACGATCAATGTCCTGAAGACTGGCAACAGAGTGCCCTGCTCGTCTATGCACTCCTGAATGGTTACTTCTACTTGATTAGAAAAGCTGTGAAAAGTCACTCGGCTTGAATAGTGGCTTGGTCCACTTCAATATTAAAATACCCACTAATCTTCTCGTTAGTGTCAACGATACTCGCTAAATCATTATTCTTCTTTGTAGTGAGATGAAGCAGAATTTCCCGACGACTAGCATGAGCAATATTCACATCAAGCGGCAGTAGGTGCAGAAAGCGTACCTTTCCCCATTGCTATATTTTTGTACGCACAAAAAATCCGTTGAATATTTGGGCATGAACACTTGAAAATATTTCTTGTAGACATCTCACAATCACATCCGCAGCAACTACGCTGCCAACACAGTAAGCCTAACTAACAGCTTGACAGCCGCGGCTAGCTGAAAAGTCAATGATTGCGATGACAATGTAGCCATACTTTATTGAACGGGCATGAGTAGAGGCGCCGACAAGGGATGTGGCAAAAAAATAAGACGTGCCGCGGAGTGTACAGCCCGCCATGAGACGGCGCACGCTGCACAAAACCAGCTGGGTTCGCGTCTTTGCACGTTTACTCGATCTAACCCTGCTACCTTTTTTTGAGTCAACACACAAATCGAGAAAAATTGTAAAATGAGAGTGGGACTACGATACTCGTAAGAAAGCACTGAAAATCAGGCACTTTACGATAAAATCGTAAAACTTGGCAGGTATGCTGCAATAATAGTGCATGGGACAGACACAGATGAAGGCTTATATAATGATAAGTCTCCCATAGGTGACAACAGGTATTACACTTAGGGGTGGAACTGATTGGCCGTGTCTTGGAGCACACTTGAGAGCAGAAAAAACTGCCTTTTGAAGCAGGTTTGAAGCAGGAAAATGTGCTGCTATTCCTAGCTGCTCCTCAAAATACATTGTGCATTCATAAAACTTGACTACACCAAAGTATCCTTGCAGTTCTATCAAACAGACTGCAGCTTGAATGAAGATAGTAATGTTGACAGCACACACAAAAGGAGTGGCTGTGGCTCTCACAGCTTGTCTTCGTGTCGCCCTACATATTGTTTGCGCGAGGCTTCTTGTGCGATCTTATCTGCTTTGTAGCCGCAGTTGAGTGCACTCTTTTGCTATTTTTTTTCTTTACAGTGAGCATGTAGCACATCCCACTAGATTTTGTTGCCCCCAGAATAAACCAGTGTTTTATCCCTAATGCGATTTTGTACTAAATTAACTGCAGCAACAAAACAGGTTTTTAATAATTCCTATAAAAGTAAAAGTTGCATAGATTTCGTGAATAAAAACAAATGGATGACAATATTTTAGTGCGAAAGAAGCAGGTCTCCGAACTTGGCAACTTTTTGAAATGGCAAAAATGGCACCTTCTACCTCTAGTGATAAAAGATGCTTTTTCTGAGAAAACTATGCTGTACCTTGCAAAACTATGGTGCATTCCTTTGTGTCGAGATCTTTGCCTACCACATATAACAATTTTACTGAAAACAAACTATAATAGTAAAGGATCACCATTCTTATCTGCACGCACCCACATATAACGAATCACTTTTAAAATGTTGACAACAACTCATAATAGATTTGGTTTCTTTATCATTGTCTTGACCAGATTCCTAGCAGTCATGGAGTTTTCTTATTTCACACGCAATCAGTGAATGGCCCTTTGATGTTCTGAGTCATCAGTCGCACCAACTAAGTCACACTCAGAATCTGACTGAGAACATTGGTATCTGGTCTGTGGATTGCTATCAGCATACCCTGGATGACGCGAATCTGGTAGGACACTTCAGCCCGAAAATGGTGCTTAAGACAAATACCTTCTGTGGCCAAAAATATTTATCCTGTGGTCTGTAAACAAAAATTCCATGAGATTCCAAGGAAGACATCAAATTGTGTTTCAGAATACATCTCATCTAATATTCAAAACTATCAGTGCAAAGACCCGCCCTTACCACTGCTACTATAATGCAAATGGTTTCTGGCAGTTTTCAGGCCCATTCGACAATTCGACATTCCTTCTGGTCCCTTGAAGGCTGAATTAAGGAGAGTTTACTGTATTCAGCAGCAGTATGAAAGCTACATCCAGTTCCGTGCACGTCTTTCCTGTACAATAAACCGGTATATGGCAACCTGTATAAAATTTGTATACTAGATTTTTCAGTAGGGTATACACTTCTGTGCAATTATAGTTTAATATTATTTGCAAATACCATGTGAATTCTGAAATCAACAAAATGAACAATGTTTGCTACCTTTCAATTTTCCATCTCTTTTTCTTCACATAACAAGCATTTGAAATACTTTTTTCTCATATTCGCATTCGATTCGAAAATCTCAATATTTGCACACCCGAGGTTACAATTACAATATTTACTTTTAATGAAGTTTCTCCCAAGCCCTCAAGCTCACCTACACGTATTCTTGCAAACAAGGCAAAATAGTTTCTTTCTATCATGGTGTTGTTCCTATTGGTGTCCTTAACCAAAATAGCATTAATTATTCAAAGGAAAATGTGGCTGGTAGCACATATATTTTGCAAGAAATGCTTAAATCTGCAATTTTTCTTGGAGTCACAGGAAACTAGGGGCCTTAATGATTGCCCCCCATCTCATTGAAAATGCTTCTTGAACTTTAGACGCCTCACACAGACAGCCAGAGTGTGCCTCAAGACTGATCACACAGCTTGCTGTTGTACTTTTACTAGTTGGTGGGTATTTACAGTTTCAATACACAATTTTCATTCTTTTAGAGGACAGTTGTGAAGCCACTTTTTTCAGGAGGTTGAGGATCGGCCAAAGTGTCGCGGGGCCTAGGAGATGCCCTCAGAGCTCCGTGCCTCCTCATTCGTTACAATAGACTGATCTGATACAGTGCCATTGTCCTAAGACTACATCTTTGATGGCAGACTTACACTTGTTTGTAATAAATGAGCATTTGTTACAACTGCTGTTACAAGTGGGCTAGACTGTATACGCACCCACACTGAATGGGACATTTTAAAAAAATTCCACATACCAATACAGTCGCCAACCGATTTCTAAAAACAAAAGGGGTCAAAAAGGCATCCAGAAAAAACGAATTCACAATGAACAGATCACTTTATTACCAACGACTTGAAAAACTAGCCAGTCTGTTTCTGCGCCAATTTCCTCACTCTCATAGCCAGTCTCCTCTCTGGCGCGAGGGAAACAGCAGAGAAAACTGCGCAACGATCAGAGTAGTGCGATGTTCAAACAGAAAGAGGCGAGGGACACTATCAAACCAGCTTGGATGGAGCCTCGTTGCTCCTACGTGTCTCTACATCAACACCCTTTTTTATTTTTTTCCACGTGGAAGAAAAAAGAAAAAGAATGGAAGCAGTGGCTGTCTTCATGAGAGGGTGGTAGCAGTTTGCTGCACGCGTTCTATCATTAAAAACAAATAAACAAAAACAATGCTGTCTCATGACCTCCATCAACTGTCTGGAGTTGGAATGCATTTTAATCTCAGCTTCAGTAACAGTACAAACACCGCGAAAAGATAAATCGATATGAATATAGCAAGCCAATGCTTAAGCGTAGAATAAGTGCGTGCTTCATTAATATTACTCTTTGTGATCGGTGATACAGGAGAAGTCTAGGAACATAATGTACCCTATCATCAATAAAGGAATAGCTCGCCATAACTTGCGGGACTAATTTTGATACAACCATTCAAAAATCAAACTAGCAAGACCAACGGGAGCAATATTTCATGCAAAGGTATCACGGAGGTCATGTTTAGTTGGGACACCAGGAGCACTACAAATGAATTATAACCAGAGTTAGTTGTCAATTGGCAGCAGGCGCTTTTTGGGGCACTAGACAGGCTCAATTTTTTTTTTTTCTTTCATGTTCGTGCATTGTCGTCTGCAAGCAGACTCGTGTTACCGCGACACTGCTTGCAGCCGCCATGGAGATCTGCACCACTGGCTCTCTCACCAGCACCTACACGTAAGCCATGACATATGGTCATGTGATATATCGCGCTTACTGGCTTGTCCTCCGCAGGACGGAGCTTAGTCACCGCCGGTCGACGTAGCCGTAGGGTTGGAGCACACAGTGCAGTGCTGCCAGATTTTGGCGAGTTACTCCCCACAGCTGGCAGTGTCTGCTATCAAGAGTATAGTAGGTATGCGGGATGCATGCAACGCAGATCCGTGGTTGCAGAAAAACAAAATGGCAGGGACATTATGGTAATTTTTTGCAGCTTTTGACCCATGATAGAGAGAAAAACTCTCCAAAATCTAACGAGAAACGTTTCAAACGCTCGAAATTGTAGTTGGCATTACACACCGACTATGGAGCACCTGAAGGTGCTACTGCAGAGTCCGGATAACCAGGCAGGTCCTGAAAATCGGGAGTCCAAAAAATCAGCCGGTGATTGTGATCATACTTCATGCATATTTCCTATCTTCATCATCTGCAGAACCAAGCTGTGCACCTTATTACATTCAGCCCCCCAAGAGCTCCTGTTGCATCTTTGTATTATAGCCTGGGCATTCTTTCTTTATCCCTACAAGTGAACGCTCATTTTTCGTACCCACAACGATGATATCATTTTGGACAGTTTTTCTTCGACATGTTTAAGCAATTTAAATACTAATACAAGATTTGCTAAAAAAACTAATCATGGAAAACAGACGACTTACTTTTTAGCTATCTCTTTTTGGAATTCATTTCCTTTCTTGGCAAAATCATCTCTCAGTTCACCATCATTTCAAAAATCATTGAAAATCATTTATTCCGTCATATCTACTGAGGGTTAATATATATATATATATATATATATATATATATATATATATATATATATATATTTTTTTTTGGTTTTTCTATTCTCCATGCATTTGTAAAATTGTATATATTTTACTTCTTTTCTGCTCACCCTTGTTACCACTTTGTTGCTGTTTGTTTCATTAACTTACCTTTTGATGTCCTTGTATTTTCTGTTAACGAAATAAATTATAATTTCTTCATCACAGTTACGTTTAAGATTTTATTAATTAGAAATTGTGTAAGAAATATAATCACTGTGTAAACCTGTGTTACTTTTACTGTTGGTTCATTATTTATATAGACAGCGCGAACACGAAGACAAAGGACAAGATAAAGGAAACCACAGTAGAAGCGCTGACTCACAACTATGCCTAAGCCCTTTACTCCAAGGCCCAGAAAAACAAACAAGAGCGCCCGTCTCGGCTGCGGGAGGTGGTTAGTTCGAAACCCACAGCCGGACACCCACCGGTAAAAATGGGTACAAGCGTCCCCCGGCCTGGCGCTCGGCTTTTCCAGGGGTGTGCGTTTGGGAGAAGCTCCGTAAACCCCGCTGCGCGCCCCTCCTCCGCAGTGGGCCCAAACCCAGTTTCGAACCTCGCAGCCTGCAAAGGTGGTTCTGTTTGTCTTGCAAAGGTACTTCCTTTGAGCCTCACCTGAAGTGCTCCCTTAGAGCCTCAGCTGCAGCAGAGCGCCCTTAGAGCGCCCGTCTATAAACATTGTATTCCTATAACTATAAAGTGTAAGGAATACAATGTTGGAAGCAGTTTTCAAATTGAGCGAGTATTAGACATTTAGCAGCATCTGGCTTAGTAAAGGGCTTAGGCATAGTTGTGAGTCAGCGCTTGTACTGTGGTTTCCTTTATCTTGTTCTTTGTCTTCGTGTTCGTGCTGTTTATATTAATAATGAATAAGTACCAACTCGCCCAACAAAGTATCTTGGTTTTACTGTTGGATTGATGTTATGTATGCTATGTACTTTTTGACAGGAGGTCCCCCTGACATGCTAACTTCGGGACCTCCTTTTGTATGTTTTTAATAGTATAACTTGAAGCGCACTTCAATGCACAGGTCTTAAAACTAAATTTGTTATTTAACAACCAAATTTGATGAAAATTCACTGAAACGTTCAGTCTTTTCCACTGATTTCAAATACGCAAAAATTTTAATTCTGGGACGGCTAATTCGAGAGGTATAAGAAATGTATTGAAAAATTACTGTTATCTGTCCAAGCAACAGGAGAAAAATGCTCATCAGAAATTAATTTTTAATATACAGGTGGTAACTATAAAGTGTAAGGAATACAATGTTGGAAGCAGTTTTCAAACTGAGCGAGTATTAGACATTTAGCAGCATCTAGCACTCACAGCCATGGTAACTATACAAGAATTTCAAGATAAAAAAAACTGAAAGGTGAAAACAAAAAGTGTGCTTCCAACATTGCATGCATTATACTTTCAGCTTGACCACACAAAAGGAATCATGGCTCCAGCTACTCTAGTTGCCGAGATATCCTTTGGGCAAACTTGTAGTTCAACACAAAACACAATTCTGAGAAAAAGCCAAAAAATGCATCAAAGTAATTTTGATGATTGAAAGTGAGAAATATTTACACAGTTACATTTGAAAACATCTAACAAGCCCCAGGTAAGGTCTCTCTCTCATAGGAAACTGCAATGTTTCCTGAATTGCTCACATTCAGTTTGGCGTACAGCTTGAAAACTGACTGTGTGCACTTGTGTGTTTTTCGGTTGCATGACTGACAGCAAGCGTCAGCTTGTTTTTGCACATAAGCCTGCCACGTTCACGGTGGTGAACGTTCATTTCTGAACGTACATAATCCAAAGCCATTTGGTGACTGCCAGTAGCCTGCATGCATCACAGGTGTCGCAAAAACGTTCACGACGAAAGGGTTGTTTTTGAGTGCCCTCGGCAGCCCAGTTTGCAGTCCACAAGTAAGCAGTTCACAAAATTTAAATTCACAATGGAGAACGAAGTTCCGTTGGGTGGTTGGGTTGCGATGCTGGCCCTGTCAGCGGGAAATACATTCTTCCTGTCCGTTGCCCCATTTGAAGCCTGGTTTTATCTTGTCCGCCACTGTCCTTTGCCGCTCTTTAGTTTCTCTAAGCTGCAGAAACGCCATGTCGTGGCGTACGCAGCTGCTGCCGGAGCTACTTCCAACTGCCGGGAACGTTAGGCCTACTGCGGTAGGTTCGACGCCACAGTCACCGGATGCAAGTTCGTCACCCGTAATGTCTTTGCCGTGAAGTTTTTCCATCTGCGAACAATTCACTTTCTTGTCAAACTTGTTTCTGGGGTGAAAGTTCACTGCTAGACGATGCATCGATCTCATACTGCTTCGATCACAACACAGAAGTAAAATGGTGCTGCCTCTCGCACTGGGCTGCGACCGAGCATAGGGCCCAACAGGCGAGTCGACCGGATGGATCACGCAGGCCAACAAGCCGACACAAAGAGTGGTGATCAGTGACGATATTGAAATGACGCTCACATAGATATGGCCAAAACTTTTGGACTTCAAAGAAGGCTGCCAGACACTCCAACTCTGTTACTGTGCACCCTTCCACTTCGGTCACAGTTCGGCTTGCATACGCAACAACGTGCTGGAGGCCATTATGAAGGTGGACAAGGACCGCAACGACGCTGCTGGCATCCGTGTGGATGTGAGTAGGCGCTGCTGGGTCAAAGTGGCACAGAACAGGCCCAGATATTAAAAAATACTTCAGCAGCTGTAATGCAAACTCACGTGCAGATGGCCATATAAATGGAGTATCCTTGTGAAGCAGAGAAGTCAAGGGATGGGCGAGCTGAGCGAATCAGTGAATGAACCTACGGAAGTAGGAGTACAAGCCCAGAAAGCTTTGCAGATGTTTAAAAAAACAGGGTTGCGGGAACTCACACATGGCAGCTTATGCCGTCATGATCGACAAGAAACCCAAGAAAAAGGGTTTGCCGCTCACCAATATGACACTTTTTGGAGTTCAGAGCCAAGCCAGCTTGTGCAATGCAGGTGTGCACAACACTCAATCGATTATTATGTTCATGAAAGGTCTTGCCGTAAATGATGACGTCGTCAAGGTAACACATGCATAACCTCGTCACGCAAGATAGTGTCCATGAACCGCTAAATGTAGCTGGGGCACTGCATAAGCCAAAAGGCATCACGTTAAATTTGTACAGCCCATTCGGTGTAACAAATGCTGTCTTCTCCTGGTCCGACGGATGCATGGGTTTTTGCCAATACCGTGACCGTAAGTCAACTGATGAGAAGTATGACGCAGACTGAAGACAGTCCATGACGTTGGCTACACGTGGGAAAAAGGTAGATGTCTTTTTTTGTGATGGCATTTAAACAACGGTAGTCGATGCAAAAACGCCACGAATTATCTTTCCTGCACACCAGTATAACAGGAGCAGTCCAAGGACTAAATGACTCCCGAATGACACCTTTCTGCAGCATGCCGTAAACTTGTTCGTTGATTACTTCAAGTTTCTGTTGGGTGGGCGGTGTAGTGCCGGCGTTAATGTGATGTTTCAGACGAGAAACTGGCAGCGAAGGGGGAGTGGCTGGCTGAGCGAAGTCAAACACCAACACATTCTGGGTGAGAACATGCTGCAATGCAAGACGCTCTGATGACTGAAGTGATTTGTTGATCATATCGTCGATATTCGCTGAGTCAGTGGCTGTCTGGGCAGACGTACTCGTCGGCAGAGAACGGATGTTCAGAGCGTCATATGCATCAAAGCGAGCAAGTTTCATGCCAGATGGAAGTAAAACAGGTTCATTTGATGCATTCACCATTCACATGTGCACTGTTCCCTCAGCTGCTGCAACAAGAGCCCTTGGAATCAGTACATTCTTCTTCGCAGCGTTCAGAAAACCTGGTTCAACCAGCAAATAGGAAGTGCCCACGCGATTTTCAGAAGAGCGAACTGGAAAAACATTGCAGCTCTAGCTGGTAATAGCACATCCTGTGCGACACTGAATGCTCCATTGTGGTGGTCGGTTGAATCGTTCACAAAAACAGCAAGCACAATGCGGCAAAGAGAAATTTCACCAGCACCGCAGTCAAGTGTAGCCCCACATTCACGTAAAAAGTCAATACTTAAAATGGCATTGTGAGTTGTATGGAGTAATACGATGAACTTCATCCGAAACTTTTCGCCAGTAATAACGACTGACAAGAAGCACATACCAACAGGATACAATGTTTCACCTCCTACACCACGATAAATAGTAGGCCAATTTCAAGCAAACATAACTTTCCGTCCCAGGTGGTTTTTAAAGGTGAAACTATACAGATATAGCGGTACCAGTGTTTACCAACAGGAGAGTATAACATAACATAATGACAGGAAGAGGAATTGGTGAAGATAACCGTCCTGCGACCTCACCTGCATCGGCAGCAGCAGTCAGTTTTCTGGAAGTGGCAATACAAAGCAACGGCAAGGCAACGGTGAACGGCACCGCTGAATAGGCGGTGTGGAACTGCGATCGGAAGTGGGTGAGTCGTTTCGGAGTATGCCTTGTCGCAGCAGGCGGGAATGAGGTGGGTTCTAGGGCTGGTAGTCATGGAATCGCCTCGAAGATTGGCCAGAGGGACTTGTGTACGAATGCGGATGTTGGTCATACGCTGGCAGTACCAGAAAATGTGCCTACGATGACCACAATGGTGACACACCAGAGCCGCATGATGAGTTGTTGGTCCGGGAAAGTCATTGTTGGGATAGTAGTAGTGGCGATACAGGAACGGCGAAGTCGTTTGAAGGGTGGTGGTAGCTTCGCGTTCCTGGTAGTTGGTCTTCCACAGAGCGGCTTGAAAACGGGCCCTGGAGGAGATCAGCTGCGGGATCGCTGCTGATACTATGCCGCGGACGATTGTAGCTTGGTCCAGCCCAGGAGGGCGGTGATTCAAAACGCATCGGCTGGAGCGCACATTCATAGACGGTGTGGGTGGAAGGATGTTGGAATTTCTCAGCCAGTTCTTCTTGGACAATCTGCCGGATGAGACGCCATGTCATCATGATTTTAACTCTTGACATTGGCAATGGTTGGGACATTGGAAAGACGACCGAACTTGGGGCGAACCTGTACATGGTCACAGGAAGCAGCGAGGTTTTCTTTAATAGTGAGGAAATTGTAAAAATCCTCAGCAATTCCTTTCAGAAGGTGGCCAACTTTATCTCCTACCATCATAGCACGGTTAACAGTGCTGCAAAGCTTTAGCACTTCTGTGTACATGGTGCATGTCTCACCTAGCCGCTGGACTTGTTGGGCGAGTTCGGCCTTTGTCTTGCGCGACAAGGAGTCCCCAAAGCACTTTCTCAGTCCCTCCATGAAACTGTCCCGAGAATCTTCGTGGTTTTTTGAACAAAAACAGAGCAGTGCCCACAAGAAAGAAAACTACATTCACCGTCTTGTCCCAGCGGTTATACTTGCTCACTCGTTGGTAATGTGTGAGCTACTGTTCAACCATCTTCATCACACCTTTTCAGAAAATGTACATCGGTCGCGTTGATGCAGCCAGTACCTTATCTGTTCAAGACAGTCCTGAGGATGTTAGCGACACGTCCCAAACGACCCGGTAGGCTAGTCATTTCCTCCCGAGGTATTCATAGTGGGCAACGATAGCGGCAGCCTGGCTGGGCGTCAGCTCTTTTGGATGGCTGATGGGTCCAGGATCGATACACAGCACCTCCACCAAATGCTACGATATCATCATCAGCAGCAGCCTGACCATACCCACTGCTGGGTGAAGGTCTCTACCATATTTCTCCAATTAACCCGGTTCATTGCTCGCTGCATCCACTGGACCCCTGCGAACTTTTTAACCTCGTCCGTCCACCTAACTTTCTGCCGGCCCCTGCTACGTTTTCCTTTTCTTGGAATCCAGTTTGTTACTCTAAGCGATTATCGGTTATCTTCTCTTCGCACTACATGTCCAGCCCACGCCCATTTCTTCTTTCTGATTTCCACCATAATGTCAGTAACTTGAGTTATTTCTCTGACCTACTTATCTCTTCATGTTACCCCTAGCATTTTTCGTTCCATAGCCCTCTGCATTGTTCTCAACTTAAGTAGAACCCTCTTGGTTTGCCTCCACGTTTCAGCCCCATAGGTGAGTACAGGTAAGATGCAACTGCCATATACTTTCCTCTTGAGCGATACCGGTAAGCTGCTAGTCATAATCTGCGAGTGCTTGCCAAATGCGCTCCATCCCAATCTTATTCTTCTTGTGATTTCCTTTTCATGGTCCGGATCTGCAGTTACTACCTGTCCTAAGTAGACATATTCGCCTACTACTTCCAGCAGTGGGCAAAACTAATTTATTTACGGGGTAGGGGTACGTCGTGGAACAGTCAACGAATGATCAGATACTAAGCCCGAGTGCCTCTGCTCTTCAACTTCATCTCAATCCCACTGATTCTGAGTGCAACATATCAATATATTCAAAAGATAATTTCTTTTTACAATTTTTTGGTTTTTAAGACCCATGTCCCCCATTAAGA
This sequence comes from Amblyomma maculatum, assembly GCF_055883805.1. Taxonomy (NCBI): domain Eukaryota; kingdom Metazoa; phylum Arthropoda; class Arachnida; order Ixodida; family Ixodidae; genus Amblyomma; species Amblyomma maculatum. The sequence goes on along the minus strand of NC_139344.1, from coordinate 104,496,908 downwards.
CTGCACTGTAATCTATTGTTTAAAATCCAGAAAATATTTAAAAAAATAAAAAGGGAGGGAGGGAGGGAGGGAGGGAGGGAGGGAGGGAGGGAGGGAGGGAGGGAGGGAGGGAGGTCACTGTACATTACATACACACCGTTCAGCAGAAAGGGCATTGCACTACTACCCAACTAAGGTAACATTTGGAACTTCTTTCACCATATCATAAAATTTTGACTAAGAAGGTTACCCAGATTTTTAGTTTCTTTTACATATATTAAAGGTTTCTTACCTTCAGGGTCTGGTACGATTCTTTCAGACTCGGAACAACAGATTCGGTATCTAAGGAAAGGCTCCCGGAATTCTTGCAGAATGCACTGTAGGCTTGGTTCAGCTCATCTAGAACAGACTGAAGGAGTAAACAAGATTAGTCTCAGTGTCTTTAACACAGAAAGTGGCATGCACATGCATGAAGAAATATGCAAAAAATGAGGTGGGCTAAATGCGTAGGGCATAATACAGCATAGGTCTCAAGATTATTGAGCTTTTATATAGAAAGACAGTTTTGCGAAAGAATTCTGAGCTTAATGGCAGACATTAAAGACACAACATTATCCGAGGGCCTAAAATTGGGAAAACTGTGATGCTAGTCACAGCTTGCCACACTATAGTACTGCTACTTTTGCAAATTTCGCTATTGTCAAAAGAGGAAAGTACAACAAATTTTGTTCATCAATGCCTGAATATTTTGTGTCCAAACAATTTACAGCTTAAACAAATGATGATCATTAAAAGAGCTCACTTTAATGCGCTCAACATCAACTGTTTGGCCAACTTCCTCGGACACCTCCTCTAAGGCTTGAAGCTCCTGCAGAAGTACACCAAAAGCTGCATCCCGCTCGGCCACCAGCACCTCCACCTTATACTGCATAACAAATTTCACACAATTAAAAAAATGGCAGCTTGCTACTTCAACTTTAAGTTAATCTCGTCCACAAATTTTCGCATAAAAATATGAAGTATTTTGAAACTAACCTTAACCCGTTCGCTGCCACGAACGTACCGGTACGTTTTCGCGCTTCGACCCCCTTCCCCCCCATTGTCACCGACGTACCAGTATGCTGTCTATCGTGCGTTCAAAACTTCACGCCTAAGCGCGCAGCTGGTGCACTTGGATAGGCTGCGCCATCTGTAATATCTTTTTTCAAGTTCTTTTTTTGCCTGGCATTGTGTTAGTACGCATGTACTGAAGAGTATGGAGCGACTGCGCCCATCCCCGCCACCTTCTTTGCTGGGGGGCATGGTCGCTCTGCGTACGCTACTCTATTGTGCTAAGCGATCATGCCAGAAAAGCCTGACAGCGAAAGGGTTAAAAGCAAAACCTAACTGATTAAGCGGCTGGGATTTTTACCTTTCACCAAAAACAATTCCATGATGCTTTTTGCATTACGAACTCCCATGTGGTTCCCCATTACTCTACACCAGGGGTTCTCAATATTTTTTTCCTGGAAAAACATCAAAAGATTTCAGAATGGTACTATGGAACCTCTCATGTCACGGCTCATCCTGCCCGCCATGCATGCAAAAGAAAAGGAGCATAGAGAAACAGTACTTGGCACCTCAAGATGTCCAAGTTCAGGTCATAATGGTAGTCTGCAAAGCAAAACAGTTTATACTGAACAAATGCAGCATGGAGGAGGTTGAGACATGGTGAGGAAAGGTGGAGAGGGGAAAATTAGGGGCTGAGGCATGTACAATATTACTTGCTAAGGAAACCCCAGAAATAATTCCAAGGAATCTCTGTGCCATTGTCTCATTTTGAACTCTGCGAGCAATAGACTTTTGTTTGTCAAAATACTGCGTGTCAAGTACATTGTATTGTATTGTATTGTATTGGGTTTTTTGGTGCATAAGCAACTCAGGCTATCATGCGCCAGGAACAAGGTTTATTTTTATTTTGTGGATATATATATATATATATATATATATATATAAATATATTATTTTTTTTTTTTTTTTTGTTCAGGAGCTTTGCATCTTTTAGGAAATGGAGAACATTGTTAACTTCGACCAGTGCATCTTCTTCCAACAGCAGGCTGGGAGAGGAATCTGTTCTGTGTAAAAATGTGCAAAATATTTAACTTCTCTAGTTCAGTGCATGAAAGTATGATGTGGTTTATTGTTAATTCACCACCGCATCCTTCACACAGAGGTCTGTCTTCTTTCTTCAGAATGAAGCTAGAGATGAAGCATTTTTGGTGACTGCACAATTTCCATTCTTCAATAATCGGTTTGACAAGGTGTAATTTATTATTTATTTCGTTGTTCCATGAGGTCTACCATTTTACTCTGTTTTCTCTTTACAAGTCTTAGAACATCTTTATGTGGTATGCTGAGTGGCTGTATTTTAGTATGACGGGCTGCTGCAGCACTTGCATCAGCTCTCATTGCCGCTGATTTCAAAGTGGCTTGGTACCCAACAGAATTTAATTGTATGCTCCTGTGTTTTTGCGGCTATTATATTGTGGAATGATGTCTCCGATTAGAGGTTCTGTAGCATTTTTACGATTTAATGCTGTGATAATGCTGAGAGAATTGGTATAAATGATGCTATTTTCAAAACCTGTCTAATATTTTTTCAACTGCCAAAGAAATAAAATGACATTCAGCTGTTAAAATTGATGAGGACTCCGGTAACTGTACTATCTTTTCCCATTTTTCTTATACTACAGCACTTCCAGCGTGAGATGCTGTTTTAGACCCATCTGTATAGAACACTGTAATCTCTGTATTTGTCATTTAGTGTCAAGAAATCTTGTACTATGTGTTCATGTAGCGTTTGTTTCTTACGGAAGTGTGTCAATGTGAAGTCATGTAAAGCGGAGAAATGGTACCAGAGGGGCAGTGGACTGGGTTTTCGGGCAATATTTGGAAGAGAGTTAAATATGTCTACTTCCTGGCAGGCATATCTGTTCAAAACAAAAAATTAATGGTCTGATAGCTTGAAGTTTGTTGTTAAACAGGGTTCTGGATGAGCCCTTTGTAACTTTGGGGTAGCAAAGGTGTTTTGGCAGTGAACGGATCTTAAGAATATATGAACATGTTAGCATGGTTCTCTTGTCCTCAAGAGATGGCTTGTTGGTTTCCACATAAAGACTGTTTATAGGTGATGCCCTGTAGGCTCCGGTTGAGAGACGCAAACCTGAACTATGTACAGGGTCCAATCTTTTCAGATATGAGGGTCTTGCTGAATCATACGCTATGCTACCATAATCGAGGCAAGAGCGCACTACAGAGCGGTACATACGTATGCAAGAGGCACATCCTGTCAGACCCCCAATGTTTACATGAGAGGACCCTTAATGTCAAAAGTTAAATCGAGGAATTTGTGTTCGTGCTTTACTGGCAGTGCAATTCCATTAACATAAATAATGGGGTCAGTGTGCAGTCCTCGTCTAAGAGAGAAAAGGATGGCTACTGACTTTTGTGTGGAAAATCTGAAACCATTTTTATCTGCCCATGCTGCCAGCTTATTTACTGTTAGCTGTATCTGCCTTTCACATTTGCTACGCTGGCTGATGTGCATGCAATTCACAAGTCGTCAACATAAACTGAATATGTAATGGACTTTGCTATAGAGTTCATTTTTACAATGAAAAGAGGAGTACTTAAAATGCACCCTTGGGACACACCAGTTTCTTGTGTGAAGTTTTTGGAAAGGATGAAACCAAGATGTACTTGAAAAGATCATATTTTCGAGGCGGACAAGGTGATCAGTAGTGGAACATGTTTTCTTGAAACCACACTGGTGAATGTCCAGCATTTTTTGAAATTTGAGAACAAACATCAGTCTTACCGTATAAACGCATGTAAGGGCCGCACTTTTTTTTTCCAGATTCGAGGGCCAATTTTCGGAGTGCGGCCCATACACGCGACATACGAAAAAAAAAAATTCTTTTTTTTCTAGTAAAAACAGACTAATCAGTGAATGTGTGGCATTTATTTATCATTCAATTGTCACTTGTGGACTCTTCCAACTCGAGCTCCCCTACTTTAAGTTTAATACCTGCCGTGTAGCCACCAATATGTTTGCCCATCGTGCTAGAATGACACGCTCGACGGCAATCCTCGAAAAATAAAGCAGAGAGTAACTATGGCATGCGGCCACACCAACCATGCCACCACTGTGCCTTCGACAGTCGCAGATCAAAGCCAGCCTTCTAGAATACTGTAGCCGGACATAGAGTTTAGCCGGGGCTGGCGATGCCGATGATGATATGGATTGCGGAAGCTCGCGGCAGAGAGAAAATATGATAATGATGATGACCTGCGACTTTGGGCACCATCCATGAACGGCATCTGGAAGCTCCTGTGCGTGTGCATTTTGAAGGCTATTCCGGCATGGGTTGTGAAAAGTTTGAGTGCGGCCCTGAAACGGATTTTCTTTTTTTCAAATATTTGCTTCAGGAAATAGGGGGTGCGGCTCATATATGGGTGCGGCCCTTACATGCGTTTATACGATATATTTAGAATGCTTTCAAAGCCCTTCGCTAGACAGCTCGTCAGAGCTTTCGGTCTATAACTGCCTGGGCCTGAGGAGTTTGACAACTTCCCAGGCTTCAACAGAGGCACTATAATAGCTTTCTTCCAGGCCCATATATCCAGATTTTATTAAAGAGTTTCAATAGTGCTTCAACTGAGGTTTCAGATAAATGAGCTAATATTTCATAATGGGTTTCATTAGGTCCTGGAGCAGTGTTTTTGCCAGATAACAGCACTCTATTTATTTCTTCAAGTGTGATGTCAGCATTAAAGGTTTCATTTGCCCTACCAGACATTGGGAGTTTTTGTCTTTCACCTACTGATCCTCAGACACGGTGGACAACTGTGCAGAAGGCATAGGCTTATCTGTTTTAGACCTTGCCTCATGGGTCAAGGCCTTGGAGCCGGCTGACCTGGAGGTCCACGCAGCTTGTTTTGTGGGTGGTAGAGCAGCGCTAGCTGTCTCCCCGGAGGGCGCAGATGGCACTGCCCCGGCCTCACTGTGTGCTAACTGGGCAGGCGCCAGTGACTGCTGTGACTCCGCGCCCTGCTCTATCACAGCCCAGTAGTAAGACTTTTCTGGCAATGAAAGCCTCTTTCATGCTTCCCCGTAAGTTATATTTTCCGTGACTTTCAGAGTGATTACTTCCTTTTCCTTTTCCCATGCTGGGCATGACCGTGAGTAAGCAGGATGAATTCTTTGACAGTTAGTACAAAGGTGTGGCTCAACATCACAGTTATCTGTGGGGTGAGTGTGGGAAGCACATTTGGTACAGGTGAGTTGGTAACAGGAGCTCTGTGAGCTGTGGCTGTACCGTTGGTAGTTATAGCATCTACGTGGGTTCAGGATGCAGGGCCTCAGTTTTATCTTTGTGTAGCCTACTTCGACTGATTCTGGGAGAGTGCTTGCAGCCAAGGTGAACACAATGTGCTTTGCTTGTATCTCTGTTGTCTCGTCTGATCTTTATCCGGTAAACATCTGTGATATTTTGTTTATTCAGGCCTTCAAGGAGTTCCTGTTCGTTTAAGTACCTAAGGTCATCATCAGAGATGACTCCTCGGACTGTGTTGAGTGACCAGTGTGAACTTATTATAACTGGTATTTCTTCAAAAGATTTAACTGAACTTAGCTTTTGATGCTGGTGGTCATAAATCAATTCCAACAGCAGGTCGCCATTTCCAAGCTTCTTCAATTTGTATCCCTGGCCTATGGCCTCAGTCAAAGTCCTTGAAACTACAAATGGAGACACAAGTCGCACAGTTATTTCCTCGTGGTCACTGTGGACCACGTGGAAACGAGGAAAGTTAGTGAGATACTTTGAGAAAAAGACAGTGGTCTCGGTGTGCCCCCTTTTAGGAGGACGATCGGGATTAAGGAGTTTAGATGCCATAAAGTAGTATATTTTTCAGCTGCGGTGCCAGCCACCCACCATGGAGCCCAATGAGGGGATGGGACAGGAACTGGAAAGTCCTGCCCACGCCGCTGTACACCGTAACTATAAACTAATTTGGCTTAACTCAGGGTAGCTAGCCACACGAGGTTAACCTTTGCCGCCTGGAAGTAAGAAGAAATGAAGAAGGTAAGAGAAGACAGGACAGTTTTAAGAAAGGAGATAGGAAAGTGAAAGATGGAGGAGAGGACAGGAAAAGGCGACTGCCAATTTCCTCCAGGTCAGTCAGCCCGGAGGTGCCATCTGTGGGAAGCGTGAGCCAAAATGGTGTGTTGCCTCTGCCAAGGGGCCTTAAAGGTCCAAACACTTGGCATCGGCTCAGCCACCAGGATCCCATTTTCACCAGACACAGCGATGCCACGCACGGCTAAGCGTGGGTGATCGGGTTCGTGGTGTTGAACAGTACACACAAACACCTGCTTTAACAGGTGCCCCCTGCGGGGGTGTGTGTCAAGTACACTTTGCTCCATCCACCATCAACAACCACAAAATGAAACATGCCAATATATCTGTTCAGAAACCTAATGCAGACCTGCGCTTACCATCGACCTTTCCCTCTTAACCACAACCAAGATGAGAAATTTCCACCAAGGATCTCCAGGTACAGCTCACACATCTACTCTTCACTGAAATGGTATACCTGTGCGCATATAATATAAAGAAACAGCATTTGCAGAATGAGGAATCTCAGTAACGTACCACTTTATGAACTCAAAAATGTCTGAATGTCTCATTACCAGGTAGCAATGCACCCCATGATGTTCAGAACATCATAGAGGCTGAAGTGCAGTGCTGGTAGCTTTCCCTCCCAATAACAGTAAGAAACTTTACGGGCCTAATAGAAGCTAAAGCAGAAATTTCATGCAACTACACTTAAGTGAGTGTGTCTTAATGATGTTTCACTCTACTTTTTACGATTCCATGAAATGGATTATCACCAAGGTGTACTGTGGTTCAAAAAAAAAAAAAAGGGTAAATATATACAGTTAATGGCATTGAACAGTAACCACTTTGTTAGCCCACTACTCACCCATGATGCTTCAGCAGTGCAACTTATGCTAGAGGCAAATAAAAAAATGTTTGCGGTAACCATGGCCAATGACCCCAAAACTATACGATATGACGACAGGTTCACAAGGTGGTGAAAACCAGGCTGTTCAAATGATTTATGCATCAAGTAAGAGGTGTTACTGTAATCAAGAGCAGGATGATTTAGTTCTCCAGTGCGAATTCTGGTGCCGATGACTGTTTTTAAGCTTTTTGCTCTTCTTGCTCTCTTAATGCTGCCATACGTACATTTAGCGAAATTCATAAATATAAACCTTCAGTTGTTCTCAACACTATACATGTTCCCTCTTTCCTTTTTGTAGTTTGTGTAGTTTGTGCTGTTCTGTCTTGCAAACAAGAAAACTGGTTGCAGCAGCCTCACAGGTGAAAACTAAGAGAAACCTAGAGCAACAGGCGCACGCAGCTCTGAGATACTTCATTCATGTCATCACCAATCACATGACCCGCAGCAACATTAGTCAGAAATCAATCAATGAAATTTGTGGCTGAGAGTGATATGTTCCTAAATTTTGCCAGACAGGATGATGACAGCTGTGCATGCAAAGGAGCAGACGCTAGTGACAAAACTGTGCAAATGGCGCCTAATCATGATAAGATCCTGTCCGAGGATGAAAAGAATGAGAACATAGCATCAGTTTTGTGTAGAGATGCAATAAACGCATCCAATGTAAAACCTCGTTACAAGAGACACTCAAGGGACCCGAAAAAGATGTCTCTTGTAAGCAAGGTCTCTTGTACTAACCAAAAATTATAAAAGCACTGTGTTGATCAATTTACTGCACATCAGCATATCAATGCATTCACACGCATTAACAGGAAATTGTTCAGGAAAGCTTAAAGAAGTTATTCATACTATAGTATGTATTTTTGTGAGTGCAGAGTGTATTCCTTCCCAAATTCTGGAGGTAAAGCCCTTCCCTTTGCAAGCCTTCCTGTTGCTCTAATACCTTTGAATCACTCTAACATGCTCGTCACCCTCAGATGCTGACACTTTTCCTCTGAAATGTCCTTGTAGTCACCCTCTATGGCATATGTGCCATTTACTTGCGCGAGAATTGCACAGTCTAAAAGCTCTTCGGGAGCACACAAGATCCGCATCTGCAGATACGAATTCCTCAATAGATTCTGGTACCTCAACAGTCTCTTGGATGCTCGCCCAAGCTTCATCTTTAAGGAAGCTTTCCACGGTATCCATATATGGGCCCTCTTACATCATGCCATCACATTTAAAGTCTGCTTGTATGAAAAGGTTTTTCACAGCTTCACTTCTCAGGCCATTCCAGACACCTGAAATCACCTGAACAGCAAACTTCACATCTATTACTATTGTACAGCCTTGCTGCCCGTCGAGCAACAGGCGTTCTACCAACCTTGTTTTGTACAGCAACTTGACGGAGTGAATAATGCCTTTGTCTATTGGCTGAAGGTAGGGTGTGGAGTTTGGAGGGAGAAAATAACTTTGGTAACTTTGAGCACAAGAACTTTGGTGCTGCAAGAAGCATTGTCCACAAAGAGAAAGACATAAGAATTCTGGGCTTTCATCTTGTGATCAAATTTTAACAGCGAGGAGTTAAATATGCTGGATGTCATTCATGAATTTTGATTTGCTTCGAAGGTGACAGTAATGCGATGCCAGTGGCTGAAACAATGGGGTCGTCTCAACTTGCCAATCATGGGGAAGCACTCTTTCTCAGTTACCGACATATAGTAGAACTAAAAGGATGCTGATATGGAACAGAATTTAGCTGAGGGAATCTGAAGTGCATCATGTACGAGTTGGTATGCTTCAGCTGCATGAGTGCACCTGGGTTGTGTCTCTTCTAAGTAGTCAAGATTTGACTCCAGGGACAGGAAAAAGTTGTCCTTAGTAACAAGTGTCTCTTGTAACCATGTCTCTTGTATGCAATGTTGTTAACATTGCAGACATAGGAAAACCAACCAAAACATTTTTAAATGTCTCTTATAGCTGAGTGTCTCTTGTAACAGTGTCTCTTATAACGAGATTTAACTGGTCTACTGCACGTAAGACAAGAGTGAGCAAGCACTCAGGTATCTGGGCAATATGATAGACAGAACTGCCAGCACTGCAGTCAAGTGAGTGGCACCACACAAAAATAAAATTCTTTCATTGCTATGATAAAATTGAACTAAACTTCCTGCTACCTGCAACTGTACTACTACTTTGCCTGCTGCAACATCATATGCACTTCAAACATAAGCTGACCATGCTGAATACTCAAATGTTAAGCGGTATACTGAAAATAAGGCGGTACTACTTATAACACAGTATTTTGCAACTCCCGTGACCTACACCATAATGAGTCCTTGCTGATATTACCTTCTCTACGCAGTTCCGGATAACGTCCTGTGCTGTCTGAAGGCGAACGATGGCAGCTTCCACACTTGGTACCGGCTCTATTATCTGCCCACAACTGCCATGCTCATCCAAGGCTTTTTCAATGACATCCTTTACTTCTGGATCCGTAGAAAATTGTTCTCTCTGCAGTTTCACTTCATCCAACAGGGTGATGAGACCGGGGAGCTGCGGTGAAAAAAAAAAAATTGTACAACGAAGAGAAGGAATGCTGTGCAGTGCACAGGGTGTCTAGCAAACCACTATTTTCAAAATCCCCGACTTTTCCAGGTTTTCCCTGATTATTTCAAGTCAAATTCCTTGACGAGTAAAGAGGCTCAAAAATGTAGCTGCTCACTGCGCCTTTCCCTTCCTGTGAACCAATTTAACTTAGCTAATAATAATTCCCCAAAAAATCTATTTATTATTCACATTCTCCAATTTACAATAGCGAAAGGCTGTCATTAGTGTTAATAATGAATAAAAACGTCGCAAGTTTACTGAAAATTAAAAGCGCACTGATGCCAGCCTCAGGAGAGCTTTGATACTACCAGTTGCGAAATGTCCTATAGCCGATGTATCAAAAGAACAACTGTTTTGATTGGTCAAACTTCAGGTGTGTATAGAGTGCCTCGATGCAAGGCACCGTAGGTCACGGCCTGTCTCGAGAGAGGGCGAGTTCTCTCCCTTGAGACTGGCCGTGCCTAGGTGTATAATAGTGGCAGCGCCTGCGGCCATTAAAGGAAAATGCAACTGTCTAAGTTGCAAACTTTCAGATTGTTGATAAATGCGCAATTAGCTGGAAAATAAAATTAGTTGAAGACTTGCAACAGCAAAAATTCTTAAATATAACAGACGTAAAGTTAAGGGGAATGTTCAAAAATAGATTTTGAGACAAACTCATTTCTGGAATGTTTATCCTTTCGGGCACCTGCAGTAAAATTATTAACATTAAATTCGGTCAGGAAATGCAATAAAATCGTCATGGCAGCAACGAAATGCCCCCGAAAAGATGGATTTGTTCGAAATTCCTGCGTATCTGCGGGCGTTGTAGCAGGCCGATCGCCACCACCTTGCACTTGGTTTAAAGCTGTTTTCTTTGTGCGCAATTTGCGCTATCTCAAACTGGCGTCACTCAAGCGGACTGGCTGCGCGCGCCAGTTTTCCCAAGGCCGTTTATAGTATCTTACTTAGCTCTCACGCTGTATGCCGTTCCGCTTCTCCCATTGGCTGGCGTGTTCGTGCAGATCTTTTCCTTGTGATCGAGATGCCAGAAAACAGCAGATTGTAACCGTGCACCCGACGAGCCTTTGGAAGCCTTTGCTAGATGTGCAGGAAACATCAAACACGCTGCCTGATGACGACACTGCGGGTTCAAATTGCAGCGAAAATTGCATCTCGGATCACGGTACACTTTTAGTTGTGCCGCCGCTGTGTACTACTATGGTGGAGCCGGCGCACTGCCATTCTGTCAGGAAAGTTCGCGACCCAACGAAGTTTCACCTTAGCGTTAGTGCGGAATGCGATGCCCGTACCGAAATTGTGATTGTGGACATAAAAGTGCTAAGCAATTTTATCGCGCACACGAAGCATGGAACCTACGGCGAGATCGCGAAGACGTGAGCGGTCAACTGCTGGAGTGTCACAAAGGACCTCAGCTCTAGCTCAGTTCCACGATCGCTTTCACGCTGGCCGCTGCCGGCGCAATTACTCCCGATTTTTGTCACGTACTACTTTCATGCAGCGCTTCTGCACATTTAACTGAGTACCCAACTCACGTGTGTATTGGTTCTACTGTGGCAGCTCAGCCATGCACTGGCGTCAAAGTAATATATTGTGCCTCGCCTTGCGGCGCGGCTGCGATAGGGGCCCAAGCGCTAAGGAATAAATAAATAAATAAATAAAAAAAGCATAAATAACATACTTGCTGTGTGCCAGCTTAAAACGAAAATGCCCTGCACAGTGTATCGTGCCATTTTCCACGACTTGACGAAATTTTTGATGGATTTTCTGACATTTCCCTGATTTTTCCCGATGCATAAAGTTTCTCTGATAATTCCCGGTTTTCCCGGTTGCTACATACACCCTGAATACATCAAAGAAATATGAAAATATTACAACAGAAAAATTACATGCAGGTTCAGAAAACAGCCCGAGTATGCCAAGTTTACAAAGGTGGAAACGAGTGAAATTTTCAATGACTGTTATTCCAGTACTATCTAAAGTATTTGAAAGCATAATCACTAGTAGGCTAGAAGTATTTTTCTTTTCCAAACACAACTTCATGCACCCTCCTCAATTTGGATTCATAACAGAACAAGCATTATTAACCGTGAAAGATTGAATCATTCAAAACACTAAGTACTGCACATAAACTCTGAGTCTGCGGTGAAAAAGGCATAGCTTCTATTCTGCAGAGGAGTTATAAACTGCAGCCTAAGGTAATAAGTGATATTTGTTCTGACAAACTATTTATTAAGCAAGGCCTCCCTCATGGATCTAAACTAAAACCTGTTACATTCATAATATGCATCACATCTCTTGGACACTTGAACCACCTGGCATAGCCATGTATGTAGACGATACCAATGCATTCTTAACGTGATCCCTGCCTCCTTCAGAAAAGATGGTAAATTTTCACCTTGAAATGTTGCATGTCCCACAACAGGCTAAGACTTAGCCTAAATCTTTCCGGAATGAATCACAATATATTTCAAATGATAAATACTATCAAATTCTGATTGAAATGATATATATGAAAATACATAACTAAAAAGTTTGTTAATTTGAACTTCACGGAACCGGGAAAAAGTTCAAACTATCGAATGGCCTCGAAAAAAACTGACTAGAAACATTTTCATTATGGTAATTTACCCTGTTTACTCGCGTAACGATCCCCTCGCACAATGAGCCTATCCTCAACTTTTGCCACTGAGAGTTTAAAAAAAAAAAAAAAGAGAAAAGCGTTAGCTACTAACATATCCCTACGTTTCATGCTGTTTCATGACGTTGCTGTCGCCATTCTTGGGAATGCACCAAGTTGCTGTGCAGCAATAAGATCACAGTGTGTTTACCTTTCGACATTAGCTCTAACAGAGAAGCGGGGGGGGGCGGGGGGGGAGGGGAGAGGCAACTTGGCAGGATGCCAACACTCGTCTGGTTGTGCAGGCCTCGTTTTCAGAATGTTCGCCTTATCACGCTGTGATTGGGGCGGTGAAAAACGGCTCGATTTTTACAAATTGTGCCTCATTAAATGTGATGCACACCCGGAATTTCTGAGAATAATGCTTTGGACAGACGTGGTCCAATTAAAGTCATTTTGCACAATCCCATTACTGGTGCGACAAGAACCTACATCGGGTATGTCAGCACAAGAACCATGTAAGATGGTCAGCAAATACTTAGTGCGTGACTTGTAACAGCCGTATTGTCAGTCCCTACTTCATCGACTGAAGCCTCAAATGGAAAAAGAACACACAGACTGCGTTCTAAAAGGCACTATCTCTGAACATGCCTCGAAGCTACCAGTGGTTGTTTAGAAAAAAAAAAAAGAATTCAGCATGACGAAGCCCCGTAGAAATTTTCTTTCGCCACAGCGCCAGCAAACCTCGAAGACCCGAAGGTGCATGTCAAGATATTAGCTGAGGATATTCCTAGAGAGATGCTCATTTCCGCACTGAACTTCTTTACGACTTCATTCTTCGGTACATCACAATGGATGGCAGTAAGTTTAAACACGTCATGTGAAAATAACTCCCTGCCATCTCAAGCAGTACAGTAAAAGCTCGTTAATTCGAACTTTAAGGGACCGGGAAAAAAGTTCGAATTATCCGATGTTCGAATTATCGAATGGCCTCGAAAAAACTGACCAAAACCGTTTGTACTACAATAAATGTACCGTATTTAGTCGCGTAACGAACTCGCTCGCATAATGAACCCACCCAGCCCCGATTTGTGCCTACGAATCTGAAAAAAAAAAAAAATAATAATAATAAAGGCGTCAGTCGTTAGCGCGTCCCTCTGTTTCGCGCCTTCACGGTCCACAACACATTTCTTGGCAGTGCGTCAAGATGCTGCGCGGCGATAACGGCGTGTTTATCTTTTGACTTTAGCTCGGGCAGGGGGGAGGAAAGCGAACTTGGCAAAGTGCCAGCGCTTATCCAGTTGTGCAAGCCTCCTTTTCAGTACGTTCGCTTTATCATGCTATGAGCGACTTGGGCGGGTGGCACCGTCTACTGCCACTCCAATCATCGGAGCGAACGGTGCTAAAAGCCGGCGTCATGATCGCGGCTGACTCGTGTGCTTCCGTTGACGACTGATGGGTGGAAGGATGGATGGCTATCGCAAAAAAAAAAAAAAAAAGTTTAACCCATAGTGCCCGTCCCAGATCATAGCCTTTTATGGGCATTGGCTGGGACCGCGCCGACAGTACTTATCCCTATTTCCAAATTAACAGGGTTGGAATTAACGAGTATTTGGTTGCGAGCTACGGAGGTTGCGCAGAAGAGAGAGCAGGCAGCCGCCGCCGCGCGGCCATGCACAGACCTTGCCGCGGCCGCGTCCCCTCCCTTCAACGCCGCCGGCCGCCACGCCGGTCATGGCGCCATTTAAGTTTTACCCACTCTTCCATGGTTTTACCTGGTTCCTTATTCTGTCCCCGTTTCGGACGTGCGCAGCCTCTAATTATGTCTACCGATCGCGGAGGTGTTTCTTTACATTTTTTTTTTGGCCGCGTGATGTGCGCCAAGCCGTCCAGACGCGGCGGCGCGTAGTTCGAATTATCCGTAGCGGAACCGACTCGCGTTCGAATTAACGGGCTTTTTTATACACAGATCTCTATGGAGCTTGGCCGGACCAAGTAGTATAGTTCGAATTATCCGAAAATTCGAATTATCGAGGTTTGAATTAACGAGCTTTCACTGTATTACTTTTGTGGGGTATGCAAGTGGAGTTGTAACGAACAGAGTCATTAAAAGATATAGATGCTGGACACAGATAATGCAATGCATGCCAATATACTGGCACTGTTTAGCACTAAACAGCCATCTTCACGCTGTCACAGAAGCATAGTGTTATTTCTTTCACAATACTAGGGACTAATTTAAAAAAGATAAAAAAAGTTCCTTCCAAAGGAAACCGGATAAGCAGAGCGCCAGGCCAGAGCTTATCAGCGTTTCCAAAGTGATGTTGTCACACCTGACGATAACTATCCTTTTCCTTACTTCGGGCGACAAAGCAGACGATAACGTCAGCCGCTGTCTAAGCAAAGCGCAGAGGCTCCCTAGCCAAGGAAATTAGCACATGCGTTTCAAATTGCGCACTGCATTCATTGCCGCGCGTCAACAGCCGACGTTGCGCTTCCGACATACTTCCAGCGCTCCTTGCGAGCTGTTTCGGTTGCGTGCAGAAAAAAGTGACAGATTTTGTTGAGCTGCATGGCTCTAGAAAAATGAAATTTTCTTCGTTCCAAAAACTAATTTGGCATTGTCTCATTCACAGCATTAAACTGCCCGATGGAACTAGCCGCTCAACTATGATAATTATAAAGTTAATTCGTGAAACTTTGTTAAATACACTCATAATTAGAGGAGTTTTGTAGCAAGTTATGTCTGCTGGGGCAGAGAGTGCATTACAATTATTGTTTTTCTGTTTTGAGTCTACTATTTTTTTTAAATTACTTAGTCTTCCTTGAAACACCCAGTATATTCTTAGAAGTGTCAATGGAGAAATCAAGAAACTGATTTGAGATTTTCTCACATGTCAGCTATTTTCACAGGAAAAATGCTAGTACTGGTCCCAAAAAAGTAACCTCGTCTAGGGTACTAAGCTTTTCTGCTTCCGTTAACATTTCTTTAAGGCAATTTAAATTCAGATGCCTTCGCTTGAAAGGCCTTCCACAAGAGCCATTAACAGGGATGCTAAAAACAAGTTTTCCTTGCTGCTTTGGAGTTAGCCACCTAGCTGCCTAGAAAGACATAAAAGAGACAGTAAGGATACTTTAGCACTGTAACTTTAGAAAGTATTGTGCCCATCACTGGAAAGTATTTTTGTGAGTTTCAGAACACAAAAAGCAATGTAATTACCTACCTTTGAAGCAAAACCCTGTCCAACCGCATCTTTTGAAACCACTTTGCTTTCCAAAGCCTGAACAAGACACCAAATATTAGAGGGCAATCAAAAGCATCATGAAAAATTGCATTTTCTATAGCACTCTTGATATGAAAACAACTTCAAGGACCCAGATTAAAAAAGGAAATAGTTACACACTCAGAGTAGCACCTACCATAAAATCAACTACGAAAACAAGAACCTGCCCAATTATAAGAAAAATGACAGTTAACACACACAGCTCTGGACATTCTTGGATTGGCAGTGCATGGCAAAAGTTTCAATTCCAAAACGCTCAGACAGACTCCAGGTAATTTTTAACCATATACTAGCAGGGGTGCAACAGCAGAAATTGGATCTGTAGCAGTTTTCGAAGCATCAAACTCATAGTTGTGATGGAGCAGAGAAATCCATCTTTGGAGCAGCTTACGGGGAAAATAAAAAGAAAAGAAATAAAACAACATGAATTCAAATTTTGGCACTGTTAACAGGGAGAAAGCCTTACTTTCAAATGAAGAGATGTGAGTATTGGACTGTATGAATGTGATCGAAAAGTAATCGAACAATAGCCACCTATCACCACTGCTTTAATATATTTCCTTTAGGAATCCGGCGAGTGTCCTTATATTTTAAATAAGCATTTTGTACTCCAGGGCATGATATTGCAGTAAAAGATATATATATATATATATATATGAGAGATAAAATCGAGGAGGTCAGGTCAATTTTTCAAACTTCGTGGACTGAATAAAAATGAAAAAAGCTAGAGAATATGCATTCCTTTCTTTACTTTTTTTTTTTTTTTTTGCGTCTAGCAGGGTTTGACAATCCCAGGTTCTTATCTTGCTCTCAAGACTCATCAAGCATTGTTTTATACCTCTGTCACACGAACACTTCCGCTCCTCATAGCTGTTTTGAATCACCATTGAGAAGTTTATTTCCTATGCATTAGGTGACACACGAATTTGCATGAAAACTCAAAGCAATTGAGGAAACGACTTCGAGCCAAGCAGGCTAGGGCTCGATTGCACTTGAAAGTTGCCGTGTGAAAACCTCGATCCGCACTCAACTCAATGCAGATCAATCAACATGCACAGCACAGCACAGCCCAAGATGGCGTCAAGAGGAGCCGGAGCAGACATTCCCAGTTTGGCTCATACGGGGCGCCACCATCAAACTAAGATGGCTGCGCCCAGGCATCGAAACTAAAATAGTCTATATGTGGGTTCATATTATATGTCGGTTTTTACAGTAGTAAACCAGCATACAAAGACATCAGTTCCTTACAGTAGCATGACTCAAAGTTTGTTAATCACATCTAACAATATTGCCTATAAAAAATCTGCAAACATTTCTACCAGATCTAGGAACCAAATCCCAATGTCTCTATTTGACTCCTTTGCCTTCTGTTCAATCATAAAGATGTTAGTAAACTGTTGCTAACGTTAAGAACAAGTTAAATAAGTTCAATTAATATAACAAACCTGAATTTGAGCCTTCTTGGCTTTCAGCTCAGCTTGTAGCTGATTTCGCTCGCTACGAAGCTGCTCTATTGAAGCTGCTGAATCACCTCCAGCTTCTGACCGTTTAGTCTGGGCAATATATTCTGCATGGGGAATCATACGTAGTTTGGGTATGAACCCAGGTTCTGGGCACTCTCCAAGATCAGGAAGTGGTGCTGGCAGTGGCAGGAGTGGGGCACGAAACCTGCAGTCAATTTGGAAGCAGCAAATCTTCTTTCTTGGCATGCAGAAACCATTTTTGACCAGTTTCATCACTTTAACAGTTGTCACTTGCAAGCAAGGAAATGTGAATGACTACCACTCATGCCTCGCAGACTACTTTTTTCTCCACAGGTTTATTCCCCCATGGTCACCAAATGTGAATAGGTCGGCACCATGAGCACGGCTCCCGTCACACTCTCACACGCCCGTTCACACCCACATCCACTCCCCCAAATTCACATAGTCATGGGCGCTCACACTTTTGACCACTCATATTCATATCTACTCACTTCCATTTACATACACTCACGGACACTCGCATATGTTTACTCACACTCATTGCCAATAACAACCACTCACATACATCCCCTCATGACTACACAAGCTGACCTTCATTCAAGCTACTACCCTCTAACATATACAATCACACTCACGGCAGCTTGTATTCACACTAACGACAACTTGCACCCACTCCACTCCCCACAGAGCTTTCCTCCATGCTACTCACACTCATAACCATTCCCAATAACAACTACTCATTCCCACTCACGTACACTAACCACTAATATCCACTCGCACTCCCACCTTGGCATCTGTGGTTTCAACTTGCACCCTTTAATGTCATATTTGCATCCTTTTTCTTCTTGGAACAAAAAGAAATGTTTGCAATGCACCTACCACAGTAATCAACATTTGCAAATAAGGGTTTATTCAACCCACTGCTAATCTGCTTATGAATTCTTGAAATAGATGGTGCCACTGTGCTGAAGGGACGCGACAACAAGGCAACCATGATTCATATCCACTCACATTCACACCCACTAATGTCACTCATGACCACTCAACGTTCATATACACTCACAGCCACTCACACGTTTACTCATAGGCACTAATGGCACATTCGGTTGGGGGGATGAGAGCAGAGGCGCCGAGCAGTACAGAGCAGTACAGGAGCACGCCGAGCGAGGGTGTAACTGTCACGCTCTCTGCGTGCCGAGAGCAGCACGCCACGACCATGTGACCACACTTCTCTCCCCAGCATTCTCCGCTTGCCCGCAGTGGTGGCATTTGCAACCCAAGCAGAGGTCAACGCTTGTTTTGTATGCTTTTGTTCTCACAGTGCGACGATCTGGCTCCTTTGGCCTTTTTCGACGCCCACAGCGACTCTCAAACATGCATACAGCACCTGAGCAATGCTTTCCGGTCGCCGAGCGCAACACTTTGCAGTCGCCATTTTGAGCGTCGTTGACTCAAGAGAAAAAAAAAAAAAGATGGGGTGGATATGACGCTTTATGCCATGACATGACGCATGGATATGACGCTTTATGCCGCTTTAGACGAGGGAGCAGTCGGGAGTGCACTTGAATGCTCTCAGCAGAGGAAAAGCCTTCCTCCTCCACCAATAGAAGCCAGTGATTCTACTCCTGCTCTCCCACTGGAGGGCGCCTGCTTGTCTGAGAGCACTTTCGAAGTGCTTTCGAGTGCGCCTGCTCTCCCACTCGAATTCGCCATAATATCTACTCAAAATCCCTCTCTCTTACCTGCACTAGCACCATTATCCGCTCTCTCCTATATTCATGTACACTCACACTCATGACCATTCACACTCTCATATCCGCTCATTTTTACTATAGCCTGCTCAGATTCATTCAAATTACCTTCTGAAGCACCGCTTTAAATGACATAGAACAAAAAGCTCGCAATGTGCCCACAACTGCCATTAATATTTATAGATAAAAGTTTCTCCAAACCAGTGATAATTTGCTTCGGCTTCTTGTCACTAGATGGCGCCACTGTGCTCAATAGATGCTATACCACGGCAAACTATAGGCTCATACAGTCGAACCTGGATATATCGAACCCTAATATATCGAATTTTGGTTATATCGAACTCACGGAATATCCCCTTGAAAATCCCATGTAAAGGTATAGGAAAGCTGCATCATATATCGAACTTAATTTCACCGGTCGTTCGATATATCGAACTCCGCACCACACATTGGATGGTGCGCCTTCCCCAAAGACGATCGCATCACCTCGGCCGTCTGCCATATGACGTTTTCAAGCCACGTGCAGAAGGAATGAGAGAGCACAGTTCGGTGACGGCTGTTCTAGAGCAGCGCCGCGCCCTTTCTCCAAAGGTTCCCGCATCTGCGGTGATCGCTGCCGCGCGCCAGCACGTGACATTTGCAAGCCATGTGCGTGAAGGAACGAGAGAGAGCCAATGCAGCAGTTGTGTTCAGGAGAGGGGAAAAACGCAGTACAGCGAAGCGCAAGGATGTGCTCATCACCATCATCAGCCTGACTATACCCACTGCAGGGCAAGGCCCCACCCATATTTCTCCAATTAACCCGGTTCTGTGCTAGCTGCATCCATTTGACCCCTGTGAACTTCTTAACCTCATCCGCCCACCTAACTTTCTGCCGCCCCCTGCTACGCTTTCCTTCCCTTGGAATCCAGTTTGTTACCCTGAGCGACCATCGGTTATCCTCCCTTTGCACTACATGTCCCGCCCATGCCCATTTCTTCTTCTTAATTCCCACTACAATGTCAGTAACTTGAGTTATCTCTCTGACCCACTCTGCACGCTTCCTATCTCTTAATGTTACCCCTACCATTTTTCGTTCCATAGCCCTCTGAGTTGCCCTCAACTTAAGTAGAACCCTCTTGGTTAGCCTCCACGTTTCAGCCCCATAGGTGAGTACAGATAACATGCAACTGTTGTACACTTTCCCCTTGAGCGATACCGGTAAGCTGCTAGTCATAATCTGCGAGTGCTTACCAAATGCGCTCCATCCCAGTATTATTCTTCTAGTTATTTCCTTTTCATGGTCCGGATCTGCGGTTACTACCTGTTCTAAGTAGACATATTCGCCTACTACTTCCAGTACTTCGCTACCTAATGTAAACTGCTGTTCCTTCCCGAGGCTGTTGAATATTGCCTTAGTCTTCTGCATATTGATTTTCAAGCCTACCTTTCTACTTTTCCTGTCTAGGTCATCAATCATTATTTGCAGTTCATCCCCGAGTTGCTTAGCAAGGCAATGTCATCAGCAAATCACAGATTACTGAGGTATTCTCCATCTACCCTTATCCCTAACTGCTCCCATTCCAAGTCTCTGAATACTTCCTCTAAGCAAGCTGCGAATAGTAATGGGGAGATTGTATCTCCTGGCCTGACACCTTTCTTTATGGGAATTTTGTTACTTTCTTTATGCAGAACTATGGTTGCTAGGCAGCCACTATATATATCTTCCAGCACTTTCACGTACGGCTCGTCAAACCCCTGATTTCGCAATGCCTGCATCACCGCCAAGGTTTCAACAGTCAAATGCTTTTTCGTAATCAATGAATGCTATGCATAAGGGCTGGCTATATTCCGAGCATTTTTCTATCACCTGATTGATGGTATGGATATGATCGATAGTAGAGTACCGTTTCCGAAACCCTGCTTGATCCTTTGCCTGATTGAAGTCTAAGGTTGTCCTGATTCTATTAGCGATTACCTTAGTAATTACCTTATACGTAACAGAGAGTAAGCTGATTGATCTGTAATTTTTAAGATCCTTAGAGTCCCCTTTCTTATGAATGAGGATAATGTTTGCATTCTTCCATGGTTCCGGTACCGTCGATGACACCAGGGCAGGATGTGCCCACTCTTCTTTATCTCTCCCCTTCCTCTCTTTTTCCCGGTCTCCGTTCGCAGCAGCACGCACTGCGCACGCGCGGACAAGCCAGCTCAGCCCGTGGCAGACACTTTCTCCAGTGTGTGTTGTGAACATGGGGGAAAAAAAAAACTTTTTTTTTTCTTCTTCCATGGTTGTGAATGCTGTGGCTGACGTGCGATGCACGTCCATGAAGGCGTCTCGTGTCGTCGTGCTGCACATGGATGCAGAATCGGCAGGTTTTTTTTGTTTTTTTTTTGCGGGAGTCATTCATCCTTGCCATCGTGATGAACGTGCGGCGTAGCGTATGCTATGACTGCTGCGGACATTACGAAGCCGCAATTTTTTTTCTTTTTTTTTTTTGCGAGAGTCATCCTTACTTGTCGTCAGCAGAACTAAAAACTGGGCGAGTTTGTGAACGTTCAACATTTTATGTAAACGCGAAAAACAAAGACAGGAAGAAACACGCAAACAAACGTCTTCGTTTTTCGCACTGTACATAATGTCACTTGTCGTGCTGAATGTGTGGCGCAGCGTAAGCCATGGCGGCTGCAGACGTTTTTTTTTTTTTGCGAGAGTCGTCCATTCTTACATCTATGAATCAAAAGCACGCGGTCAGCTGCGATCATGACACCGACTTTTAGCATTGCTTTCTTCAAATGGCATTTGCAGCTATCACGCTTCCAATGATTTTTTGGCAGTGGACTACACCCGCCCCACGCGTGGCATGATAAATCGAACCAGGCTTGTGCAATCAAGCAATCACGGGCACTCTGCCAAGTTCGCTCCCTATCACCGCTGGATCTATCAAACGCATAAACAAAAGATAAAACACGGCCTGACGTTGCGTAGCATCTTGGCGCGCTGCCAATAAATGAGCTGTGGATGCGACGGTCGAAACGGAGGGATGCACCTCCGAACATTTTTTTTTTGTTTTCAAATTCTCGGGGGCAAAAGTGGGGGGTGAGTTCATTATGCGACGAATATTGCATCATTTTTCACAATCCCAAATGGCATCTCAAGCCGATTTCTGTATATCGAATTATCGATATACCGAACTATTTCGTGATCCCCTTCGAGTTCGACATATCCGGGTTCGACTGTATTCATATCCATTCACTCCCATTCGCATACATTCATGGCCACTCACACTCATATCCACTCACTCCCTATTCACATACGTTCACGGCCATAGACGCATGTCCAGCTCATTCATTACCACTAAAAACCACTCATTCACATCTCATGACTACTCGCACTCGCCTCCAATCTCACTCATACACAAACACACACTCCCGACTGCTCGCACTCGCCTACACTTGGGACAGCTTGCACACACATACACTCACGACCATTTACTTAAAACCACTCACACTTCCGCAGAAATACTGCTGTTTAAACTGCCATATTTGTAACCCTTTTCATCATAGAACCAAAAGAAAGTATCGACATTTAAAAGATAAAATTTTTGTCAACCCAGTGCTGATGAGCTTTGACTCCTTTTCATTAGACGACACTACTGCACTTAAGGGACTCCAGGACAAGTCAAACTAAACGTGTCACATATAATCTGTTTACAGCGCAAGCAACGCAGAGAGTGCGATGCATATGGGAGCTTACTGCACTCCGCATGCCTGCTTCAGAACAAATACATATCCCTGCTATAATCTTAGACGCGAAAGTTTGCGCTCCAATGACAGCGTTCGCTTTAACTTGCCATGCACACGTCCGTATATGACAGAATGAATGACAACTAAACTCTATCTCTTAATTTCTTACTGCACTGCCAAAGACCTCATCAGCCAATCAAGAAAGGGCATTAAACGTGCTCCCCCATGACTCACCGCCTGCTTGTTCTCAGTCCGTAGCATGATGGTTTATAACAACATCGAATGGGCACCATTACAAGTATGGCCGAGATTTAAGGAGCACCCCAGCAGTGGCCAAGCATTCCTTTTCTGTCACCGAGTAATGCCAACGTTTAACATGCGTACACCACAATGTATTACTCAACGCCGGGTTTTCATTGGGCAAGAACAGCGCCGATAGTTCACAGTGTTCAGTTAATTTGAAAATTGTTTAATTTGAACATTTTTCTTGGTCCCAGTGACTTTGAATTAAATAGGTTTTTCTGTATTTCGGGGGTGGAAGCAGGCTCGAGTATTTTGGAGCAGCTGAGTCACGGAGCAGTAATATAATGTCGTTTTGGAGCAGTAAAATGCGAGTTTTGGAGAATTCAAATTATGTTCTGGAGCTTTTATGTCGGATTGAACGCTTTTAATAATTGCAAATTTTTATTCCTCAGATACTAAAACATACAATCTCACTCTTTTTTATACAATGCTTAATGCTGACTATACACGCATCTCTAACAACTTAAGACAAACAGCCAAATATCTACGGATGTGTAAAATAATCCCAGCTGACATGAGCAATGATTTGCAACAGACTAGGAGGAGCAAACGGAATGCTTGCTCCTACTTGGCGTTTACTTCCCATTTACAATCATTCACTCACACTCATGTCCACTCACTCGCGCTCACACTCACGTCCACCCCCACTCGCAACCATTCATTTGCACTCACACTCATCTCCCCTGCTCCCCTGTTTTGCTGCTTTCAGCAATCAGTTTTCTCTTTAAATGCCCATCTCTCACTAATGCTCAGACCTCACACTCCAAGACAAGAATGCACAAAACTAGTCAACAGACAAATACTCTGCTTTGTTCATATATTTGATGGGCTGGGCTGTTGTGCACAATCATGTGACAGCTTGCCCGGCTTCAACATTAATCAAGTTACACTCAATGCAAACCATAAACTTTTCTTTCTGAGATGTGCACTGAAGCTCTCCACCCTCTAAGTTTGGCTGCTAGCCTGCAAATCAATTGTCCTGCCAATACTTCATTATTGCGGTTGTAATTTGGGATCTAGTAACAAAACAAATACAGATAAAATTGAAAAATACAAAAACAAAAGAGCAGTCCGCTTTGCTTATAATAGTTATGGGCATACATTAGTGCTAGCCTGTTGCATAGGGCTAGTTTGATACTATTAACTGAAAGGAATCGCATCTCTCATTTCAAATATTTTGTACCAACTTGTAAATGGGCATTTCAAATTAACCTTGCTGAAAAGATATTTTTCTCTTCAGGTTACAACACTAGACAGTGACACAATTTCACAATTACTCCTTTTAGCTCTTGTAATAATTGCTTCAAATATTTGTTTTTTTTCTAAGACTGTCATTGACTGGAATCAGCTTACCAACGACAAATTTTTACAGCAATCTGGCGCCTTTTCCTAGAAGTCTATGTTTCCCCTAATACATACTTTTGTTCTTGCATTATGTTTCATTTCTTGATCTGGTTTAAATATTTTGTTACTGACTGCTTGTAATAGCCATGCTACGTATTATTTTCTTTGTTTATTGCTGATGAACGGTTGTTTAATATGTATTGTTCCTTCAATGTCTGATTTTTGTACTATACCAGCACTTGTCATTTTTTTTTTTTTTTTTTTATTCATGTACCCACCCTGCAAAAATCCTTTTTGGGATTGCAGTGCTAATAAATAAACGATAAACAAATAAAAAGCTGTACAGCTTTAACTAAAACTTCCCTACTTTGAAAAAGATTGTGCTGGTCTGGAGTCTGAACCTGTGCCAGAGGCAGTGGCTCTGCTAAATGAGCCAAGCAATACGCCTAGCAGGCAGCAATTTCCTTGCATGTACCGGTGCGGACAAAAGTAAACGAAGCAAGCTATTTCCTTCTAAAATTTTCCATGCCTTATATAATTGAAACTGGTGATCGTATGTGCAAACCGGTAGTAGACGCCAGTGCGCTTTCACCTGGATAAATAATGTTTCTTTATCTCCAATGCAGAGCAGCCGGAGTGATTTTAATTTGAATGGAAAAGCATGCTCCGTTTACTTAGGTCAACACCTGTAGATGTACTCCATCTTGAGGGATACCACTTCGAGCAGTTAATCAAGTCACTTTTGACCCACTATCTGCTAGCCATCCTGGATAGCTCAGTAGATTGAGTGACTGCCCCAGACAAGTCATCATCATCATCATCAGCCTGACTATACCCACTGCAGGGCAAAGGCCTCTCCCATATTTCTCCAATAAACCCGGTTCTGTGCTAGCTGCATCCACTTGACCCCTGCAAACTTCTTAACCTCATCCGCCCACCTAACTTTCTGCCGCCCCCTGCTACGCTTTCCTTCCCTTGGACAAGTGGTGGTTTCGAATTCAAACCACAGGCAAGGATGAATTATTTATTCAGCTGCAATGTACATATGAAAGTTGTGCAGCTTTCCTTTGTAGCCACATTGCTGCAATTGGGCGGTGGATGTTAATGAGTAACTACTCCCTTATTATAAATCTTTTAAGGGAATCTCCCAAGATTGAATCAAGCCCTAAGAGTGTCAGCTGCTTGCATATTACTGTAAATGCTGCTGTTGTACAATTTTGCAGCTTACCGACGACCAGGAACAGGCTTAAAGCCCTGAGAATCGGCATGGCTGCCAGAACGAACAGAACCATTGTCTCTATTAGGCCTCGTTTGGAAGTCTTGAGACTTGAGGGGAGCAGGTGATTCCTTAGTGTTTACTTCAGTCGAGTCCTTACTAGATGCCTCCATTTTCTGAAGATAAAAAAAGCACAAAAATATGATAGCACTTACTACCTAGATATAAACGCAGGAGCTAACATTCACATTTGAACAAAAGAACATGAAAAGGTAAAGCATGACACAACACAATCCCAAAGGAACTACCAACTAGTGGCATTCAACAAGTCAAGAAAGACAGGCTGAATACTAAGAATATTAAGCTTTATGCGACTATTAACAAAAAGTGTGCACAACCATCTGCCTACAGCTTGTTAAAGGTCTGGCTTTTTACATCTGTATCTTTGTGGGAATAAATTATAAATTTATCTATTTCAACATGCAGTTTTGACAATTTGCCGATATCGATTTTTTACTTGGTAAATTAAAATTTACTGCCATGAGTGCAGGCATTACTTCATCAATTGAATAGGCAAGAATGAGCTATTGATTGTGCGTGATATAAGGTGACCCTCTTGAATATTCATGTTTTGCGTTGCTGTTTTTTTTATTATTATTTGAACAATTTATTGCAAAGCTTAGTGTGATGTCAGGAGGTGCAACATTATTAATTTGTCTTTAATAGCAGAACGAATTGAAAACATTTAACAGCAGTGCTGCATTTTAGGCTATATCACTAAAATTAAAACTGTGTGGTATCAGTTAAACACTGTTTAGCAGATACTACACAAAGACAATTAAAAAACGCTACGCCTCAAATGTGTTATGCGGTGCTGCACTTCACCAAGCTATAAAGGGTTTTGATGCTCTTAATCCTTTCATCAATGTTTGTCACTTCCCTAGATTTATCTTGGCCTCTCTCAATTACCTCAGTGGTGGAACTGGCAACTGGCTTCTTGTAGCAGCTTTTGTAACAGAGGAAATCATAGCTTGTAGCAGCAATTTCAAGTTTTGTAGCAGGAAAAATGGCATTTTGTAGCAAATATTTGAGCTTTTGTAGCAGAAAAAAAAAAGTTTTGTAGCAAAATTTCAAATCTCGAGATGCTTAAAAAAAGAAGGCTCGTTTTATTTCTGGAACCCAATTGCCCAGATGTTTATAACAACCATAGCCATGCAAACACAAGCTTCAAGCTCAAATGCAGTCTAAACTGCTGTTTTTTCCTTAAAAAGCTCCAAATTAAGTTTACTTAGGTCAACACCTGTAGATGTACTCCATCTTGAGGGATACCACTTCAAGCAGTTAATCAAGTCACTTTTGACCTACTATCTGCTAGCCATAGCTCAGTAGATTGAGTGACTGCCCCAGACAAGTCATCATCATCATCAGCCTGACTATACCCACTGCAGGGTGAAGGCCTCTCCCATCTGTTTTTATTAACTGGGAAGGCATAACAAGATATGCAACTACACTATAAACACTGTAGTCTTGGAAAGAAGGCTGCTAGCTGTCTTAATATAAAAACTCCCTGTAAAAATTCAAAACTGCCACTTCTTAAAACTGCAACATTAAGGCGCTATTTCTTCTCTTGCATTGATTACTCCAGCTTGGACAGTACTGCTGCGAGCCTTTCCTGTCTATTCTTCAGAAGGGCTTGTCCCCTCTCAATGTCTGGAAAATGTTTAGACTTGACATCTTTTGAGAAAAGCAGCTCAGCATTGGCGCTCATATTCCTGGCCAGCCTGATCTCTAGCTTTCTGTATCTTTAACTGATTCTGACCTCTTTTCTGGGTGTCCTTATCTTGTACATCAGGGTAACGTTAAGGAGCCTTTTTCCTTCAAGACTCATGCTGATTGGAGGGAAAGGGGGAAGAATAATTTTTTAGGTCCTGAGTGGAGACTTTTTTTTTTTTCCCTCCTTGAGAGAGAGGCGCGCTGCTGACACTGCTCAGTCAAAAGGCCGATGCGCGGGGATGTAGGGTGAGCGCCGATTCCATGCGTTTGCAATCTTTGCTTTCGTTCTTTTTCTTCCGGTGGTTTGGCGGGGCGGCTGGTTAATCAAAGCGATGTAGGGACTTGGAGTTGTAAGTCTGCTTCTTCGCAGTGCACTGCAGGGACTGCGCGTATGCTTTCCTTATTGTAATGAAAACGTCCAAGGGTACTTACTGAGTGTATGCGGGGCTGCAAATATATTGTGTACCTGCAAATGAATTATTCACACATGCGCGCGCCCACACGCATGCAGTTTTGTAGTGGTGGAAAAGAAATAACTGTCCAGACTGACATTATCTTCTAAAGGGCCCGTAAACGTTGACGTTTGGAATTAAGCTGTGAAATTATACAAGATGTTCCACATAAGGGGTTGAACTTAAGGTATAAAAGCAGCCAATAGAGTCCAGTGCGCGTGCACAGAAACAGTAAAATCCTTAGCGCTCCCTCCGCTGCTACTCAGACCATCGCACCCCATACCTCACTGGTACAAAAAAAAAAAAAAGGAAAAAATAAAAAGGAAGGAAGCAAGCGTGCATACTGCTCCAGCTGTGCTTTGCCGACAACAGTTCTAAACCGTTACTCGTTTGAAACCGCGCCGTCTGCTTTGGCCAGCCTGCTAGCACATCCTTTGCACACACACGCACACGTGCACACATGCACACAAATTAAGCGAGCAGGGCAGCGTGAAGCTGTCATGCATCTGAACGTGCTTCGACCCTTCGACTGCCAGCCTGCTACTCCTCCTTTCCCCCTTCCCGTGCATTGGACTTGATATCTTCCAGCCCCCTCTCACTCCCTCCCAGTAGATCGAAAAAAAAAAAAAAATAAATGAGAACGGCAAGAAGCGAAGAAGTGACGTAGACAAACGTCAATGTTGTGTCACGTGACTGTCCACCCAGGACCTGCAAAAATATTCTTCCGTCTTGCACAGTGTTGCAGCAGATGTCAGTTTTGGCTTCGCGACAGTTCAGTTTCGCTGTTGGCAGATTTATTCGTGACTTTTAGCGTAGACATGGCACAGAATGAAGGAAAAAGTTGATTTTGTAGCAGCATGTAGCAGTATTTCTGATTTGGCCCAGTTTGGCACAATTGGTGCAGCAGTTCCACCAATGTTACCTCCATATCCTGATGAGCTAGACTAGTCTTACTGCTTGCTAGAGCATCATTTTTGACCATATATCTAAAACTTTCCCACTTCAAGCTGTTTATTATTACGTATTATCCTGAAGATAATACCAGTAAATATTCGGCTGTGAATTCATGAAAAAAAAATTGGAGCAAAATCCAAGCAGGCGACAAAACACTGCGTATGAAATGCCTATGCGTCCCTTTCACCACTGCATCCCTTAGAGACTGAGTCGTTTTTGGACATTATCCTTATAAGCCGAACCCAATGCGTGATACTAGTAATATCTAGACAAATTGTATGCACCATGTATTATCTTGTTGTTTTAATTGTCATAATCTGAATGGTTCAACCTGCTTCACCTGCTGCAGCAGATTGATGGTAATTACATTTTATTTTCACCTTTGGGCTGACAAAAAGGTATAGGTGAATTGGTTGATCATACTAAGATGGGTTACAGCACTAGACCATCACTAACAGAAGAACAGGACACACACACAGCTGTGTTCCCAAACTGCCTGTCTTAGCAGGATTTGAGGGTGTGTTCGAAGTGCTTTGTGAATGGCAAAAGAGCACTCAAGCTATAAACAACGAAAAGAAATGGCAACAAGATTGCGTCCACCTGCTTGCAGCTGTTCAAATTTTTTGTTATTGCGCTTAAACCAGGGGGAGGAACA
The DNA here is from genome assembly GCF_055883805.1 of Amblyomma maculatum. Classification (NCBI taxonomy): domain Eukaryota; kingdom Metazoa; phylum Arthropoda; class Arachnida; order Ixodida; family Ixodidae; genus Amblyomma; species Amblyomma maculatum. The sequence goes on along the minus strand of NC_139344.1, from coordinate 104,467,710 downwards.
AAACGACACGACAGACATCACAATAATGGATGGCTTCAGCGTGTTTCTGTTGCCAATCAAGTACAAGTGCAACAATAAAAAATATCAACAGTACAGCATGTATGTGTCACAGTTTTCACATTTCTTGCTATTGCGATATGTTGCACAATATTCCTGGCACTATACAAGAAGCATTTGGCACCACAGACACCGAAAAAATTGTTGTTTAACAGCAAGCGGTGTCCTTTCCTCAAATGGTGCCCAACAAATATAAAGCCGTCCAGAAGAAGCGCACTTGCAGTGCAATGTTCAGAAGGATTGCACCATCGCTACCACAGCTCAAAGCAACGACTGAGAGAAGTGCACCTGAGTTACTGGTGGCTCGTCCGTTGGTGGCGTGGATGTCACTGCGCTGTTAGCGCCGCCCGATAATTGCAGGCTCCCTATAGAGCATGTTTCATGCACGATTCTTCACCTAAAAATGTCTACCCATTATTTAGTCCAAAAAATTTAACTAAAGCTAGGATGGCATAGAAACATTCTCAAAAGCTGATGCATAATTCCACTCAGCAAAGACTTCATGAGAATAAAATAGTGCATAGTAAAATCTTAGCTCGATGTCCGTTAAATCAGATAATTAGAACTAGGAGCCGCAAGGTCACATCAAGGCCCAACCCGTAAAGCCATAGATTGCACACATAGACCTTCGCAAACATAAATTGCACAGAACAGTGGTGTCCATGCACCTCAGGTGTGCATGCTATGGCAGGCATGATGACAATTGGAAATCCCCACTGCTGAAATACTATAGCCCAACGGCATATTTCACTCTCCCACCAGGCACACGTACCAGCCAGTCGCACCGGTTCATACTAATTTGCAGGTCGCTGGTCTTTTAGTTTTATTTTTGGATAGCATCATGCTGTTCTCGTGCCTATGCATTATTTCTCTTTTGCATTTCAGCACTTCCTCCACTCTTCGTCAAAGTTGAAATTATCTCTTGACGAAACTGCAAAATGTCTAGTAGCTTAGTTTTTATCTTGAATGTGTTGACAACCATATGCCATGCATTCATTAGATAAAATTACTGTGATGAAAATGATGTTCAGAAGTTGTTTAGGGACATTCAAGGCTATTCAGACATGCTTCCTGGTCCAGTGAAGGCCGAAAGAGTGAGATTTTACTGCAATACACAAATAGAATTAGCTACAGTTTTAATGTGCAAATTCTAAGATGAGCTGACATTTTTTCCACAATAAAATGCAATGCTTGATTGCATCACTGGTGTCGAGCATAGTGGTCAAAAGCGCCCGTAAGGACCGATTCAAAAGACATGCACGTTTCCAAGACATCAAAAGGCCAGGTGATCTCAATGCATTCATTTTTTTCTAAAAGAAGTGGTAATGGGCAGCTAACAAAAATGTGACAGTGGCAAAGCTCTGCTATGCCAATGCCGACTCGACCATGTAAAGTGAGAAGGTGAAAGCCTACTTACTATTTTGTGAACAGAATCCACATTAGACTTGCAGACTGGAATGCAGTCAAACCCGTATTTATTGAAATCGAAGAAGGTCGCAGGTACAGTCTTTGTCAAAAGTGGATAGACAAGGAGGGCCTGCTTCTGAGCCACTTCGTGTGGCTTCAAAGCATTTCCAGTGTTCCGAATCTCTTGATGATAAGATTTGCCCTTCCCTCTCCAATGGGAAAGACCTCCGCTAATGCTAAATCAGCGCCACTACAGAACTTAGAAGCCGACCCCATGGATTTTACACTTTTGACAAAGGCTGTACTTTGATATACCTATAGGATGATATATAAAAAAATTATGAGGATGCTTAGGCCACCTTGAAAGTGGAATGCAGTGAAGGGAATGACCAAGAGCACTTTGTAGCAGGCGCTGTAGCAGGAAAACTTTTGTTTTGTAGTAAGTGTGACCTGTTTTAAAGCAAGCGTCAGAGTCTCAGAAAAAAAAAAAGCTTTCAAGAAAATTTCATAGCTTTTTATTTGAAACAGTACCTCTAAGCATCACAAATAGAGATACGTTGAACCTCGATATAACAAAGTCCTACTTGCAGCCAAAAATTTCGTTAAACCGCAAATTTCGTTACGTTGAGGTTGCTATGTTCTAGTTGCCCAATGAAGTAACAGGTTCGTGGAATGCTACTGGGAACTTGTAAATAACGAGTTCAGGAAACAAGCAAGAAAAGCTGGCAATAACAGCGTTAACAAGGGCACCAAATGTTATTCTGTATATCAGCAGCACATAATGATTGATAGCAAATGGGCATGAACTCGTAATTTTTCTCCACATGCGCAAAGAGCGAGCACAGTGCCTAATATTTAAAGCCGCCTCCAGATGTCGCCCCTGGCATCATCATCATCATCATCTCCCAGTGTTTGCAAACGGAGACAAGTTTCTAGATTAGCTGATCTAAGGACATCGCCTATGCTGGCGCAGCTACCTTGGGCGTGGCAACCTTTTGCTCAGGCTTCCCTTACACATACCTACCCTACTGTATTTACTTGCATAAGAGCCAGACTCTCATTTTTTGCCAGAACTAGAAAAAAGAAAAAACGCTCGCGTCCCTTCGTTTCAGTCCAGTGTAATTCTTGGCAGCCCAAGTGGTGGGGTGAAAGGGGAAGTGGGGGGGGGGGGGGGGGGGGGGCAAAGTTGGCAGAGTGCCAGTGGCCTTGAAAGGAGTGCCTGAAGCCTGGTTTTTGGTACGCGCTTGCTTTATCATGCAGCGATTGGGGTGGGCGCCTTTTGAAGTGAACAATGCTGAAAGCTAGCATCATAATTGGGGCTGACTGAATGCTTTCTTTGATGATTGATGGCTAGCAAAAAAGACGCGCACAGACAACTCGAAAAACAAAAAACAAAAAAAGAATCAACTTTTCCTGTATTTGAACTCTTCTCTCAAACTCGCGTCGATTTTTAATAATAATAAAAAAAAGAGTTCATCACACGGGATTTCCGGTTAACGCTTTGTCGTTCCAATTGGTCAGCGACGTCATGGCATGACCGCGGGTTTTGTATGCACGTGACGAATGGCACAGCGGTACGCCCCTGTCTAGGGTGCCTCGATGTCGTTCGCCTCCGCTTTCAGGGTGGAGACACTGCTCTCTCTGGCGGCATGTTGGGTCCTACTCGCTCGTTCAGAAGCATTGCGCACAATGGGGCGGTGGGCGGTTGCAATGATAAAACTACCACTATCGTGCGAATTTTCGAAAATTTGATGTTTTGTCAACACAGGATGGCATCAGAGAGTGTTGTAGCTTTGAAACGAATTTATTTGCGTTAAATTCTGTCATATTTTGTTGGTAATCTGCCCAAAAGCTATTTGCCCTGAGAACAGTCTTTACATTCTGATATGCGTAGCATACCCCGCCGCAGTTTACTCACTTGTGATAGTCAAAATTTTGATTCCTTGGGACTTAGCGTGAAAATCTTTTTGTAGTGTAACAAAAGTAGTCAGTAAATAAGAGAGCTGTTTTAATTTACCAAGTCAATTACAACTGCTGCATCATGTAAAGATCACTCTTGAAACTGCCAGAGCATTACTGCTAAGAGCAAATGAAAAAATGCTGTCTTTTTCCAGTTCATTTGCATTATGCCGATCGCCGCACAACTACGGAGAGCCGCTGTCGCAAGTATTTCTCGCTGCACACAACTGTCCAGTGGGACTCAATCCATGCCGCCGGGAAAGGAAAACGGCGGCGCGGGGTGGTAAAAAGAGTGTCCTCAACCTGAAAGCAGAGGCGAAAGGCATCGAGGCACTTTACCGCTGTCATCATTTTGTTTCGCTCGCAGATTCCAAACTGTCGACAAAATTGGTGCATAAAAGGGCAGATTTAAAATGCAGTGTGTCAGGGCTGAAGTTTTAGTTCTCATCTGATTGTCACGGTGGCTGCTGGTACATACATGCGATGCAGAAGGACTTCGTTAAATTGAAAGTGCGGCATAAAATTACTTCCTTAAATTGCGAAAAAAATGCATGGTTTTCAATGGGGCAGAGATGGAAAATAAAAAAATTTGTTACATCGCGAATTTCGTTACACTGATGTTCGACTGTACATCCTTACTGAAACCTAAATGAGAACACTGGTCTTTCCGTTTTCGTCAAGTGCTTTACTTTATGCACACTGTCGGGAAGGTTAAAGAAGTGCTCCAAAATCGGAAATGCCTCTGCTATTCCTTTCACAGCACAATGAAGTAGCAGTGATGACGCTTCACAAAACAGATCTTTCACATTTTGTGGATGCTTCTTCGCACAGTCCAAACAGCGAATGTCGCAATGAGACATGCAGTGCACTCATGCAACACACAGTTTCAGTGTTACAGAAACAGCTTGTGGATGCAAGCAAAGATATTTGTTGGCATTAGAGCCATGATGCCATTCAAAAATAAAAATAAAAGAACAGTGACACACAAAACAGCATTCGAAACATCGTGACTGGCTGATGCATTCACCTGCTCACAGCCTCAGAATGGTGTGAAGCGAAAGAAAGCATGCACGATGTGCGTAGGCACCACTGTTCTATGCAAGTGAATTCAGGTTTGGGGAGGTCTATTTCGATGATTACTGGCTGCGTGGTTCTTCCTTCAACGCAATTTCCCAGTCCGAATAAACCAGAGTGAGCCCTCCCACATTGGAATCAACAAGTGTCCAATGCCATAAACTGTGGGGTTAATTTTCGAAATTGTCCCATTTTCGGTGTACAAAGTCTCACCCATATACCGCAGGTTTGGGCCAGTGCAAGCTGAGGGCACAGTGAGCATGCACCACAATCTTGCGCTTGCGCTCAAAAAGAAGCTATGCGCAAGTTAAGAGCACAAATGTTTATTATACAGATAGCTGCATTACAAACACTGCACTGACCCCTAGACATTGTTACAACCCCGTAGCCCTACCGCAGCATCAAAAAGCGGGGCCGTGGCACCGCGCGCATGATGCAAAAGCTATTCATGTGTTCGCAGCACAGCTAAAGGGTGCTCGCAGGCCACATGGCCAACCAACCAATTAAAGTATGCATGACGCATGACACATCACGAGGGAGCATGAGGGATGCACGCAGCACATCTCAAGGACACAGGTCGCATGTCGATGGCAGGTGTGTATGTTGTTGCCAGAGTTGGTGGCAGTCTCCCCATTCTCTTTCCGCGTGCGGCCTCACGTCGAAACAAGAGACCAATACGTCACAAACTTCACAAATGGATCTCGCCATCTTTACCATTTCACTATCATCATGTTCGCCGAACTGTTAAACAAAGTTTCCGAATGCTTTGTGTCCAACGTTACTGATGTTCCTGGTCTTCTCGACCATATTGATGTTAGCAGTAACCTTTCAGCCTGTCAACAATGACCTGCGTGCCTTACTGCTGGAGTACGCCCCATACTTTGCCTCATCATCGAAAGTCCCGCAAACTTCTATCACCAAGCATCGTATCTTAACGTCTGACGATGCCCAGCCTATTCGACAACAGCCGTACCACATTTCGGTCAAGGAACGTGAGGCAATCTGAACCCAAGTCCAGGAATTGCTTAATGATGGTTTTATTCAGTCGTCTAAAAGTCCATGGTTGTCGCCAATGCCGCTGGCTAAGAAAACGGATGGCATGCTGCGCTTTTGCGTTGATTAAAGGAAACTGAATGACATTACAAAAAAGGACGTATATCCACTGGCCCGTATAAACGATTCACTCGACCAACTTCGCAACGCCAAGTTCTTTTCCTCCACCAATTTGAAAAGTGGTTATTGGCAGATAGAAGTTGATGACCGCGATTGGGTAAAGACTGCCTTTGTCACGCCCGATGGCTTATATGAATTTAAAGTATTGCCTTTTGGTCCGTGTTCAGTGCCTAGGAAGTTCCAGCAAATGATGGACACTGTACTTGGTCTTAAATGGCAAACCTGTTTGGTTTATTTGGATGATGCCATCATATTTTCAGAAACGTTTCACCAACATCTTTAACAATAATAGAGTCGAACGTTGAGCTAGTTGGTCACACATCTCTTGGAAGAAGGCAGCAGAGCAGATAACAACACAAAACATAAGAAACACACACAAACACAACGACAACGCAGCACTGACAACTAAATTGACAAGAACCCCCATATCATCTCCCTTCACTTCACGCCTGCAGCCAACTTCTTCCTTGTCTTTAACATCCTGCCGGTTTGCGCAGAAATTCTAATTCCTTCTTCAACAAAATAACTGAAGGCATACTGACACATTGGTCTCCCGAGTTACAGATTGAATATGCTTCATAAATTTCCCTTGCTAACTTATCCTTCATCCTTTTCATAACCTTAACATTGTGAAGGTCACCTGGTTATTTTTGGTCTCTACAACCAACGCAGTCTTTGCAGTGCACCGCGAGATTAGTGCCAGATATTGCCATGGCATGCTCTCTAATCCTGTCATTGAGACATCATCTTGTCTGTCCAATATATATCTTTCCACAATGCAAGGGAATCTGATAAACAACCCCCTGAATACACTTAGAGTACCTAGTCCGGCGCGAAGTTTTGCATACAGAGTTGAAGTCCTGGTTGTTAACCTGCACACACATCCCTTTAGCTCTGTTTGGTGCCGTTGGAATAACCCGGACGCAGTGTCTTTGACCAATCTTCATTAAATTATGGGTGAAGCCATGCATATATGGTACTGACCACTTATTTCTTTGAGTAAGGTCTTCTTTTCGAATCCTCCACTTGATCGGCAGGACAATGCTTTCTATTATGCTACGCAGCAAATACTCAGGATACCCTGCTTCCAGAAGCCTCTCATTTTGGCTTAGAAAACTCTTTTTGACACAGTGGTGGCATGATTTGTTGAGAGCCGACGTCAATGCAGCCTTCATAACACCTCTTTTTACTGTCTCTGAATGCTGGGATGTATACGGAAGAAACTGCTTGTTCGCTCTTGGCTGGTAAGTCCAACATAAGTGTTCAGGTAAGAATTCGAGACTCAAATCCAGGAAGTGCAAAACACCTTCCTTTGGAAGTTCCCAGGTGAATCTTAGATCAGGGCAACTTTCTTCAAACACGCCCAGGGCTATGTCTTTTAGTTGATCAGTCGCCTTTCCTTTCTCCAAATCACACAATACCAAAAAGTCGACAACGCAACGAACAATCTTTACAAAGGTGCAACTCTCGAACCTATGCATAGACCACAAAGGAGTACAAAGGTGTGATAGGCGAGTGGGAACATACGTGATGCCGCAGGCGCCTCCTCGCCCAGCGGCAATGCTACCGTACGCACTCTCTCCTACCGAGTGGTAGGCTACCACTCGCCAACCACAGAGTTTTTGCCTTGTTATCACCGGTGCTCTCACTGTTGCTTCTACAGACGCGCAAGATCAATTTTCACTAGAATCTCTCAAGCTCTTGCATGGCAGCAACAGGCGCACACTTTTTCCCTTTGTTCTGTACTTTCTCGCTGCTTTTGGGCATGAAGTATTGTAGTGCCATATTCCGAAAGTGAAAGAACTGGAGACTGCTGCGTTTGCCATGTACCGTATTTACTCGCATAATTTGAGCCCTCGCAAAATTTGCGCACCCATAACTTATTACCCGGATTTATAAAAAAAAAACCTTTAACCGCATAATTTGCGCACCTCACTGCGCGAAAACACCAGCATGCATGCGGGGAACGCACAAGCAGACCGTATCGGTGCTGCGCACTGCCAAGGCCAAGCCAAAGTAATCCTACCAAAGTGAAGCCGCAGCGCAGTAGTGCTCGTGCGTCTGGCGCGTCGATCTCTTTGTTGTTGGTGGCTCGGCTTTGTGCGTAGTGGTTTGACGTATGGTAGTTCAATTGCAATGGGCTACCACAACTATCCGACGAAATTTAAACTCTGGGTGATTGAATTTGCCAAAGAAAATGGCAATCGTGCCGCTGCCAGGCAGCACAAGCTTAATGAAAGCCACATGCGGTACTGGCGAAAGCAGAAGGCAGAGCTAACAAAGGCAAGTCCAGGATGGAGACAATTTCAGGGACCTAAGAAAGATAAATTCCCCACCGTTGAAGAACTCATGCGTTACGTTCGCGAGCATCGGGCCTCCGGGATCGCAGTCGTGCGAGATGCTGCAGCTCCAGGCCAGGAAAAATGCACGTGACGAAGGGATCCCAGCTGCGACGTTCAAAGAAAGCAGGGGGTGGGTGACCCGTTTTACGAGACGCCACCATCCGTCTCTAAGACGGAGGACAACTCTCTGCCAGCATTTGCCCGTAGACTATGGAGTAAAAGTGGTGGCATTTCACCGTTTCATGACAGCGCTGCGCAGGACAAAAGGTTTCATTATGTCCCAGATCGAAAACGCTGACGAGACGCCGCTGACATTCGACATGCCACCCAACATCACGGTGAGCGAAAAGGGAGTTTTGTCTGTTGCCATAAAAACAACCGGGAGCAAAAAGCAACAGTGCACTGTAATGCTGGCAGCGACCGCTGACGATCGCGAACTACAACTCTTCGTCACATTTAAGCGGAAGACGATGCTGAAATTGAAAGTGAAAGGATGCATCCATGTTCTTGTCCATGAAAAAGGGTGGATAAATGAGGCGCTAATGCTCGACTGGCTGAACACTGTGTGGGGGAAGCGACTAGGCGCTCTTTTGCGACTACCATTGATGTTGGTTTTTGATAGCTCCAAGGGCCATCTTGTCAACAGTGTCAAACAGAAGTTGAAGGAGATGAAGACCAACCTGGCTTTCATTCCAGGTGGCCTAACATCAGTCGTGCAGCCGTTGGATGTCTCCATTAACAAGCCGTTTAAAGACAAAGTGAGGAAGTTGTACATCGAGTCGATGGCCAGCGGAGGACACGGTCTCACTCCTACTGGAAGAATGAAGAGGCCTCCTTTGGAGACGGTCTGTGAATGAATACTGGCAGCGTTGGACAGGGTCTCTCCCAACATTGCGGAGCACAGCTTCAGAAAAATTGGACTGTAAAATGCGCTTGATGAAACCGAGGATGATGCTATTTGGGACGCCAGCGACGATGGTGACGATGGCTGCACCGATGTCAGCCATGGCTCGGAATCCAGTTTTAAAGTGCAAAGCTTCACTAAGCTAGTCAGTCAACTCCGAGTCTCGCGTGTGCTCCATCGTTAGAAAAAGCCACAGCTGCGCATGCGCAAACCACGTGACGTCACAGGAGAAGAAGAAGAAAAAGAAGAAGAAGAATGATGCACTGCGCTAGGTTTTCAAGCCGTCAGCGTGGCACTGTGACACCGTATGCCGGGAAAGAGAAATAGAAGAAATGACAGGAGACAGGCGTCGAGAGCTGCCGCTCAGGCCGAAGCCACTGCTGTACGGCGGAATGAAAACAAGAAGAGGCGGCGGGCTAGGAAAGTGAAGAACAGCGTACCGAGCGGTTGGAAAAGAGATGTATGAGTGACGCAGCAAGACGGGTGCGTTTTACTGCTGAGAACAACACTAGATGTGCCGATGAGATTAACCGTTTACGAAAAGTGGACATTGACATTCGGGTGAGTGAGCTTGGCTATGCTACTCGTGAGTTTCAACCTCGCTTCCCAGACAATCTATTTGAAAGTGTGTGTAGTGGGCCAACTACGCCAAGGAACCACAGGCTAAGCCATGGCATCGCCGAACCTTTTCACTTCCGATATCCAGGCTTAGCCAAGCTAAGCCACCACCAATTTTTTTTCCAGCAATGACTCTGACTAGAGAAAGTATGTGTACTTAATAAAGTAAAGTGTTTTGCTTGTATATAATGCCTCAGTTTTTTAGATATATATTGCACATTATATGCTTTTTGTGGGTGAGTTTTGTAAGGCATGTTTGCGAAATTTTCGCATAATCTACGCACTCGCTTTTTGACGCCTTAATTTATGGCAAAAAAGTGCGCTAATTATGTGAGTAAATACGGTATATGCACTACCAGCATTGAAACACACTGCATCGCATTAAAGGGGTGGGGACACGAAATTTTAGTGCTGTAAATAGTAGCGATTCTGTAAGCATAGAGCACGGGGTGAGAAGAATGAAACAGAATTACATAATTTATTACCGTATTTTAATATGCAACAATTTCGGTCTCGGTTCGTATTTGTCAAAGGGTTCGTACAGATTCAAAACGGTCAAATTCAAGGATATTCAAGGAATTTCAAGGCCCAGTTGGAGTATTTTCAAGGACAACACAATGCTACATGCAGCAGTTTTCAATATCAAATACCAATTTTACTGAACAAAATCGAAAAAGAAGCATTTCAAGGAACAGCTTGTATTGCACTAAGCTAACATAACAAAAAAATTTCCCTCTTGAAAAACACCCTGCAATGCATTGCACCAATGTCAAATAGCAATCCATACTGCAAAACTGCTAATGGCAACTTCAGAGCAGCTCCTGCCGCTTTTCCTGAATATTCTTGTTGAGGCTACGCAGTTCCTCAGTCTTGCTTTGTGCAGCCTTCCTCAGACTATTAGATCTGACAATGTACTTCAGATCATTAGCTGCCTCCGCCTTTTCAGCATATGTATCTGCTGAAGCCTGGAAGTCAACTATGGTTGCCTTGAGTTCCTTTATCTTTTTTTTTTTCATCGCGTCAATCTCTTCGTCGATGCAGCGCCTCTTTGAATCCCTGACATCACCACACTGCTTTTTTACTGCCTCCAGGTGTGCAGCATACTGCTGCCGGGCAGCTGATACAGCAGTCCTTAGGTCTTTCATAATAGGAATGTTAAGAACGCCCCCTGCCTTGTCCACAGCGTTGCAGACAATACGTTGCGAAATATACGAGAGGTCCTTCAGGTTTTTTACGGCAACCTGGCAGTTCACACTAAATCCTCGCTCCATAGTGGCCTGCCCGTAGCTGAACACAAGCAAAAGCTTGACAACTTCCCAGAGATTCCCATATGATGAACTGAACTTCATCAGCACAGACAAGAACTCGTCCAACCTGTTTACATTCTTCTCAAACATTCGCAGGTTATGCATCTCTTCCTGCAGGAACTCAGTGTACTCCTCCAGTAGTGCCTCTTTGGTGCTCAGACATTCTGCCTGCTGTAATGAGGGCCTCCAACATTTCTGAAGCCGGCCAGGCACTCATCTGGTTTAGTACACATTTGTCGTGGGTCCAGAGAGGACAAACGCCTCACAATTGAGAATCTCAATGGGCTTCTGTCAAGCACCTTCTTTGTCACACTGATCAAGAAGTGCTTGCATTCTATGCGGAACTGGAACACGTCCTTCTGGCTTGCTTTAGTTTTCCTGACAGTCTGTTCAGCGGCATTGCCTACATCCACCTTTTCAAGCGGAGTGTGGTTCTCGGAGCTTTCAATGTCCACCGTCAGCAGACCAGTGACTCCTTTTGCTGAAGACAAGACCGAGCACTTCCGAAACTTTATCAGTAGCTTCCTGACTACTGTCTCCAAGTCCCTTGCAAGTAAGAACACCATGGGCTGACCCGTTTGGTACTCAATGAGGAATAACTTGTGGGTAATGGCCACACCTAGCGCAAATTGAAGCTTTGCTAGCAGTAAGACATCACTGGCAAACTCGCACAAGTTGTGAAATGATCCACATTTTGGGGGCTTACTTCCTTCTCCCTTGATGCTGCAATAAACTTCTTAATATCACACAATAGCAAGGCTCTCTCTGTCACAGGAACATTCTCCAACCACCGGTGGCAACAAAGTTCAGGAGAAAAGTCTCCTGACCGGTAACTGCTGAGAAGTCTTCCCTTCTTGCAGGAGAACCATAGTAAAGCACGCTCAGACTGGACAGCAGGCAGTCACCTCCCCACTTATTTGCTGTAACACTTGTCCTCTAGGCGTTATGCATTGTGTGGAGATCACAGGTCCCAATATCTAGACATTGAACTTGGTATGCTTGATGCAGGTGCTCTTGGAAATTCTTGAGTAACTTCAGGTTAACACTGGGACCATCCATTGAAATCTGAAGGATTTTCTCAAGAGGGAAAGGTTTGAGTGCACTCAGCAGCTTTCCTTGGATGTCCTCGGATGTCAAGTGCCCTATAAACACCAAGGTATAGTACCTCGTTGCAACCTCGTGAGACGAATTCCAAAACCGGATGTGAACATCCATTCGTTTCCGCTGGAGATAGTCGTTCGTGGACTCGTCGAAGAGCACCATGTAGTAATCACAATCTTTTATCTCCTGCTCCAAAAGCAGACAAAAAGAATGGCTTCAGACTATGGTACGTCACGTAGGTACATTTTTTCTCTCCGCAAGAAAATGCTTTGGCAATGTCACTGTCCGGGAACATACGCAGGAAAAGCTGGCCTGCTTCCGATGATGACCGATAGGAGAAATGCGATGTAACAACCTTCAAAGTCCACAGAATCTCTGCGTTTGTTACCAGCTCGTGTGCCTTGCAAGCATCGTCTAGCTTTCCCAAATGCGAAGGAGGCTGGACGGCTGACTGTTGGCTCGTACTTGGAACTAAATACTTTCGAATCGAGTTTTCGGCTGCAATCTTCATGACACCAGCATGCTTAGTACTCTTCATATGGCTCTTTAATGCCGACTCGCCCATGGTGGTGATATCGAAGGTTTTGCTGCAAGGCCTGCATCTTGCGCGGTGCTCACTCGTCGTATCTGGTGCGATCCAGTCTTTCTAAGCGCCGTTGCGAAGCCATGCGCCTTGAAATTTGCATTTCCCAGGAATTTGCTTTGCCTTCGGATGCTTCAGCTGCAACAAGTCGGGTGCAGAACCGACGTAAAAATGCAATGCCGTCAACCAACATAACAAAGCTCCAAAATCAGATTGGATTGAATTGGCACAAGTTGGCTTCAGAGCCGAGTGGCTCCAATGTGGCTAACCGTTGCACAATGTTGGCTATATTAGCACAAACTGATTTTTTACGCCTGAAACGCAGATACTGAAACACGATATTGAAAATACAAATATTTTAAGCGCATTTTTTTTTTTAATTTATAACCATTTGCATGCAGTACGCTAGGAATTCACTGATTTTCAAGCAGCAACAAAAATTCCAGAATTTTCAAGGGCATTGAAAACAAAATTTTCAAGGTTTTCAAGGACCTGTGCGCACCCTTTGTCAGGTTTGTACTTGACATCAAGAAACAGAAGGCATAACACTGAAAGGCTACGTGGTCCAAAAATCAACAACGTTAACGAGTAGGAGCATAGTCTACTCTGTTTACAGTGATGATGGAGTTACTGCGTTCACAAAAATGAAATTTCCGTCATGTTAGCAATCTTGTCATGCCGCACCAACACGACCTGTTCGGAAACATGTTGTTAAAGTCGCCCGCCAACAGCTGTCGCCAACTTGTCTCTGACAGTTGGGCAACACCGTAGCACACAGTGGAAACTTGTTGCTCGTAGCAGCGCTGATTTCTGGAGTTGCTACAATTGCGGCCAAATTACTGGGCTATACAAGGGGCTAGGAAAAATTAAATAGCAGAAGAAGGCTTGGCAATGAAAGAGGACGTGTACATGCTCGCAAATTTATAATTTGAGCCCCACTGATCGAGCTCGAGGCACCGCTTTTCGTACACCGTTTTGAGCGCTGCTTTCATGTGTGCGAACCAGGTGATTGTGGAGTGAAAATTCACAAATTTCAAGGAATGAAAATGGCAATAGAATATAGTTTTAGCAACAGTGAACTGAAATCAACAATTGCTCACATCGCAGGACACACATACAATCACCAATCATCATGAAGCGCCGGTGTGACTCGGTGCGCTGAGCAATGCTGCAAGCAGCCCGCAATGGTTGTTCGACGCTACTTGTGGAAAGCAAATTCGGCCGATTGAGGACGGTTACCGAACACACGTCTTATCGAGCTTACTTCATTTTGAGATGGGCTTCATAGTAAAGTAGTCACGCAAGATGAACCTTTATTACAGCGCTGGCCTGTTCGAAAGTGCCTTCCGGCAAAACCAATTAGGCCTAGCAATGAGTAGGGCAGGCACAGAGCAGCAGAGTTCGTCGCCTGGCACACTCACAGGAAGCGCTGTTGCCGAAAGCTCTGTGCTTGTGCAGACGTGCTATTGTTGCACGAGTATAGCAGGCAGTCCTGATAACATATATCTTTTGGTACGAACCCAAGAAGCACTACACTGCTTCGCCACCCGATCGCACTCCGGTCTCGGCTACAGCGGCTGACAATGTCGTCTGCTGACCATCGCCTTGCTGTTGGCGACAGCCTTTGCAGATTTTGGTGAATGAAAATGGCGGTCAATTATAGTTTTGCCTACAGTGGCTAGATGAGAGCCGTCGTGTTGTCTGTGAGCTAGAACTGTTAGAACACCAATGGAAGAGCCAAAAGGAGCTGACCAGCAACAGCCGGGTTGCTTGGGCTGATGGCAACATGTCTCAAAAGTCAAAGCATCCCCTCTTATGTCAAAAAACTGTGCAGCGACGTCAGAAATATGTGATCGTGTTTTTTCAGTGAATCTACATCACAGTCAATGCACTAGCAATGGGTCCAGCATATTAGAGCGAGCATTTCCACAAACTTTAAAATAGGATTAAAATATATTCTACGCCTCCCTTGAATTTAATACTTAACTGTGAGGGTCTTCACACACAAAGGAAGTGCATGACAAGCTTTGCACGACCTTGTAATTTGGTGTCTCTACCCCCTTAACTGCGAACATTTGTTGCAGCCATAAACAATCCTCCCTCATAAGTTTGTTTTATTGTCATAAAATTTGCGGAGCTTTATGAAACTGTCAGTAATTTGGCACTAGCTAAAAGAAAGTCAGCGCTGCAAGTTCGTTAAATCAAGGTCAACTGCCACAATAAGTTCGTTACACAGAGTTTTCAAGACAACACGCTTTAATGGGGGAGCATTGGGAATTGAAAAACTTTGTAATATCGAGGAATTCACTGCTTGGAGGTTGTGCTCTTTGAGCGACGCAGAACACGTGGCCGCTGCCATTTGTTTTGGTTATTAGAGTCCCCACTGTGCCAAGCTATCCCTCGCGCTTTTATAATCTTGGCGTTGGAGCACGTCATCCCTGTCGTCATCGTCTTTTCTCCACCAATCATCTCTTACCACCTCACCGAATGCTTCTTTATTCTTGGGTTAATACATGTCATGCTTATTGTCATCCTCGTCATCCTCTCCAAACTTCTATAGTTCTTCTATTTCATACTTCCTATTATATGTGACAGGGTGGTAACGAAGTTTGGGAGTTAGTGCAGTGTTTGTAATGCACCTGTCTGTATAAATAACATTTGTGCTTATAACTTGTGCTCTTGCTTTCTTACGAGCTTGCTTGCATATGTGGATGAGGTGCCACCGAAGATGAGGATAAGGGGATTGTCTTCACCCAGTGTCACAAACATGCAGCAGCTGCCGTTTGTTTCGCTTGTTAAATGCCTCCTGAGAGATCACTGTGAGAAGGAGGGGACAGCAGTCATGCTGACAACACGTCCCTAAAGAAGCCCTTCCAAGAACTTCTGGCACTCAGCCTCCTTTCCGTTCATTCCATGTTGGTCTCATGTCCCCATTGGGTCACCTCCCTATGGGGTTTTGTTTTGCCACCAAGGATATGCGCAGGAAGCAAAGAGATGACCGCCATTGACTCGAGCAGCAGTAGATGCATACGTTTTTCCCTCCAGGTTCACTGGTCTTGGCTGAGGACTGCGGGCTGTGAATGCGTGCACCTTCCTTGTATGCTTGCTCAAGTCCAGGCTCAAAAGGAGTCCGGCGTTGACACTCCTAAGTATGGAGGGCCTGGTTTGACTCGGTTTTCCGTCACCGCTGGGCAGTGCCAATGGCAACGTGCCTAGAGCCATTGACAAGCGACCTGTGTTGTCAAGATGTGCTCTGCATATAGCTCATCCTCCTTCGTGAAGTGCTCCACGTGCTTTAATCCTTCGGTTGGCCGTGCGGCCTGCAAGCACTGTCAGCGCAGCCACAAATGTGTGTCTCATGCATCTCATGCATCTGTCTCATGCATGCGGTGCTGTGGCAGGGCTATGGGTTGTAACGAGGTCTGAAGGTGAGTGCAGTGTTTGTAATGTGGCTTTCTGCATAATAAACACTTTTGTTTATAATGTGTGCTCTTGCTTCTTTCGGAACGGAAGTGCAGGCACACAGTATACGCTTGCTGGGCCCTCTACTTGCTCTGGCCTGAACCCGCAGTATGTGGGTGAGGTGGCCACACTGTTTACACATTTCAAAAATAAATCCACAAGATTTGTTACATAGATCTTTCTCTGAAATTCGAAATATCTGGATTCAATGTACACAAGTTTCACTGTGTGAGGTTCAAGCCTAGCAGTCTTGTAGAGATGAGGGTAAGCTGGCTGCTGACGCTTGATTAAAGTAAGTAACATAAGGGACATGGGCAGAGAAAAACACAAACAACTCTGACTAAACAGGTAGAAAGATAAAACAGTAAATCCACCCTCCTTGTCAACAAACCAACAAATTACTCTCTTGAAAAACATCCCTTGTGTGTTGTGCCTACAGACAAAGATGGTGGGTTCACTGCTTTATCATCTGGCCTGTTTGGTCACTATTGTGTGTGTCTCTTGTTTGTCACATCCCTTGTGCTGTATTAAACATGTCTGAATGTGACTAGTCCACAACATGATAAACGAGAAAAAAAAACAACCAAGACACTTTTTGTTTTCTCAACAGTTCAAACTCCATCAGATAATTTGCCAAATTGTTATGGTTTATAAAACACTCTACGAGACAGCACTGCAATAAAGTCTGCAAAATTATTCTTGCCCAATTATTTTGATGCCTGAGTGATCTACTGGCACCAGCAAATACCGATGACATTACAGTGCAGTCCACTTACGATATTAAGAAAACCTGAACATCCGATCGTTATAACCAATTATCGTTATATCTGGACCTTTATATCTGAATGTAGGCTTGCCTACTTATTAGTGATGAGTTAATCAGGCTCAACAAAGCTAATCATCGTGAAGAGCACTGCTTCACTGGACGTTGACGAAGAAGCAG
Source organism: Amblyomma maculatum (assembly GCF_055883805.1). Taxonomy (NCBI): domain Eukaryota; kingdom Metazoa; phylum Arthropoda; class Arachnida; order Ixodida; family Ixodidae; genus Amblyomma; species Amblyomma maculatum. Next base: position 104,450,780 of record NC_139344.1, on the reverse strand, counting down.
CAGTTCATCTTCTTCTTCACACACTTTATTACAGTATACATCAATAGCCACAAAATAACTCAAGTCGAAAATTCGCGCTCGCTTGAGCAGCAGCTGAAGCTTGACAATCACTGTGAGCATCACTTCCAGTAGTGCGTACACAGGCGGCAGTCCTTTATGGGTGCACAAAACCGATTAGCGACTGGATGAACTGAAGGACATCCCCAGCCTTGATGATTGTTAAAACCATAGAGTGTTGATGTGGCTGGGGTTCGGGGGCCTAGGCTTCACCGCAGTCGAACCATGAGGAGCCGGGATGAGGGAGCAGAAGCAGCCAGGGAGGAGAGGCAAAGAAAGGTGTTTTATACAACTTTTCACATGATGGGATATGTACAGGTCAAGAGAGGAAAACGGAGCTCTCGGTGGAGACAATTTCCACCGCTTAAATACGGTTGGTTACTCCCACATCCCTAGCTGGGGAAACAAAGTTCAATTTGTGCAGTCCAATCAGTGAGCACAAGAGATCACTCGAGGTGCTGCCCACTGCCGAGGGTGGTGCACGGGCCTCCTCTCACATCTTTCGGTGACGAGGGCAAACTTCTCCGATGTCGATCTTGTGCTGGTGGTGGATATTCGGCACCAGGGCGAAACATCCCGCGAAGTCGCCCGCTCGCGGCGGTCATTTCCCTCCGTGATTCCAAGGAGGTCACCCACTTGCCTCAAGAATTCGGCGGACGGGGTCAATGCCGCTGCCGTCACTCCGCTGCCGTCGCCGCCGCTTCGCTCCTTTCAGGGCGGTCGCTCGCTGGCATCCGCTAGGTACGCCTCCACTTCCAGCTGCTGGAGTCTGCGCATACCTCGGCCGGAACCCCGGTCACAACAGCTCGTCCGCCGCCCGAAGAGGTCTCGCAGTGGGGCAGCCCACGCCGCTCTGCGAAGAGACCTGTAGTCGGATCAGCCTGGTCGGTCCAGCCACGTATCAAACCTGGCGCTCCGGTTCCTGCTTGCTCGCTGGACAGCTTTAACAGTCTCAGCCACACAAGGCCCGAAACACAGCAAATAGCAAGAGAAAAACCAACTTTGAAAACTGCCAGGCTACTTCCTAGTCAAAATTGCCTTTACAAAACAAAAAAGAAACAAGCCGAATTTCGTCCCGATACTTTCCAGTCCTCTTCCGAAAGAAACCATGTTAGAGAAAACAAGAAAACAGAGCAGAATTTCTGTTCAAAAGCGAACACTCAAGCTGGAATATTGACCCATGCGGTAACATGAAAAATGCTGTAGAAAGCCACTTCCTGCGAGAACATATCTTCAAGGTGGAGCTGCAGGTGACCAAAGGGTAATACAAAAAAGAATAACGCCAAACAAGAGGGCATTGCCCAGGAAAACTTTGTCTGAGGCCATCAGCGTTGGCATTATCATGCCCTGTTATTTAACGCATGCTAGATGCGAACTCCTGCAAAGCTAGGCTCCAATGAAACATACATGTTAGGATGGCAGGTAAACGAACAAAGGCTGTTTCTACAAGAGTGTACGATCCTGCCCACAAGATTGCAAATTCCGAATAGCGGAAACGAGATAAGCACCTTCCTTCTCGGACGCACTGCTTGCTTGGTCACATTATGGGGTTGCTCCCCCTCCATTGTCAACCAGTTAAGTGGGGACGACCCACACACTGCGTTCACTCGCTTTTTTTTTTTCTCTGCAGCACAGAAGGGTGAATAGTCAGGAACCCTCAAAAAGCCTAACTAGCCGGGGATGATTTTTTTCATTCCATTCACCCCTCTCAAGTCAATGCTTCAGCCGATCTACGGCGGAACTAGAAGCCGAGATCTGAGAAAAACTTGAAGGTCTCAGCTCGCGAACCTGACCTTTTCTGCGTTCAAACTGTATGCTTCCGAAGCGTAGCCTGTGCCTGGAAAGCCGAACGCGAGATAGGAGCGAGCGACTGGGAACGCGTTGCCTGCTGATCCTTCTGTCTTGGATCCCGTTTGCATGCTGCATCCTTCTCTTACTGCCTCGAATTCTGCAGTGCCATTTTACGGGGCCACGACGTCTCTTTCGTAGCAAGCTACTCCTGTCACCTGTCACTGGGCCACTACTGCACTGTCTCGAGTGACAGGAGGGCCTAGAACATTTGTATTTACAAAACCCTCGACGGTCTGCCTTTGCCGGTGACGTAACTAGCTTTGACTTTCTCTGCGCGTGCTTACCCTGTTTTCCTTTTACGCAACAGATATGGTCCTTTCCCAGCTCACCGCACCTGTCACCCCTCACGAAACAACTACCTGGGTGTTTCGGTGCAAAGGGAGACATTTTCCAAATACCGCGGGGCTTTGTACTTTTGCTGCTAAAGACTTTGCGGCCGGACTTGGACCGTGCCGCATTTAACTTTAGCTTTCACTGCGCGCATTTTACGTGTGCTCCTTTCACGCGAGCTCTGCCTGTCCTGTGTTCCAAGCGACACATGCAACCTGCCAAGAGACAACGACCTGAGGGTCCCGAGGTACAGGTAGCCATACTCGATGAATCTAGGGGTCTTGTGCATCTAGATCTGCGAAGGCCTCTACGGCCTAACACTAATGGTGCCGCAGGGGGGTTTCGTCGACGCGGCGTGCACTTTACTTGTGCGCCTTTCATGCGGCAGCTACGCACCCTCCGTAGGAAGCGACACATTTTTCCTCTCAAGGGACAACATCTTGAGTGTCCCATGTTAGAGAAACACATGTTAGAAGGGCTGAGGGGTCTCGAACGCTTATAAAAGTGTCTACAGCCTGACTTTGATAGCACCGCAGGCAGCTTTAGCCTCCGCTGCGCGAGCTTAGCTTTCTTTCTTTTCACACAAGAGCTAAGCACCCTTTTTCGCAGCTTCCTCATGCCACCTTTCATTAGACTACTGTGATGTCTGAACACACAAGTAGACCTTTCCTTTGAACATTTAGTTCCACAAAAGCCTCTACGCTCTGACTCTACCAGTGTCGTAGCTGGCTTTGATACCTGCTTTGTGCGCTTATCCTGTGCTCCTTTCGCACGACAGCAATGCACCCTTCTCAGCAAACGACACAAGTCATCCGACAAAGGACAGCTACCTGCGTGTCTCATGTTAGGGGAAGGCATACTCGAAATGCTGAGGGGTCCTGAACACGCTGATCTGTGAATTCCCTGTGTTCTCACGCGACGCGTGAGCAACTTAAAGCGCTGAGATGCCGATTCCTTTCGCTTATGTAGCCTCTTGGTTTTCAACTCGGCTTTGAAAGTGACCTGAACTTTCCTATCTGCCCTGAAAACCTCCTGTGTGGCCTTCTCTATGTGATGCCGCCCTTCTGAAACTTCCACTGGCGTGTCACTAGTTCTCGCAAAGCCTTCACAGGTTAAGCTACTAGCCTTCCTCACAGGGCCAATTTTGGTCACCTCTCACTCTTTCTGGTGACTATGAAAGTCCCCTTTGCTTTCAGCGTCCTTTCTGCCCTCTTCATTCCTGCGCTTCGCTTGCACTGTGCTATCCTGAGGCCACAAGCGGGTGAGATTCCGAACATCGTCGTCTCCAAAACAAAGGCCCTTTTCTTTAAGCAACATATCCGAGTGATCAGAGAACCCATACGGATTATGCTTGGGCAGGTTTTGCGAGACGGCTTCCTCTGTCTGAGGAGCTCCAAATGTCTCCTCGATCTCGTCGCGGGCAATGGGCAAACCAACACTACTCTCCTCATCCAACTGCCTTTCACAGGCACGCCCACCTGGCAACTCCGCAGGCCAAACATCTAATGAGCAGACGTCCTTTTTCGCAGCCAAGTTACGAGGAACTTTACGCGGTTTTCCTTTTATCCCTCGCTCTCCCCGAAAGGGCTGCATGACTCGCGACTTGTCGTCATTAGACTGAGACGAAAAGGTAACTCTTGGCTTACGGCAATCGGTCGCTATATGGCCAGGCTCTTGGCAACGGAAACAGATGATCGGTTTCCTAGCTTTAACATCTCTTTCCTTTGTCGCCTCTTCCTTTGTGCTACCTGTTGCACATTTCTCTCCAAGTGGGGCATTAGCCGACACGTTTTTCGTGCCAGCCTTGGCTTCCTCATCTGCATTAAACTGTGCATCGCTATCCCCACCAACCTTCGGTCCGAATCGGACGCGCTCTTGCTCCGATCCTCTTTGTTGCAGTTTCTGATCTTTGATTTTTATTTTTGCGTCGACCGAGCTTGCCTGATTACTAGTCGCATTACTTCCTGTACGATTTATCTCTGCGATTAGTAAATCCAATCTTTCGAGCTCTAGTTCTCTTTCTTTCGCTCTCTTAATCCTGAGGGCCTCTTCCTCAGCCTCCCTGAACTTCTCTCTTTAAGGCTTTCCCGACTTCAATGCCCAACTCTTCATACAAAAAAATCAACTCTGCTTTCTGTAGTTTGCCCAGATCCATGGCCACTTTCGAACGAGGACTTTCTCATACAAATTGTAGCGTGATAACCGCTTCACCACGTACGCTACACAAAAACAATATCTACTGGTTTTGATAAAATCGCTGAGTTATCAAACCTGGCAGATTCTCAAAGAAAGTCAAGCGCTCCCCATATTGCCGATGCCAAGACCAAGCGTGGACGATCCCATAGCTGCCATCCAGTTGATGTAGCCGGGGTTCGGGGGCCTAGGCTTCACCGCAGTCGAACCATGAGGAGCTGGGATGAAGGAGCAGAAGCAGCCAGGGAGGAGAGGCAAGGAAAGGCGTTTTACACAACTTTTTACATGATGGGATATGTACAGGTCAAGAGAGGAAAACTGAGCTCTCGATGGAGGCAATTTCCACCGCTTAAATACGGTTGGTTATCCCCACATCCCTAGCTGGGGAAACAAAGTTCAATTTGTGCAGTCCAATCAGTGAGCACAAGAGATCATTTGAGGTGCCGCCCACTGCCGAGGGTGGTGCTCGGACCTCCTCTCACATCTTTCGGTGGGGAGGGCAAACTTCTCCGATGTCGATCTTGTGCTGGTGGTGGATATTTGGCACCAGGGTGAAACATCCCGCGAAGTCGCCCCCTTGCGGCGGTCATTTCCCCCCGTAATTCCAAAGAGGTCACCCGCTTACCTCGAGAATTCGGCGAGCGGGGTCAATGCCTTTCGGCGACGCGCCTTTTGCTCATTCAGCACAAGAATAGGTTCCCTGCCGTCGCCGCCGTGGTGCCAAGGGGATTAAGGCCCGCAAGGCAGCGCGTCTCTATCCCGAAGGAGGGGAGGCGGGAAGGGTTGGTCGCCGCAGCCGGAAACAAAGGTCACTCCTCCGCCGTCGCCACCGCCTCACTGCCCTTGACGGGGGTTGCTTGCCGATGTCCAGGTTTCTCGCTGTTGCCGCCGTGGGTGCCAAGGGGGTTAATGCCCAAAAGGCAGTCCGTCTCTATCCCGAAGGGCGGGAAGGGTTGATCGCCGCAGCCGGAAACAAAGCGTCACTCCGCTGCCATCGCTGCTGCTTCGCTCCTTTCGTGGCGGTCGCTCGCCGGCGTCCGCTAGGTACGCCTCCATTTCCAGCTGCTGGAGTCTGCGCATACCTCGGCCGGAGCCCCGGTCACAACTGTGTGAATGTCCGTGTCTTTTCCAAGAATTCCAACCTTGAAATGTTGCCAAAAAGCCTGATGAATATGCCGTTTCACCTCGAGAGCTATTGCGCCGTCCGTCAATGTGGTCGCCGCCATCTTCCACGGATGCAAAATTGGCGATGGCGATGACGATACAGCCGCACCCACACCATTTGCGCGTCTGCGATTGTGATAATGATAATGCTCATTTCCTTCCGTTTTCGCAGCATATGTCAAGTTTTCAAGTCATTGTCTTCTTAATATTTTATCTTTTATTAAACATTCATTCAAATCTTCGTGGTAAACACCTACCAGGCGGCGATAAAGCTATTGTTGTATCCGATGTACCGCCAATAATCGATCGTCATACCTGGTTTATTTTTACATAGATGCAATGGGAAAAACAATAAATCTCAAGGACTTGATCATTATAAGCGATATATCGCTATATCTGGTATCGTTATAAGTGGACTGCACTGTATGCGACAAAAGAAATAAGTGCATGTCTGGGGTCATCCCACCTTGCAGAAGCCTCGATTTATCACCTCTTCCATGATGTCCAGGCCGGTGTCAAATAGCAGACAGCTGGTCACAGAATTCGTCGATTTTACAGAAAGTGGAACCTTTGTTTTCACGGTAACAATGTTGTCCAAGAGCAGTTTTTGCATCCTTCGTATTGCCTGCGAAAAAGCATAGTAATGTTCAACAATACACAGAAATGTAGGGGGTACCACAAAAATGTGTAGAAGTTAAATCTGACATACAAATCCAATTTACCTTCCCCGTCCCTTGCCGATTTATACATATACAAAGACAGACAGTTCCCTTGGTGATGACCTTAAGAGCTGTAATACACTTAGCAAATGGTACCTAAACCTTTAAAAACACTAATGCTAATTTTCATTGGTTGACATCAGTGGTGTTCTGAATCCATGCCACAGGTATTGAATTGGCCCGTTTCCAGATCCATATTTACCATTATGGTAAAACAGCGCGTAATATGAAGGACAAAAAAGGAACACACAGACGAGACGTGAGCTGACTATCAACTGTTTATTACTTGCTATTGCCACGTACTATATACGGACAGAGGAACAGCTATCAGCCGCCACAAGGACAAAGAGGTTAGAGAGATAATGAGGCTATGAATATTACACGTGTAGGCAACAGGTGTGTGAGCGTGGCGTCATTGGCACTATCAGAAAAAGAGCTCTCTTATCTTTATCGATGGCAACCAGCGACGAGCTGAGTTGTATCAGTGTGTTTGCTTGTCTTCGTTTCTTGTTAGCTGTTCCTCTGTCCATCTATACGTGGCAATGGCAAGCAAATAAACAGTTGATAGTGTTCCTTTTTTGTCCTTCGTATTATGCGCTGTTTTACCATCATGAACCACCAACTTGCCCAACAAGCATCCCTTCTCAAATTCATATTTACCAGCAATACAAAAACGTACTCTCGCAGCAAGCCTGACACAATAGTCATGCATAACCAGTTCCTGTACTTGTCCTGAAAATTATATTTACTTGCAGCATAATGAATGCGCCCGCATAATGAATGCGCCTCGTACTTAAGCTGTCAAAATGTTTTTTTTTTTCTTGTTTTTTTTTGCCACACATAGCTGATGCACCTCTTTCGTTTGACAAACAATGTAATGACAACAGTAGCTAATGCTAGTGCATGCACCTTGCACTAAACAACTTTGCAGTACTGTAAAGCCGCATTCAGAGTATATGCACTACATTTGGATCGTTAGTAAAGATCGTAAGCGTAAACGCAAAAAATGCAATGAGACTGTTCAGATTGCTGTCGCATTGAGAGTAAGGTGAACAATGCCAATTTCATGTCTCAACATTTCTCAACATGGATATCGAGACTCTTCAAGCTCAAAATGAGTTTATCATTTTTCTGCTCAACCTACGCAGACGGAGGTGCAATAGAAGAATATGGCTTCGTCAGATTTCCTTCGACAGTGTGCGCCTTTCCACTGCAGGCAGTGTGATAGTGGCCTCTCATGCAAGACTCCATCTTAGCACGTCCTTAATACTTTCTTTGCAAACATTTGATGCAGCCGCTCACAGGGACCCACAACACTTGGCCAAACGAACAAAGCGGCACATGACGTCCACGCAACGGCTGTGGGATGCTTCTGTCTAGTCAACACAACTAGTGCAGGAACAGAACAAGGACAAGCAAGGGCACACACAGCCCTTGCTTGTCCTTGTTCTGTCCCTGTGCTATTTTTGTTGACATGTGTTACACATGTGTTTCCAACAAGCCCAAACTGCCACCTTAATAGATTCCTGTCTGGTCCGATGCAGGCACCTATCTCTGCTGGTACATCTTTCTCTTCAACAATCCCCGTTCACACATACTTTTCGCATTCAGTCGGTCTGCATCAGTGCCTGCGGTATACAGTCTACCAGTGCCCCAGAGCGATCTTGGAGGCGGTTCAGGGGAGGGAGAGAGGGGGGGGGGGGGGGGGGGGCAAAAAAGAAAGAAAGCTGGTTGTACTACTAGCTTGAAACAATGAACCTGGCCGGGCAACACGCACGGATACACCAGCGGAATGCATTCCACTAACTCGCCCCTCTTCAGAAAATACTGCTTTTTTCTGTTTTTACGGCAGGCTTTTTTCAAACATAGATGGGTCCACGCTAGATCCGTTCTGCAGTGAGACCGCAAACCTCACCAGGCATCGGCCTTTCGCTGCAGGCCAATTGTTCCCTCACTTTTTGTCAATGAAGCAAGTCTTACAAACACCTGAACGCGTCCGTTCAATACGCACTAAAGAAAAATCTAAAACTAAAAAGAGGAACAGCGAGAGCGGGCCAAATGCTTCAGAGTGCTCCCCTCCTGTGCTGCAGCCCAGCATCTTAACTGCTTGTATTCCTTTATCAAAATATGGCTGCTGCAGCTGAAAAGAAGTTATTGCTTTGGTTCAGTGCACTGGCTAATTAGCAGCCAAGCATCATTTTGCATTTGTCTCGGTGCGATTTCAGCCGCTGGTCGTAGAGAACCAGACTCTGCCGCTTTTCTTTTATGAAAGGCTAATCATTACACAGCGAAGAAGCTTTCACACTTTACATCATCAAGCTGCGGGCAGCTACAAGCGACACAGTACAAATAGTCTAACCTCACTATAACGAACACGGATATAGCAAATTATCGGATAAAAAAAATTAAAATCAAAGTTTGGTTGGTGCGTGCTTTATTTCTATAAGAGTTTTTTCTGTACAACAAAACGAGAAAGGAGCCGGAAAAAATGTCTGTGACAAAAGGCTACATTGAGAGCTTCAGGCAACTCGTCTATTTCACGGGCCTCGGTGAAGACACACATCTGCTTTAAATAAACTGGAGACTTTGCACTGCAGAAACAAAGCATCGCAGATTTTTCTGCAAAGAAATAGATTTTGTGTCTTGATGGCCAACTTTTTTTTTAGTCTGTGGTCCACTTATTACGAACTTCGGGATATAATGAATGGAACCCGTGTGACGCTCAGGTTCGTTATAAGCGGGCTCGACTGTATTATTTTATGACAAGTTTCAAACCACCTGCGTGACACCCTCAGCAGTGGTCTCCTTTCTGTGGCCATTGCCACACATCAGTTGTCATATTCCACCAAAACAGCCGAATATCGCTAAGGGGTTGCATAGACTTGCCTTCTCAAATGCAGCAGGATCATCATCTTTGCGCAAGCCAACCAAGCCATCCAAGGTGCAGAAGACGGCCAGGGGACGTATCTCAGAGAGCTCTTTGGGAATCCTCACCAAACCTTTCTCATGGTTTACCTCTTCGCAGTTCCCGTAGTCCATGTACTTTACATAACTCTGTGTGCATGAAGAATGCAAAAATAATAATTAGAAAACTTTATATAAAAACAGAGGATCCAAATCACAGGCTCAAGGTGCACACAAGTGACTTATTTATGAGTAGAAAAGCAACCCCCTGCAAAATGGTCCCACATCTTCCAGTTTTACATTAAAAAAGATTTGCTCAGCATTTTTTTCCCCCTCTCACACAGAAAAAAACTCAACAGACACTACTGGATGGGAGCAGCTGCTGAATAGTCGAATTAGCAGAATAGCAATTTGGAAGGCACATGTGAAATTGTAATGACCAACACTACTTCGCACAAAGCATAACTTTATTAATAGGCTAATAGTGTACTGCACTTCTGAACCTAGACTGCATTATGTGCACAAATCATATGGGACAGAATTTTCCAATTTTTCAGAAGAAAAAAAACTCGCAACACATTATTTTTTAATTTGAAAAGTTTTGAGTTGTTTTTTTTTTTTTTCACAGTATTAAAATCTTTGAGTCGAGTAGTTAATTTTCAGAAATTGTAAACATAGCGAAAAAAAAAAAACAAACAGAGACAACACAACAGCATGTTCCCTGTCACTGTTTTTCTGAAATGGTGCACTTTAAATTAAAAGATGTTCTTTTTCCTGTATAGGGTTACATGCACCTCTTGTAAACAATTTTTCAGCAAAAAGACATGCATGTTTTCTTTTCAGGAATACCTGCTTTCTACAATGTAGTATTATGGCAAAATTTAGGTAGTCTTAATTAGGCATTGAACAAAATTTGAAGCAAAGAAAAGTTTTTTCTTTCAAAAGCCATGTTACTTACTGAAACCTTGCAAAGTGACATCTTTAGGGGAATAAAGTTACCAACTAGCAAAGCCCCACTGGCCCACTCATCCTGCTGCCTTTATGGTATCCTTCAGCTCCAATGTGGAGAACTATGTTAATATTATCCCATAGTGTCAAAAGTACAAAAGTTTAGTTAATTTATTTATTTAATCATTTAGTCACAGAAATTCATTATGAATATGTCGTCTGCCTTGCTGTACAATCCACATATACAGACCGCACTGCTGCATGGTAGGAAAAATAAACATCGATAAATAATGAAGAGCAAAAAGAAAAAAAAAATTAAAAAATGCCTGATATATAACGTACTGCAAGCAGACCAACCAGCTAAAACTGTGCACAAGCAGAGATTTAACAGTACATTGCTGTGTTTAATAGCAGCCATTTAATAGCACTTGCCCCTAAATTGAAATTATGGGTGGCATATGTATGGATTGGTTGCACGATTATTCCCCCAGCAATACCAGATGAGCATTTTATCAGTCATTAAAAAAACAAAAACAAAAAAGTCTCCAAGTTAACTGCTACATCCCAAAGGCTTCTCTTCACGGCACTAATGAGTCGTAAATCCCAAATAGTGGTCAAAGCCAGAAGTTAAGTAAACCTTGCACAAATCGTACAGAAATATTCCTTAAAGGGCAACTCCGGGGGGTTTTGACATTCGAATATTGTAGTGAAACTTTTACCACAGGTTCTCCCCTCCGTCCTGACGCATTCTACAAAATTTGGGCGCCGAACGATAATCCGTTCACGCGCAATACGGCTTTAAAATATGCCGTTTTCATGGCTTAAGTTGAGAGTATTTCTGCGGGCAACACTGAGTTTCTGACGTCACAAACAGTACACAGGCGTTAATGTCCACTTCCCGCGTGATTATGAAATTGTGAGGCTTATATTGAACTACCTCAGACATTTTATGCAGTGCGCGTCATGATTTCCATACTTTATTTTCACCATCCAACGCACGTACGAGTGATTTTCTAATACTGAGTGTGACGTCACCATTTCGTCAAATGGGACGTCGTTTCTGGCCGTGAAATCAGTTTTGGTTTCGATTTGCTGTTTTTCTTTTTTAAAAATACTTCCAATTGGAATTTTGAAAAACGATTTTTTGTGTTGGAGTCAGGACGTGCCGAGGAATGTAATTCAATTAAAAACACAAAATGATGAAAAAACCACCGGAGTTGCCCTTTAATTCCAAACCAACTTCAATAGTTCCTAATACCTATTACATTTTAAATCACTAAATATTCATGAAATCTGGTTGCCACTCTCTCTTGCGCGCGTGGTGTGCGCGTGCGTGCACGGGGGCCTTTCTCAGTACATTATATAGCCTAAAGCTCCCCTATGTTACAAGAAATCGCAAGCGGCAGTGTTAAATCAGCTAGCTTAATAGAAAAAAAAAAAAAAAAGTCTCTCAACCTGAGTAACAATGGAAATGGGAAATATTCCTTGCAAGAACATGGTTTGAAGTACAATAAAAAGCTGGTAAGTTGGCTTTTGCTTTCCAGTGCAAAAGTTATAAACTCCATTGATGGGCAAGAAAAGGAGGGCAACACAGATCAATTTCTCAGCAGATTTATTACACAACAGAAAAGATATGCCACTCTCCTAGAAAATAGATGTGCTGCCTTCGCAGCATAAGTTTCAAAATAGCAGCAACACACCGTTTCGCTTTTTAACACACTCTACAACTTTATTACAGTAAATTCTTGGGCTTAAAGGGCAACATTATGAATTCGCGACCCTCATACATTTCTTAAAATCCCCTCTCTCAGGTACAAAAAGCTGCATTTAAAAATACCAAGTCGAAGGATTTTAAAAAGTAAAAAAAACAAAAGTAGGTTGTCTAGCCTACGACGTCACGGGCATGGCCGCAAAATCAATTGTGCACACATTAATTACTTAAATTTGCAGCATTTGGCGCAAATGACTAGAAAAGTAAGGGGAACACGCTGTGAAAGTTCAGCAAGATCTGGGGAGGTTGAAAAACTGCTGGAGCTTCAATTTAAAATGTCTTTATTCAGTCGTATTGTAATAATATGGAGTTTATTTTACCCATCTGTAGTGTACATTTTTGCCTCAATCACACAATATGCCCTGCATATGAGCCATAGAAACAGGAGCACAAGTTCAAAATAAAACAAGGCATAAAGTTTCATTTTTTAAAATCAAATTTCCTTGTCTTGAAACCATATTCACTTTTTTTCATTGTTTTTAAGACAAAGGAGAGCAACAAATGGTCAATTTGATTGAAACACTTGATTTTTCTTTCTCTGATTGCTGGATCTTCTATGCATACACCTTTTCAATAATTGGTCGCTGGGCACTGCGCCATAGTACTGGCTGGACTTCATTTTGCACTTGTCACTAGCACAGTGGAAGCTGCAGCAGAACCTATTTTTCTGCAGTCCAGAGAGGAGGCGTTTCGACATCTCCCTTCCACAATGAAAAGGTCTTCTGAAGAAAAGTTAGTGAAACATGCAGAAGCAGTCTAGAAAATTACACCTTTTTACTTATCGTTACAAAAATTGCAAGCAAATTGTGCTTCTCATGGTCCTGGCCCACTACAGATTCCATATCTTTCTGATCACAAAGCATCCATATATCACCACACAGAGGAGAGATCAGAGCTTCCTATGTTGCAATGCCACATTTTTCTGGCTGAATGCAAAACCAAACAAGGCAATAGATAAGGCAAATGAAAGAACAGACTTCAGCTTAACAGATTTCAGTATATTTGGAACAGCATTGAAAATTATTTTTTAAAGAAGCACTTTTATGAAAATTTTATTTTCATCAGCACTGAGCACCTAAAAGAACCGATAGCTTTATTGCACATAGCAGGGCTCTACGAACTTGACACTAAAATGTTTCTGGACTTCTTTTTTAATGTGCTATGGATAAATTTACTCACGCATGAATTGTAATTAGCACTTGTAACCAGCTAGCTTAAAATAAAATAAACTTCTGAAATCTGCTTTAAATATTACGAACACTTTAATTGTAATATGGTTGCATTTAACACACAAAAATAATGAAAACAACACCCCCATCACCTCTAGCATAACCTGGCTTAAAGGCAAGTAAACCTTCATCCCATTCCACTAACCACTGTTATGCATGTTTCGACAGCCAGCTTTTGACAAAACTGGATGCCTCGTGCTGCCCATAACCGCGTACCAGGGAGGTCATTAGAGTTTTTAAAACATAGCATCAGGAATTTACACTTTTCAATGATGCTAAAATTAAAGAATTTTGCATTTTCAGTGTTACAGCTGGACCCTTATAATTTAAAATAAATAAGACTACATAAAACATTTTAACTGGGCAGTTTTTCAAATGGCCCCAAAATGAAATAAAAAACACCACTAAACCAAGCACAGCACAGGAGTAAAGGCGCCGCCATTCAGTCAGAAAAAACAGTCGGTGTTTTACATATAACTTGTCAAGTAGTCGATTTGGACACCTGAAAAATATCTTCACATCACTCAATATTAATCAGTCATCTGAAAAATCGTTTGGCAGCTCTCTGGTATGTCTATATTCCTGGTACCCTCAGTGCACACTAGAGGCGGCTAAGGCTGGGAAATTCATAAATCAGCTGCACCACAACCGACAGAGTTCAGCCACAGCTAAAGCGACCAAATAAGCTGGACGTCATTTGCAGATGTTAAATGATAAAGTTCCTGAGAACAGTGCATGTTTTGTCTTTTTGCATGTTCTTGCTAGCCCTTTTTAAAATGCTGCCTTTGAGCCTGTTCCAAAGACTTCCATCCGCTAGGACTCCCCTAATGAGTACTTACATGGCTCACTCAACTTCCTGCAGCCAAAAATTCCCTAAGTGCATATATCCGAACTTGCTATTCTGTGAAGTTTCATAAATCTCAAAGAATGCGGGATGTTTAAACAGTGTTACATAGTTTTCCTTGATGCCAGAGCACAGTCCTACTTTTAATTTTTCCAAGTTTTGAAATTGGCATAAAACTAATGACTAACATAAATGCATTAGCAGACCTATTTTTCGGAATCCAATAATTTGGACTTGAGCGATATTTTGGAGTTCATTCAAGAACCGTAACGTGCCCCATATGAACATGCACATTTTCACAACTGATATTTCACTCTATGGTGTCCAAAAGTTAAAACTGTTGGGACCAAATTTGGCACGAGCAATACGGCAGAGATCGATCATTTTTTAGCCTAAGGCTCGTTCTTTCTGCATGACATAAACGCAAGGGGGCATATTTGTCAGAAACAGGCAGTTTTGCGCGGCCGTGAAAGCTAGGTGAAGCAGTCATTCGGACAGCCTAGTCGCCATAGCTCCGACATAGTCATTTGAGGCAGCGGCAGTAAGGAAACACTCGCCATCATAATCACGGTAGGCTACAAAGAGCGCGCAATCAGACCAAAAATAGAACATGAGCATCATCCGCCGCGGCTCGCTCAAATGGACTGTGCTAACTTTTTCCCCATGAATTTTATCTCGCAGTTTTTGCTATTGGCATTACTCATCGAAACTGAATGCTATTGCTCTGCACAGCCCGTGCATACACTCGCAGCATGAGCATGATCTGCAGCTGCGTCACAGTACTTCGTGAAGTGGCATGAACATGATGAAAGCATGACTGGCCGAGATATTCTAACTGGAGGGTTGTAATGGCTACCGTTTTGCACGATCCACTTCTGCGGGGCACCACAGCACACGTGGTGACTTCTTTGAGATAGTTGCATGCTTCTCGGCAACGCACATACCTGCCCCGTCGGCAACATCCAGCGCACGTGCACTGGCGGCTGGGCCTGCCATATTAGATCGCGCTAGCAAGAGTGCAGCGCACGGATGCAGATCAGAGTAGCAGATCGCGCTATGTTATAACGACTGACTACCTATTATCAACATATGAACGAAGCATCGACATCAGGGACGGTGAAGTTCATGACTTGTAAAGGTGACTTTTCTCAAAAAAGTGATTAAGTTTATGAATTTTGCGGACTGTTCGATTATTCGAACCATTTCCCAGGTCCCACTGAGCGCGAAAAACAGTCGGCTAATGTATTAAAAATTAGTATGATGCAGAAAAGGATTCTCATACTACTTGACTTTCAATCCCAAGAGGTAAATACCTTATCTTTTGGCACAAATTGCAGCAGGCTGTACATATATGTTCATACAGAAGCCTAGTGAAATCATTTTACACACCATGATACCTGTGTAGCCTGTGCACGTCTATCACATCTTACAGCCGACAAAATAGAGAAACCATCTATACATATTTGACTGCCCAAACGAATAAACTTGATAGTAATTTAGTTTAACGTGTAATATGACATTGTAATTATGATACCAGCTATTGTTTGATGACAGTCTATTTCTTTATCTTCAAAGGAGAGCACATTACTGAATACACGAGAAATATTAGTCTCTTTTACAGAGAAGTTATGCACTGCAAAGTCGGAAGCCTGCCTTTATTAGGCATCAATGAGTAGCAAGCAGATTACTGTGTAGCTGAAACACAGAAAAGAATCATTTACTACAAATGACACTATGAAGGCGTAAACCAGATTTCAACATTTTTCACCTATTAAGCAGATCCAAAAGGCTCCCAAGATGCCTTCAGTTCACAAAAATTTTCTACTGGAACTGAGGCTTACAAACAGAATGCTGGAAGTAATAGCATTAGGTACATTCAGGTGCAGTCAAACCCACTTATAACAATATTGCTTAGAACAATATATTGAATATAACAATGAACTAACGCAGCACCGTCCGAGTCTGCTATGTTAAAATAAACTGGTTATAACAATGCTGTGTAGCAAATCAGTTAAAATCATTAAATATGGTCACTAGGAACCAACAGTAAGAGAGACAAAAACAAATGCTACAACCTCACGAATTCTTCCCTTTCTGCCATTACCATTTCTCAGTCCTGCAAGCTCATCGAATTTTGCGTCGTTTCTTGTCGAAAGAGGGCTTCGTTCAGAATGCAAGTGATGTGAATGTTCGCAAAGCTCCTAATTACGTAATGATAACTGTGGCGTGTCGAGACTTGAATTCTTGCATGTTGACGGTGCATAAAGATGATAAGGGGCTGTGCAAAAGACTCCTTACAGAGTCCCCTCGGAACTTCACTTTTGCTAGACTGACAGTCAAAGCAGACTCAATATATTCTCTGTAGTTCGCCATTCCTTTCTTTTTTTTTTTCAGCATAACCTGGTTATAACAATGATATTTCATTGGCACTTCAGTATTGTTACAGACCTTATGCAAAATTGCTGTCATCTGTCAGACCTTCAGCGAACCACGCCACGCGACGCCATAAAAAGGGTTGAGTGAGTCAGCTGCACTGCTGCGGCTACTGGCGTCACACTAGCTGCATCTGTTTTGTGCTACGGTTTTCATGTTATTTTCTTGCATTCAGAGCAAAAAATTACAGAAGAATGAACAATGGGCTTGTACATGCTGCCTACGTTCCCATAAGTGGTACTGCAGAGTCAAAAAACCTTGCAAACTGCAACATAGCGTAACTACAGAAGGCGAAACCCGCGTTGCCACTTCCAATTTCCCTCTCTGCCCTGGCGGATTCCAAACACACTGCTATAATACGCCTCCATGAATGAGCTTGATAATGCTTCCGGGTTTAAAACACGTCTGCGATGCAATTACATTGAGTTGGCCATTGCAGGAGGCTTTCGAGTAAAGTGCGGGCCAGGATCAGCGCAGGCCTCAACCGTTGACATTCCATAGTATGTTGTTTGAACACACATACATGAAGGGGCTTGATATTGTCTTTTTTTTTTAAATGTAGAAGCAGTGCCTATTAATCACCTTGCTGCGATGGGCCTGAAAGCGTTCACAATACAGCTCGCACAGTACTGTTAACATGCCCTCTCTAGACATTTAGAGGCACATATCTCATTAGCGTGTAAACAAGCAAACAACTCTCAACAACATGAATTTGCCAATGAAATGCAAAAGGTTAACAACGTGATTCAGCGCGCACTGACCCTTCTCAGGTAGCTCGATCCTGTCACAGTCATAAATAATCAGGGCTCCATTTAGTGAACAATCGATACATAAGCAGATGCATTATCGATAGAAAATCAATACCTTAGCCTGCTTAGTCACATCGCCGGCCATATACACAGACGCAATCTCAAGTGTGAACGTGTATTCGAGCAATGCATTGTGGAATAAAATTTAGCATTCGAATTAAAGAGAAGTCTGGCACCTTTGAAGCCCTGAAACGTTTTTTTATCTCCATAGCTGAGAATATACATATGTAAAAAATCTCTAGACCGCATGTACGCATCTCACAGTAAATTCTGGGATGAGTTGTTGCTCTTGATTTGTTAGGTTTCTTGCAACATTTCTGCAGGCATTTTACACGAAAAGGCTATAAGAAATCCTTTTACAAAAAAACGTAACACACTGTGTGCAATCAGACTAAATAATGCACCAGTTTACAATTTAGGCATGGCGTTGAATGCAAGAGCGCCTACCGCACGACCATGGACAGCAGATTAACACAAGCCAAAAGACCAAAAAAAAATCTCAATGGGTATAACTTGCTGCTTCTTTTCTTCGCAACATTATTTTTGTTTTGCACACAGCAAGGGACACAACAATATGCTGGCATTATCAGTTACAATGAGCATTAACTAAGAGACCACGCAACCGCCTATACTATTCTGCTTACCAGTCCTTGGTTCAGATAAACATGGCGGAAACATGCGCGCCGGGTCGCAAGATGGCAGCACTTTTGCATAAGGTCTGTAAGTGGGTTTGACTGGAGCATCATGTTTAAATCTTAACAAAACGTCCTTTCAAAGCATTGCTCAACCACGCAGTGATGGCACACGTATTTCACACTATCCTGCCTTCTGTCCACAAAAATCCTATAACCTTCGGCAATATTCCCCAATGTCATTGCAAAAAAGAACAAAAAAAAAGGGGGGGGGGGATTCCAATCGCAGAACCAGAGGAGCAATTCAACCACTCCAGGGAAAAGCCGTGGCTAATATACCACACACATAACTACTGGCCTGTTCAGCACAATATGTTGCAACTTTGTCTTCCAAAATGACTTAGGACCCTGCCATCTTGTAAAGGACACATTACAAGCCAACTTGTGTTGCCTATGTGCATTCGTGCCCTAGCCTTATGTGCATAAGTTTTGGTTTTGCTCTATAGAAGCGGTCTCAAACTCCTGACGCGGACCGCATTGAGAAAATTCCGTCCTTTGCAGGCCAGGAAGTGGAAAACGATTAAAAATAAAACTAAAAACAATAAATAATAAAATAAATAAAGATCAGCATAATCACTTTATTCCCAAACCACATTCTCCCATTCTTCAAGGAAAAACAAAAGCGGTGCATGCTACCTTCTACCTTAACGGCGGCCACTTTAAGAAGGCTTGGGGAGAGCTGCCGTGTGTGTACAATGAGCACTACCACTGTCACTTACCCACAAAAGAAAAAAATAGATTATGTATATGGCGAGGACGGGTTGTCCAGTACCTTGCTCTTGAAGGCAGCTAATGTCTGTCCAAAGTTCATGCAGACTAAGGAATCAGTACCTCTCTCCTTCTCAAGAAAATGTGTACAGTCCAAGGACGAGACGTTTCAGCTGATCTTAGTCCTAAAATGAATTTGGTGGTAAATCTGACTCGTGACGCTGGCATGAGCTTTAGTAACAAGGAATTAAACTTTTGGAGCCTTAAAGTATTATGCGGTGCGCCGCACCACATAGCATACAGCCTCCAGACCGCGTGTTGACCACTAGTTTATAGTTTAATATCCCAAAGCAATACCGGCCATGAGGGACAACATAGTGGATGACTCCGGATTAATTCTGACCACCTGAGGATTTTTAACATGCACTGACGTCACACAGTACACAGTCCATTAAAATGCTGCCATCATGATGCCTATAAATATCTCCAAACTTCCAAAAGAAGATGATTAATGAATGCAGTACATGCAGTGGCATAGAATGAGCACAGGCACACGGAAATGTATTTTGAAAACTGCAGCAAGAGCAAAACAGGTGCGTTGTGCTCGAAATATATGGGTTGACACAGGTTTACGTGGTTCTGTGCTTAAACAGTAACCAGTCACCGCCTGACTTTTTTGCGAAAATAGCGCAGATATTCTGAAGAGTATGAAAACGTTCACTAAAAAATCTCTTTGCTGCAAAAAACTTGTTCAACAGAAGCAGTCTCCAACTTTGCTATTTCCTGCATTCCATCTCTGGGCAATATCAGATTGTGATTAAGCCAGAGTCCTGTCTGTCACATCTGCACCAGCTCTCATATCACCAAAATCACACTATATAAAAGGGCCACACACCACGCTGTAAACATATCAAAACAGACACCCCTTGCCACTCTGCCCACAAGGCGAATCAAGAACATTGTTTCCTAAAAACGCAAAGGCGGACATCAAGCAAACCCAAGAAAAATGAGGTGAAGTGAGCCCCTCCAGCTGCGTCACCAAGCACCCCTACACCACAAGGCAGCTAGGACGCTACCGCCTTCTCTCTTTCAATGCCAATTGTAGGCCATCTTAATCCATGTTACTACAACTGAGCCACTTTTGCAGCTTCTCACACAGAGTCACTGGCAATCGTGAGAACCATACTGTAGTAAAGTCTTGCTTCCATAGCAAAACGGTGCTGAGAGATGCGGGGTAGCCTTGCTCCCAAGACATTTTTTGTCTCGTTTTACTCGTAGCTTACCTCTATTCAACTTAAGGAGGGAAGCATTTAAATCGTAACTATTTTTTCCCAGCTTTCACTGTAAGAAGGATGGAGAATTTAGCAAGTTGGTATTGGTTCATATTGGAAAGGTACAGCGCAAAAAGACAAGACAAAAAGGAACATGACTGACACATGTGTGCTGACTCGCAACTAAATTTTATTGTAAAGCAACACATCTTTAAAGACCTCCTCAATGCTTACAAACAAAACTATCGAAGTGGCGTTGCAGTTGTTTGCAATCCCACTGCAGGCAAAAAGCATGGGAGCGGCACTGTGGCCAAGCTTGTCAAGAACGTGTTATTGTAGTGTGCAGGCACCCTTTTGACAGATGAAATAAACAAGTGATCAGTAGGTTTACATGAGCCCCAGAAAAGTAGAGTAAGTCCCCTTCTAGAGGGAAAGGGCAAAATGCAGAGGAAGAGAGTAAGACACCAGTCACACGTGTCCCATTCAAAACTCGCTCTTTCTCTCAAATAATCGACCCTCCCCGCATTCTGTAGAGTTCATTACACAAGGCTGTGCGAGTATTTCTTGAGCCTCAGAGGTAAGGACAAAAGCGATACATGAAAAAAACTCCACGTGCATGGCATGCGACGCCCGATCCCGCACGCAGTACCAGATTGAGAGTGGGTTTATAGTGCACAAGCAACATGTTACTGCCCTATTATCTATTTGCTATTTTCCTCCAGTAAATCAACTGTGGAACGCGTCGAGAATTGCAAAGCTTCGGGTGCTTACAACTACTTTCAGTCGAGTAAGTAGACGGTGATGTTACTCGCTCGTAAACAGCGCACGCAAACCATATACAAAGTAATCCGCTCGCAACATTACTGCATTCTCGGATGATTCTTCACACCGAGCGGCAAATAAATGTTTTTCGTAAGCATGAAGTCGCTCGCTAGTTTCGAGCAGCTTTTAGATAAGCATGGTAACAGTAGCAAGGGCATTGCACCTTGGCACTGCACAAATTTGGTTATCTGTGCGTTATTTGTTAAAATCTCCATGCCGCAAGCTTGTATCTGCCCTGTACGTGGGCAACTGTTGGCGTTAACTTTTGTAATTTCATCATGTAATTTCATCATGAAAATTCACGCTTTTAGCTTGCATTAAAATTACAAGCTGCGGCAGTCATGGTGGTTCCGTAGCTAGGGCGACCAGTACAGTCCTGGCCACCGTAACCGCATTTACATGTAGGATAAACACAGAATGCCACAGTGCGCCATGCAGTACGTATATGGAAAATGTAAAGATCATCAGAGAGTTTGGATCCAGAGATGTCGCTCGGCGATACTGAAACTCACATTGCATTCACAATTAGCCGCTTTGAATACAACTAAACCGCTCGGTATAAAAAAAAAAGAAAATGCAGCTCCAATTGAGCAAATCAGCGGCTGTCAACGCGCATGTCGCAGTGGCAATCTTCATCACGGAATAGGTTAAAATAATTTGAGGTGAACACAGCGAAAGCTAGCCATGCAGCATAACCACGAAGGATTTCAAAACAGATCACTCACGCAGCAGCTCACTGCGCATTCATAGAATTACCAAAAGGAAAGAAAAAAATCAAACGTGTTTGAGGAATTATTCACATGGGTAAACACATCTATGCATGCTCCAACAAAGAAACAAGCCTACGCATCACAATATACTAGCCTTTGAGCAGCTAAACAAGTGTTTGCCGCATATCCAATGAGCCGACGTCGACATCTGGCCTTGGTGCTTCACTGAGGCAGCCCACTATTTACGGCAACGCCAAGAAACCCGTGCAAGCTTATTAAACTTCCCTTTCTGTGCCTTTCGGCACATGTCACAGTGACGCAACCGGTCAGCATGGTGCCGTTTTATTTTTAGCAACAGCAAAACGACTCCGCATTATGGTAGGCAAAAGCGACTGAAATGTTTTGCCTACCGCGCGAAAGTCACCAAAGACGACAGCGCCAACCGCAACTTTGTGATGTAGCCAGGGTGAAGGAGGTATGTACAATTCTTTCAAGTGATAACCAGGAGCCCAGAGCACTTGCGCAAAGCACATTGCAAGAAGTACAAAACCTGAGTCACCATCATCATCAGCCTGACTGTACCCACCGCAGGGCAAAGGCCTCTCCCATATTCCTCCAAATAACCCACCCGGTCCTGTGCTAGCTGCATCCACTTGACCCCTGCGAACTTCTTAACCTCACCCGCCCACTTAACTTTCTGCTGCTCCCTGCAACACTTTCCTTCCCTTGGAATCCAGTTTGTTACCCTAAACAACCACTGGTTATCCTCTCTTTGCACTACATGTCCTACCCATGTCCATTTCTTCTTCTTGATTTCCACTTGAATGTCAGTGGTTTCAGTTATTTCTCTGACTCACTCTGCCCATTTCCTATCTCTTAGTGTTACCCTTACCATTTTTCGTTCCATAGCCCTTTGCATTGTCCTCAACCTTTTTCGTTAGCCTCCAGTTTTCAGCTCTGTAGGTGAGTACAGGTAAGATGCAACTGCGGTTATTACCTGTCCTAAGTAGATAAGTCACCATCACTGGAAGGTAACACCCAAAAAATGATTTCCTCTCCTCTCTCCTGATAAATTAAGGACAAGATAATGAATTACTGAGAAACGACACCAGCAACACCACCATGATAAAACAATGAGAGCTAATGGAGGCCTACTTCATCCGAAAAAAGACAATCTGAATGTGTAAATTAGCCTTCGGTTATGCTAGTCAATAAAGAGGTGTCATAGCGCGCGGCGGCGGACACGGCAAAGGCGCACGCTGATGCGCTCTAAGAGCAGCTCATCGCAAACACCTCCCTTTGTGGCGTCGTCGCGTTCCCTCAATGAACTATGCACCACAGAAGGTGGCCCTATCCTCGCAACGAGCAGTGGTTTGAAGACACGCTTTCGAACTTAGAAGACCAGCATTTTTGACAGGCATTCTGTGTTGGACCTGCAACCTTTCGGTACCTTGTAGACCGATGCCAGCCGGCAATGCAGCGTGAATATGCGGCCCTCGTACACGGCCCGTTCCTCCCGACACCTCGGAGAGCTGAAAGGTGGTCCTCCCACAAGCTGATAAGGGCCCAGATTTCGCACTCTGGCCAATGCGCACGTGGTCTTCTGGCCGCATTTTTCTACGCGCACTTTTGCATGCCCGCCTGAGAGGCCTGAATTTCATCAACCGGCTCCATTGACATTTGGCCGAAAATTAAAATGCATAAAAAAAAATAAAACAGCTGAATAAAGTGAGGCGACAGGCAATAGTAAATAGCGAGCAAACACAACAAAACGACAAATGCTGGCACAAGCAAAAAGCAGCGAAGAAAGAACACCAAAGAAAGAACACTGCACTAAACGCACATCTTCTAGTTGACCCTAGCACTTCACAACAAAGATGCGGCTGCTGAAAACGGTTGAAGTCTACTATCAACACTCGAGATTTTTAAAGTTCATTGCAATGCAAAGTTAACGCCTAAATAGAATCATTTAGGCTTAAATATAATACTAAAAAGTATGTTTGTGTCAACATTATTTTTTTTTATTTGGGCCCGCTCGATGGCGCTCAGGTTTGGGCTGCTCCTTTAAGCAGCTAAAGGCCGCTAACGACCGCCGTTCCCGCTACGGGCCTTTCTCGCAACGGCCTCAAGACTTTGCCATGCAGCTGCGCGTCAACTGCCTTCGGAGCAAAGAACCTTAATTCTCAAGGCCTTACAAGTGTTCGTGTGACAGGGGTATTAGTCCTTGTCAAGTGTCATGCCAGTGCGGTTGCCATGGAGACTGCCGCCACTAGCTAGTGGTAGACAGTGACCGATAATGACAGTGGTAGTTAGTGATAGTGATGATGATAATGGCAGCGATGACTATGATGTCACAACCTGGTGACGTCATGACCAGATGTGATGTCATATTCGGTCATGACGTCACTACTGGTCATGACGTCACCCAGGCGATTTATGCATATACGAAGTTGATCCCGCCATGTGTCTGATCCAAGCGTCCGTGCGGCGCCTTTCATTTGATGCTTCCTCGAACGCTGCACCACACAGCATACAGAAGCAGACGCAGAACAGCAGGCATCAGCACGTTTCAAATTACAGGAAAGAAAAGGCACAGTATCTGTCACAATTCTCCGCGGACACCTTAACCAAGCCGTAAGGAACAGGAGGAAGGTGGGAGTGAAAAGAAAAAAATAGGGGGAGGGGGCTTCGGACCCCGCGCAATAAATGTTTTCGCCTCATTGCAGTTTAGCAGTCCATACTGCCCCTAGAATTTTTCAGTAATCCTTCCTACTTGCCTTTCCGCAGTCAATCTTCCTCAAAATAATGCAACGGTACCATCTGTTGTCTTCAGAAAAGATTGCGGCATACACCTACAAGAGACCAAAAAGAAATTTCACTTCATGAGAAATTCATAAACTGAATGAAGAAAGTGAAAAGTACCACACCTAACATTATACAGTGAATTCTTATTGATACGATTGCACTTAATATGATTTTTTGAATAATACTAATTCTTTAACGCACTTTCGTACGGCTAATACAACTGTATTGGCTCAGGGGTTTGGATAATATTGATATGTGACAAAGTACGAGACATTGTTTAGCCTGCTTAAATTTTTGGCAGACTTGAAGTACCCAACCGACAGTAGAGTAATCCGTGCAGAAGAGGATGTTGAACGCGTTATCCGCGATACCCTTGAGAATGTGCCCTACCTTTTCACATTACGGCATGGAGCTGTTCATCTTGCGACATAACGCGGGCACGTCTTGAATGTAGGTAAGACAGAACTCCGTGGGGGATTGGACGCGAGACGAAAGTTCAGTTTTGGCTGTGAAAGCCCATCCAATGGGCTTCCTGAACAAGTCCTGAAGCTTTTGCTGGCAAATTTCCCATGTCACTAGCTCTTGTTCATGATTTTGGAATTACGTGCGAGCTGTTCCCACGAAATAGAAAACGAGATTAGCCAGCATGATGGTCGCGTCCCACTGACTGCTCCTGCTACAGCACTCGTACTCATCCAGCCAATCGTCAATGTCTGGCTTGTCTTCGCATTAAAGATAGGAGGGTGGCGGATGTTCACAAGTACGACTGGCTGAGCTGATGTTGCTGCAGTGGTAGGGTCTGCTTCAGAGGTGATAGTGGCCGTTGTTAATGTGATTCCAGGTAGGTAGCGGCCACTGCGCAAATTCAACTTTAGCAGGGTAAATAGGCTTATCTGTGTGCACGGGGATCTTTAGTCACCTCCACCAAGATGATACGTGGCAAGGTTAGTCCAAGAGTCACAATAGCTGATGACTTGCGTGAATGTACCTGCACCCCTCAGCACCAACCAGAGCTACCACTTCGTCTTCAGTCTCTGTTGTCGATCGTAGTTTTCTGCCTTCTGCAATGTAGCAATATGTAACAATGCGGTCACTAAAACATTCGAAAATCTCTAGTGGTTCTGAGTTCCATGCCAAGAGACGAGATTTCTAGCGGGAATCAATAGTAGCTGCAGATGAAAGCGGAACTTCAGATTTTATGCCAGCTAAAGTGGTAGTGGGGCGGCCTCTAGGAGCAACGTTCGCAGACTGCACGATAATCATGATGACGATCGACTGCTGTTGTTTCTGCCATCTATCCCAGGGCAGAGTAACCATGTTAGAATCACATGGCTAAGAAGCAGCAATTGGTCCATGTGCTGACGACGAGGTACACAGCGTAGGCAGGCCATCGCTGTAATCAGTGCCATGTGTTTGTTGGTTCCTACATTCAGCTTAGGTTTCTTTGTACTTGCGGTTCTTTTGCTTTGGTGAAGTGCTTCACTCATGCGTTTCACCAGGTCTAGGAAACAGAAAGCGTTGCCACTAAAATAGAAACTCAACACCTTTCAAAAACAAAAATTCGTGGAAGAAGCGTGCGAACCTGGCATGCGAACTCTGTTTGCCAGTCTTCAAACTGAATACTATCGCCGGTAAGTGAATGGAAATTCTGAAGGACACCCAAGTTTTCGGCGCCGGTTGAAACAAACAAGGAGCGCGTAGCATGGCGAAATGGAAGAGATTCTCCTGGCATGATTCAAGGCAATGGGCGTGAACACTGAAGGCACCGTTGTTCACGAGAAAGTGGCATGATTCAAGGCAATGGGCGTGAACACTGAAGGCACCGTTGTTCACGAGAAAGTGGATGAGATTGTGCGCTTTTTGGGCATCAATGATTTCAAGGCATCTAGCGGGTGGCTCCACCGTTTCAAAACACGGCATGGCCTGTTGCACAAGACCATTTCTTGCGAAGCGAAGTATGCTGATGAAAATGAGGTCGCCAACTGGCTCTCAGCTCTGCCGGCGGCGATTTCAGAGTACCAACCAAAGTACGTCCTCAATACAGATGAAGCTGGATTGTTCATCAACCTTAAGCCTGAAAAAGTCTCGGCATGAAAGGTGAGACATGTAAGAAGGCAAAAAAAAGAACAAAAAAAGAGTGACTGTATTGTTGTGCTGCAATGCAGACAGGACTGAAAAGCTTAAGCTTACAGTGAGTGGAAAGTTTTGCAAGCCATGCTGCTTCTCCTGTAAACCGTGCCTTGCTGACATTTACAAGGCAAATAGGAAGGCATGGATGACCAGAGCCTTTTTCACAGAGTTCCGCACCCTTCTGCATGCTGGATGCGTGCCGAGAACCGTAAAATTCCTTTTCTCGACAATTTTGCTGCGCACCCTGCTGATACTTCATGACTGAAGAATGCGAAAGTTATTCTCTTGCCGCCCAACTGCACCAATCGCTTACAACCCCTTGAAGAAATTTTTAAGAGTTTATATTAGTGCGACATTTCTTCACATAAATCGACCGGATAGACGAAAGCTTGAAGGTGGACCTTCTTGATGCCATTCATTTTCTGGCTATGTCATGAGATCGTGTCAAACCGGAAACAATTGCCAATTGCTTCAAGAAGTGTGGCTTTTTCTGTGCAGCTGGCGATGCCGTGGAAAACGAGACGACGGCACAGACACTGACATGTCAGATTGTGATGATTTCAACGTAGACGTGTCTCCAGAAGAATCTATTGGCAGACGACTAACTAGTGACATACGAATTACGCAGTATTTAAGATATCACAGCTGATGTTACCGTTGAAGAGGAGAGCGATGAGGACGATCACAACCAAGATGCCGGTGACTGTAGCAGTGATCATTTACCGTTGTTTACTAATGGCGCGCTCAAAGCTTTGGATGCGCTTTGTGGCATTGTCGCACGTGCAGGACTGAGGGATGAAACTGCGACTCGCTTTTATGAGTTTCAGAAGAGCTTGCTGCAGGGCACCAAAAAAAAAAAAAAATCCAGTGCAAAGTGATTGATTTTAGAGTGCTTTAATAAAAGCAAGTTTTGTGCCATGTATGTATGTATTTGTAGTCTTTTGGAGCCTGTTTGGATATAATTTTCAGATAATATATTTTTATTTTCAATGCCCGTGAGAATCGTAACGAGATTCCATTGCAGCTGTTTTATGCACAACCTTCATGTAGCTGGAGCAACTTAGGAAACGCTTGTATGCTCTAACACTTGCACTCATTGTCCACCATGTGCATGCAAGCAGTGGCTGGGCTATGTGCATCACTTGCTGAGCAACTTGAACCATGACAGTATTGAGTTCATTGCATAAAAGTAACTAATGCAGTCATTATCGATGTCCATCGAAAATAATCCCAAAATAGAAATAGGTTGGTTGCTTTATGGGGTTTAATGCCCCAAAGAGACTCAGGCTATGAGAGACGCTGTAGTAGAGACCCCATAGTAGAAATAATTCTATAAAATATCTAATAGTGCAATGTCTAGACTTGGGGATAGAACCTAGGTCCTCTGCGTGCTAGACAGATGCTACCCATTGCCCACAAAGGCTCGCTGTAAGACTGTATTAGGGGGCTTACATGATCCTAGTACAGTCGAACCCGGATATATCGAATTCGAAGGGGGTCGCGAAATAGTTCGATATATCGATAATTCGATATACAGAAATCGGCTTGTGACGGCACTTACGATGCGAAAAAATGACACCGTATTTGTCGCGTAATCAACCCACTCGCATAATGAACCCACCCTCCACTTTTGCACCCGAGAACCTGAAAAAAAAAAAACTCCGCGTGGTGCGGAGTTCGATATATCGAACGACCGGTGAAATTGAGTTCGATATGTGACGCGGCTTTCCTATACTTTTACATGGGATTTTCAAGGCGATATTCCGAGAGTTCGATATAACCAAAATTCGATATATCCAGGTTCGATATAACCGGGTTCGACTGCATATGTACAAACACTGCAGTAACGTTTAATGTCATGTACTGTAATTCGTGTATGACTGCGTAGAAAAGGCAGTATCCCAATACCCTGTTGAAGTGAAGCCTACCCAACCTCAGTTTTTTTCATTCATGCAGTGGAACAGCCCTTAGTGCTCTTGATTTTACAAAAAAAGAAACTATAAGCTTTTGATTAATAAATTTTATAGTTTTATGGTTTTTGAGATTTCAAGAGTCATGAAATTGGTGCACCAAATGTATCAACGACAGCCAGTACTCCTCAAGCTAAAGAAAAACCATATTGCTAAATATCTTAGGTCCAAAAGGCCCCTTCCAAATTTTCACAACAATGAGTGAGTTAAGAAAGTTTCATTGCGCACCGGAGTGGAAGAAGGCACAAGCATTTCAGAGCACCTCGGAGAGCAGTAATAATGCCTTTTTCTAGCAATAGGACGACTTTTGGAGCACGTTTACAGGGTCGTATGACCTTTGATAACTGCTGCTTTCTAATCCCGACATACGAAATCCTCAACATGATTCCTTTTTATATAATGTTCAATGCTTTTCCCAGCAACACACGCATCTCTGAAAAGGTGATAAACGGCCAAAACATGTAAAGATGTTTAAAACAACACAGGCTGACCTAAGCAACAATTCAGAACAGACTAGCAGCAAGTAGAACGCTTGCTTGTGCATTTGATAAGTGAACATCAAGCTTGAAATTAAGCTTTCGCTTATTTCATATATTCAAACACAGTCTCTCCCACTTTGACGCGCTCAAGCAGTGCCACTAGTTTGGAGGTCACATCAATATTTCCCAGCTATCTTGTGCACATCCTTTTTGATCCTATGCCTGTGCTAATAAACTCCTGAGCACTGGTCAGTAGTGCCTTCACAGAGGATAGATGATCCTGAATGGTAGCCTTTTCATCCTTCAGCTTATTTACTTCACTTCCTTCTGCCAGTAGCTTTCTGGACTGATGCTGGGGCTGCTATTTTAATACAAATTTAATGTCATTTCCATTGAATGAGATTCATTCAAAATGACATTTGTTTTCTGCCACACGAGAAAATGTAATGACATGATAAAATGGCATAAGATATCGAATGGGATTGAGGAACTCATTCGAATGAGATCAACGATGACGTGTTATCTCGACACGATTCTGTGAGAATAAACATCGAAAATAAACTGCAAAAGTGCCACAGGCATTATAATACCACCGTGCATCAATAATTTTGTAACTAGTCATTAAATTAAGTGAAACATGCCAAAAGCATTACGAAAAAAAAAGACTGCAATCCTCGCTACCAGCCAACCCACAGCCATCGCACTCAGCCTGCCGCAGTCCATCGACACGGTTTGGTGGATCTCTTTTGCCATCGTAAGAAAAACATGTTAAAATCTGTTGATCTTAAATAATAAGCGCTTGGATAAATTAATCTGAAAAAAATAATAAGTAACCAGAGAGATTTTCATCTCACAGCCCCGTAGCAGCTGCAGTGCTGGTGTGAGGCGGCCCATCCGATCTCATGCTGTAGCTCCGCTACTAATGTCTCGCCAAATGAAATTTCCAAAGCATCGCCCGCTGCGGCTTCGATATGAAACCGTTTAGGCCTAGCGAAGACTAGAGTGTAGCGCACAGCCGAGCGCCGTTGTATGGCGCTCTCACCGGCAGCACCGTTGCGATAAGCTCGCAGCGTCCAGTGTTGCAAGCGTTGCGATTTTGTAGTCTGCATTTTTGAGGAGGCTGGAGTCCGACATTTTTCAACAAGCATTTGCCCCAAACAAACAATCTTGTGAAGACTGGATTCTCGGGCAATACTCAAAGGTGCTATAAAATCGCCGTCGGTCAATACACCAGACACTGCCTATTTTATGTGTTGCTCTTGGCACTTGGATTAGCGTGCAAAGTGTATGTTTTTGAAACAACTCGTGCTTTTTTGCCCACACTGGCGCCAATGCGCACAGCTTCCCTATCCTATCGTAAACAATTGCCACCGACATAGCTGCTAACTTCGTAATGGCTAGTTGTAATCAACAGGTTAGTTAAGAGGCATGCAAGACATGATAATGAATTTAAAGGCTCCCTACGTTCACAGCACAGTCATTTTCTAGCATTTCTGCATCCAATACAATTGCCATCATTTGCAAATTACATTACTTTTGCTCATGTACCAACGCGTCGAAAAAAATTACATTAAACATAACAAATGTCATTCGATAGGAATTACATTAATTTTCCCATGTGGCAGGGGTATACATCTTGACAACAAACTTGAATGGCTTTTAGACACTCCTGATACAGCTTCTAGTGACTGGTACCTTTGGCACAGCACCCAACGTTTCAAGAGTAGGCCTGACAGGTTTGTCATTGACAAAGAGGCTCGACGGTGAATTACTTGCTTGTTTTCATAGCAAAAGGATTAGAACCAATTGGTTTTTGCAGCTAGACGAGTTTCCTAATGGCTCACGGTAGTTTGTGCTGTCTCCTCTCTCCAACAGGGATTCAAAAGGCTTGAAGAAGGTAGTATGTCACATGAACAGTGCATTTTTTCACATTCAGTTACCTCCAATCGTTTGTGGCGCATACTAAATTTACTTGCAAACGAGTACTTCTAAAACAGCTGATAGCGGAATAATTTTTAGCTTTATAACAAACTTTATTGTGCACATGTATATCAGCCAAATTTTTTCATTTCAATTACACAGCAAAAATAGATTTCAATATTTAAAACTTTTTTTTCTGTAAAAAAAGGAGACCAATCTAGGTGTCCTGTGCTGTACATTTATTACAAAACAGCCAAGTGACATGCATTTACTACTACTATATGCATGGCATGCACTAGACACAAAACAAATAGCAGTGGCAAACAAAGCATCACAACACAACACAGAAGACCTTTTCAATCATTCAAAACAAAGAACTATAGATACCTTGTCCAGTTCAGGGTCTGGCTCTCGAGCGGCTGTCGGGCAAAATTCAGCCAATTTAGCTGAGAGTTCAACAGCTTCCTCAAGATCTGAGAGCTGCTGTCCAAAAAAGGATGTTAAATCCTGAACAAAAGATACCAGTAGCTTTACTTTTTCGTCACCCTGCAAGCCAAAGAAAAAGACGAGCACTTGCAGCCAGATACACAGAAAATTATTACCATGCTGAAAATGGCCATTACTAATCTCTCACAGCTGCAGAAAAATGAACAGAATTACTTCAAGTGGGACACATCAAGTACCTACTGGCCACACCAGCGAACATCCACAGCCAAGAAGCTCACAGTAGACGGTAAATACTTTTCCTTGTTTTCCAGTACATACTTTTCCGTGCAGACGATAAATCGCAACTGCTGGTTCCCGCCATCAGTGCTTCTGCACAGGACAGCAACATGGAGCTGGTCACATTTTCCACCTGTGCCCTGTGTGAGCTTCCAAGGCAGACCCAAGGCTATGTCCTTTGTTGGCATCATATGTGCAAAAATAACTTGTGTTGGCTGAAGACATGAACTCAAATCCTGGCCTCGACCTGGCTCAACTGATGAAACAATTTTCAGAAATGGCTATGAATCTCTAAAACCGAACACTTTCTACTCATGCAAAATTAGAAAGCTTTGCTGTCCTTCAATATAAGGTCCAAAGCTATTTAAATGAGGTAGCCAGCCTACAAAACGTGGTTTCCTAACAAGTCCGAGCCTGCAACAACTGAAAGGATATACAAGCTAACAAAACCAAGAAAGAAAAAAAATAAACTCATCGAAACAGGTCCACAGGATCCCATGGTAAAAAAATATTTTGGGAACAATGAAGCATCACATTTAAAAGTGTGACTCTACCGTGGTGATAGCTCCTGTCTGTGGATCCTCGTGTGGATCTTTGGGGATCCTCGTTCACATGCATGCACATTGCTACTCGCATAACCACTAATCTCAATCTGTGCATCTGTTACCTCACACATTAGACCTAAGCAGTTGCCAGCTAAAACATTATACGAACAGCCATCCAACATAGATATAAAACACCACTGTAACTAAGCAGTATGATTATGCCTGCTTGGCCTGAGGTTCGTGACTCTGGCTAGGAACCCAAAGGTCCTGGTAGATTTGATTCCTATCTCACCCAGTCATGTCAGAGCAGCTACCTGAATTGGCAGCTCCTGCCAATTCAGCCATGCCATATGGTCTTGTGAGGTCACACAACCTGCCGCTTAATCAGTGCCAGGCCATGCCTCTTGCCAACTACCACCTGCCAAAGGCTTGTCTACAATTTTTCACTCACCATGCTGCCGCCTTCACCAGGTGACGTCTTTCATTCTTTTTTTGTTCAAACTGCCACTATGCATATATACTATCAAATAATGCTTTCTAGAATGCGTAGTATTATCTCGTCATATTGTCACATTAGGCGGTGCATACGCATAAGGAAAGAAGAAGACTTTCGTGAGTTTGAGAGAAGACGACGTTCAACAGCGTCGGCTGGTGACTGCAGAAAACGTCTGTTTGAAAGCCTTGTCTTCCGTGTCCGCCCTCTGCTACAAGCTAAACTACCCCGTAACAATATTAATGTGTGTAGACCCCTTTCTGTAATGTCCCGTGGGGCAATGCAGGTACCCAATATGTAATAACCAATAGAGGCAAGAATAAACTGCATCTATGCTAGTAGCACGGTTTATGCAGTACCATGACTCCTGCCAGTGATCTGGCAGCCCACCCCTCACTTGCTGATAGGCTAGCTGGCTTCAAATCAAAGCCAAAACCACTGACTAAAATAAGATGTTCAATTCTGTTACCAGCCTACTATCAAAAGAATACTCTCATTAAAATTTAGGCACAGTTGATTTACCCTGCCGCTGTGGTTCAGTGGTTAGGGTGCTTAACTACAGAGCCCAAGGATGCCGGATCCAATCCCGGCTGAGGCGGACAATTTTTGATAGAGGCGAAAAGCAAGGAGCCCATGCGCTGTGAAATGTCAGTGTTCACTGAAGAACCCCTCGTGGCTGAAATTTCTGGAACCCCCCACCATGGCATCTCTCATAGCCTGAGATTAAACCTCACAAACCAAGCCAACCAACCAAACCATAGTTGATTTAAACAATGGTTTAGGCAAAGCAGTGATAGTCACTACAAGGTATTACTTAGGTCGGCTTCACTGTACAACAGCAATGTGCTGCTGTTACAAAGGTACGGCTAACCTGGCACCACATGCGAAAAGTGATCAGAGATCACCATAAGAAATAAATTACAAGGGTTCAACGCTGCTGAACCAAATATTGAGCGAAAACATTAGCTGCGGGTGACCAAGTGTTGTTTTCTTTTTCTTCTTCCTCAGCCCACATATAAAGCCCCGCTTTAACCAAGCTGTACGAATGTGCCTTAGTGGCCTATAGGGGTGTAACGTGAATGCCAGGGTCCTAGCAGGCTGATTCTGACATAACCGTCTTATGTGAAACGAGTGACTTAAGATGGCAGCTCCTGCCAACCGCTCGAGTTGATAGCCCAGCTCTCACCCTAGTGTCACGTGGGGTGTGACGTCACAGCGTCACGTGGGTAAGACGTGGCTACCAGCCGCGGTGCGCTGAAGGCTAGAAACCTAGAGTAATATTGCTTTCGCAATAAAAGTGCCACTGGGAGGGGCACGGCGTGTCAATGGCTATATCGAACAACCTACAGAAGTGCAGTTCTAGAAACCGCAAAACTTTTCTATACTCTAAAACAGGACTTCTGAAAGCAAAACCGGAGTGTTTGAGACTAAATGTCAGCAAATAAGACCAAATGTTCCCTTGCATATCAGACCAATTTTTCATAAGAAATATATTGCTCACAGTGGCCACCTATGAATAACCCTACCATGAATGAGGGTAATGCCTTCAAAACAGCTCCAGCACATACCCCTCAAAACACATTATTTATGTGAAGGGCTTCAGGAAATCTTTCAAATGGTGAGAGCAGCACATTACCAAAACTGCAAGCTGATTGCATTTAGGAAGAAAGCAGATGGCCAATGTCAAGAAACAAGCAAAAAAAAAAAAAACTATATGACTACAGGCTTGGGGAGATGATTTGAAATGATCTGACTTGCAGCAAGGTAAGGATCAGAATTTTATCCTTTTATCCCACAGAAGGTGAGCACCAGGTAAAAGAAAAAAACTGATCCTGGAGTCTTCCAATAAGTGTACAGATCATTAAAGTTTTCTTAAAGTCTGGTATGCACTGGAGCTGCCACAGAGCACCCCTGGTTACCTAAAGGTATCAAAAAGGCACCAGTCCAGTGCTCTACAAAGATATCACAGCTGAGAAATATGTTTCTGTATAGTCGTAAGTTTATGTATACTTATGACTATTAAGACACCTTTCAAGTGAAATTATGTGCAAGACAATGGTGTGGTGGAGATATTTCAACACAACCTGGCGGTCAAATTCGGCGGTCAAGGCAACAAAAAATCAAAGAATGTTCCTACTATGATTCACTATGATTATCATACATCCAAGTTTAATTCGCAGCAGCATTCACATGAAAATAATCTGCAAAACAGCTGCTATGCACCTCTCCACCCAAATGCCCTTCATAAAGTGAGAAGGGGAAGTGTTCTGGAAAAGCAGTGCAAGAATGAAATGACTACCAGAAACAGGTGAACATTTCCACGAAATCACTTCTGAAGAATACATGCTATATAAGGCGAGCGTACTAAAATGCTGTCCGACGCTGATGACGAAGAGCCTAGAGAAGTACCAACAATTGCACAAAAAAGAACTTGCTACGCTTGCTCTGCAACAAAGTGAAATGCAGAGGTGACGACCAACCGATGCATTCAGTAATTCGCGGACACTTTTGTCAGGCCAAATGCCAATGCCAGGCCAGCAAACATGACCCCTTTTATATTTTTTTTTTTGCAAAGTAGTAAAACTCATTTTTTCATGGGAATTCCTTTGAATTTATTACAAAAGCTCCCCTTATGCAGTGGACCATTTGTTAACAGTGCCAGTTGTTACCGGTCCTCCTTTTAGTGACCCGGTCATTGAAATTTTCAGCATTTTGTTTGGCTTGAAACTTCCCTTATCTCAACATTTTTTTTTTTTTTTTTTTTTTTTTTCAGATTTTAGAACTTCGAGTTAATGAGGGTTTACTGTATAGACCAACACCATGTTTACAAACAAAAAGTATGTTCACAACGCAGCGGCAGACTGGGGTGAAACTAAGCAGTTTAGCGCCCATAGGTATGCATGCAAGTGAAAGTTTTCAAATCAGTTTTCTAATTGCATGAGGCACGTATGATGTTCGGTGCAGAGCAACCATGAACATCCTAGAAAAGACTGTCGAAGCATGAACCACCATTTCAAAGACGAAGTATTTTTGAAACACCGCAAAACGTACAGGGGTGCAAGTTGGGAGGGCAACCCATAGAAACACATGTAAACACCGCAACATTTTCCCCCTTTCATGAGCCCCAGAAGAAGTAGCCAGTGGTTAAACATTGGCGAGAGCTATGCTACCTTATTACAGACACAGTCTGTTTTTAAAACGCCGCTAAAGCTATGTTTCAAAGGCATACATACTGCCGATAGGTTTGCTATCCACTGGGTGCTTCTCCAAATCACGCAAAATTATCTTGTAGCCTGATGTGCTGTATGCACTGAATTTGCTTACTAATAACAGTCATTTAAGATGTGTAGCCTAAGCAAAGCTACAAACAAAAAGCAATCAAATCGCATACGACAGCGGCGTTCACAAAGGCTACTTGTGTGAGCAGATGGGCCATTTTGGTCCGCTGCTACTGCTGCAATGTTATCTTACTGGCGCCGCCATGTGACGAGCTCGGGAGACTGGCACCCGCTCGTCTTCTTCACTCTCAGTGCTCGCCCGCCAGTCGGTTCCGTGCCTTCTTTTGCTGGTGCCTTTGCATAGGTGAAAGTAAATCGGCCTACCCAGTTTTACTGGCGACTGTGGCATTTTTGGTGGAGTTTCCGGGCTCATCCCACGTACGAAGATCCTCTGGGTGCCTCCTACGCCCATCTACACGACACCTGCACACAAGGCGAGCCGCCGCTTGAGAGACTTAGCTCCCGAGTGTGGTCCCCTTGTTTCCCCACCACGAACCATGATGACTACAGCGGCAAGCCAGACCATTCAGCTTCCCGTGAGTGCCCAGACGCTGATCTGCCATACACTGCGTATGCCCACGCCGTTCCATGGCGACACGTTTGAAGACGTTGAGGACTGGTTTACCAGCTACGACCGGGTCGCTGTGTTTAATGCATGGGATGAGGAGCGGAAGATGCAGAATGTTTATTTCGCACTAGAGGATGCCACCAAGATGTAGTTCGAAAACCATGAGGCTACCATTACCACCTGGCAGGATTTCCAACGGCAGCTGCTCGGAACATTTGGCAGCGATGCAAGAAAAGAGACCCGATCACAACGGCCTAATGAGAGTGTCGCCATGTTTGTCGAAGAAATGACTCAGATTTTCAACCGGGCGGATCCGGCCATGTCTGAGGCAAAGAAAGTGCGCCACCTTATACCAGACGTCAAGGAGCAGCTGTTTGTTGGCATTGTACGTGACCCTCCTTGTACTGTGGCAAAGTTCACGAAGGAAGCAACAAGCATTGGGCGTGCCCTGAATTAGCGATTTGTGCATTTTGATCGCTTTGCGAACATCGCTGCTGTGGACTTCCGCTTGCCGATTGCCGGAAACGACAGTGAAGCCCTTCGTGAACTCATCCGAAGCATTGTGCGCGAAGAGCTGCAAAAGCTGCAAAAGCTGCCCTCTCTCAACTACTGCGTGTTGGGGGCATCTCTGATGTTGTGCGCGAAGAGCTCCGCCAAGCAGTGCCATCAGTACCAACACCTCAGCCGCCTGCGCTGTATATCCTGAAGTACAGCGACATATTGCGTACCCCTACGTCATAACCATCGGAACCTTGCAACCCTGCTCCTCCCGCTCGTCCTGCGCCCCGATATCCAGTTTCGACTGGTGTGCCTGATGCTCGACCACCCGTTTGCAAAGCCCACGCGTGGCGCACGCCGGACAATCAACCTTTGTGCTTTCACTACGGCGAAGCCGGTCACATACAGCGCCACTGCCCGTACTGTCGGATGGGCTTGCGTGGATTTTCACCGGAAGCCCCTCGGCCGCGCTAAGGCGAAGGACCTCGGGACATCGACCAATACCTCAGTAACAACGTCCCACCTGCGTCCCTCCAGCGACGCCAGTCCAGGTCACCATCACCACGACAGTTTTCCCCCAGCCGCCGTTCTTCCTTCAGGCAGTCCCCAAGCCTGCGCCGGGAAAACTGAAGACGGCAACCCTCGAGGGTAGGGCCGCCGTCGATGAACACTACGACCAACATCCTCCGCTCACCGATTCGATCACACAGACCGACCTCCGACCCTTCACTCCGACTAACAGTCCGACCACTTTTCGACGACCACCAAAGCTTTGCTCCGACGCCCCCAATCGACGCACCGCATGACCAATGAGTCCGACGACCTCCCGACGATCACAGAAGCTTACCTTCGATGCCGCAATTCGACGCAACGAACGACCCTTCAGCCCAATGATCCCTGCCACGTCGCACTTCCGCCAAGATACCGATCGTTGTTGATAACCACCACACGACTGCCCTTGTAGATACCGGCGGTGATTTTTGCGTTATGAGTCATGGCCTTGCTACCATCCTGAAAAACATCCTGACTCCTTGGCATGGAGCCCCGATAAGAACAGCCGGAGGGCATGTGGTAATGCTGCTCAGAGTGTGCGCCGCTCGCGTTGAGATTCGTCACGTAATTTTCTCGTGTTGCTTCGTTGTGCTAGCAGAGTGCTCCAAGGATCTGATTCTCAGCCTTGATTTTTTTAGAGAAAACGACGCAATCATCGACCTCCATGACTTCATGATGACTTTTTCCACTCACCGCGCAATTTCCGACACCTACACAAAGCACAGCGACGACTACACAGGCAGGCCAGTTTTCAGAGTCTGCGACGACCATGTCACTCTACCTCCATGCACCAGCTTGTTTGTTACAGTGCAGTGCGACAACCCTCCCGCCCTTCAAGGCCTCACGGAAACGAACATGAATTTATTGTTGAGCCTACAAGTCTGTGTCGCTCGGGGGGTCTCTGCCTTGAGTAATAAACGAACTGAACTGCTTTAACAAACTTTAGTGCCGAATACCACCATTTACCGCAAGGTACAGCCATCACTTATTCTGACGAAGTCAGTGCGCCCTCTGCCCACTGCACCCTTTCGCTGCTCAACGAGAACCCTCCCGAGAGCACTGGACATACTGTTCAAACTCAAACTGACGTGAATC
This sequence comes from Amblyomma maculatum, assembly GCF_055883805.1. Lineage (NCBI taxonomy): Eukaryota > Metazoa > Arthropoda > Arachnida > Ixodida > Ixodidae > Amblyomma > Amblyomma maculatum. The sequence goes on along the minus strand of NC_139344.1, from coordinate 104,412,269 downwards.
CTGCTTTGTCTCTTACCCAGAAACGCCACCTTCAAGCAATTCTGGACACTTACCGTGACTGCTTTGCCGTCACATCCAAAGTGAAACAGACGTCAGTAACCAAACATCGAATTATAGTTGATCCCACCGAGTGCCCTATCCGCCGACACCCCTACCGAGTTTCGGCGAACGAACAAGAGGCTATTCGGGCGCAGGCTGATGAAATGTTCCGCGACGATGTGATCCAGCCGTCCAGTTCTGGTCGCTAAAAAGCATAGAACACTCAGATTCTGTGTCGACTACAGAAGGCTCAACAAAATTACGAAAAAGTATGTCTACCCATTGCCTCGAATCGACGACTCGTTCAACCGACTCCGCCATGCCCGATACTTTTCATTGCTCGATCTATGTTGTGGGTACTGGCAGATTCAAGTCTATGAATGTGAACGAGAGAAGACCGCGTTCATTGCTCCTGACGGACTGTACGAATTTAAGGTGCTCCCCTTCAGTTTGCGTTCTGCTCCAGCAACCTTTTAAAGAATGATGGACACTGTCCTAGCCGGCCTGAAATGGCAGACGTGCCTCGTCTACCTTGACAACGTTGTCATTTTCTCTGCGATCTACGAGGAGCACCTTAAATGATTGACGGCCGTGCTAAATGCCATCCGCGTGGCTGGGCTCTCACTAAAACCAGAAAAATGCCACTTTGCATTCCAACAGCTCAAGTTTCTGGGTAACGTCATGAGCGCTAAAGGCCCGTTTACACTAGGCCGACGCGACGCCGATGCCGACTCGACGCCGACGTCGGTGGTCGGCGAGTCGGTCGGCCGATCCTGTCGTTGATGCACCGGTCAGTCCCACTAGGCCGACAACGACGCCAGCATGACCAACGACCGCCTGTCGTCGTAGTGGGACAAGTTCCCAGACCAGTGACGCCAACGAAACGCATCGGCCGACGGTCACCCGATCAGTTCTCGGCAGATCGTCGAGCAAGCGAAAATGAAAGGCCAACGAACGACGTACTGTGCATGGCTGCGCTTCCCTGTGTCATATACATTCTAAAATATAGGCATGGAAGGATGGTGTTTCATATTATCACACTTCGACACTCTCGGGTGTGCTTTTTTCGTTGAACATGAGTCGACGCCGGCCCCGTTGAAGGCGAGTAGGCCTAGCGAGCCCGCAGGAATCGTGTGTGTGATTTCAACGATCGTGGGGAGCAAATTATCACGTTTGAACGAGTGTAAACGGTCATCGAGGGTAGGTTTGGTTATAGTGACCTAAGAACGATGTTTGCTTTTATCGCAGGACACTGGTACAGAAAGCCGTAAGCGCCGGCGTAACCCGGTCTGCCGAGCAATGTTGAGGGCGGCTGGTAGTAGTCGGCAGCACTCGTGGGACACAAATAATACCGTTTTAATTCATGCAAATGGTAGCCGAACATACTTCCGGTTAAAAGGAATCAGAATCGAGCATTGATGGCATCGAAGAAAGCAAATACAATTAGCAGGAAGCGCCGCTCTCGTGCGATGTCAACAACCAAATCCCAAACATTTCTCATGCGGTATATCGCCTCATCGTCGGTTCTTGCGGCGTTATCGCGTTGCGTAAATGCGTAATGTGCAGCCGTAGCAAGGGAAAAGAAAATACCCGAGTAAAGTAGAGCCCAGCAGGCGGCTGTATTGCCATGAAAACGAGCAGCGTGTGTGTATGCACACAGATGTAAACTGCAGCCGCAATGGCATGCACTCGTCGTCATCGGCGCATTCCCAATAAAATTTCTCGAATGGCAAAGCATTTACTATTATCATGAAGTATTCATTTAGCGAACACGTGCGCTATTTGGTGAACAAGTGGCAAAAAGCGAGAAGCAGGTATCGAAATCAGTGGCCCGGGGTCTGCAGCAGACGAGAGATGCAGTTATGGGCGGGGCGAGGTGAAGGCAGCGACTGCTATTGGTCGGCGCGGGCAGTGAGGCATCGCGTCATCGTAGTGTGACTAGGAAATCGGCCGACGGCAGCCCGATCGCTTCCCTCTCGGCGATGGCCGACCAACATCCCCGTCGGTGAACCATCGGCGCGCTGTCGGCGTCGGCGCCGTGTGACAAGCACGACGACCACGCAAAAAACGCGTCTGGCGATGGTCGGCCGACATAGATCGGCCTAGTGTAAACGGGCCTTAAGGGAATTAGCCCTGATCCAGAGAAGACGGCTGCCGTATCTGCATTCCCGACCTCCACTAATAAAAGTTCTGCGAGTCAGTTTTTGGGCCTCTGTGCATATTACAGGAAATTTGTGCACGACTTCTACCGGATAGCGGAACCATTAACTCATCTAACAAAGGATAACCAGCCTTTTATCTGGGCCAACAAGCAGCAAAGGGCCTTCGAGAAGCTTCGCGAGCGCCTCCAAACGTCCGTACTTGGCCACTTCGACGAGGAGGCCGACACAGAACTGCATACCGATGCCAGTAACGTTGGCCTCGGTGCAGTTCTCGTTGAGTCGCAAGATGGCGTTGAGCGGGTGATCGCTTACGCCAGCCGCACCCTGTCTCATTCCGAAGCGAATTATTCTACTACCGAAAAGGACTGTCTTGCAGTTGTGTGGGCGGTAACAAAATTAGGCCGTATTTGTATGGTCGGCCGTTTAGAGTGGTCAGCGACCACCAGAGTGGTTAGCGAACCTTAAAAATCCTTCAAGCCGGTTAGCCCGCTGGAGTCTCCGCTTACAGGAGTTCGATGTCACTATTGTGTACAAGTCCAGCAAGAAACACAGTGATGCTGACAGTCTATCCCGAGACCCTACCCCGTGTTCTTCAATTGAAACAGATGACTCCGTTCTCAGCGCGCTCACGACGCCAGATCTCGCTCAACAGCAGCGAGCCGACACGGAACTGCGGCCCCCGATCGATTATCTTGAGGGAACCGCCTCATCACTGCCTCGCCTTTTCACGCGTGGCCTGCCATCGTTCTGCTTGCGTGGTGGCGTCCTCTACAAGAAAAACTGCGCTTCCACAGACATTCAGTATCTGCTGGTGGTCCAAATGTCGCTCCGTACCGACGTTTTGCAGGCATGCCACGACGAGCTTTCTGCCAGACATCTCGGTTTTTCTCACTCCTTGGCACGAGTACAACAAAAGTACTACTGGCCCAAGCTTGCCGCTATTGTTCAGCGCTATGTTAGGACGTGCCGTGATTGCCAACATCGGAAGACACCACCTGTCAAGCCGGCTGGCCTGCTGCAGCCTATTGTTCCTCTGCGAGTACCTTTTCACCAAGTCGGTATGGACTTGCTCAGGCCATTTCCTACGTCATCGGACAACCGGTACATTATAGTCGCCACTGATTACCTTACCCGCTACTGTGTGACAAAAGCTCTTCCCAGTGGCACGTCTACTGATATTGCGAACTTTTCCATCTTTAATCTAGTCTTTCGTCACGGTGCCCCTGCGATCGTTTTAACTGACAGAGGCACGGCATTTACTTCAGCTCTAACCCAGGAAGTGATGCGCCTCAGTGGCACTTGTCATCGCAAAACAACAGCTTACCATCCTCAGATGAATGGCCTTACTAAGCGACTCAATAAAACCATCACCGATATGCTTTCTATGTACGTCGACGAAGGCCATAAGAACTGGGACCAGATACTACCGTATGCAACATTTGCGTATAACACCGCAGTCCAGGAAACGACCCGCTTTGCACAGTTTCGCTTGGTGTACGGTCGCGAAGCTGCCCCCATGCTGGACGCAGTGCTACTGCCAGATGTTGCCCACCCATTATTGCCAGTGCTGACCAATTCGTGCAGCATGTCGAGGCCACTCGCCAGCTGGCTAGACTGAGAGTCTGGACACAGCAAGCTAAAGATGCTCGACGTTATAACCTTTATCACAGGGAGGTAATTTACAACCCTGGTTTGGGTGTGGACACCTGTTCGCCAGCGGGATCACTCCGAGAAGCTTCTGTGCCGCTACTTCGGCCCGTACGAAGTACAACGCAAACACAGCGACGTCACTTACAAAGTGATCCCACAAGGAACTGTTCGCTCATTCCGATGGCAAGCACAATCAGAAGTCATACATGTCGCCAGGATGAAGCCCTTCCACTCCCACGAGGTCAAGCTACATGTGTCTTTTTTTTTTGGCTTCCTTTAACTGCTTTATGTGAACGCAGCATCCTTGCCGACTACGGTTATCCGACACTCGGCATCGGGACGATGCTTTTTCCACCGGCAGGGGCAATGCCGCAATGTTATCTTACTGGCGCCGCCATGTGGCGAGCTCGGGGGGGAATGGCACGCACTCGTCTTCTTCGCTCGCGGTGCTTGCCTGCCAGTCGGTTTCGTGCCTTCTTTTGCCAGTGCCTTTGCGTAGGTGAAAGTAAATCAGCCTACCCAGTTTTACAGGCTTCTGTGACAATCTACCGTGCTGTGCAGCACAGTTTTCAAGAGAGAATGTAGCCTGTGCGGCAGCACGTCGGACAACAAAGAGAAGCTGTCGCGATTGCGAGAAGCACCCAGCGGATAGCTAGTTTTTCACGATCATGTTGGGCTTTGCAATGCACATTTATCGAAGCACTTAAAAATTGATGGGCATCAAAATGACATAGTATACTTCGTCAGTCTTTCTTCAAGACATAAGCTAACTTTTAACCATCTGCCGTGTTTATACGTGATCTAAGAAAAGTAAAAATTATCTAATAGATTTCTCGCTTGCATGTGCTTCTATGGGCTGTACTCCCGACTTGTACCCCCTTTGATTTTGCGGTGTTTTAAAAAATACTCCTCATCTATATGAGGCTTCATAGTTTCAAAATATGTTCTACAATGATCATAGTTACTCTGCAATGAATGACGACTTCATAGGCACACTGTGAAATCAAAAAACTGCTTTAAAATCTATTCCTACAGACACTAAGCCTTCTTTTCATCCCCAGTCAAGCCAGCCTAGCGAAAGCAGCGCCACTGCACCGTGCTTGCGTCACGGATCAGTGTTGGTCTATACTGAATATTCCACTGAGAAGTAGTTCAGCAAACGCGATTATAACTTTTACAATTTAGCATGAGATTTTTAATAAGATATTTTTATAGTTCATCATAAGCAATCATTCAATAAGTCTCGACATCGATTGCAACATCACTCGAGATCCCATTACGGCGCCAGCAGCAAAGGGCAGCCGCAAAAAAAGCAGGAAAGCTGTTGCTTTATTTTTGTCTACCTCTCTCCCTCTGACAGCATCCTAACATTTTCTCCCCACCCCCTTTCCCTTCTTCCTCTTGTCACCGGCCACTCGGTAGCCTTAGATTTCATCCACACAATGAATCCGAGTGTGCTACATATAATGGTGCATGCCATAAAAATAAAACATAAGATCTTCTCAGCTCCGGCCTTTCCCTACCTTGCTTGGCAAAGGTAGCTGCGGAATGTCATTGCTCTTAACTCTAATACATGGCCCTCCCCAGTTTTGGGAAGCCTACATTTAAATCTGCAAGCTTTAATACCCAGCATACTACTGCTTGCAACAATCTCCATACTTACAGCATCTGTGGAGCTTACAACCTCCGAGAACACATGGCGATTTTTCTTCTGTTGCCGAGTGCCTGTGCAAAGAAAATCATGCATAAAACAAAATTTGTGCCACAACCACAAGAGCTATATGTCAGTAACACAACATGCTGTTTTTACTCGAATGTAACGAGTTTTTGCTAAGGTTTTTCGGCTTTCAAAGTTGCCCTCACGTTACAATCGAATACCATAATTCGGCTAACCTAAAGCAGCGCCGTGGTGCAGCCATTTTGAAGCCATGACCACTCAGGTTTAGTTTCCACAGTTTATGATTACGCTGGCAACATGGGTACCAAGGAGGGTAAATCAGAAAAATCTCAAACTATACAAACTCATACTGTTGTGTTTTGCACTTGCTGGCTCAGGATCCCGCTATCAGTGCTATCCTGCATTTGTTGTCAATCTGTGCCATTCATCAAATATGCCATTGGGGTATATTGGAGAAGCCGACCAGACTGCAATGTACCTGTACACAGTGTAGGTGCCCTTAAGTTTGCATTAGGACTACTGGCAATGAAAAAACCAGACTAAAGGTGATGATGGTAAGCCTGGCAGATGGCCATAAGCTGTTGCCATACATCATTTTTTCAATGCAAGACGCTACCTAAGGAGACGTACCAAAAAATTTGAGGTCTACTGCCAGGAGAAGGGGTGGATAGAGACATCAGTGGTAGTCGACTAAATAAAAACCGTGTGGTACCGTCGACCACGTGCCCTTATGAAACATATAGGCAGGCATCATGTTTGTGAACAAAGGTGGCGCTGCGATCGGCAGCGACATGGGGTATAGGCAAAAACGCAGCGTGCCTACACTGTGCCAAGCGACGCCGCCTTCGAAACCAATTCGCGCGTGCAAATATTCTGGAGCATAAGCTTCGCTTGTAAGTAGAAATAGTTTGGTCTATGCCTGGACAGTAGTTCAGAACTTTACTAGCAGATTACTGCTGGAATTACCTGGAGAAGGGCACTGCATGCATTGGCTTCCTTCTCCGTGGCCTCAATAGCGCTCGGCTACGGTGAGCGACTGTAGTAATGTTATACTGTAGTGACTGACAAAATTAAATGAAAACGAGAAATGCAATGTCTAAGAAAAACTTCCGGGCCTACTGTTAGAGCATGCAAGGACGGTAATATGAATGAGCGGAAGTGTGTTTTTCATATGACGACTATTTTAAAAGGTACGTTTTCTGCTGCTCCAAGCACCTTCACTCTAAAGAGCAACATTACCGGCAACTATACTGAAGTAGAAATCATTTTTCTAGCTCACTGTACCTGCAACTTGTCATAAAATGTTGCTGAATAAGAAGAACTAAATCTTCTAGTTCTTAATTGTAACATTCACCTAGTGATACTGCAACTTGTTTAATCCTGCTCAGTAAAAAAATGTTTGACGTCTGTTTAATCGCACAGACATAGCTAAGGTCATTTGCAGGTTAATATATACATAAATTGACCCGTAAGAATGCTCTATTCTTTTTTTTTTTTTTTGCTATGAGCGCAAATTCAGTGTTCTTCACGATGTCCACGATCGCTTGCATCGGATATTTCGCGATCTCCTGAGCATTATTTATTATATTGGAAAATTTTTAATTCAAATGTGCATCACCTTATTCTACTTATTTTTCATCCCTCAAAGCCAATTCCACTTTGGGACATAAAACTCAACGTCCCGTGTATACCATACTTAAGTATCTTGCTCGATCAGAGCTGGTTGTACCTGCTTAATTCGTTCATTATGATCTTAATGATCTTCAAAAAGAAAATTTAATACTCTGAGAAATAGCGTGCTTGACTTTGTCCGGATCCTAACGATTTTAATTTGATTTCTAAGATCATTGATGAAGAGTCACTCGTTGAAATTCAGGAAAGTGAAAACAGAAAAGCTACTTCCCAACCCTGGGCCTGTTTCAGCAATATCGCACTGGAGTGACCGCTCAAGGTAACTGCAGTTGCCTTCGCAGCAGCTTTTGAGTTCTTTTCTGTACGAAAATGCGCACGGGCAGAACTGCAGGTGAATGGAACTCACAGCGCGGTTTCCCTAACTTCGATCAAGGTCATATATCATATGCACACGGAATATCACGTCTAAACTTATTCTTATAGCCTGGTAGTATATACACAAAAACGTGCACGAGCTGCAGGCATGTGTTATTGCGCTATTCAACGTGTGGCCGAAAAGCAATCACGACAATTAAGAATTGCAAACGAACTGATCAAGTTTCAGTGCAGAAGTGCGACGGACGTTAGCTGCCAAGGTGATCCGTCGCCGAAGGGTCTACAATTGTCGCGCTCAACGCCTCTGCCATTCGCTCTCATCTTACTCCGACCGCAAGAAACAAGTGAAAACAGGTGCCATCTTCTTTTTTGTGTCTTGTGGCACAACCAAACGCACCACAGCTTGCAGGAATATCGGGAATTAAGCTCGAAAACACAACAAACGCTGCGCATCTAAAGCAGACGGCCTATGCTTTTGCCTACACCGCGAAAGTCACTGCTGTCGTCAGCGCCGCCGCATCTCCACTGACGTCACGGGCTGACGCTTGTCTATAGCCTCAGTCCTGGTATAGTGCCTAGAATATACAGTCAAACCCGAATATAACGAACTCGGATAGAGCGAATTATGTTTTATATCGAACACTCGAATTTCCGCTAGCATTATGCATATAAAATGTATTTTTTATAACGAACTACACATCGGATATAGCGAACTCAGCGCACGCGATCGGTCGCCAAACGCCTGCCAACAGGCGGGCCTTTGTGCCGGCTCCGAGTTCTCTCCGGGCAGCCCACGTTGCCGGGCCGCAATACTTCTAGCGCATGCCGTTGTCAGATGGGAGGGGGATTGGCGACGGCTCCGTTCCCCAAGGTCTCACACAGCGCATACGTCATCACCCGCCCGCTAGGGTGCTTCTGCTGCTTCTGCGCCAATGCCACGCTTCCGTAAAACGCAGGAGGGGCTCTCTACAGCAGCTTCCACGAGGGACCCTCCTGTACGCATGCGCGGCCGTCGCCCGGAGTAGTGTGAGTAGCCTTTAAAATCCACGCCATCGGCCAGCCTCTCTTTGCAGCGCTCCTATTCGGCAGCTGCCTACCATGTTATCAAAGACGTTCGAGCAGCTCCGGACCTATTGTGCTTCGAGAAAGAAGCAACACCGGCCAGAACTGGTTTCAAGTTTGGGCGAAGGGAAGGCAGCCTCCGAACAACGAACGCGTCAGTGGCGAACTTTCCCGCATCCTCGGAGCTTTCTTTGTTCGCGTTTGCAAGTCGTGCTGCTGCTATCCTCACAATTCCGGACGTGCCTACGTTGCTGCTGGCTTGCATTCCGGCGCTACATCCTGCAAGATGACGACGAAGCAGCGGCGTGCCCTACCACTTTCCGACAAGCTGGAGATAATTCGCCGCGTTGGCCGCGGCGAAAAAAAGTCTGACGTTGCCGCGCATTTCAAAATTCCGCGGAGCACGTTAAGCACCATTTTGAAAAACCAGTCGGCCATCAGAGGCAATGCACAGGAACGACCAAATGGTGACGGCTTTCGCCACCGCAAGCCGGCTTACGACCAAGTAGAGAAAGCGCTGTACCAATGGTTCTTGGACGTTCGCGCGCGAAATCTGCCGGTCTCTGGCCCCATGCTACAACAGAAGGCAAAAGATTTTGCCTTCGTCCTGGACGTCGAGGGGTTTACAGCGGGCAGTGGTTGGCTCCAACGATTTAAAGACCGCTACTCCATCACCGGGAAGGTGGTTGCAGGTGAAAGCCAAGCAGTGGACGCTGAGAGTGCTGAAAAGTGGGTGCAAGACGTGTGGCGTGCTGTCACGGAGAGATACGAACCGTGCAATATTTTTAACACCGACGAGACTGCCTTGTTTTGGCAACTGCTGCCGAGCAGAACCTTGGCGCTAAAGAATGAGAAGTGCCATGGCGGCAAATTGAATAAGGCCCGAGTCACCGTTCTTCTCACGACAAACATGGACGGTTCATCAAAGCTGCGGCCGCTTGTCATAGGCAAGTTCAAGTCTCCTATGTGCCTGCGAGGATGCACTTCACTCCCAGTCACATACAACTCAAATTCTAAGGCCTGGATGACCAGAACGTTGTTCGAAGCGTGGCTGCGTGGCTGGGACGAGGAACTTGCAACGAGCGGGCGAAAGATTTGCCTCCTCCTCGATAACTGTTCTGCGCACCACTGCGGCGTCACGCTCAAGAACATCGAGCTTTGTTTCCTGCCACCGAACGCAACAGCGGTTTTGCAGCCCCTCGATCAGGGGATCATCCGCGCTTTCAAGCTGGGCTACAGGAAACGCGTCGTTGAGCGGCTGTTGGTGAAATTGCGGGTTAACGACGAGCTCAAGATTAATTTGCTGGCCGCAATAGAAATGATTAACCGTGCCTGGCAAGATGTGACACAATCCACAATCCGCAACTGCTTCCACCATGCTGGACTATGTCGAGAGGATGCAGAAGCTGCTAGTGAAGCGCGCACTGTGCAAGATGACAGCGATGTTGCCACGCTGTGGGAAGAACTCGCTGATGTTCCGGACGCTGTGCCCAAAGAAGTTGCCCTGGAGGATTTTCTCACTGTTGACAACAACGTAGCCGTGACAGCGAGCCCGTTGGACTCGGAAATTGTTGCCGACATGCTGGCATCTGGTGCGAACGAGGAGACCGAGGAGCCGCCGCCGGAGGACGATCGCCCTTGCCCGACGTTGCACGAAGCCCTCGCTGCTACCGATCTACTGCGCCGATACTGCTCCGGAATACAGGGAAGCGGACTGGAGTTTGTGGAAATGATGTCGCGTGTGGAAAGTGCGATTCTCGCTGATGGAGTTAAATGCAGTGTTCAGGCGAAGATCCCTGCCTACTGCAAATAAGTGAGCATTTATCTGCAATAAATTTCTTTTGTAGATTCATGGTGAGCGGCACGGTTTTTCTTTAGTTAGTGCGTTTTCGCTGCGCTGTCTGGACATCGTGTATAACGAATTTGGCACTGAAGTTCGTTATAAACGGGTTTGGTTATAGCGAAATACTTTATATAGCGAACAAATTGCGTTGAATTACGCAGTTCGTTATAACCGAGTTTGACTGTACTTGCTAGTGTGCCGTGCGGAGGGGTCTCCCAATGGGAGGAGGTGGCCGCGCCGACGATGCCTCCCAGCTTTGGCCGCCAGGGGCGCTGCTCATTATAATGATGCCGTCGATGGCATCGGCCGCCAGCGCGCCCTTGATTTGCCGCAGTTGCGCTGGCCATGCCTTCAGTGGTTCGAAGCGCTTTGGACGCGTCAAAGCTGTTCTTTTGTTTTAGTCGTTCTGTTCCTTGCATGCATCAGAGGGAATTAAATTTTCACTGACTAATGATGCCAAAAATAAAGCATCAGGGCAGAGAAAAGACATGTTTCGTGCCGCTCTGTCGGAGTGGCTACCGGTCGGATCAGGACTAGTTTTCTATGTTCGGTATGCCATCAGACCCTGCGCAGCTTGCAAGTGGAAGCGGTTGATTAAAAGATTGAACGCTAAGTTGACTCCTCCAACGTGTGTTGTCTGCAAAAAACATTTTGAGGAGAGCTACATCGCAAGAATGTTCAAAGTGACGGTGATCGGCATCGCCAACAAGCTATAGAGATAGACCATGCCTTAAGCCCGAAGTCGTGTCAACGGTATTCGAGCATTATCCGAACCCTCTTCTGCCTAAGAAGTCATCGAAAAGTAAGGTGAGGGACCTCTGTGACCAACCGGCCGCTAAATGACAAAAGTGCAGTGCTGGTACGGCCGGCTAGTGCAGACGACAGCCATGGACCGTCAAGGATGTTTGACAATTTGCTTCCGAGGAGCCGGAAGCAGCAGAAGAGCCAAGCGAGAACTCATGAGAACTCATGCCCGCAGCAGCAGGTATGCAGCTTTGAACCTCAGCATCCGTTTGACTCAATTTCCATCCCTGCAACTTGGACCAAATTAACCGAAGCACCTGCTGGCTCTGTAGCCTATGTGCGTTATCGAGCGGAAAAAAAAACAACTTTGCCACTCTGTACATAAAAAAATGGTAACTTTTCACGTACATTACAACAACAGATAAAGCTGAAGAGCTAAGTGAACTGGAAGGTCTTTGTTCTGGATGTGGCCTGAAACCTGATTGAGGAAAACACATATCATTCATTGGGAATGTATTTTGCAGAAAAGTGTCGCCTGATCGTCGACTCTGAAATAGCTGCGCTTAATGCAAGTACCAGCAGAGGCTTACACAGAAATGAGCAGGAAGAGAAAAAAAAAAGCATGCAACCAGCCAAAAAAATGCAGCAACATTTCTCGCACTCTGAGAAGAGCAGAGAAAACTGGCTGCAGCGCAGAAGCAAGCGGATCTAATGAATGCGCAAAATGAGGTGCTAAGTGAGTCTGCAGTTGAAGCTTCTTTTAATCCCGCGCGTGACCTATAGACTTGATTGTGACCGTACAACAACCGCTTGGCTGCTGAAAGCGAAGCCGAAACTGGTGAAGAAAGTAAAATAAATTATAAATTACTTAGCGGTGGTAGGCAAAAAACTACGCAGAGATACTTATACAGTAATATCTTGCGCATCATTAGCAAGAAAAAAAATACCACCCAACATTGGTCTCTAGGCTACTTTAAAATTATTGCGGTGTCATGTGTGGCCTTTGTTCAAAACCTTTAGCAGTGGATTTCTACATTTTTATTTGTTTATTGTTGCAGCGCCTTTTTGCTCAAATTTTACTGTATTGTAGAATTTGTAAAAAAAAAAGAGTCAATGATACAATCACCACTTTTGTTTCTTGCCTTTCCTTCTGTTACAAGAGGAAGCACACCGCATAATAATGGTTTTGTTTGGTTTGTGGGGTTTAACATCCCAAAGCGATTCAGGCTATGAGAGACGCCGTAGCGGAGGACTCCGGAAATTTCGACCAACTGGGGTTCTTTAACGTGCACTGACATCACACAGCACATGGGCGCCTTGCTTTTCGCCCCCATCGAAAAGCAGCCGCCGAGGGCATGATTCGATCCCGCATCCTTGGGAACAGTAGACGCGCGCCGTACCCTGCACCACCCTGGCGGGGTTACACCGCATAATAATCATTTATGTATGAAGCAACAAGTGACTTCCTAATAAAACACATAAATAAAGAGTAAGAACAAAAACCGAAGAGTCCGATTCAAATTGCTTATGTTTACTGTCGCATGTGATCTTTGAAAACATGCACGTGCCATGTTACTAAACAGCAAGATTTCCCTGCTTTTCTGTAGCATATATATGATGCTATGAAATTTCAGCAACCTGATATATATCACCTTAGCAATAAGGATGACTGAATTGCAGAAACGTCGGCGTAACCTATCCGAAAGCATGAGGCCTGTGTTGACGTCCGGCCATAGCACTTGACTGTGGCGTCGATATACCATGAACCATAAGAAAAGAACCAAGAGTAAACAAAATTCAAAGTTGGGTTAATGAACAGTGTAAAAATATTAAGGGTATTTTCTGATACCTGTGTCACATGGGCAATGACAGTTGTCGTCGGTCCGTTCCAGGTTATATCGCAATTAAGAATAGTTGCCATAACTTGGGCTAACCACCTGGAATATGAGCTGACTGAGCGCTCACTCAGAAGGAAGATGCATACGATAGCCTACACCCGCGACCGCGATGCGTGGATCGCAATCGACTGGCTCCAGATCAAATAAAGTCGCCATCGTAATATTTCACAGCAGCAATGTTGAACCCGACCTGGACTCGATCGTTTAATCAAAACAAAGTATTGCAACCAACGTGGCAACTTTACGTGATTGTTTCAAATTTCTTGTCACGCTGGATTGGCAGGCAGTCAATATTGTGTTCTGCTCAAGACCTTCTCCGGTTCAGAAGAATAAATAAAACAGTAAAATATAGCAGACTGGACCCGACGGTATTTGTTAAACGCTTCCTCGAGCACATTTTCAGCATATGATTTTCTCCGCACAGTACTAGGACGGTACGATTGTCTTCCACCAAGACTGTTTTTAAACAAAAAGTATGCTTAAACCGTCAAGAGACAGCTAGTTTCGCAGTGAAAAGCACAGCGCCTGACTATCCGGACCTATGCCACCTATGCTGCCAAGGCCGCGAACGCGGAGCGATGGCACCTAAGCTATTGGTAGCGCCACCCCGCGGTGGCAGTGGGAAGGCATCACCGCAGCGGCGACGTGAGCGCGTGCCCTCGGCACACTAGCCAGTATATTCTAGGCACTATAGTTACGACATGCTGTCATATGACCATATATCAAATGTCATGCTTAGTACTTCATGATACAACTTACTGCTATCCGGGACACAATGGTTACCATATGCATCAATCACCATAAATAAACTCATTAGTCATGACTCATGCCATAACTTGAACATTACCAAAATCCTGTATCATGTGATATGCTAATCACACACTTTAATACAGCCATACACACCTTGATACAAAGCACAAAGCCAGGAAAATGACCTGATGGGCTCCTCATGATTCAGCTACAGAAGGTTCATTATTATCATAGGTTCAGACCAGAAAGCAGACTAGAACAAGAGATCAGGGAGTCTAGCAAATCACTAATTTCAAAATCCCTGACTTTTCCAGGTTTTCCCTGACTACTTCAGTTAACATTCCCTGATGAGTGAAGAAATTCAAAAATGTAGCTGCTCATGATAATGAGCATAGACAAATAATTTCCAACAAAAAGCTATTTATTATACACATTCTGCAATTTACAATAGTGAAAGGCTGCTATTAGTTTTAATGGCCGGTAAAAACGTCGCAAGTTTACTGAAAATTAAAAGCGCACTGATGCCAGTCTCAGCAGAGCTCTTTGATACTACCAGTTACGAAATTTTCTATAGTCCCCAAGTATCAAAGAACGGCGATTTTGACTGGTCAAAATTCAGGAGTATATCCTCCTGAGACCGGGAATGCATTGGGTGCACAGATCTTTCTTTAACTTTCAGAATAAGTCAGTATGGTTATGAAGGTGAAAAGTGTTAAACGTTTTTTGAATAGCCCTGATAGTATCGGCTCAGTGCGATGTCCAATATATTGGACACTGGGATTCTACCCGTTCTTTTTTCACCAAACGCGTATGTATTTACATGCCGCAGGTAATGCTCTCAAACTCGTGTGCAATTTTTTTTATTAACCTCTAAGGTAAAATGGTGAAAAAGAACGTAAAAGCGAGCCTTCGTCTGCTCAAAAAAAAAAAAAAAATCTTTCGCTTGCTTCTTCACTTTCTGCGGGCAATTTCAAAACATCTTCTGTCCTTTGTGATGCAGAAGAAGAGCGGGCATTTGGTGCAAAAGAACATTGTTTTATATTATAAAATTATAAAGTTTTAAATTTATAATTTATGATGCTATAATTTATAAATTTTAATTTTTAATTAAAATTATAAATTATAAAATTATAAACTTGCGTCAGCTGTCTCATCAGACATGCGAGGCCGGTCTGCTACACAACAAATAGAGGCGATTTTGTCCGCAAGCCGCTAAATAACAACAATACTCGTCTGCTATTCATAACAAGGCCGTGGCAAAAGCGCGGTCAAAATGACCGGGTTGAGTCCCAGCGTCCAACAAATTGGACACGCGAAATCAAAGGACGCATGAATAAAAGTAAGCGCTTGAACAGTTTAAATTTCTTATTCTGCACATTCGCTGTTGTATTACCTTTAATATAAAATCAAAGATATGCTTTGAAAGCAGGTAGAAATACGAGAAAAAGGACTTACTTCGCCTACAGGTGCCATCAAACGCCGCGCCGCTGAATGTCGCCCTTTTGAAAATTTTTGGCGGGAATTTGAACAATGCGTTTTCATCTATGTTGCATAGATGGCGCTAGCAGGTGTCCAATATATTGGACTGCAGGGCTTTATGAGGATGAATGCCTTGGCATAGGAGTACTGTCTGATTACTTAGTGTCCAATATATTGGACAAATCCCCATAGCCGGGTCTCAGGAGGATATAGGGTGCTCAATGTGAGGCACCCAAGGTGCATAATAGTGGAGGCGCCCATAGCTATTAAAGGAAGCTGCATCTACTTTCAGATTGTGTGTGTGTTTCAGGTTGTTGATAAATGCGCAATCACCTGGAAAATAAATGAGTTGAAGACTTGCAGTAGCAAAAAAATCTTAAATATGACAGTCGTAGAGTTAATTAAGGGGAGACTTGAGCTTTAGAACTGTCGAAAGTGGTCAAAAATAGATTTTGAGAAAAACTCTTTTTTGAAATGTTTACTTTTTTGGGCACCTGCACTCAAATTATTAACACATAAAAAGACCAGTGCAAAAACCGCAGGGACAAAGGAACACAAAGCAACAGGACGGGCACTCTCATCCTGTCGTTTTGTGTTCCTTCATCCCCGTCTTTTGCACTGGTCTTTTTATGTGCAAAGTATTAACCAACTAGCCCAAAGAGCTATTTTGATCAAATTATTAACGCGATAAAATCATCTTTCAAAATGTCACGGCAGCCATGAAATGCCTCCGAAAAAAGAAAACTTGTTCGAAATTCCCGCGCGCGCGGGCGTTGCACCCGGCTGATTGCTGCAGTCTTAGACTTGGTTTAAAACTGTTTTCTTTGTGCGATGGAATTTGCGCCATCTCAAAATGGCTGCACTCAAGTGGACTGGCTGCGCATGCCAGTTCTCCGAGGACCGTTTATGATGTGATTACATCTCATGCGGCGCGCTTTAGCATGCCGTTCCGAGACTCCCATTCCGAGGCTGCCGTTTTGTGCGCATATGCGTTTGCATTCGTGTTTCTTGATGTACCGCTTTGTGCAGAGTTTTTCCTTGTGATCAAGATGCCGGAAAACAGTAGATTGCAATCGTGCACGCAACGAGCCTTTGGAAGGCTTAAGAAACGGGCGTGGAACAAAAATCAGAAGACACCGGCCACAAGCGTGCTATCGGGACCTGCGTTACAGCCGATTCCAGACTCGTTAGATGTGCAGGGAGCATCAACCGCACTGCCCGATGACGACAGAGTGTAGTTGAGTCTAATTGGAGTAGACTCCCCGCACCACTAATGTATCGCGGGTAGAGAGAAAGATGAGAAAAATAGGATACAAAAATAAATAAATGACAGATTGTCAAAAGGAAATAAATTAAAATAAATGTAGGAAAGATTGGGATTGTGAGGAGGAAATGTGAGGTGGCACCATCTAACGTCCACGGCCAAGGGAACGAACAGGGATCAGCGGGCATTTATTCAAGTAATATAAGAGGAAAAAAAAAAAAAAAAAAAGGCTTTTTCTTCTTTCTTCATTGTCTTGTTTCTTCTGATCTTGTATTTCCCTTTCGAAGACGGCCTTTTTCCCAATCTTCACGTCTTCTGTCTTGTTTTCTTTCTTCTTGATCTTGTGCTTTTCCTCTTTGCTTCTGTTCAGTTGTTTCATTACAACATTCCTCTTCTACGTTGTGTTTTCGGACTTTGTCATCTTTGACTTCTTTCGGTAACGTCTTTTGTTGTTTGTTTATTGTTCTATAGTTGTTCTGTTGTTTGTGTTGTTTATATAGGTTTTGCCACCTCCGAAGCATGCTCGCCCCTCGCCAAAGGCCGCAGGGGTAACTTCTGGTGCCAAAACTGTGCCTAATCATATGATTTTTCCAATATTATCTCTACCATTTCGTTGATAACATTCATGTTGTTTTCTGTTTTTAATATTTCTGGTTTACGTTTCACTGGATTTTTCCCTACAAGTTTCTCTAATTTTTTCCTTTGTTCCTCTGTCAGTGAACAGTCTTCTAAATAATGATCAAAATTTGCAGGTATTTTGCCACATGAACATCTGGTGTTATCGCTTATATTAAATCTGGCTAAATAAAATGGAAATCTACCATGTCCTGTTAATGCTTGAGATTGGTAGTGGTCAGTTGGAAAATGTCCCGGAATATGTTTAACATTTTTGATCCAATCATAAGTATATGTACCTTTACCATCTTTGTTCCATATGATATTCCATTTTTCTAGTATTTCTTTTTTAAGTTGTTTTTTGATGAATTGCTTTGTGATGGGAACAGCTATTTCATCCCCCTTATCCCAAGCTCCTTTTGCTAATTCGTCTGCTTTGTCGTTACCTTCATTTCCACTATGTCCTCTTATGTATGTCAAAAATATCTTTGATGTTTTATTTTTTTGTAATTGTTGCTTTATTTCTTGAACAAAAGGATTGTTACTATTTGGATTATTGAGTGATTTTAGAGTACTAAGGCTATCTGTTATTATTTGGTAAGTTTTTTCGTCCTTTTTATTGTTGATATACTGTACTGCCTCTTTGATTGCAACTGTCTCTGCTACAAAGTTGTTACTATAACTGGGGAGTTTAAATTGTTTGTACTCTAACATTATCCCTGATTTATCAAATACTACGAATGCTGCACCATTTTTTACTTGCATTACGTTTCCTTCTGCATCTTTGTTTTGAGTTTGAGATCCATCTGTAAAAATGTTGATATCTGTTTCAGTAATTTCTTCTTGGAATTCAAATTTCGGTCTTTCTGATGGGTGATATTCCCATATATCATGCTTATCTACTATTTCTTCACTTGCTATTTCCATGGTTTCCCATTTGAACAGTTTCTCCTTCTGCATGATTGAATATAGTTCGTTTTCTTGTTCTATTTTTAAGGTAACGGGAGGAATTCCTGCTAGTATATTAAGAGCTACATTTGGAGTTGTTCGATAGGCCTTTGTTATTAGAATTAATGGAATTCTTTGAATGACGCCTAGTTTCCTTTTGTTATAAACTCTCCCATCATACCAAACTGGGGATGCATATACTATTTGTCGCTCAATTGCTTGTAAATAAATTTTCCGTAATATCTCTTTTTTGATTCCTTTTCTCACTCCTGTGAACCTACTTAAATTTTTTGTTAAGGTTTGAACTTTATCTTGTACATATTTTAAGTGTGGTAAAAATGACATTTTCCTGTCAAATATTACCCCCAATATTTTGAGTTCCGTTACTACTTTAAGTTTTGCAGCATCCATTTTTATATTTGGTGGATGTGTGCCATAATCTTTACCTATTGTGAGTACCTTTGATTTTTCCGGATTAAATTTCAAGTAATGCGTAGTTCCATACTCATGTATTCTCTCTAAGATATCATTTGCTTTCTTTTCTAAGTCTCTTCTTGATTTGTATTTGATTGTAACAATAATGTCATCTGCAAAAGCTTGCAGATGTGTTTCCGGTGGTTTTTGTATATGGAATATACCATTAAGAGTTAAATTCCAATAAAGGGGACTTAATGGAGAACCCTGAGGTGATCCTGTATCTAAATCTCGTTCTATGTTTCCAGTTTCGGTTTCGTATATGATTTTCCGTTGTCTTAACATACTATCAGTTACTTTTATTAAATTGTTATAGCATTTCAGTAATTTTAGCTTTCCTGTTACAATTGTTGGTCTGATAGAGTTAAATGCGTTTTTAATATCTAAAGAAACTATTGCTATGCCGAGGTGATCGAGTTTTGCTTCAGTTATTTTCTTTTTGATTTCCTTTAATGCTGTTGTGGTTGATGTTCTATGTTTAAATCCGTATTGGTATTTTTCAAATAGGTGATTTTTATGAAGGTAATGATAAATTCTGTCTTTAATCAGCTTTTCAAATACTTTGCCTAGAATTGAATTTATTGCTATAGCGCGATATTTCTCTATTCCTATTCTTTTTTGGAAATCTCCTTTTGGTATTAATACAATTTTGGACGTTCTCCATTTCTTAGGAAAGTATCCTAGCTTTAAGCAGGAATTAAATAGGTTATTAAAGTATTTGCTTTGTGTTTTATATAATGTTTGTACGAAGGTAGTGTTGATTTTGTCAGGACCTGGAGTGACATTAGTTCTTAGGTTTTTTATTACACCTTCTATCTCTGTTGCAGTGAACTCTTTGTCATCTATCAAATTGTTGCAGTCTAAGTCATCCGTTCCATCTGCGTGATCTTCTGTCTGGTTCTTTTCGTTTCTTCCTGTTTCAAATAAAGCATCCAAAATGTATTCAATTGTTTCCGTAAAAGTGTTTGTTTGTTGTCCATCTGGTTTTACTAGACTTTGAATCTGAAGTGGAATTTTCAATTGTTTTCTCGCTATTTTATACGGGAGTGTAAACGGGTTTTTCTCAATTTTTTGACAAAGTCTGTCCCAACTTTTATCTTTCGCATCTTGTAACATATTATTATACACTGTGTGTTCTCTATAGTATTCTTTTTTTAAAATTTGCCTCAGTTCACCTTTTGTTCTCTGATATCTTCTCCTCATGGCTCTTATTCTTTTCCTTTCTACTTCGAGGTCAACTGACCACCATGAATTTAGTTTATGCTTACTGTCTTTTAGTTTCGTTTTATATTTATTTTGTAGTGTTTCAATTTTTTCGTATAATTCTTCGACGTTATTATCAATTTCTTCTGGGGTTTCGAGTTCAAAAATTCAAATTACCGCACGAATCGCATCCCGGATCACAATAGCCTTCGAGTTGACACCGCCCCGTACTACTCTACAGCGCAGCCGGAGCACAGCGTTGAGTGGTCAGCACAAAATTCGTTCTGTCAGGGAAGTCAGCGACCCAACGAGAGTTTCACCTCGCCGTAAGCGCGAAATGCGACGCCAGTACCGAGTTCGTGATTGTGGACATGGAAGTGGTAAGCGCGGCCGCCAGCACAAAAAAAAAAAAGTGCATAAATAATACACTTGCTGTGCGCCACCTTAAAATGAAGATGCACTGCAAAATATAACGTGTCATTTTCCCTGACATTTTCCCGATTTTGCCCAGTGCATGAAATTTCCCTGACAATTCCCGGTTGCTAGACACCTGGAGATGGTTCCTCCTCCACTTCTTTTCTTTATCATGAAAAAACTAGTTTAGATGAAGTGAAGATGAAATAAGTAGACACTGGATAAATACTTGTCTTTTATGTAGCTGCTAGGAAAATGTAGGTTATACTTTTAGTTTAGCCATTGCATTCCAGACTTTCCCCGCCTACAAACCAAACATCAGGAGTGTCATAGCATACAATGCAAGGTTACCTCCACTTTCAGCACTCACTGCTTATGTGCCTGTTGTGCGATGGACACACTATACCATGTGAACAGTACCGAACCTTTAACTTTCACCTGAGGCCATACTATGCCTCCTCTCCTCCTCAAAGAGGAATGAACAGACCAAGACGATAATGAACATTGTTCTACAAGAGAGTTTTCACAAGACACATTCTGTGCACATGGGTAGGCAGAATTGACCAAAAATACATTAGCCCTTTGACTGCTTTTACCGTACGGTACTGCACTAAACCAATAGCGTTTCAAAAACTTCCGACACTAGGGGGGGGGGGGGGTCCAAATAATTCGACAGCCAAAGGGATAATGGCATTGCAAGGTACACTGCATAGAAGCATACTGATGCTACCGCTGCTGCAAATGAAACCTACACATACTGTAAGCAATAAACATGGATAATAATAAAAATTCATTACCTTGAATGGCGGCCATAAAAGCCTCGGCTTTTGACATTTTTTCACATGACCTGCATTTAAATAAAATCAAGGTTATCAGCAAAACTGAACACATGCACCATTATCAAATTCGTCCCGTGTTTTGCTAATGAAAAACATGAAACTAATATAAGAAATAAGACACTAAATAAGAACACTGCTGAAACTATCAATTGTTAACAAGCCCAAGTAATAATACACACCGCCTAACACAACTTAAGGAACGAGATCAAGGTTTCAATTTACCCCTTTTCTCATTTCAACAGGAATGTAACTGCTCATGAGTCGATGTAATGTAAAAGTTAAGAATATGCAGATCCTTTAGGCTACTGTCAAGACGAATTCAATTAAGATGACTTCCGAGATAAGATGAACACTGAGACCATTGGTTGGTTTTCCACATGGCTCAACATGAAAAAGAAATTTATGTAACATAAACTATGTCGTGTGTCGCGCGAACCACAGTGACCCAGCAAAGCGGCACTCATAGCGCAAACTTGCAACAGTGTAACAAACGAAAAAAGAAAAAAACATTGCCTTTCCTGTAATCGGGGTTCTCCCCACAGTGGGCAGCAGTGGCTCTGCCAGCCACCTCTCAGACCAACAGACCTCTCCCTGTTTGTAAACAATGTGACATCAGAGAGGCACATGACGATGGGGGCGCGTCGAAGGAAACCCGGCTTGGTGTGCAAAAGCCCCCCTTTCAGCCGGGTCTCCCTGCTGCAAGGAGTGGCGGGAAGCTGCCCGCTGCTGTGAAATCTTTGCTCAAATCTTGCGATGGCCATATTCGGATCTGGCACAATATGTGGCACTCCTTAGTACACGCACCACCTATTAGCAATTTTTGCCTTGAAAAAGATGACAGTCTCGGCAAGCATGCATGCAATTATTTTTGTTCAATGAACTGGCACGACCGCTTGCGGACGACCTGAAGTTCTACGAAATGCTTGAAACTCATAGGACGCAAGCATGCTGGAAAATGGGTCAATGCAGGCATATTACAAGCATCATTTTCTTTTCTTTTTTTTAATTTCCACAAAATCGACTGTGAGCTCCACAAAGCGTAGGAAGTTATGAGCATAAACAAAAGAGCATGCGCGAGATTCGTGCTTGACTGGATGATTTCCATCCCAAGTACAGACAATTTTAGTTTTTGTTATGTTTGGCCAGACAAAGAAAAAAAAATTAGTACTGTCACCAAAACTGTGTTACAAGGAAGCTCGCAATAACACGCGAATGAGTCCCGTGGTATAGAAAGTAACAAAGCGCGTTTCGTGCCACATAACGTTCATGCAAGGCGTACAAATATTCATAAGGGCGCTTAAATGATTTCAGTGCAAACACTTTTCACTTGGGACACGATAGCTTTTGAATGAGTTCAATAAGTACTTTCTTCTGGGTGAGTTGGTTCATATTAGCAAAAGGAAATTAACTACAGCCATGGCTAATTTCTCTTTCTTCTTCTACTTTTTGTGCAAGTTAATTTCCTTTTGCTAATTTTGAATGAGTCATATAACGATTCCGTCAAGGGATGCTGTTGTACTTCTGCAATCGTGCCACTGGCATGACCTTTGAAGCCGTTTTGTGAGAGCTAGCTCCTTCAATATGGCCTACTGAACTGGAATAAATTCAATGCCGAGCAAGAATTTCTAAAAGCATTGTAATTGATCGCATGCCACCCGGGCCTTTTAGAGCGCGATTGGTCAGCATTCAGCACGATTTGTTTGGAAGGGCAATAAAGCAAACTAATAAGTGCTTGTTCTTTGTCCCAGAATTACGCGAATGCACTTGTATACCATAAAAATGTGCTTACTGTCAAGAACAATATCGAGACCTGCCAGCGCACGACGTTTGTCACTTTGCTTTTTGCAGAGCTGAAAAACACATTTGGAGTACGTATAGAACGGAAGAAACATGCAGTTGTTCATCTGCAATCGAATATCGCGTCACACCGTGCGGGAGCTTGACGGCGTTGTGGAAAACACAGCAAGTTGTCGCCAGACGAGACCAAATCCTCCGCACCATGCCACCAGCAGCGGAATGTGTTGCCCACCAGGCCAAGTCACGTGGCGGCCGCCTCCTTCGCCCCTCCTCCGATAAGTCATTCGTGACGTAGGCCGGAAGAGGTCTAAAGCTCACAACTTTCTTAGACTGCAGTAGGGCCAGTCACACCATTTCAGACATCGTAGTGCACATCACTGGCTCTTTAGATTCAATTCAGGTTGGCATAATGCCGTTGTTATGCCTACTCATTTTTTTTTTTCCTCTTGCATTCAGGTACTTCCTCAGAGTATGGTGTGATGCAAACGGTTCTCTAAATTTTTAGGGCCATTCGATAAGGTCAACTTTAGTATGATTCCAGCATTTTTCTTGAAGGCTGATTTAATGAGATTTTACTGTGTTGGCAATGTGGCCACCCCTTTGTTCTTTTACTTGCTTTGATTATTGTTTATGCTTCTGAAAGGCTGCGTTTTCCTTTTGGTGCAATATTACCACAAGTACAGCAGCCGCTTGTCTGGCACATTATGCTATCAAAACGTTTTATATTTCACCATTGTGCAGTGCTACTGAACGTTCCACGTTCAGATAAGGCCAACATAAACCTTGTACACCCTAGCGCTAGTGGGGGCATTGATGCACAGAGGTATGCACGGGCTGAAATTCTGAGCTCGAAATCAGCCCGAGACTTAAGCTACAGACCCAAGCCCGGCCCTGAGCTCAGACTTAAGGCTTGGGCCTGGGCCGGTTCGACCTGCTATAATTGCAGTAGATGTGACGATACAGGAAGAAATAATTTGAAGATGGTGGGTTTATTTAATATTGTTACCGGGAAACGCGGGACCAAAGTGATGTGCTCACTGACAAAGACGACGATCGAGGAATGCGGGCACGACGAAGCGTTGAGAAAGAGGACGACGCTGAGAGAGTGGATTCTGCACGGCTACCGAAGTCTTAGCGTCGAGTTCAGCCCATCGCAGTGCCGTCACATTAAGTACATCCCCGTTACATCTTGGTGGAGGTCGCAGATTCGACACAATCTGACGCTGGATCTCCGCAGTGGCCGTCATCTTGGAACCGTCACGATGACAACCGACGCGGCTCCATCAACCTCCGCAACTCCAACTGTCGTCGTAGCCCACACCCGTGACCCTGGCCCATTCTGTGGTACATATGAGGTCGACGTCGAAGACTGGCTTTCGTTTTATGAGTGTGTTAGCCAGCACAACAGGTGGGACGCCAATGTCATCTTCTACCTTACTGGCACGGCACACGTGTGGTTCGAAACACACGAAGCAGATATACCCTCTTGGGATGTTTGCAAACAAAAACTCCGTGACCTGTTCGGAAAACTGGTTGGCCGTCAACTCGCCGCCAAGAGGGACCTCACCACACGTGCCCAGACATCTACCGAGCCTTATATTACATATATACAAGACGTTCTGGCCCTCTGCCGAAAAATCGACAAAGACATGACAGAACCTGATAAGGTGGGGCACATCCTCAAAGGCATAGCCGACGATGCCTTCAATCTTCTACTCTGTCAGGACTGCTCTACGGTTGACTCCGTTCTGCAGGTTTGTTGACATTTCGAGCAGGCCAAACACAAACGCATTGCACATCGCTTCAATCGGCTCCCCAACACTGCCCCTAGCTCCACGTGCGAGGATCTGCTGACCAAACACTGAAAGTGTGACCCACATCGTGCGACATGAACTGGAAGCGCTCGCTCCTGCTGCATCCAACCCGCCCTCCTCGGACAGTAACCTAGCGACAATATCCCTCATTCAAGCCGTAGTTCGTCAAGAGGTTGCTAACTTGGGCGTCCCCTGTAGCCACACCGTGGAACACCACAGTTCGAGCCCCATCCCTCCCATGGTCACCACCGCTACGCCCCGCAACACCTACACGCCATGCTACCGATACCGCAATCCTGATGAGTGGCGCACCCCTGACAACAGGCCGATCTGTTTCACGTGCTCGCGTGTTGGCCACATCTCTCGCCACTGCCGCAGCCGCTGGACATCACCACCTCGATGTTTTCCTTATGTTGACCGTTACTCCGATTACGGTCACCGCCGTTTCACACCTCGTTATGAGCCGCCCCGCACCGATACCACTCCGCCTCCTCCTGTGTCCAGTCGCTCTCCTTCCCCGCCAGGCCGCCGTTCCCGTTCACCTCTTCCTAGCCGCAGTTCCTCGCTGTCCTCTGCCGGCCGCTTCACGGGAAACTAGCCAATGCAGCTCCCGGAGGTGACGCTGCATTGGTACCCCGACCTGGAAATCCTCTACTGCCCATTTCTTCGCCCTGTAACCTCCTCTCCCTGCTCGTGGATGGTGTTCCCGTCTCTGCCCTCATTGACACTGGTGCCCAAGTCTCGATCATGAGCTCATCGTTTTGCCGCCGCCTCAAGAAAGTACAGACCCCCGCCGCTTCGCCCACCGTTCGTGTTGTCCATGGCAGTATACTGCTGCCATCACTGGGCTGTGCACTGCCCGAGTCACCCTTGCCGGTCATCACATCCCTGTTTTGTTCACAGTCCTCAACCAGTGCCCTCACAATGTGATCCTCGGCCTTAACTTTTTAACGGCCCACTCTACCCTTATCGACTGCTCCAGCGGCCTTCTTCGTTTGGACCTACCTGTCTGCTCAGAACATCCTCCATCTACAACCCGCCTTTGCTCCACCGAGTTCGCTCGCTTGCCCCCTGACTCTGCTGTTTACCTACCTCTGTCACCTTTCCCGCCTGTGACTGACGGTGACTATGTTGCTTGCCCTATCACCGAGGTCTTTCTTGACCGCAACGTCGTTCCTCCTCATCTCATCGTACGCGTTACACAGAACAGCACCTACCTTCCTATCCTGAACTTCAGTCTGTCACCCCAAGTTCTCCCCGAAGGAATATCCCTTGCTACCTTGTCCCCTCTCACAGACTGCACCATTTGTGCACTCACTCCTGGCCCACATTCAAGCGTCCTTCCAACACCCGTACTCCCCACCACAATTACCGACCCTATTTCCGCAATGATTGCCTCTGACCTCAGCCCCGAACACGCTCAGGAGCTGCACAACCTTTTGTTATCCTTCTCCGACATTTTTGACTTTGCTGCCGGTTCTCTGGGCCAAACATCAGTTGTGGCTCACCGCATTGACACCGGCGATGCAAAACCTGTACATCGGAGGCCTTATCGTCTGTCCATTCCTGAGCGCCAAGTCATCCAGCAGGAGGTCGACAAGATGTTAGCCAACGATATCATCGAACCTTCGAACAGCCCCTGGGCATCTCCTGTCGTGCTCGTTAGAAAAAATGACAACAGTTGGCGCTTTTGCGTCGACTATCGACATCTCAACAAGATTACAAGGAAAGATGTTTACCCGCTGCAGCGAATAGACGATGCCTTGGACTGTTTACATGGAGCCCGCTACTTTTCCTCTATCGACCTTCGTAGCGGCTACTGGCAGATTTTTGTTGACGAACAAGACCGCGAGAAGACAGCTTTTGTCACACCCGATGGTCTTTAGCAATTTAAGGTTATGCCTTTTGGACTTTGCAACGCCCCTGCTACGTTTGAACGAATGATGAACTCCTTACTCCGCGGCTTCAAATGGACGACTTGTCTATGTTACTTGGATGACGTAATTTTCTTCTCGCCCTCGTTCGAAAGCCATCTTCGTCGGCTTTCTTCCATCTTCGCACTTTTCCGCCGGACTTCAACTGAACTCAAAGAAGTGCAGTTTTGGTCGCCGCGAACTTAAAGTGCTTGGCCATTTGGTGAATGCCACCGGCGTGCAACCCGATCCCGACAAAGTTCGTGCTGTCAGTGCTTTTCCATCTCCCCGTTCACCCCGTGATGTCCGCAGCTTTATAGGACTGTGCTCTTATTTTCGCCGGTTCATCCCAAACTTTGCCGCTGTTGCTCGTCCTCTCACCAATCTCCTGAAGAAAGGCATTCCTTTCTCATGGGGACCAGAGCAGGCTAACACATTCTCCACCCTCATCGCTGTTCTCACCAATTCTCCTGTGTTGGCCCATTTCAACCCGTCTGCCCCGACGGAACTTCGCACCGACGCCAGTGGCCACGGGATTGGTGCCATTCTTGCACAGCGACAACGCGGCCAACACTGCGTGATTGCCTACGCCAGTCGTCTCCTATCATCAGCAGAACAGAACTATTCTATTACGGAACGGGAGTGCCTGGCTCTCGTCTGGGCCGTTGGAAAATTCAGACCCTACTTGTTTGGCCGACCATTCACTGTAATTACCGATCACCACGCCTTATGTTGGCTGTCTTCCCTCAAGGATTCTGCTGGCCGCCTCGGCCGCTGGGCACTGCGCTTGCAGGAGTATACCTTTTCCGTTGTATACAAATCAGGTCGGCTCCACCAGGATGCAGACTGTCTGTCCCGCTATCCCGTCGATCCCCCTTCCTCCACTGACCACTAGTCGGACCCCAGTGTCTTCTCTATATCGGACTTTTCCCACATAGCCGACGAACAGCGCTTGGACCCAACCCTCAGTTCTCTTATCGACCGCCTCCGCACACACAGCCGCAACTCTTCCCTCGCCCTGTTCTTCCTTCATGGGAATATGCTATACCGCCGCAACATGCGACCTGATGGCGCCGAGCACTTGCTGGTCGTTCCCCAACACCTACGCTCTGCCGTTCTAGAACAAATGCACGACGCCCCTACAGCTGGTCATCTTGGCCTCTCACACACATACGACCGCGTGCGCCGGCGTTTCTTCTGGCCTGGACTCTACCGCTCTGTCCAACGTTATGTAGCTGCTTGCGACCTCTGTCAACGCCAGAAGAAACCCCCTGTGCTACCACCTGGACACCTGCAGCCGATTGCTATCCCGACTGAGCCATTTTCTCGTGTTGGCCTTGACCTCATAGGGCCTTACCCCGAGTCCTTGTCAGGAAACAAATGGATCACTGTGGCCACCGATTATGCCACGCGGTACGTGATCACTCGCGCCATTCCAACCAGCTGCGCCACAGACGTTGCTGACTTCCTTTTGTATGACGTCACACTTCACCATAGTGCTCCCCATCAACTACTTACTGACCGTGGCCGCTGTTTCCTTTCCCGAGTTGTTGAGGAAATACTTCGTTCTTGCTCCGTTCGGCACAAGTTCACCACTGCGTACCACCCTCAGACGAACGGCCTTACGGAGCGTATTAACCGCACACTCACCGACATGCTCGCAATGTACGTATCCGACAGTCATCGCGACTGGGATATTAGTCTGCCATTTGTCACCTTTGCATATAACTCTTCGCGTCATGACACTGCTGGGTACTCTCCATTCTATCTTCTCTTTGGAAGAGACCCCTTATTGCCCTTCGACACTTTGCTTCCCGCCGCTGGCCCCGTCACAACCTATGCCTGAGATACCATCGCCCGAGCCGACGCTGCTCGCCAGATTGCTCGTCACAATCTCACCGTCTCTCAAGAAGCTCAAAAACGCCGCTACGACGCTCACCACCGCGATGTGCACTATCCTCCCGGATCTCTGGTGTTGCTCTGGCTTCCGTGCAGCCGTGTGGGGTTGCGTCAAAAACTTCTGCCCCACTACACGGGTCCTTACCGTGTACTACGCCCAGTGACCGACGTGACCTATGAGATTGTACCGCTCCACCCAAAGTCACCGACTGCTACACCCACTTCAGAAATCGTACATGTCGCCCGCCTCAAGCCATATTACTCCTCTTCCACAGTTCAGTTCAGTTCAGGCGTTCAGTCGTGTCCGACTCTTCGTGACCCTATGGACCATGTCACGCCACGCTTTCCGGTCTCTCACTATCTTCTTAACATCACATAGCTTCATCTGCAATGCCTCGAGAATGCCATCTAACCATCGCGTTCGCTGCCTACCCCTTCTCCGGCGACCCTCAACCTTTCCCAACATCAAATCTTTCTCCAGCGACTCCTCTCTTCTCATCAGATGACCAAAGTAGCTGAGCTTTAACTTTAGAATTTGACCCTCCAATGAGCAGTCAGGGTTTATGGTCGACAATATCGACTGATTTGATCTTCTGGCAGTCCAAGGAACTCTTAAGAGTCTTCGCCAGCACCACAATTCAAACGCGTCAATTCTTCGGCGGTCAGCCTTTTTCACAGTCCAACTCTCGCATCCATACATCACAACTGGAAAGACCATAGCACGGGTTATACGGATCTTGGTTGGCAGACTAATGTCTCTGCTCTTTACTAGGCGGTCAAGGCTAACCATTGCTCTCTTTCCCAGAAGCAGGCGTCTCCTAATTTCATGGCTGCAGTCTCCTTCCGAGGTAATCTTGGCGCCCAAGAACAGAAAATCTGTCACAGCTTCCACTTCTTGTCCATTGATGCTCCAGGACTTGATAGGGCAAGACGCCATGATCTTCGTCTTTTTAATGTTCAGTTTAAGCCCAAACTTCTCACTCTCTTCTTGTACGCGCATCAGAAGTCTCTTGAGTTCCACTTCACTTTCTGACATTAAAGTGGTATCATCCGCATATCTAAGGTTGTTGATACGTTTTCCAGCAATCTTCACTCCAGCTGAAGACTCGTCCAGACCGGCCTTCCTCATGATGCACTCTGCATATAGGTTAAATAGGCAGGGCGACAGTATGCAGCCTTGCCTCACCCCTTTCTCAATCGGAAACCAATCAGTAAGACCATGCCCAGTTCTGACTGTGGCCTCTTGCCCTTCATAAAGGTTCCTGAGGAGACAGATGAGGTGAATTGGAACTCCCATCTCTTGGAGAGCTTGCCACAATCTGCTGTGATCTACGCAGTCAAACGCTTTCGCATAATCAATAAAGCAGAATTAAATGGGTTTCTGGAACTCTCTTGCTTTTTCCATGATCCAGCGAAGGTTGGCAATTTGGTCTCTAGTTCCTCTGCCCTTGCGAAACCCAGCTTGCACGTCCGGAAGCTCCCGATCCACATACTGCTGCAGCCTACCTTGCAGGATTTTTAACATCACCTTGCTAGCATGCGAAATAAGCGCGATCGTGCGGTAGTTGGAACAATCTTTGGCACTGCCTTTCTTTGGAATGGGGATGTAAACTGACCTCCTCCAATCCTGTGGCCACTGCAGGGTTGTCCAAATCTTTTGACATAATGTATGCAGTGTGTTAACAGCGTCGTGGTTGAGGTTTTGAAGCAACTCAGCTGGAATACCATCAATTCCGCTAGCTTTGTTCTTAGCAAGGCTGGCTAAGGCCCATTCAACTTCACTCTTCAGGATGCCCGGCTCGAGATCAGTAATCACAACCGTCCTATGTTGGGTTTGCACATCCGGGTCCTTCTTGTACAGTTCTTCTGTGTATTCCTGCCACCTCTTCTTTATCTCTGAGGCTTCAGTGAGGTCCTTGCCTCGTTTGTCCTTTATCACGCCCAGCTTAGCACAGAGGCTTCCTTTGATATCTTTGATTGTCTTATACTGAGCTCTTGTGTTCCTTAATTGGCTGTTGTCCTCAACTGCTTGACACTGTATGTTCAGGAAGGCATTCTTATCTCTCCTTGCTATTTTCTGAAAATCCGCGTTGAGAACCTTGTATCTTTCTCTTTCCCCCATACCTTTTGCCATCCTCCTTTCCTCAGCTATTTGCAAAGCCTCTTCAGATAACCAGTTTGCTTTTTTGCATTTCTTTTGCTTTGGAACTACCTTAGTAGCAACTTCTTGTATTATATCACGAACATCAGTCCACATCTCTTCGGGCTCTTTGTCTTCTAGATCTAATTCTTGAAATCGATTCCTCACTTCCACAGCATATTCTAATGGAATCTGATCCAGATCATACCTGAAAGGCCTTCTAGTTTTCTGCGTTTTCCTCAATCGAAGCTTAATTTTGGCAACAAGAAGCTGATGATCAGTGCCACAATCAGCCCCAGGCCTTGTTTTTACTGCTTGTATAGCGCTTCTCCATCTCTGCCGGCAAATAATATAATCGATCTGATTCCTGTACAGACCGTCCGGCAAAATCCATGTGTACAGGCACCTCTTGTGCTGTTGAAAATGAGTATTCGCTATGGTCAGGTTGTTTTCTTGACAGAACTCTACTAGCCTCTGCCCAGCTTCATTTGGCTCACCAAGACCGAACTTGCCTGTAATTCCGGATATTTCTTCACTCCCGACCTTAGCATTCGCACGCCTAATATGCACTGGGACGTTGCCTTTTGCCGAGGGGGGGTAGTGTCACCGGGAAACGCGGGACCAAAGTGATGTGCTCACTGACAAAGACGACGATCGAGGAACGCGGGCACGACGAAGCGTTGAGCAAGAGGACGACGCAGAGAGAGTGGATTCTGCACGGCTACCGAAGTCTTAGCGTCGAGTTAAGCCCATCGCAGTGCCGTCACATTAAGTACATCCCCGTAACAATATCTTGAAACTCAGGGTTTTCAAGTTTAAGATGACAAATTTGTAGAACAGACAGAGGCAAAACAAACACATGGAATTACATGGTGTCTACCAAAGTATTTTTAATTTCCCAACTTTTCCAGGTTTTTCCTTACTATTTCAATTAAATTCCCTGGCCAAAATACTGAAAAACAATTTTGACTACTGCCATCAAAAAACTGATTGATTTATTTATAGGAAGGGAAAGGCGTGGTAACTGTCTCACTTGTTTTCTGTGGACACCTCAACCGCGCCATAAGGGAAGAGAGGAAGGTGGGAGTGAAAGTGGAAAGAGAGTAATATATTGCAAGACACACATTATACACAATGAAAAATATTTTATTCAGGTGTACAACACAACTGATCTGCTGTCAAATAAAAAAAAACATTGGTCAGCTGTTTAGGAACCTTGTTTCAGAGAACTAATTTCTTCCTCAAGACAAGCAGCTTGAAACTGTGCATCGTTGATGACCTTTTGCCTCTTCTGTTGAAGCTCTTTCACAAGAGCAGCCACTCTCTTTTTCTTCCTTTCAGCATCTGATGCATCCAATCTCTCTTGCTTCTCTCTTTGCAGGTCTTCCTTCCATTGGGCATTGGCACTGTGGACCATTTGCATCCTTGTGTTTGTAACCTCAACATTGGCCACCCCTCCAACAGCTGAGACTGCGTCATATACTACTCTTTGGGCAATTAGAGACTCCTCTTTGAGGTTTTCAACAAGGCACCCTTTGTTGATAGAGGACCCTCGTTCCACAGCTGCATTTCCATGGGACAAGCTAAGAATTATCTTGATGAATGAAAATAGTTCCTTATGGTTGCGTGAACACAACTCGAACTAGAGCGTGTCCAGCCCCTGCTCATTTCTGTCAAAGTTGGCCAACGCCAACCGTGCAGAGCTCAATGAGCATACCTCAACATAGGAATGGTGGGTACGCACAGCTTCCAAACCAGTCAGCCACTGGTGCTCTGTTCTGTTAGCACCTCCAGGGCAACACACAGTTGCTTTGCCCCAACCTCTGGAGACAATGAAATAGCTGAAATAACTGGACCGATGGTCGCTGAGGGTAACAAACTGGATTCCAAGGGAAGGAAAGCGTAGCAGGGGGCGGCAGAAAGTTAGGTGGGCGGATGAGATTAAGAAGTTCGCAGGGGTCAAGTGGATGCAGCTAGCACAGAACCGAGTTAAGTGGAGAAATATGGGAGAGGCCTTCGCCCTGCAGTGGGTATAATCAGGCTGACGATGATGATGATGATGAAGCAGCTCGCTCCTCTTGTCAACTTGTATTGTAAAGGTGACCTTTCCATCACTTTCTGTGAACTTTTTCACAAACGCAATACAGTCTTTTTTTGAAGCTGCGCACAACCAGCTGTGACGGTGTGGGGATCTTGCGAAGCTCATTTTTTACAACAAACCCAAAGCTGAATGCAGCAGCAGCAGCAATCATGTCCGATTTCTCCAAGTCAATCCTAAGTAGCCCGGTGGACGTGTCGGCAGCCTGCAGGACTTCCTTCCGCATAATTCTAACAAGCAATAACAGTAACAGGCGATCCAATGCAGGGGCTAGAAAGGGCACCATAGGCTTATCTGTCTGAAATTTGGCCAAAATCGGTTCCAGGTCTTTAGCAATTGATACCGTAAAAGCTAATTTAACAGGCAGAATCTTGTCCCCTACTGCATTTTCAACAATGCTGTAGCTAGCACATGCTGGCACCTTTTTCGCTTGCTTACAACATTCCACAAACTTCAAGTTTGGAATAATAACAAACGCTCTTGAAATCACCTTGCTATTCTCAAGCCACCTTACTAAGCAGAACTTCAATGGAAACAGAGAATTTCCCGTGAAGTGGATGTAGTCTGCCCGACGTGCTGGCACAAACTTGAACAGATTATAACTCCCACGAAAAAACACTACCAGAGCCCAGTGTGTCGAAGAGTGGCCTGTTTTGAATGCACCATTGATAATGTGGAGCTCATAGCTTCCAATGTCAAGAATTTGGTGGGTTGTGTCAGATTCCCTAAGTTCTTGTTTGAGTGACCTCAGAAACTTCAAGTTGACATTTGGCCCGTCCATTGACACTTGGAGTATCTTCATTTCCTTAATGCCTTCTGTGACTTTCCTAAAAGCAACAGCCAAATCTTCTGCACTGGAGTGCCCCAAGAAACACGAAGTTAGGTAACGCGTTTTCACAGTAGCATCAGTTTGGCCCCAATACCTGATCAATACATCCATTTGTTCTTTCCGAGTTACTTTGTTGAGCGACTCGCCAAATGCAACCACCAAATAAGGAATGCTAGAAAGGTTTGTCAGCAACTTGCCTTGAAAGTATCGTCTAATACCATGACAAATTGTGATTCAGACTCTTTTCCAAACTGAATTTTGACGGCGACCTCACATGCAGGGAACATCAACGGAAACAGCAAGGCAGAGGCTGCCGCTGATCAAGAAGATCCATGGGTCATAATTGTTCAAGCACCACATAATTTCAGCCTTTGTAACTTCATTCTTCAATAAAATGCTACTCACTGATGTCTTCAAGGAAGGGCGAAGTGCTTCTGTGGTGGTGGTTGGACGCATCTTCGGAGCGCTACAAGCACTAGTGTTACCTCCGATGAACGAAGCACTCGTTGCCACTGCAGAAGGGGCTATACGCTACAATGTTTCCTACTGCGTGCATTTCGGCCTTCACTTTGAAAGTTCGTGTTGCGCTCTTGAAGTGAACGTATGTGTGGAAGTGACGATGTCACTGTCGAAGAAATGCTGCTTCAACCCCGACTGGACACACCCGGAAATCTCCGCACAAGCAAGTTGGATTAGGCCTGTGCCAAATGACCCAAATAGCGCTCGCTGCACAATGTACTTTAAGAAGTTCTCCTTGAGCAACATGGGGAAAAGAGCAATGACTCTCAGCACAACTAGTAATCGCCCTTTTCCCCCATGTTGCTCAAGAAGAACTTCTTCAGCACACTATGCAGCGAGCACAATGAAGACATCTGCTGTGGTCTCACTTCAGGGGTGGACGCAGGATCTAGCTTTCTGGTGCAGGCATGGGAGCAGCAACAGTCTTATTTTGGAGCAGCTTTGGCACAGCGAAATTCTGATTTCGGAGCATTTCTGGAGCACTTTTGAGCAGGCTGATAGCATTAAATGCTACTGAGCGTATTTTCCTGTTCACAGCCACAGTAAGTATTATTTTATTTGGCAGCTCCAATAGAGCAGAAAAAAAGTTCAAAATAATCTAAGTCTAATTATCAAATGCACTCGAAAAAATTTCCTAGAACAGTT
The DNA here is from genome assembly GCF_055883805.1 of Amblyomma maculatum. Taxonomy (NCBI): domain Eukaryota; kingdom Metazoa; phylum Arthropoda; class Arachnida; order Ixodida; family Ixodidae; genus Amblyomma; species Amblyomma maculatum. The sequence continues at coordinate 104,377,546 of NC_139344.1, read as the reverse complement.
TCATTACAACTCAAGTGAAAACTGCAATTTTTTCCAGCTTTGTGCCCCGCCGGGATGGTGCAATGGTAAGGCACCCGACTATTGTGCCGGAGTTCCCAAGTTCGAACCCGACCACAGCGGTTGCGTTTCGATGGAGGCGAAACGAAGTGGCATCTATGCGCTGTGCGATGTCAACGCATGTTAAAGATCCCTAGGTGGTCGAAATTACTCCGTAGCCCTCCACTACGGCTCCCCTTTCTCTCTTTCTGCTTTCGCTCCCAACTTCCTTCCTTTCCTTACGACGCGGTTCAGGTGTTCACAGAGCAAGTGTGACAGATACTGCACCTTTCCCTTCCTGTGAACCAATTATATATATTATTTTTAGTTTTGCCAAACGCTTTACTTTGTGCACACAGTCAGGAAGGTTGAAGAATTGCTTGAAAACCGCAAAAGCTTCCGTACCCCTTTCGCAGAGCTACTCAATGGTTTTGATGCCTCTGCACAAAACGGCACTGCACCATCGCATTTTAAGGAAGCTTCACCGCACAGCGCACAGTGTAGCATTGTGATAAAGCGTGCAGTGCGGTCAAATTCCGCGTGACCAGCTGTTTAGCAGAATATGGATGCACACATGGGACATATGCATATGCATTAGAACAATCTGACACCATGACACCTCCCTGGAAAAAAAGGAAGCAGCATCCGAAGTGCGTGTCCAATCGCAGCCGCAGGATGGCATGAAGCAAAAGCGAATCCAAAACTATGCTACGCGAAAATGGCAATCTTCCAATCGTCATCATACCTGCCAAAGCACACTCGATGTGCATGGGCATAATTGTTACAAGCAATTCAGGTTCGTCTGCGACCGCTGGCGGAGCAAACGGTGCCTCAACATGTCGCCGGCTGCCAGTGCGTCTGCCGTACACGGCCAGTCATTGACATATCTACTCTGTTGCACACTGCAAAGGGCTGCGAGCGGCCGTTGCGGCATGGTTCCGAATGGTGCACCATAGCTAATCACACTCACTTTTCGCACATGTATCCCCCTTGACACGAACATCGGTCGGGACCGCACTGCTAGTTCAAATTATTCCAAGTTCCGAATCAACGGAGCTCAAAATAAGACAATCTACTTTTACATAATTATTCCAAGTTCCGAATCAACGGACCTCGAAATAAGACAATCTACTTTTACATTCAACGGAGCTCGAAATAAGACAATCTACTTTTACATTAAGAAATTTTATTTAGCCCAAAACTGTGAAAATTGATTCTGTATCCCATTGGTCAGGAATTGTTAGGAGTGCAATGGCTCGAGATTATGAAAGAACAATAGACTAAAGACAGCTGTAAATCGATTAGCTGCTATTAATTTAAATTTAGAAAGGCTCATACCACCAGCCTTTCATGAAAGGCATTATGATAACAGCTTCAGGACAAACACCGCGAGTAAACCAAACTGTCGTGGATGTGGCTGCATCTTTTTGTGGCGAGAGCCCAGTGTTGCTCAACTGACGATAATACTCACCTATATTTGACGCTGTATACTTGCAATGGTCAATTATCGTGTAAATTGCCGTTTAGGTACAGCTTGGAGCAACAGGTTAGATTGTCACAGAGTGGCGCAATTGGTGCAGCACTTCCATCACTGTGCAATACATGCACAAAATTAGAGATTATGTCACCGTGATGCAGTGATAAGTTGAACAAATAAAAGCTCGTTACTGGCAATACTGATGATGCCACGGGACCTGCGATGCACAGTTTTGACTGGTAGGCTCATCGTCTAACAATGGCGACTCATGCGCAGCTATTGTCTTCCTCATCAAGTGCCACCAGGAATGCGCATGCACTGCTAGGGCTGCAGGAAAAGTTATTTCCTTTGCGTAGCACACTGGCTTCTCCCATCACGAGATTAGTAAGACATTTGTTAATGCATGCCCTGCCCTAGGAGTAGTGCAGCATGTAGGCACCAAGAGGTGACACATAGAAGTTTGTTTCGGTTCGCCTTCATGTACGCCATTCTGGCTCCAAGGTCACTGGCAGGGTGCCAACAATGGGAGCAAAATATGCAACAGGCTCCTGCATGAGAAAGCAGTCCTCCACAAAATGGCTTTTGCGCCTCATCGAAGAGAACTGCAGAGAAGCCATCTTGCGGGAGCATATTTTTCTTAGAAGCTTCCATGCCAGCGTGGAAAAGGTGGAGCACCATTGAGCCTGTGCCGGTGGAGAGCCAACATGGTCAGATCTTGGCATCGTGCATGCATCACATATACCGCCACTCTCTCTCTCAAAAAATAAAAGCCATATTTCTGTAAGTTTCATATAAATGCATGTACCTTCCGTAAAAATATATACTGTGTGGGGTGCGTTTATTCAGGCGACCCAGATGGATCCAGCTGCTCAGTATGAACTTGCAGCAGAGCATCAAGCGTAACAAACCCCGAAGACAGCGACCAACTTCTTTGTCCTTGGGCACGCCAGCACGTGATGCATGCCAGTGGCTATGACGATGAAGATCAACAAGGAGACTGGACAGGACAGTAAAAATGGCCTGCCCATGCCAGCTGTACATCTTTAATAAAACTTCATGGAAACAAAAGGTAGGATTAAATAGCACTTGCACAAGTTTGGTCTGTGTTACACCCGGTGCACCCAAAGGGCCCGTTCTTGGTGCCCTATTTCTTGTGTATATTTTTTAAATTATTTATTTACAGACATACTACGGACCGTGGTTAGGTCCAAGCAGGTAAGGCACTATACATAGCAAAAAAACAAGCAGATAAAGCTATACAAAATGTAGCAATATACAGCATAAACGCACTTGCAACATAGAGTTTGTAATGTAATAAAACCAAGACACAAAGAACTTTGAGGTGTACGACAAAAAAAAAGAAAATAAAAATATATATACATACACATTACATACACCTGCATATACATACACACATATGCATACCCACATTATGTGTGTGTGTGTGTGTGTGTGTGTGTGTGTGTGTGTGTGTGTGTGTGTGTGTGTGTGTGTGTGTGTGTGTGTGTGTGTGTGTGTGTGTGTGTGTGTGTGTGTGTGTGTGTGTGTGTGTGTGTGTGTGTGTGTGTGTGTGTGTGTGTGTGTGTGTGTGTGTGTGTGTGTTTAGATAGATATATATATATATACTGTAAAACAGGTATTGGGCTCCGATATGTTCAGCGCCTGATGCTTTGAAGAGAACGACAATCATGTTCAACGCGCGTGACGGTCAGGAAAGAAGACGACAACGAAGCTCTCTCTCCGACGCTCGGGCGTGCGCTTACAGAAGTGCAACGACTGATCGCAGAACGTTCCATTGATTGTTGACGGCGTAGGGCCCTGTTTAAGGACTCCTATTACAAGTGGTGGAGGTGACAGCAATCCCCTCAACCTGGAGCTTCGCAGCCTAGCGTTGCCTACCACTTCCGTGATGCCTGAGACCGCCAACCAACCGCCAACCCCATCTCCTGTCATCTGTCCCGGTGCAGCGCGTCAGCGCGACCCAGCAATCTTCAGCGGCACCGATGACACGGATGTAGAAGACTGGTTGGCGTCGTATGAACGCGTAAGTGCGTACAACAAGTGGGACGACAACGTGAAGCTCACCAACGTCATTTTTTTATTTGAGCGACGTGGCCAATCTATGGTTCCGCAACCATGAGAGTGACATCCCTACCTGGGCGGCTCTCAAGACCAGCCTGACCGAAGTTTTTGGCCGTCCCGCTATACGTAAGCTTCGCGCCGAGCAACGCTTGCAAAGTCGGGCACAACAAACCGGCGAGAACTTCACCAGTTTCATAGAAGATGTCGTCGACCTCTGCAAGCGCGTCAACCCTACCATGAGCGACGCCGAGAAGATCGGGCACATTATGCAAGGTATTGACGATGACGCCTTCCATATGCTCGTCGTCAAAAATCCCCAAACTGTGTCCGATGTAATCAGCTTCTGTCAAAGCTTCGATGAGCTGCGCAAAAGGCGGCTTTCTACACGACGTGCTGGCCTTCAGCAGGCCACCCTTTCCAGCTTGGCTCTCTCCGGGGACGGTGCCCTGGATCAGCAGTCGCTCTTTCAGCAGATTCAACAGTTTGTGCGTGAAGAAGTCGCACGCCAGCTTTCTTTGTCTACCTGCCCCCCAGCACCTGCGCCTGCGCCGCCGCTCAATCCCACCCTGCAGCGTGTTATACAAGACCAGGTCGCTGAGGTTCTGCCTTCACCTCCTCAGCAGCCCCTGGTGGCGGCTCCTCTCACGTACGCTGATGTTTTGGTGCGGCCACCACCCCCTGTCGCCCCTGTATACAGCCGGCCTCCCCTCCTATACGAGCCTCAGGGACATCAGCAACCTCAGCAGCCTACAATCCCCCCTTATCGTCCGGTTCTCCGCCGTCGATTACAGCCACAGCCTTCCAACCCCTGGCGCACACAAGACAACCGACCCATTTGCTACGCCTGTGGAGTCGCCGGCCATGTGGCTCGTTTGTGCCGCAATCGTGGCCCTCGTCCCTACAACTATACACGTGAGCCGATGTACAATCTTACCCCGTCCCCCCGCCCGTGTTTCCTGAGCCTCCTCCGCAGTCCTCTTCAAATTACGATCGCCGATCCCACCGCTCGCCTTCACCAGGCCGTCGTTCCCGTTCTCCAATGCTTCGCCGCCAATCAGCCGGTCACACGGAAAACTAACGGCCGCAGTTCCGGAGGCAAGAACTGCGCCATCAGGGACTAACACAAGACCTGTTTCATTACCAGCCAACATTATTACCGTATTCATTGAGGGCGTTCCTGTCGAAGCGCTTGTAGACACTGGCGCAGCCGTATCAGTTCTTAATTACACCCTCTGTCGCAAGCTCAAAAAGGTAATGACGCCGCTTCCTGCCGTTTCTCTTCGCACCGCCAGCGCTCAGGACATTCGACCATTAGCCGCCTGCACCGCCCGCCTTGTCATCGACGACGTTCAATGCACAATAGAATTCCTCGTCCTCGCCCGCTCATCACACGACGTCATCCTTGGTTGGGACTTCCTCTCCAATCATAACGCCATAATAGACTGTGCCCGTGCTCAGCTTGAGTTATCACCCCTCAGTGAAACTTCTTTCGACGCGTCCGCTGCTGCTGCCGCTACCGTGCACGTTGCAGAGGACACAGACGTTCCGCCTTTCTCCTCAGTGCTTGTGCCTCTTTATTGTGCTGCTCTTTCCGACGCCACTGTTATCTACACACCCTCGTTACGATGCGCTGACCAAAAAGCCGTGTTGCTGCCCCATGCTGTGCTAACAATTTTTCGCAGCTCAAGTGCTATTTTTGTTTGTAACCCGTGCCCCTGCCCAACTACTCTGCTCCGTGGCCAGTCACTGGGTAGCGTTGCTTTGCTCGATTCCACTCCCACCTATCCCTTCGTCGATAACACTGCCGGCCTTCACATCAGCGCCATAACGCCTCTTCCTGTCGCCACTCCATCTTCCCTCGAAGTTTTCCACCGGTCCATCGACGCTGGCCTGATGCCCTTACAACGAGCCCAGCATGTCGCCATCCTACAACGTTTCGCGGCTTCGTTAGACTCCCAGCAACCTTCGTTGGGGCGCACAACTGCCGTTACTCACTGCATTGATACCGGCACGCATGCCCCTTTGCGCCAGCGTCCGTACCGTGTTTCAGCCGCCGAGCGCCGCATTATTGACGAACAGGTGACTGACATGCTCCAGCGCAACGTGATCCAACCGTCGCACAGCCCTTGGGCATCTCCGGTCGTCCTGGTCAAGAAAAAAGACTGTTCCATCCGATTCTGTATAGACTACCGCCGACTGAACAAGATTACGCGCAAAGACGTTTATCCTCTCCCTCGTATCGATGACGCTCTTGACTGCCTACAGGGAGCTGAGTTCTTTTCTTCAATAGACCTGCGTTCCGGCTATTGGCAGGTGCCGATGGCAGAGGCTGATCGCCCAAAAACCGCTTTCGTCACACCCGATGGGCTCTATGAGTTTAATGTCATGCCATTCGGACTATGCAATGCCCCTGCCACATTCGAACGCATGATGGACAACCTACTCAGAGGGCTCAAATGGCACACTTGCCTTTGTTACCTGGACGATGTTGTCATCTTTTCCCCAGATTTTCCATCTCACCTCCAGCGCCTTGAGACAGTTCTGCGATGCCTGACCGACGCTGGCCTCCAATTAAATTTAAAGAAGTGTCGTTTCGGAGCATGACAGCTAACAATTCTCGGGCACGTCGTCTCCAAGGACGGCGTTCTTCCTGATCCGGGAAAACTGCGCGCTGTGGCAGAATTTCCGAAGCCAACTAATGTGAAAGAACTCCGCAGCTTCGTCGGCCTCTGCTCGTACTTCCGCCGCTTCGTTCACAATTTCGCCACAATCATCAACTCTCTCACCAAGCTTCTGTCCAGCCACGATCTTTCAGCCTGGTCTCCACACTGTGATGATGCCTTTGCGACACTCCGCCACCTTCTGACGACTCCGCCAATCCTGCGTCATTTCGACCCTTCTTCTCCCACGGAAATCCACACTGATGCCAGCGGCGTCGGCCTCTGCGCAGTACTTGCTCAGCGGAAGTCTGGCTTTGATGAGTACGTTGTCGCTTACGCCAGTCGGACCCTAACAAAAGCTGAAGCAAACTATTCCGTCACCGAGAAAGAGTGTCTCGCTATCATCTGGGCAATAGCAAAATTTCGCCCCTACTTGTATGGCCGTTCTTTTGATGTCGCCACCGATCATCACTCCCTCTGCTGGCTGTCTTCTCTGAAAGATCCTTCTGGTCGACTGGCCCGTTGGGCTCTGAGGCTCCAAGAATACAATATTAACGTCATCTATCGCTCTGGCCGTAAACATGCCAATGCTGATGCTCTCTCACATTCTCCATTGCTGTCTGAAGCCACTCCTGCTATATCCGTCCTACATCCCACCGACATGCCCACCGATATGACTTCCGAGCAACGCAAAGACGAATAGATTGCTTCACTCCTGGATGTTTTATCTGGCCGCGCTTCACGACCTCCTTGCCGCGCTCTCCGTCGCCAGTCTCACCATTTCGCCATCAGAGACGAGCTCCTCTACCGTAGGAATTACCTTCCGGATGGTAGAAAGTGGCTGCTTGTAATTCCGACCCATCTGCGCTCTGTGATTTGCTCCCATTACCACGACAATCCCCAGTGTGCCCACGCAGGCTTATTGAAAACCTTCACTCGCCTGCAACAGCGGTACTACTGGCATGGGATGTACCGTTATGTTCGTCGGTTCGTCCAGTCCTGCCAAGAGTGTCAGCGCCGAAACACCCACCTCGCCAGCCTGCCGCTCCTCTGCAGCCGCTGACCTGCCCAGCTCATCCCTTCGAGCGCGTTGGAATCGACCTGTACGGCCCGCTTCCTAGCACATCAACAGGCAATCGCTGGATCATCGTTACAATTGATCATCTCACACGCTACGCCGAAACGGCGTCTTTGCCATCTGCTACAGCCCAAGACATTGCCTCCTTCATCCTCCATAACATCATTCTTCGCCACGGGGCTCCCAAAGAATTGCTAAGTGACAGAGGTCCTGCCTTCCTTTCTGAAGTTGTCGAAGCTGTTCTGAGAGAATGCAAAATCGTTCATCGCGCCACCTCCGCGTACCATCCGCAAACAAATGAAATGGTTGAGCGTTTTAACCGCACCATGGGCGACATGCTGGCAATGTATGTCGCTTCCGACCACTCCAACTGGGACCGCGTTCTTCCATTTGTCACATTCGCTTATAACTCGGCCACTCAAGCAACCACAGGATTCTCGCCATACTTCCTTCTCTACGGTCGTGAGCCCTCTTGTACCATGGACACCATTCTCCCTTACCGACCAGATTCTTCCGAATTCACGACTGTTTCACAAGCTGCAACTTATGCCGAAGAATGCCGCCAGCTTGCCCGGTCCTTCACTTCTCACGCCCAGCAACTGCAGAAAACCACCCGAGATCAATCTGCACTTCTTCCTACTTACCGTACAGACTCTTTGGTCTGGCTATGGGTGCCTTCCTCCAGTCCCGGCCTTTCATCCAAACTTCTGAGCAAGTATCAGGGCCCCTACCGTATTGTCAAGCAAACATCCCCCGTCAACTACCTCATCGAACCCCTTACACCATCCACTGACCACCGTCGCCGCAATCGTGAAATAGTACACAGTAACCGCCTGAAGCCTTACTACGACCCTGCCATCGTCACATCGGCATAATCCGCCAGGATGGCGTCTTTTCGCCCGGGGGAAGTTGTAAAACAGGTATTGGGCTCCGATATGTTCAGCGCCTGATGCTTTGAAGAGAACGACAATCATGTTCAACGCGCGTGATGGTCAGGAAAGAAGACGACAACGAAGCTCTCTCTCCGACGCTCGGGCGTGCGCTTACAGAAGTGCAACGACTGATCGCAGAACGTTCCATTGATTGTTGACGGTGTAGCGCCCTGTTTAAGGACTCCTATTACAATACACATACATACATACATATATACAAAAAGCGAGGAGCCTGCAGTCAATAAACCTTGTTTTTCAGAAAGAACCACAAGGCACGCCACAAAATTCAAGAATGCGAGCAGCTAGTTCATGGAGGTGACCTGAGCAAACAGTTCCACTCAGCGATGGTGCGAGGGAAAAAAGAAAACTTATACAAGTTAGTTCGAGCAAAATAAAGAAAATAAATCTGTGTGGTAGTACCGAGTGCTTCTGGCTGGTTGAGGAATGAAATATTGTGACGGGTCAAGACCTAGTTTATTGGTTAGTAATAAGGAAAGAAATTCTAAACAAAAGTTTTTTCTCCGATCTTCAATGCGTGGTATATTGTGACTATGCATTAACTCCGAAGGGGAATCCGATTTCAAAAATTTAGAGAACACGAATCTCACAGCTTTTCTTTGCACTTTTTCAAGCTTTTTTATATTTGATGTAGTGTACGGATCCCACACTATGCACGCATATTCAAGCTTAGGCCTGATTAAAGAAAGATAACTAAGAAGTTTTACATCAGATGGGGAATTTTGGAGTTTATGCCTGAGGAAACACAGTTTTCTAAATGCTGCTCTACAAATATTGTCAATATGTGTATTCCAGGATAGGTCACTTGTAATTGTCCCACCTAGGTATTTCACAGCAGTTACTTCCATCAGCTCAGCAGACACAAGTTTATAAGTATATTTTATGGGTGCTTTTTATGTGTTATGCGGATAGAAACAGTTTTCTCCTGATTTAGCGCCATGCCCCAACGGTTGCACCAGTTTATAATATTGCCAAGAGTAGTATTCAGGTCGTTTTGGTGTTGAGTATTAGAGATTTCCGAAATAATATGCGATCATCGGCATACAGCCGGATGTGAACACCAATGGACACTTCATCTACGATGTCATTAATATATAACAAAAAGAGTAATGGCCCCAGGACGCTTCCCTGGAGCACACCGGACATGACGGGAAGAGAGCCCGACTAATGCCCGCCGAGAGCAACGTATTGCTGTCGGTTAGTGAGATAGTCACATATCCATGAAATAAAGATCTGTGGGAGACCAATCCATTGTAATTTGGTTATCAGCCTATTATGGAGAACTACATCAAAAGCCTTGCTAAAGTAAAAAAAATATTGCATCAATTTGGCCGTTATGGTCCAGGACTGAAGCAAAAGACTGGACAACAGCTACAAATTGCGTCACAGTAGAATATCGTTTCCGAAAGCCGTGTTGGCAGTTAGCTAATATAGAATTATGCTAAAATGCCATGAATTCGAGTGGCAATAACATGTTCCATAAGTTTGCTACACGATAAAAGTAATGAAATAGGACGATAGTTTTTTAATATCAAGCGGTCGCCTTGCTTAAAAATGGGTATTACTCGTGCTGTCTTCCAGTCACCCGGTACTTTCCCTGTCAATAGAGACGTGCGAAAAATAGTGACGAGGAACTTGGCAAGTGGTTCAGCATATCTTCAAAGGAACATGTTTACTATATCGTCAGGTCCAGGGGAGGTTTTAGTTTTTAAGTTCAAAAGCATAGAATATACACCGTTATAAGTTATGAAGTTCACCTCAGATGGATGCGCGCAAGCGGGGCTCAGCGTGGGTGGCTCAAAGACAGAAAGAACACTACGGAAATATTTGTTGAAAAAGTGAGCGATAACCCTTTGATCACTGGTAATTTTATCAACTACTACTTCAGATACGGGTTGTTTTATATCGCTGATGTATCCCCAAAATTTGGTCGGGTCAGTTTTTAAGAAGTTTGGCAGAGTTGTTTTAAAGTAGAAATCTTTAGATCTGTGTACCGCTTTTGCGAGGGCATTTTTAAGTTCAAGGATCAAGTTATATTGCAGATGTTTCTTCTTTAGTCGCTTTATTTTTCGTTTTAGATGGATAATCTGTCGATTCATCCAGGGAGTGACTTTATTTGTCTTTTTTCTTTTCGTGGGCACAAATGTGTCCAGACAATAATGACATATTTCTTTAAACTCATTCCAAAGGGCACAGGCATCCTTTCCATCAAAGTGGATAAGAGATGTTTCTAAGTGATGTATTATGTGGGCATCATCGCTGCGTGTGTAGTCTTTGTATGTCATCATTTGCTGCTGTTTTGGCAAGCTGTGTTTATGAATGGGTATTGAAATGCTCACGAGATTGTGATCAGAAAGCCCTTGCTCAACCAATACAGTGCAATCAGAATATGCGCGAGGCACAAATGCCAAGTCTAAAATGGAACTAGCAGTGCGCGATACGCGCGTAGGCTGGCGAACGATCAGAGCTAAGTCGTGTATGAACATGATATTGTAAACTGCATTCACATGCTTATTGGCCATTGTGCATTGTTCAAGGCTCTCCCAGTGAAGATTCAGATCGCCCATCAATAGTACTTTACATTTCTTGTATTTTAACATATGCATCTGGAACATATCCAGGTAGTCACTGGTGACATCAGGGGGCCTGTAGAGAGCGTACAGAATAAATCTATGACCCCAGCATGAGTCTCAAACACAGGCACTCAAAATCAGGAACATCTTCACCTAAGGTGGCTATTATTTGCTCTTTGACTATGATGGCCACGCCACCACCTCTTGAGGGCCTGTCTTTTCTGAACACTTTGTAGGAGGGTGGAAAAATCGCATCATTGCTAATATCTTCATGCAGCCAGGTCTCAGTTATAATAGATATGTGAGGATCGTATTCAAGCAATAGGATTTCAAGTTCATCGGTTTTATTGACAACACTTCGAGCATGAAGGTTAATTATTCTCAGCTGTTTTTCTTGCACTAAAGCTGATTTACTGCCTCGAGTAGACTTATATAGTGAACTTCGACGCTTGCAAGACGGCGTTGATAGGAATCTTGAGATTAAGAGTGACTTGCTTTTGCCTGCGCTTGTTGGCGCGTCCTGGGACGAGACTGCTTTTCCTCGTTTTTTACAAGTGGTACTTTATTGTTAAGTTCATCGTTCCAGATGTACACTTTGCTGTTAATGTACAACTTAGTAGCGACCATCGAAAGTTTGTCACCTTGATCACGGTTTGGTTTCACACTGTCCCATAGCTTTTTTCTTATAGCTCTGGTTTTTCGGCAGAAGTCTTCACCAACAGAGAACGAGCTGTTTTCAAGTTTGAATCCTTTTTTTTATTATTTCAGTCTTCTGCCGTGAATCCATTAACTTAAAAATAACTGGCCTAACATTGTCTGATTCTGGTTTTCCTGAACGGTGAATTCGTTCTAAGGCAGCTTTGGTGTGCCCAAGAGTTCTTTTAATTATGTTTTCACAGACAGCGCTTTCCAGCATTTCTCTTGTTTCGTCCTGGTCCTCCGGTAGGCCAAAACCAATCAAGTTCGATTGCCTGCCATGATCTTCTAGGTCATCAATCCTTTTCTCTAGGATTTGAACGAGGTTTTTCAGAGAATTAAGCTGATCATTGTAGGAATCCATCTTGGCTTCTAAGGCCGATATGGCATCTATTTTCTCCTCTATATCAGTCAGTCGCTTTTCTTTTACTTCTTTGATGTCGGTTGCAATATCTTTCAACTGTTTTGCAATCTGTGTTAAATCGGGCCCCGGGTTGAGTTTAACATCTCCAGAAAGTAACGGTAATTTTCTTAGGAACACAGCAAATTCAAACAACTGAGAACTATGTCTCAAAAATAATTCCTAAAATGTGCCTGTATCCCGATGATTGTCTTTTATACTCTGTTGTCACAAATGACATAGGTTCCAGACAGCTTCAGGGTGATATGTGTCGTACACAAAAATGGTGTTGGAAAAATTCTGCTGTTGAACAGCAAGAAGTGTGTTCAGTTAGCTTTACAAAGAAACAAACGTCCTAATAGGTATATCCTGGATAATGAAATGACCAAAAATGAAAGTTGCAAATATCTGGACGCCACTTTTTCTGGTGGGGTTTAATGTCTCAAAGCGACTCGGGCTTTGAGAGAGAGGACTGTGGAAATTTTGGCCACCTGGTGTTCTTTAATGTGCACTGACATCACACAGCACATGGGCACCTTGCTTTTTGCCTCCATCAAAAAGCAGCTGCCGAAGTCGGGATTCGATCCTGCATCCTTGGGCACAGTAGTAGAGCACCATAACCACTGCGCCACCCCGGCGGGGCTGAATATGGTCTCCGCATATACATAATACTTTTAATAAAGCAGGAAGAGCACTGAGCTTTTCGCAGCAAAATCTAAAGAATGTGTTTATGGCAGTAAAGAAGGCTGCATATGAGGCATATGTGCGGCTGATATTAGTGTCCTTGCCCGGTATGGGGCTGATTCCATCGTGTACATGTTGACGCAACTGAGAATATGCAATATGTTGCTGTTAAATTTGTTACGGGGAAATTTCACAAATTTTTCAGCCTGGACACTGCTGGTACCCTTTAACCTTTTTGTTGTCACGAACGTACCAGTATGTTTTCGCGCTTCCACCCCACATTGTCACTGACGTGCCGGTATGTTCTCTATCGTGCGTTCAAAACTTCGCACCTGAGCGTGAAGCTGGCACGCTTGGACTGGTGCACCATCTGTCAAATCTTTCTACAAGTTGGCATTTTTGCCGAGCACTGTGTTGATACGTATATATTGAAGAGTACTGGAGCGACCGTGCTCACCCCCGCCACCTCCTTTGCTGGGAAAGCGGTCACTCAGCATACACTACTCGCTTGCAGGTTTTTATTTTGCCACAGGTTTGCAGGTTGTTATTCGGTTGGCGCATCTGCTACTATGCGTCAAGTACAGGGGCGCGCGCCGTTGCCTCTCTAATAGGTTGACACATGACTCAATCGCTGCTTTCATTCTCTCTCGCTGTGCTTTTGCTTGCGGCTAGCAGCAGCAAAAAAGGTTGTTTTCGTGGTTTTCGCCTCTTTCCGTCTCCCTCTGTCATCTTGATTTCCCAACGTGCCGTTTCTCTCCATTGTGCAGGCCACTGAAAGTGCACCCTCCGTGCACTGCAGTTACTTTTGGATGGCTGAACGCGCGGTACCTTCAACGACTGCGGACTGGAGCGATGGCTCTTCTGATTATTCAAGTATTGAGTAGTGTTCTTTCCTAATATTATCCTCATTTATCTCACTTATAGACAGGCTGATGATGATAATTAACAACACCTGCAAAACACTGAAATGTGCATATTCTGTCGACTTGTATGGCAATCATAATCAAAAATAAATCGCTATGCTCGTCCCCTGAAACTAAGCGGACACTGGGGGTGCGTTACGGTCAGAAACACCCGACATTGAAAGGGTTAAATAAATGCAATAAAATGTTTTGACTTAAATTTTCCTTTAGTACTTTTCACAATGAAACAGAAATCACTGCCTCTAACTTACAGCACTCACATTATGTTTCAATATAAATTGAAGGTTTGCCTACATTAGTGCTGCAAAGATTTGTTTAAACGCAATTGTTTTACGCAAACCATAAACAACTGAAACATGTTACTAGAAGATGTACTTTGCTGCAACACTGTGGATTTGTTTTATAATATTTTGTGTCCCCCTCTCCCTCTCCTACTATAATGCAGTAGAGGGGCTGCAGGTATTGTAAAAATAAAAAAATTGAGCACATCTGCTTCACAGATTGACCAAGCGGCAGGTTAGAATGAGCCTGTTTATTCCAGGCACACATTGATCCAGGTTTTCAAGATGACCATCAAACCTCGAGTATCTAACACAAAAGCTCCGAGACTGAGTCAAGTTCGCTATGTTTTACCAACTGGCCCTGACCCATACCTTATTAAGCTTGATTATCTCCTCTGTCTTATCTATGACTGATGACTCCATAATTTTCTATAGAGTATTGCTTTCAGCTCCCTACACTTCAGTGTATCGAGAGACATGCTGAAACAAAAATATTTCTCGCAGTTCTGAATGTTTCTGCACACCCATGTCTTTGTTTTTATGAGAGATAATTAATGTGACATTTCCTAGGCCACCATAATGTCATCACACTGATGTTCATAAAATAACATTTTGAAAAGAAAACTAAAGACTCACATGTTTGGGCACCGTGCGCGGTGCACAGGCACTCGTGGCGAACAGGCAGTGCCACGAGTGGGTGGGCGCCGGAAGATTTTTGTACTGGCCGGCACGGGTGACAGGGCAGGGCGCGTGCTTGAAAGAGGCGGCCGTGGGAATGAAATCAGGATCTGTGCAGCAAAATGGTGGCAGTTTGGTCCAGCTGGAGTGATATAGCGAAGCATAAACAATGCGGGAGTCACACGACACAAGATGGAAAGAAACGGACGAGCCCTGGCTGCCTGCTGAGCGTTTATTTCTAGGCTGGAAACATGAGAAACGAAAGACGACAGAAGGAGAAGCGTGCGTAGTTGGAAAAGACCGAACAGAAAACGAAGGGGGAAATACAAAAACCACTTGTGGCAAACACCCCTCCTCCCATGTGTGGCACAGCGAAGCCTCGAACGCTCCAAATGGGACTGCATGAGAAAAAATAAAAAAGGAAAGTTGTGGGGGAATTGAGTGGCTGAGAAGGATGGAAAGAGTATGGGAGAAGAAAAGGAATGAAGCAGGAGTCGAAGTGAAAAAAATAGCCTGGAAAAAAAAACAACGCAAAAAGCCTGAAAACTCAAGCATGATTACCAGGGCTTGACAATGCTGCAGGCACTTATATTACGCAGAAGACTTTTGAAAAGCTTTAGCTGTCTTTCTGGTGAGGCAGTTGCCACTTCTCTCGATGATAAAGGAAAGGATAGCAGATTCACACTGATCACTCTGTCCACGCGGTGCTCACTATGAGACTGGAAAACTCCATTACAGTACGGCACAACAAGCAATCTATGGTTTCTAATACACATGCATGTTTTCCTCCCTCTCAGGCATGTAGCATGCCTATGGTTCTCTTTCGTCGAAAGAACAGCCTGAACTTAAATGCTAGCTGTTGTTTTTTTTTTGTAATGATACTTAGTGCCTCTTTAACCGTACTTTCAAGTACTCTGCCACAAAGTTAAGTTAGGACAAGGGAAAATAACAGGTGGCAGCCAGATGCTCGCCCACTTGTTTGGAGCAGGATGGCGTGTAATGAATAATATCTGTTTAGAGCATCCACGAATAAGTAAAAAAATAAGTTTTTACCAACGTTCCTTGATTGAGCAGTATGGCATGAGAAACAGTTCATTAGAGGTTCAACAGCTCAGTAGACATCAAAATGTCATTAACACAACGAAATGAATAAAGTGTATGGAATGGCAGACAGGGGCCTTATGAATCACATCAACAGTGGAGGGCGAAGCGGGCAGCTGGTACTTCCACGTCAGACAGGAAAGATTGTTTTTTTTTTTTTTTTCTTTTTAGAATTTTCGTTTGGTTTGCATTACAGAAGCAATGAAAACCGGGAGAGCAGAAAAAAAGTGCATCGACATATGACGAAGGGGCACCAACCCCGTAAAAAGACTGTTTACAGATATTAACCTAAATCATCGCATAGACATACAACATGAAATCACAGAATTATACAATAGAAAGATTATATGACAGCATATCGCTGGGAAACAGATTAGACAGGACATGATATCACATTACTCCGAGAAAAAAAAAAGTATGCGTGAAGAAAGAATGCCAGTTGACACCATGCAGATATATAGTGCAGATGCCTATGAGCAGTGCTGCCATTTTGGCAGATTTCCTGCTAAATTTAAGAGTTTTTTTTTTTGGTGTTTTGGCGGAAAAACATTTGCATCTAGCGGTTTTTTTAATGGATTACGAATATTTATTTGGCGGGTCCCGTTGTTTTGGCGGATTTCAAGTTTTACAGTAAATTTTTAGTGGATGTTAAGTTCTGTCATTCGTCTCTGCTTAAAATATGCCTGCAGGTTATGTGCGAAGAACTGTAGGGATGATCTCAAACAGCGGCAACCGTCTGGTCACCCGTGATGCAGTTAATTCCATTGGCGATGACATGGACAGTTATATGATACGCTTTGAGGTAGTGACCACGATGATCTTCGCAGCTGGTGCCGTTCTGCACATGGCTGCTTTAGGGTGACAAATAATCCCATCCATTAACCCGTCCGTTGAACCTGCGAGGTACGCGGCGCCGCATCTCAACGCGGAAGTAGAAAGATTGTTTAGCCAGCTGAACTTCCTGCAGTTACCTAGCAGTGTGATTGGTATCCTTGCAATTGTCATTTACAAATGCTTAAAATGAATCTGTAAAATATTGCATATTGCCGTTTTAAACAATTTATTCCGCACTACTCTTAAGAACGATAGCCTCATGGCCTATTTATGTCACTTTTTCTTGCATGAGTATTTACTGCAGGGAAGAACTCTTGTTGAAAGGCACGAACAGTGCTGTGTAGTGCGAACTGCCCCGGGTGCTGGCAGTGAATGATGTGCTAAAATAGTGTGAATGAACACTCGAAGCAACCATTCTCTTCTATCAGCCACAGACATATGGGATACAATTTTCCAGCTTTTCTGCTGGAGGCTGCTTATGAAGTATGCACCAGCAGAGGCTAGCTATTTACGACGGCGGTCGAAATTCTGGTTTCGTTTGCTTAACCTGTTCTGCTGAAGGTTGTGACAAAGGAGGATAAGTTTCCATCCATTTTTAAGCCATACAGAGGTTTCACTGCACTTATTTTCACATCCAGCACCGCAGTACATATTAGTGGTAAATTTGGTGGGTTTTTTAAGTATTTAGTGGATTTGTAGCGGATTTTGAGACTGTTTTGGTGGAATGCAAGACAACTGAGGTGGCAACACTGCACTGCCTATGAGTTGCTCAATTACTTTTTATTTTTTTTGACGAGTTGAGAAAGACTGAAACGCAGATAAAGGTTGTGTGTCCTCTTTAGGGAAAAAATCTTCGCGGAAAATCTAACGCGGCAAATCCGGGCATGATTGCCAGCTCACTGCTCGTGGGACGGCAGCGATCCAAACTCAGTGTTGCTTCGCTTCGTAAAGCTAATTTGGGAACGTGAAAAATATTTCATCAGGGCAGTGAACTCAGCGTGTGTGCAACTGAGCGACTACAACCTAGCACTTCATTTGTAACCATAGAATGATCCGTGAATAGATAGAACGAACAACAAATGCGACCCACACACAGCAGGGCCCATATTCAGAGTTTGCGCAGTTATCAAAGTGTCGCTATCTCACATGACCTCGAGCAGTCTGATTGGTCGAAACGCCGGAACCGGGTGTTGCCTCTGCGGAACCAGAAGAGGTGGCAGCATCATGTTCCGGCGTTTCCACCCATCAGATGACTCGAGGTCATATGAGATAGCGGCACTTCGGTAACGACGCAAACTCTGTATACGGGCCCAGATCTGCCACGTCTCCGCCTTGCGGCCGGGCACACGGGCCACTACTGAAAATTTCCTTCCTGCCGCGAGGGGCGTGCACATCGCGTCGAGTTATTCCTGCACGGTGCCCATAGAGAACCAAAGCTAGAGTTTGCTCCGCAACACCAGCGCTCGGTTTCCAGCGGAGCGGAGAGGCACTACAAAACCTATGCGCATCCGCGCGGCTGTCTGCGGAGTCTGCGCAGCCCGCTCGCTCGGGAGCGCGTGCTACAGGCAGCCGCACGTGCACGCGGAGCGGGAGAAGGAGAGTGAGGACGAGGGGGGATGGTCGTGCGTCTGTGCGCGCAAAGCTGGCGCTCTTTGCAGTGGTGTTTCTTATTTTTGCTTTATTCTGGGCTCCGGCTGACATAGAGGCTGGCTGGAGGCACGCTTTTTATCGGTGCTTTCGAAAGTGAGAAATTATAATTAATTGATCGCCGCGGACATTGCTTTCGAAGAGCACTTGTTGGCAGGTTCAGACAAAAAAAAAACATGAACGCGAATTCGGTACTCGAAGGCAGAGGCAAGCGACAGGTATTTTGAAGGACTTGAGGCGGCACCTCTTGATGTCTCTTCTATGTTGTTCAGAGAATGAAGGGTCCAGCCTTCTCGTTAAGAATTGATACGCGTGTACACAGCGACGAGTGCTCCGGGCGCTGGTTGGGGAGCTTCCTTTCCATTTGTGACTGCTCACTTGAAAGGGGCCTATTCAACTCTTTGGGGACAGACGTTTTAGGCGATGCTGCCGGCGCCGTGGTGCCTGCTTTCGGCGCGTTTAGGACGCGTTCCCTACAAAGGCACAAAGCATGCCGCCTTACCTTTTGGTTCCTGCTGACAGCGGTCAGGGGGAGTTCGCTGCTGTGGCGCTGCCATCCAAAGTCAATGACTTATCTACCTTTAACGATGAGAGGTTTCTTAACGACCTGGATCACTGACGAGAAGCCGAGGCATGCCATTCTTTCGGCAGTTTCCTCTCTCCGTGAGACGAAGAGCGAGAAAATGCCTAACGACTTTTCATGCAGGAGGGGACATCTCTCCAAGTAAACCTTTGTCTTCTTAATTCCACAGCTACGCTGTGCAATCCCTAGTTCAGTTATCTCCTCTAGCGAATGCGTAGTTTTGAGCTTCCGAAGCAGGATCGTGTATGAGGATAGAACGATTAACGTATGTGTTTTCCCTTTATAAGCGCCGCGTGATGGCATTAATGGCATATATCTGTTTCTTGAGGCCGACTTGGTTCCGCGATGGCTGCTGCGGCACCGCCAGTTACAAACAGAGGTGCGAGATACGAGCGGTACGAGATACCTAAAAAAAAAAAACCGACAACCATCGTTTCAACACGAAAGAGAGAAGAGAGAAAAACACTTTCACGAGTTTTGCGAAAAAGTGCGCCGTCACTTTTTCATTCCAGTTTTTTTTTTCTTGCCCCCTTTGTTGGAGCGCGACGGCGGCCAGAATGCGGCCGGAGGAGAAGAGAAACAACCGAGCGCGCGTGCGCAAACACGTGCTGGAGAGCAGCGCGGAGCAGACGACAGCATGCTTTTCTATGCGGCGGGGAGCAGACGACGCGGCCGCACTGCGCGTAGGTTTTGACGGGATCTCCATGGAGGGCGCTGACGCACAGAGCGGCGCAGCGCCCCCTGGCCCAGGTTTTCTCCCCTATAGGCAGGTAATGCGTGCTGCGTGCAGCTCGTCCACCAGTATGAGATAAATCCAAGGACTCCTCAAGGAAAGCAGCTGGAGGGAGTAGAGAGTCGCTGCTTTCTGAATCAAGGGGCTTTACTGAACCAAAAGCAACAGACATCGAGTGAAAACAAAGGTTGACTGCTAATTTTTCGAAGGTGAGCCATTTGTTTTGAGTAACCATATTCGTTGCACTTAGCTAGGCACATAACCTTTTAGGAAAAAAAAAATCTTTCAAATCAGTTACAAGTTCGTTAAGCAAATGTTCAGCATTAGTTGATGCAGAGGAAAAAAGGAACATAGGGTTTAATTGGGAGTGTGGGGCAAGAAGTGGATAGACTGATTTGAGGCAACCTGAGCTGCCGCAGCCATTGGCAGTGGCTCCATCTCTGCTGTACTCCTACTCAACTAGGAACTGGTTGTAACGCCATTTTGCTGCCATCTATTTAACTCCATCCATCAACTGTTGCAGGAGCTAGTCTGTGCTTGCACTACAGACACCAACAAACAAGACAGCATTAAACAGGGGCAGGAGCTAGTAACTAATGATGTAAAACTAAGGCTAAGTGTAGTATATTAGTTTTAGATTAGTTTGTATGGATTGGATTAATTTTATTGTTTCCATGTATGCTTTGGATTGGATATAGGGTGACGTGAGCCTGTCAAATATATAGTGGTGTCTTGAATACATGGGCTTGATAGGCTCCACCTTCTGCATATGAGTCATGGCTACATTACTCGAGGCTCCAACACTTCAATGACAACGAGGCATTAGGCGTACATTCCGGCCAGACCAGTAATACCCCTGTCACATGGGCGCTTTCGATCATGATCAAGTCAATCGAAATCGAGCTCAATGTGGACCCAGCAGCAACATGCTGAATTCAATCGCAATCGCCCATGATCCTGCTCAACTGCCTCGCTGCGGATGAGATGTTCTTGCCATCCTCGTTCTCAGAAATTAATCGAACATACCAAAAGCAAAGGTTACTCACATACTCATAGCAAAGCTGTGTTCATACTCTCAAAGACGCCATGTTTTGGCAGCGGTAAACAAACATGCGGGCTGAAACAGGCTTATGTGTGCTAGTCACCTGGTGCCCTGCCTGTGTGTGCAAGGCCACTCATCACTCTTGGCAGGACAGCATGATGATAGAAAAATGTATACGTGTAGCACAGACTCGAGACTTTCCATAGCTAGAGCACAGGTAGAGGAACAAACACAGGAACAGTGTCATGTGAATTGACACTGATATGGCTACTGCCGGCAATCATGGAGTGTCAGGCTATTATTCAATGCGCAACCAAAGTCGCTGACCTTTTCCTTTCTTCTGCTAACTAGAAATTTTGCAATAACGTATGAATCAAGCTAGTATTTTTTCATATATAACAAACTAATGATGGCCTTCGTGCCTGCAGCACCATCTCTCATGTAGCAATCTAACTTGTTGACTGGAATCGAGTGGGTATGGGTAGCATGGTCCATCTCGATAGTGCTCAACACTTCAATCACAATCACTGCCGACTGCAGTCCGTAGTGCCCATGTGACAGCGGTATAATAACACTTGCCGATACAGTCATTCTTTCACATTTTTGCTCTGAAATTGCTATTCAAAACAAACCATAAGGCTGACAATGAATGTCAACTGTTAAGGCAACACTATGAACTTGTGAACTAATTGAACTTGATGAATCGGCTTGAAACCGATGGAAAAGTTGAATCTCGGAACAAAAAATTATCAGCCAACGGACGACCAGTAGTCTTTTGAGGAAAAATAGTCATCACTGCCAATACTAGTGTTGTGTTGTGTTTTATGGCACATAGGCAACTAAGGCCATCGTGCGCCAAAAACAAGGTTTAGAATCTGGACTTTTTTAAGGGCTTTAAGAAGTTATTATAGGTTCTATAACTTATTTAGATACTTTGCTTCTTTTAGGAACGAAACTATGCAGGAAATGTCAATGAGTGATCTTTCTCCTAAAAGTAAGCTTGGATGGAATGGTATATGTTCATTGTAAAGTTGTGGGAAGTGCTTCTGTCATAGATCTTCAAGTCTTGTACAACTGATTAGAAAATGGTTGATTGTGAGCACGTCTCCACATTTTTCATAAGTAGGCTGATCGTGTTTCGTTAGTAAAAAGTTATGTGTAAGATGTGTGTGACCGATACGAAGACGACATAGAACCACTTCAATGAAACGCTCTTGGTGGCTACATGTTTTCCATTCCTCTACCATGGGTTTCAGTACGTGTAACTTATTGTTGATTTCTTTGTCCTATGACTCCTGCCATTTCTTTTTCAATTTTCTTTGTATATATTTTATGACATCTCTATGAGGTACATTTACTTGTTCTATTTTTGCATTCTGGGCGGCTGCAGCACACGCATCAGCTCTTTCATTTCCATTTATACCTACGTGACTTGGCGCCCAGCAGAATTTAATTTCGTGTCCCCGTGTTTCAGCTGTTTTTATGCAATGCATTATATTTCCTAATAAGGGTTGTGTTGCATTTCTGGCGTGTAGTGCTGTGATCACACTAAGTGAGTCTGTGTAAATTATACTTTTTACGATGTTGCACTTTACTACCTTTTCCGCAGCTAAGGAGATGGCATAACATTTCACACAGAGGTAGCCTAACTGTTTTTTGTTTTCAAGCTTTTCTTCTACTACACCACTACCAACACAAAAAGTTGTTTTAGAACCGTCTGTATAAAATGCAGTGTGATTTTTTTATTTTTCCTCCAAGGCTAGGAACTCTTATATGATCAGGTGGTGTCTGCTTTTTACCAAACTGTGTTAGTAAGAGGACGCATACAGAAGAGAAGCTGTACCAAGGGGCAATTTGTTCGGGACTATGGACAACGTTTGGAAGTGTATCATATATCTTTAGTTCCTGGCATATCTATTCATAACGGAGAATTAGGGGTCTTATTGCTAGCGGTTTATTGTTAATAAGTGTTCTAGATGGGCACTTTGTGACTACAGAGTGGCAAAGGTGTTTTGGGATGGACCTTATTTTTAGCACGTAAGCACACGTCAGCATTGTTCTTCTGTCTGCGAGGGGTGGTTGATTTGTTTCTACATTGAGGCTATCTACGGGGGATGTTTTGTATGCGCCAGTTGTAAGCCACAGGCCAAGGTTTTGCACAGGATTTAGACGTTTTAAGTAAGATAGTCTTGATGATCCATACACAACACATCCATAGTCCAGGGAAGAGCATACTACTGAGTGATAGACACGCATAAGACATGTTCTGTCAGAGCCCCAGCGTTTGTGTGATAGCACTTTCAGTATGTTCAGGGATCGGGAAGCTTTCTTTTTGAGGTTGTTGATATGTGGTAGAAAAGTGAGTTTCTTGTCAAAAGTTACACCAAGAAATTTGGGCTCGTTTTTTATTGGCAGTATTGTTTCATTTAGGTGCAGGTTAGGGTCGGTTCCACTGTTTTCTGTGGTGAAAACTGAAATCCATTTTGATCTGCCCATGTCGCCAGCTTGTTTATAGTAAGCTGCACTTGTCTTTCACATGCTGATACATTGGAGGATGTGTATGCTATCTGCAGGTCGTCGACATAATACATTACAGATTTCAGGATTATTTTATTTAAAGAATTCATTTTTACCACAAAGAGTTGTACTTAATATACAGCCTTGTGGCACCCCATTCTCCTGCATAAAGTTCCTTGAAAAAGTTGAGCCTAGGCGCACACGAAATGTATGATTCGAAAGGAAGTCTTTTAGACAGTTCAGCATTCTACCGCGGATGCCCAAATTCGCTAGATCGCGAAGGATGCCACATCTCCATGTCGTATCGTATGCCTTCTCCATATCGAAGAAGACTGCAAGACAGTGCTGCTTATGAATAAATGCTTCTCGGACAGTGTTTTCAAGGTGGACTAAATGGTCCGTTGTAGAACATGCTTTTTTGAAACCACACTGGTGGATATCTAGAAGTTCCCGAGATTGAAGGATGAAGGTTAGCCTAATATTTAAAACACTTCCATATGATTTTGCAAGGCAACTTGTAAGGGCTATAGGTCTATAACTACTGGGGGCAGTGGGTGGCTTTCCTGGCTTCAGGAAAGGCACAATAAATGCTTTCTTCCATGCCTCTGGGATCTTTCCAGATACCCATATCTTATTGAAAAAAATTGACAAGGGCTCCTACCGCAGGTGTGGACAGATGTGCTAGAATTTCATAGTGTATTCCGTCTGGGCCAGGCGCCGTCTTTTTACCAGCAGCTAAAGCGGTATTTATTTCTTGTACTGTGAGCAAAGAGTTGTAAGCTTCATTTCCACTCCCACTTGTTGGAAGTCTTTGTTTTTCAGCTGAAGTTTTGTATTTTAAGAAGCATTTTGTGTAGTGTAATGAACTTGACACTGAAGAAAAATGTTCGCCTAAAATGTCTGCCTGTTCTATGCTCGTTTGCTAGCTGGGATCTGTAAGAAATGGAATTGTGAAAGGTGAGAAGGTTCCGTCAAGTTTACGAACTTGCTCCCACATTTTTTTAGATGTGATTGAACTGTTTATGGAAGATATATATATTTTTGTCAGGAAGACCTTTCGGCATTGCGGCGGACATATCGTGCTTTGGCTCTTGCCTGCTTAAAATTTGCGAGATTTTCATCCGTGGGGTGCCTACGAAAAATTCCCCACGCTTTGTTTTGTTTTTGCTTCTTTACATTCTCGCGAATACCAGATCTTGTAATTTTTTTGCACAGCTCCTGAGGACTGTGGGATAGCTAAGTATGCCGCAGCTATGATGCAAGTTGTAATCTTTTCGTTCAGCTCATCTACGCTGAGGTGATCTGAATAAATGTTTTCAAGGTTAGCTTTTGATTGAAATAATGGCCAGTTAGCTAGGTGAAGCTTCCACCGTTGTGGTTTGTTAAGTGTGATGGCTGGTGAAGATGTTAAGCTGATTGTGACAGGGAAATAATCACTCCCCTTTGGGTTGTCCTGAACATCCCATTTAAAATCTGTAAAAATTGATGGTGAACTAAAAGACAGATCTAAGCAACTCATTGCTCCAGTACATGGCGAGCAGTAAGTAGGTTTGCCAGTACTGAGCAGGCAAACATCATTGCACAAAATAAAATCTAAAATACGGCCCCTGCTATCGGTTTGTTTACTTCCCGAAAAAGCGGAATGTGCATTAAAATCTCCAACTACCAGATATGGCTCTGGTAGCTGTTTAAAAAGTGATTCCAGGTCATGAAGTGTGACATTAGAATGGGGTTCAAGATATACAGAACATAATGTTATAGTTTTGTAGTGCAGGATAGTGATCGCAACAGCCTCATAATTAGTTTTGAGGTCAATTTGATGAGTTGCAATTGAATTCTGAATGATAATAGCAACACCTCCGGATAACCTATTTGCTTGCTGTCGATCACAGCGAAAGACTTTATACTTTTTTAGAAAGTTTGTGTGTTTAGGCCCTAGGTTTGTGTCCTGTAAACGTAGGGCAACCGGGGCAAGTGAATGTAAAAGATCGGTTACATCACTGTAGTTTCTGAGTCCACGGCAGTTCCAGTGGACCAGAAATGCCATGCTTAATGATTTGTGAAGATGAAGCTAAAAACTTAGGTTTCCAGATCATCCAGTCCTGTTATTTTATTTTGCTCTCTTTTTTTTCGTTCAAGAGAGTGCCGCCGCTGGAGCGGAGGCGAGTGAGGGGTAGTATCCATCGCCTGCTCGGAGGCGCTGGAGGTTCGCAGACGAGCTGCGGGAGAAGAGATTTCAGGCTTCTCCTTCTGCAAAGAAGCCTTTTGGGCAGCCAGTTGAGGGGCCGGCGGGCCCTGTTTCTTAGCTGACAGGAGCTTTTGCTGTCCCTGTTTGAGGTGGAGGTGCTCCTGCTTGCGGCATAGCCTGAGCAGGAACCAGATCCAAGTGTGGCGCGTCGCCCCCCCATGCCACCTTGGAGTAGTTTGCTTTCGCAGTGAAAACAAACGGGTTTTTGTGTTTGACTCGTTGACGTGCTTCTTTGAAGCTGATGTTTTCGGTTATTTTCGCTGTTATAATTTCCTTTTCTTTTTTCCACGACTGGCATGACCTAGAGTATGCGGGGTGGTCCCTCTCGCAGTTTGCACAATACGGCGCAGCAGTACAGTCATCGGATACATGGTCCTTTGCAGCACATCTAGCACATGTTTTGCGGCAGCGGCAACTCTGAGCCATGACCGAAATGTTGGCAGTTAAAGCAGCGTCTGGGATTGGGTATGTAGTGTCGAACATTTACTTTGGTATACCCTGCTTCAATTGATTCAGGAAGTTTGGAGGTTGCAAAAGTCAGGATAATGTGTTTGGCAGGTATTTCCTTGTTGTCTTGTCTTATTCTTATTCGGTGCACATTAGTCACATTTTGTTCTTGTAGTCCCTCCAGCATTTCTTCCTCTGTGAGGTTCAAGAAGTCGCTTTCGGATATCACTCCACGGACAAAGTTCAGGAATCTGTATGCAGATACTGCAATGGGGATTTCCCCAAAGTTCTCAAGCTGTGCAACTTTCGCGCATTGGACATGGTCCAGTAGGTCTCCACTAGCTAGTTTAGATACTTTGTATCCTCGTCCTAGGGTTTGGGTAAGAGTCTTAGAGACAAGGAATGGGGATATTGTACGGGCTGGTTTTTCACTGTGGATTATGTGGAACTTGATGAACACTTCTGGTTTTTTTGCAGAAAAAGTCAGATGCTGCTTCGGTCCGCCTTTTTTTAAGGTGATCACTTGGTTTTGGAGGGAATCCATAAAGAGGTATGCTGTTCGGCCATGGTGCCAGCCACCCACCATGGAGCCCAACAAGGGGACGGGACAGGAAACTCCGAACAAGTCCTGCCTCCGCCAGCTGTACACCATAACTATAACCTAATATGGGGTAACACAGGGTAGTTACTCCACACACGGTTAACCCTTGCCGCCAGGAAGTAAGGAAAAACAAGAAGAGAGTACAGGACAGGAGAGTTGTATGATGGAATATAGGAAATTGAAAGGTGGAGGGGAGGATAGGAAAAGGCGACTGCTGATTTCCCCCGGGTGGGTCGGCCCGGAGGTGCCGTCTGTGGGAAGTGTGGGCCAAAGTGGTGTGTTGCCTCCACCGAGGGGCCTTAAAGATCCAAACACTCGGCATCGGCTCAACCACCAGGATCCCCTTTTCCCCAGACACGACGATGCCACGCATGGCTAAGCGTGGGTGCTGGGGTCCGTGGTGTCGCAGAGTACACACAAACACCTGCTTTAACAGGTGCCCCCTGTGGGGACTGCCTATACTAGAGAGGTAGGGGTGGGACAGTCGGACTAGGTTTTGGAGCAAGAGGAGAAACTATAGAGCACAAAATGTGTACTCTGAAGTGTCTATGGACCAGAAATATAATTGTGCAGAAGCAGTATAAGCTGGAATAACTTGAGAGTATGCGGTCAATGTAAATCTTAATTTAAAATCTTAAATACCCTCGCTACCCTCTTCACAGTACAATGCAGTAGAAGTAGAAGAAGACGGCCTCATCGAGTTTTGAGGATGCTCATTGCACTTACTAACTCTGAACAGCAAGTGACCAGCGCACAGTTTCAGCATACTGGAAGAAACGCATGAATGCGAGAGAAATATGCCTAAGCATTAGAATGCGTGACACCACCCCAAATGAAAAAAATTTAAGAATTCTAAGAGCACTGTAGAACCTACACTGCAGACCAAGATACTTTGTTGGGCGAATTGGTACTTATTCATTATTAATATAAACAGCGCGAACACGAAGACAAGGGACAAGAAACAAGAAAACCACAGTACAAGCGCTGACTCACAACTAAGCCTAAGCCCTTTACTCCAAGGCCCAGAAAAACAAACATGAAGAAAACGAAACAGTCACATAATTTTTTATGCAGCAGGTGAACCCAGGGGTTGTTTCACGTGACTGTTTCGTTTTCATGTTTGTTTTTCTGGGCCTTGGAGTAAAGGGCTTAGGCTTAGTTGTGAGTCAGCGCTTGTACTGTGGTTTTCTTGTTTCTTGTCCCTTGTCTTCGTGTTCACGCTGTTTATATTAATAATGAATAACTACACTGCAGAAATGTGAAAGCCTGAGTATACCTGATGCACAGGTACGGTGCATTGCACATCCCTTGCATAGCTTTTGCTAGCATGGCCTGGACTCTGGCCGCACAGCGGAAATTAGTGTTCCATGGCATGCATTCGTTTCAGTGCTCCTGCAAGTGTGGGATTGAATGGTGCGCTGTCGCACCTGTCGCATGCCGTTCTTGTCACGAGTTCGTTGCAGTACTTGCGCAAGTGTAGGATTGGACGGTAGGCTGTCGCTCCTATCACATAGCTTGCCTTGGAGGGCATTCGTTGCAGTGCTCCTGCAAGTGCAGGATTGGACGGTATGCCGTTGCTCCTGTTGGGTGGAACTTGCTCTTGTTTTCATTGTCAACTAAATGCACCGCCATTACCATCACTACTATCACCATTATCACTACGCTGCCTTCGCTACTATCAACCTCATGCTAAAGGAAAATTCTATCTCGAGCGTGGCACAGTTGGTTAAATCACTCGACTGGAGATCCAGATGGTGGTTCGAGTCCCAGTGAAGACCGGATTTTTTTATTTCTGGTAACTGGCAGGTGAGCGGACACTTTCTGTTCACAGTTTCTGCAGAAAGCTGTTTAATGCTTTCGCATTTAGAATCTCCTTTAACAGCTGTCCGATTCGCGCATGGAAACCGAAACTATGCAACTGAGCTGCACTTCAGAAGTAGGGGACTCCGACTGTTGCCGTGCCTGCCAATGGACGCACAAAAGTGCACGGTCACTGCTGTACCATTAAATCCAAATTCGGGAGGGCTATTTCAGTGAGCACTGGCTGTTGTATGTCGACGAAAACCCCGTCTGTGCGAGCCCGCTCATGTCGGAATTAACGCGCAACCGACGCCATAGATATGGGCCTGGACAGCGCTTAACCAAAGTTAACCAAAGTTCAATTCACAACATTTTACAAAAATGGTGTTGGATTGAAGCGGCCACTGCGAAGCAACCGCAGTAACGCACGCGTGTTTTGTTCGTTTCGCGATGCTCCCAAGACGTATTCCGCAGGTGCTGTATTTTTTTATGATACAGTGACTGAAAATGATCAAACTACTGGCACTTGCCGTCAAAGCATCGCTTCCATGCCTAAAGAACATTATCTTACAACGGTTCCAATGAAGACAGCATGTGACCAATGTGAAATAATGCAACCAGTAAATGCCGTCCGAAACCCACGATGCCTGATCGAATGCATGCAATATAGTTAATGCATACAAAAAGCCACGAGATGTGGGTAAGAACAGTGTCACACTTGCGTACCATTTTTAGTACCTGCACAATTTCAGCTAATTTGATGTTTTAGTGAGACTTCCGCTGCCCAAATCTGCGAACATGCAAGATGGCGTCCACTAAAGCTCCGGCTTCCCCGACTGGGAAGAAGCTCAGGCCGGCTTGAATGCCAACGGTTAGTCAGAAGGCCTAACTGAACCCAGGTCAAATGATTCATTGAGCATCAGCAGAAATAAGCAAATAAAAGGAAAATGACGCAAGAACTTTGCATAATGTTTAATATCCAGCCACCCGTTCCATTTCTTCTGCAATCAGGTCAGCATGAGATGTGTACAGTGGTTACAGAAATTCAAAACTTATACGACGCTACAAAGACGTTTAGGCCTACAACATACAAACCAAAATACATCAGAGTGAAAATATCCATCCCAAGCATATGATTAACAGTAAACGCTGATAACAACAGAACGCAAATAAAATTAATCGCAACACATTTCCAAATTTTTCTTGCGTCGACAGCAGCCAAAAGATTTGGTTTGTAGGGTTTAATGTCCCAAAGCGACTCAGGCTATGAGAGACCCTGTAGTGGAGGACTCCGGGTATTTCGACCACCTAGGGTTATTTAACGGGCACTGAGGTATCGCACAGGGGCTGAAACGTGGAGGCTAACGAAAAGGGTTCTACTGAAGGTGAGGACAACGCAAAGGTATGGAACGGAGAATTGTTGGTGTAACGTTGCAAGATGAGAAGTGTGTGCAGCGAGTCAGAGAAATAACAAGAGTTAATGACATTCTAGTGGAAATCAAGAATTGGACATGGGGAGGGCATATGTAGTCTGAAGAAAGGATAACCCATAGTCGCTAAGGGTAAATTGGATTCCAAGGGAAGAAAAGCATAGCAGGGGGATGCAGAAAGTTAGATGGACGGATGAGGTGAGGTTAGTTCGCAGGGGTCAAGTGGATGCAGCTAGCACAGGACCAGGTTAATTGGAGCACAATGGGAAAGGTCTTCGTTCTGTAGTGGATACACTCTGAGTGATGATGTCATCGCACAGCACACCAACCCCAATGAAGTTTCGCCTTCATCGAAAAGCAGACACCGGAGGTGGGTTTCGAACCAGGGGATTTCGGTACAGTAGTCGGGCATCGTAACCACTGCACCATCGTGGCAGACGACATGGTTTCGAATCCTGGTCGAAACAGACAATTACATCATCCAAAGCAGTGCTTGCTTGACTGTCCAAACTGGCATTTCATTTCATTTATGTACCCTCAAGACCGTTGTCGGGAACCACAAATCTAAACAGCAAAAACAAGGAATACAGGTGTACTGGGCAGATTAATGGTGGTGATATTAAAGAATAGATGATTGTATGCTACCTGTGTGCCAAATTTCAACATGAAGAAGCAAGCGGTTTAATCGATAGAAGCATTTTACAGTGCACGTTTGACATTGCAACTTTATGCACACATGTATTCAACGATACATTGATAATTAGTTCGCGCTGCAAATTTCCAAATTTGTCAAACTAGTATAAGGCAAAATTTCCAGTTGATTCCCAGCCGGTTCCCAACTGACTTCAACTGGACCTTAACTGGAAACTAACTGGGAATTGTTGCCTAGTTTGACCAGTTGCCCTTTTCGACCATAGTCACTGGGTCGAAAAGGGCAATAAAAAAAAAAACTAGTCAGCTACCGAAATTTTGCCACCTTATCTTGAAACCATCGGTGTTTCGATTTTCAGTGGCATAGCTAGTGCTTACTACAGAAAGCACGTCAAAGTTAACAATCCCGTTAATACTGAATACGGCGCGAAGAGGAAAATGAGGAGCACGAAAACAACAGGACGGGCGCCAACTTTAAAATAAGGTTTATTTGCTGTGTCCTTTTTGCACCGTATTCAGTACCAAACGTGACTATAGAACCCAAACCGAAGCACTTCTAAAGTTCACAATTCGCGCCTTACACCTTGAACCGTCCTGAGTAGATCACATTTCCAGGTCGTGTGCTCAAAACACGCATGAGAGCCATCCACATGTTATAGAACAGAAATAAACAACTGTGTACTTGCCCACCAACCGACAACTGCTGCATGACAGTCAACCAATTTTATAGTTCCGTATCCGAACATGCCAATTTGGCACCTTGTCATTACGCACAAGAAAAAGGACATCTAACTAACGAACTGGAGTAAGAAAACAAATGCAAGCAATAGCAGAAACACTTCTAGAAACAAAACACACTTACTTTAAAGTGGCGCTATCCCACACGTGCTCTAAATGCCACACGCGCACACGCTTTACGAAGCACGCGCGCAACTGACAGATCTTCGCCTCTTCGCTCTTCGCATAGCATATCTTTCTTTCTGCCCGCCTGGAGCGCCACAGCGGACAGTAAGTGCACCACTAAAATACATTTACCAAAAACAAAATTGTAGCGCCCCCCCAAAGCTAAAAAAATAGAAATAAACTAAAGTATATGTTATGTTACTTTTATTGTCAGAGTTTTTTATGGTACACTAAAGATAATTTATGCCACGAAAGTAGCCGTTATTATGGTTATAAACAGCCACAAAGTGAACTTGTAGCGCCACAACCATGGTCAAAGCCTAATTATTCTAGGCACTATAATTATATAGTGCTCTAGAAGATTGGGCAGTGTGTCGACCGCGCCGCGAAATGCACGGGAGCGAGGGGCCGCTTTTGCGATGACGGAGGCGCCGCAGCGCAGAGGGCGCCACCAGCAACTGGTGTGTCAGCCGTCCGGGCGCCCGCGTATGCGCGCTGTGCGGCGGGGCGGATACCGCGCGGACTGTACGTTCTTGTTTGCTTGTGCGTCGTCTCGAGCTGTTCGCGACTTTACTAATATGCCGGTTAACGGTGCTCAGTACTGTTAGCAGTCACCTAATTTATTTTCCCTTTTGGCCGTCGGAAACACCTCGCGGAAGCAACATGTACAGGAGCTGGGCTCTGAATAAAGCAGCTTGGAGAGGGCCGGCGTACGACTCGCACAGCACGCTTCACTCGCCGTACAGCTTGCTTTAGCATTCCTATAGCACCTAATTCACGTCCAGAAATGTAGTCGTTTTGAAAAGAGGGCAGTGTGAAGGCAGGATGTATGAAGAAGTGAAACATACAACACGTGCCTTCGAGCCACGACCTAAAACTGGTCACAGTAACCCCATTATCAAAACAGTCCAAAATGGTATATTCCGTTGTTTCCCACGCCAACTATGCCGACTACAGTACGCCACTGAAGCCACAAGAGAAGTCGGCATTCAGTTGGAATGAATTAAATGTGGACTACCCTGCATGGAGGTAGAGATGACCTAATTCTTCAAGAAAATGTTTCCATTCTAGGGTGCGCAAGCCACCGGTAATATGCAAGTCATTGCCTCCAGAAGATAGCTCTAGTCCTGTTTTATGTACATACAAAATAAAAAAAAATAATAGCTTTGGAAAAGATATAACGACGGAAAATAGAGGCCGCAGAGGCTATGGGGTACGCTTATTCGCTTCCGCTAGATCATCCTTCTGCAAAAGAGAGGTTGTGAGGCCGGCACGGTTTGTCACCACGAACAAAAAATAGCGCTATAGGTCCGAAGCTAGGTCGCAATTTACTCAAAAATTTGGCTCGGATGCACGGTTCTTTTCGACTGCTTTGCACTTCAGATTTTGCAAACTTCCTGTAAAATGTGAAGGTTCAAAAAGTTTACCTACTTGGAGCACCAGAAAAGCTCCCACTTGAAGCAATGTGTTTTTGCGGCTTCGCTCTTTGCGAAGTGAGCGAATCACGACAAGAGTTCCCAAAGGGAAAATAATTAAAATCCCTTGGAAGTATTTCACGTGTAATATCAACCTTGTTAACAATTATAGTCTGGTTAGTATTGAAAAGAGCACCCGCGGCAAGTAGCCCGATTATATATAGTCCGGTAAGCAGTAGTTGCAAGTATATCCAGTCGATTACTCATATTTCCATACCACACACTCAAACCCAGACGGCCACTGACGTCCGACGGACAACCGAACTCGGCCGCAACTCGGCGGCCGATTTCGGACGTCCGCCGGAATTCCGGCGTACGTACGAAAGCGGATGGTCGAATCCGTTCGCCCAGCGGACAGCCGCCGTACGTCCGCCACTGGATTTGCTTTTACACAGCTATGATATAGTTTGTAGTCGTCGTGCTCGTCTGAACTGCGTATAAATCAGTAATGCCGTCAAGTCTGCATTATATGATGCCAGAGCGAATCGATGCGATAGAAAGCGTTTCCATTAAACAGTTTTTTTTTATTTTCCGCATGTTTCATCGTTGAATTCTTCCATCCAAAATTTTTGATTAAAAGTTAAATGACCATTAAACATGTTTCTATCATGATGCTTCGGTGAAATTTTAATCAGTGGCTGAATAGACGCAGCAAGCAGCAAGCTCAAAAGAACGAAACCGAACCTATCCTCAAAAAAATCTGAAATGAGCCAATCCAATCCACCTGACAAATTGAAGTTTAGTCATGGAAGATGGCTTCACGTTTCCGTGTTCTGCATTTTCTGCGCAGTTACAAATACCTACGGCTGTAATGCACTGCTAACATTGTTTTTGCTGTGGCTTGGTGCGGCTGGCACACTTTGTTCACCCGCTGATTCCAAAGTAAGTATTTCACC
Source organism: Amblyomma maculatum (assembly GCF_055883805.1). Taxonomy (NCBI): domain Eukaryota; kingdom Metazoa; phylum Arthropoda; class Arachnida; order Ixodida; family Ixodidae; genus Amblyomma; species Amblyomma maculatum. The sequence continues at coordinate 104,344,120 of NC_139344.1, read as the reverse complement.
GAACTTTTGTTTCTTTAGTTGAACTTTTCGATGCACCGATAGTGGTGAGCTTTTGCGTAAGGAAACGGCTCTGTACAGCAGCCGAACGGTCGAGTGTTTTAGGCAAGACTGACAGGATGGCTCCGCGCCGACTAACTAAAGTGCAGCCTCAAGTCTGAGGGCCATCTTTTCGGCATTACTGGACGCTGCGCCAGTAAGCAGCGCAACTCCTCTGTCTCTGATAAAGGAGTGCCTGCCCGAGCTTTAAAGGAGTTAATTTGTTAACCATGCGCAACGTGCTGAGTTGTAAAAACTGTACGAGAAAACTTTTGCACTCCTCGAGCCTATCGTGCGACATGCCTACACTTGTGAAAACGTCGCGAGTTTTTTTTTTTTTTTTTTTTTTTTTTTCTTCTTAATGGACAGCCGCTGATCTTTCTCTCTCGAGCTTTACGGCAACTACAGTTTCTAGAAGGAACGGCTGTAGCTACTAAATAACTAAAGGTTTAGTACTCTCCTTCAGCTTTGACAAACCAGGACAGCACCTTGCGCATGTTGGTTATGCATGTGGGACCGAACCGCGCAGAACAACCGGACAAGGAGATGAGAGAAAAAAAAGTCAGCACTTGTCTTTTTCTTGACCCGTTGTTCTGCGCTGTTCAGGCACGAATTTGACATACCGCCGCCGCGATACAGTTGGGCTGTGAGCTCTGGTGTCTGCAACGCCTTCTTTTATGCAAAACAGGCGTACTGGGAGGCCATGCAAGCCGCGGGCTCAAAAAAAAAAAAAAAAAAAAAAAAAACGAGTTGAGCAAAAGTGAGATGAAAACAAAATTGTTGTTGCTTTGTCCTTACAGATATTCAAAGGCTCCTCAGAACTTCACTGCATTATTGACAGCGAGATAATGCCAAAGCTGCACTAGAGCCATGCAGCACCTTATAGTGCATGATACTGAGCTTATGTGTCGCACTGAAAGCTCTTACCAAGTTCTTAGATTATCATATTAAAGTAGCTTTAAACCCATGCTTGTTAATACAGTGATAGCCATAAATTGAATCTAGGGCATCATGCTCACATACAAGGCTTCTGATAACCGCTGGTCACATGATGTGGGCTATAGCAGAAACCTGTACCTGGTCATCTTACAAGCATTTGTGCAATTGATGCTTTTAATGTGTTGTAAAAGATTTTGTGTTCTGTTTCTGTATGGGAATGCTTTCCTTATTGAAGGCTAACATTTGGCTTGCTACAGCAAAACCTCTACCTAGTCATCCTAAAAACAGCACCGCAGTTGGTGCTTTTAATGTATTGTAAAAGTATTTGTGTTCTGCTTCTGTATGGCAATGCTTTTCTCGTTGAAGACTAGCATGAGGCTTCCAAAAATTTTTCAGATGCCATTTGCTGTAGCCGATTTCGTAGGCCAACAGGAAGCAGCACTTTGAACATGGAAAACTGTCATCCACGGGGGAAAAACAGCAACATCCCTTTGCATTCTCATTTCTTTGGTATGGCTAAAAGTGAGTATTGTATCATTATCTATATTATTAATATTGAATCATGATTGTCAGGGTTGAAGTTGTTTGAGCGTGATGATTTTAAACACACAGGACATCCCTTCGACATTAAGGTTTTAGCTTGTTTACATGTAGGATGTAGAACTGGTTTCAACAAACTTTATGCAGCAAATTCTTTTTACATTGTCCACCATGTTACTTTTTGTCATTGGACACAGTCGTCCACTCTTAGCTTGAATGGGAATGTGTGGCATGCAGTTTGCAAAATAGCAATGCATCCGTCACAGCCATGCATCAAGGCTAAGTGGCTTGTGCGTAGAGGGACCAGCCGCTCCAGCTTCACGTCATCTGCCTCTTTACTCTGGTGTGCAGACGTGCATTGAGGCAAAGTGGTTTATGTGTAGAGAAACCAGGAGCTTCTTTGTCACATCTGGCTGTTTGTTACGGTGTGCAGATGCGCATCGAGGCAAAATGGCTGATGTGTAGAGGGACCAGGATCTGCTGCTTAACATCCTTCGCCTCTTTACTACAGTGCACAGCCGTGCATTGATGCTAAGTGGCTTGTGCATGGAGGGCCCAGGAGCTGCAGCTTCACTTCTGCCTCTCCGCTCAGGTACGCAGGTGCGTATTGAGGCAAAATGGCTTATGCATAGAGGGACCAGGAGCAGCTGTGTGGCGTAGTGTGTATATTTGCTATGGTGCGTATCGAAGTACAAGGGGGGGCTCATGTGTAAAGGTACCATGAGCTGCTGCTTCATGTCGTCTGCCTCTTTACTATGGTGCGCAGGCATGCATCAAGGCAAAGTGGCTTATGCATAGAAGGACCAGGAGCTGTTGCTTCACATCTGCTATGATGCGCAGCTGCGTATTGTGGGTGGTGGTGGAAAACATTGCCATCAGATACAAATACAGGAGGTTACTAGCTGACCCTGAGGGGGCCTGTCCTGACAAAAACAAGGGGTCCCTAGTTTGGGACCCCAGTGGTGGTAGAGGGACTAGAGGCTGGTACTTCACGCTGTCTGCCTCTCCGCTACGGTGTGCAGCTGCGATGGATGCAGTGGCATCTCAAAAAGTGGATGCCACGCACTCGCATGTTCAGCCTGAGTGGACGACTGTGTACCTGCTATAGCTTTGTTATTCATAGAATAAACCTAGGCCAAGTTGGATAAATTATAGCTCACCTCATATGTGGTCAGCAAAGAAAAGCCACTCCAGAAAATCTGATGCATTTACTGTCATAGGGTTCTTATTCGTATACATGCTGCTGACAAGTCAGATTCTTCACCCTCAGAAATGCCAGAAAAATAACCAAGGGTGCGTCTGCAATTGTCTAGCTTGCTCTTTCTCTGCAGACTTGAGTCAGATGTGTGTTCCATTGCTGTGGGTGGGACAGGCGTGAATCTTTGATTTAAGCTTGCAACAAGTACGTTATTGTAGTTTAAAGGCAAAACGGTACTAATAATCGTAGCCCCCCGTGGCCTTTATCCCCTTTTAATAGTGTTGCTAGACACTGAATTACTAGTTTACTCTGCACTGTTTCTGTCTAGTTAATGTGCGGAGATGTACATATATTTATGGAGTTGTCGACTTTGTACTTAGAAACATTGTAGTGTTATCTGATGTGTTGCTTTCATTTCTTTAATGATTTCTGTAAGGGATCGGTGGGTATGCTAGGCACCATTATTAGTCTGCTCTTTTTGGGTCACCTGTTCAATGCCCAGCTGCGGCCGTCTCCCACTTGCCCTCGGACAGGAGGCGGAGAGACGCGCACAGATAGGCAGCTACAGCAGCTACAGTGCTTAACGGAAACGTAGGCAGAGAGGGAAAGAAGTCCCCTCTTCCGAGGACTTTGCTGTCGCACTCGAAGACGCGGGGACAGGCAGTTTGTTCTCGTTGCTGTGTCATGTAGGGGGCTCATTTTTATTTAAGGAGCTTTACGAACAGTATACAACTAAGGGGTCCTTAGTACTAAGCGTACTAAGGGATCCTTAGTACGCTGACTGGACCCATCACCCAGAGGCAGCACAGCTTTGAAACGAGCACCTCTTTTGGAAGAACTGCTTATCGTTCAAAGAAAAAACACTGTCAGGTTGAAGGGTGTAAAGCCCTCTTCCTTGTTGGGGAGCCCATAAAAGTGACAATTATTCAGTGCAGGCGCGCTGAGTGGGGTCTCGTGGAGGATTCCAACCCTGGATGTTAACAATGGTGGGAGATAGCGGCGTTGAAAAAGGGCAAGTGTGTAACAGTGACGGTATGATGTGGGTTGGCTCTTCTGATGTGGTCCGCAATGGTGCTGACGCGGATGCCAATAATTGCAATAATTGCCCTGTAAAAGGAGCCGCCAAGGATGCAAGCTTTGGGCAATGGTTGCGCACGTGGGACACCGTTTTGATGGGTTCTAATTATTTATTTTCTTTTTTTTTTTCTAGGGGAGAGAGTTTGGCATGTGACCTAGTGAGCCAATCATTTCGAGGTCCATTCTCGTTCAGACTTTCGATGTGAGCGGATGTGTCCCTGCTCGCCTCCCGCGATATCGTCGCGCCTCGCTCCGTCGCGCCAGCTTCGCTGCCGCCGAGCACCTTCGCCTGCGCCCGCTACCGTCCGTAGCGGCAGGCGTACGTCCTCGCTCGTCGCGCGCTCTCCAGCGCCGGCGAGTTCCTTCTACTAGGAGGTCTTCCCAGCAGTCGGCCGCGTCAGCGGCCACCCGCTACCTCTCCTAGAGGCCTAGCTCGGCGGGCCGCTTCGGCGGCCGCGGCGCCCTACTCCTCGAAAAAGGATTTCCTCGGGGCCGCCGTCGTTTGCTGCGGCGGCGGCGGCCCCCTCCCTACTTCATGGACAGCAGCCTGCAGAACCGCCCGCGGCCTCCTGCAGCTCCTTGGATCTGGGACGCACCCTGGCTAATTCTCGCTGCACCCTCGTGGCGCGAGAACCCCATCGCCACGGACCACGTGTTGCTGTGGATCCGGCGACCTACCCGCCGCGCTGCTGCTGCTGCAGCAGTTCCCGGCAGCCCCCCCAGTCGCCGCCCGACTTCGTCGTCGCGGTGACTCCCTGCTGACATCTTTGTGATGCCGCAGTCCTCGCTGCGCTCGCGCTTCCAGCCAAGCCAGCATGCTTGCCACGTGCAAGCCACCCGCCGTGCTCGCAGCACCACTTGTGTGCACCGAGGCGGCTCCACCTCGCCGCCATGGACCACGTGTTGTCGCGAATCCTGGCACCCCCTCCTGCTGCTACCTGGATACTCCGGGACAGCTCCCCGTGGGCTCCCTGCTCGCGGGCCTCGGCGCGCTGTCTACTGACGGTCACCTCAGCGCCACCCGCCGCGCTGCTGCCTTGGCAGCAGTCTATCGCGGTCCCATCCTGCTGCGGCGGTTGTTCCAATCGCCGTGGCGTCCTGCTGTCAACAGCAGTCCTTCCTGTGCCTCGCAGAGGCGCAGTACTAGGCTTCGTCTGGAACAACCAGAAGCGCTGCTGCACCGGAGGCTGCGCACCGGACCACCGACCTGCCGATGCTCACCGGGCTATTTGCTTGGTGCGGGCCACGACGAAAAGGCGATCTCCCCCACCCCACCCCTCCCAACATCCCACTTCCCCACCCCCCCGGACACCAAGAGTGCCGCCGCGATATTAGGCCGGCATAACCCGTGTCCGGTTCCCCCCCACCCCCCCGTGAATATCCCAAAGTTCCCAACAACAACAACATTCTCTAAATTCCGTTTGTTGTGAAACGAATTTGTTGTCTCTTTTGCATTGCTTGTATTAGGGAGAGGGTGAAGAACTTATGAAAGTGGAAAGACATGCGAAAATGTTTGTTAGCCAGTCATGTGTGAGTTCGTTGTCATCGGGGAGAAGAAATGTGGGCGGAGTCCCGAAGTTAATGAAACGGCCCCGCGGCCTGGAGAACTCGTTCTGAGCTAGATTTTGATCTCTTTACTCTTCGGCATAGATCATGGTCATTGTTTCACCTGTTGTAAATACGTACATTCATGTATAAAATTTTCAGTTCATCTTCCTCTCCGTGTGCAAGTTGTTGTGGCCAGATGCAGTAAATTCACTATTTTCATTTCTATATAATGTGCCTTTCTGAAGATAGTGAGCTCTTTTGTCCAATCCTGTAAGAAAGCTGCAAAACGCTCCCAAATCTTCCACAAAACTGTGTGATATCTTTAATACTAACTGCGGCTTGGTGTCACTCAAAACATGTAATTGAGGTAGATTTCTTCCCCCCCCCCCCCCTCTTTTTGTTCGTTCAAATGAGGATCAGCGGACACTAACTCTTGCTTTTGTAATGCCCTAGGCCCCGCCTTAAGGTAGTACTCCAATGTCGATACCATTTTTATAGCTATGGCTGTCCAACAGCACTAATGTCTTTTATACACTTATTTTACTAATCTCTTACCCAAGTGGTGGCTTATACTGCGGGGGCGAAAGTCTGGACAGTATGTCTGTAGATTTTGGACTAGAATCGCGATGTAAACGAATTGTGACCTTATTTCTCTTGCACACATGAAAGAACTAACGTTCAACTTTCACATCGACAAGTATGGTCCGAGTTTCCTGGTCGATGTGAAAGTTATGCTTTGATTGCAGTTTGTGTAGTCCACACACTTGTCCCCGATATTACATAGGGGCAAATTAGGCGCCTTTACAGGGGCAGTTTCTTTGGCGCCCACTACCTTCCCCATAAAAAAGCTACAGTGTTTCTTGTGAACAGCTGGCTGCATTTATAAATACCATTATTTTTTTGTAATTTGTTGCGCGTAGTTGAGAAATCCGTGACATACATCCATGCTGCATGCTGCCGGTAATACATCAGGAGCTTGTGGTTATCAGCTTTTTGTGTTTTGTGTAACTATAAGCCTTGCTATTGTAATGTCACATATAGCGCTGTGGGTAAACAAATAACTTTACTTTTAACTCTTGTAGAAGCATGAACACTGCGCAATCACTGCGGCGGGCTATGCTTCCACATTGGGCTTTAGCCACATGTCAAATGTCTATCTTTATTCTGCTGCAGCAGCTTGCATGTTATCAGATAAGTTAATTCGTCGCAACTGCTCTAAGGAGACGCTTTCTAGACGCTTGTAGCCTAGATGTTGATGTCGATATACCCCCGACACGCCCAGGGAATGTCTTCAGTAGAGGGTACATGGAAACCAGCGAAATGTGCAGTTTACAGAACAAAAAGGTAACAATTTTAAATGATGTTATTATTTATCACTTCTTTTCAGAGCAGGAACAATGACTTTAGAAATCTGCCTGTTAAACCGCTCAAAATGCAGGTTTCTGCCGCCAGTGCATACCTGTGTAATACTGCAATGCTCTGGCTGTGCTTTATGTTCATATACAGCATCCTTTATGCTTAATTTCTCTGCATGTGCACTCCATGTCTTGGGCATTGCTGAGGGCGCATAGCAGCAAGCATAACATGCCATGTTTGTTCAGAGTGGCATGTTCAAAGAGACGACATAAAAACATTAAAATACTGAATGCCAGGTTCTGGTCAAACTACGTTTGTATCTTTTGTTAGTCTGCATGGGTTTTGCTGCAGTTATATGACCTTTCTATATAGTATGTGACAGTTCTGAATGGAGATGCATGCATACAGTGCCATCTGGAAAAAGCAATTGAGAGAAACTGGCAGTTGCCCTTGGAGATGTGTAATCAAAGTTCAGCACAGATAACTTGAATTTCATTTTCCCTTCTATTGCAGGAGGAGCCCAGCCTGCTCTTTCCATCTTAGGCCTGAAAGACTAGCAACAGCTGATCGAGCAAATGCGCAGGATAGTAACTGCTCCTGGAATCCCGGCCTGCGGAGGCCGCCCACACAGAACTCGATCATCTCGCTAATTCCGAAATATTAGGTTTCAATAAATACCTTTTCCTCCACCACCTCCCCAAGGGAAGAGCTGTCACGGCCAAGGATAATTAAAAAAATTATTCAAGTAGATTCTTAATACTCCAGTTGGCCTGCATTTTACCATGCATTCCTTAACATCGATATTTTTTTAGTGTAGACTATTTATGCATGCAGTTTTTGCAATAAAGGCAAAAAAAAATGCTTTTTTTACAACCTCGCATGCTGGTATGCCTATGCACTTAGCATGTTTTCAGGAATGGTGCATTTGTGTAAAGCTCAGCTAGCATATGTGCCTCTGATGGAAGTTTTAATTGCACCCTACTGTTCAGTGCTTTGTGTGTGAAAGTAAAGCAGACAACAGGAAACTTGAACCTGTTGCATATTCTATTGTCTGCTTTACTCTCACGACAAAGGCATTGAGCACTAGTATGTGACTGAAATTTCCATGGCACATGCTTGCTGAGCTTTACACGAATGTTATTGGCAAGTTTTTACACGAATAGCGGGCCCTGCAAGCATGTTCCGGGAAACGTCCGAATGTCCGCCTCCGGCTGCCCGTCGGACGTCCGTGGGACGCGATCCGGATCCACGAACGATAGTCCGACGGACGTCCGCTGTACGTATATCGAACATAACCGGACTTCCGTCGGATGTCCGAAGGTCCGAGAACGGACGTCCGTCGGACGTCTATGGCCGTCTGGGAAAGAATAAATACGCATTATGTCCGCATTTGATTTCGGCATTATATTAATTGCTTGCGTATTAGGTGCTCGTCATCTTTTTCGCATTTTTCCGCTTTCTCTCGGTACGCGCAAAGAACTGCATCATACCTGCCAATTCGACGTGCAATTATTAGTGCTTTTATTTTTTGTTTGGTTGTACCATTTAATGCCAGTAAAGCGTCCGCACTCAAGTGCCCACTATGAACGTGTTACGTATGTGACAGGTTTAATTTTTCACATTTTATTTGATGCAATGCCGTAACTGTACTTGACTTTTTTTTTTTCATCTAAACAGCTGGTTCACCCTTTGGTTAGTGGCACGCAAACAAATGTCCGTGATATACGTATATGTTAATCACGAACAAAAAATAAATGCTTGAGTCGCGTATACCTTGTTTATTGTTTTTTTTTTTTTGCCGGTAAATACCAGTGCTTTAAATTAGTACGGTAGGGAATAAATGTGTTTTGCTCGCACACTGTATTTGTAATTTCTATAAGCGGTGATTAGGGCACATAAAGAACACCGATTAAAGAGATATATTACAGATTACTGGCGATTTAAGATAAACGTTGTTATGTATTAATAAGCGCAAGCTGCAAAATGTAAGCAGGTGTTCGTAAATAAGGTTTGTAAAAAATAGGTGTTCCTAAAGAGGCCTTACGAAGCACAAGCTTTGGTTCGCATGTACACTGTTTTTCTCCGCGTGTTAATAGCGCTCCTGGGCAGTAGCCTTTATTCCCTTACGGGAAAAACGAATGCAAAACACCACGCTTCGTTACAAACATTAAGTACAAATTGCTCATCTGGACAATTTGTAACTGTCCGCAGGAAGAAATGTTGAGAGTTTCAAATAGCGATTCAAACATCGCGCGCTGCTGCGAAGGACAACCCAAGCGTGCACGATGTCTCCAGATAGACGTAAAAGAATGGCAGGGATCAGTTTAAGCACCTGGAATAAGTCGCCTCTTAATTAATTATCACACTAATTGCGTAGCGTCTGAAAATCGCTCCAAAGAGAACCGCACCCCTCCTCTGTATCCTCGCTATCCCGCGGCCGCTATGCGGCTATGCGCCGAGCGGCGAACGTGGCACCCCTGTTGCACGTCGCGCCCTCTCGCGGGAGTCGGCTCTTGTCATCGCAAAAGCGGCCCGCTCTCCGGCGCCGGTCATCACACTGCCCATATTCTAGAGCACTGTAATAATTATAGTAAAGTGAGCTAGAAGGGGGTAGTGGTGGTAGTGGGCTCACGGGGGCTCCTTCCCTGACGCAGTGTATGTTACATGCACTAGGTAGCGCCACTGGAGACTTCAATGTAGTGTTCCTGTATATGCTTATACAGGAACACTACTTCAATGTAGCGCTCTGCTGGTTGATGGGTTGCGTTCGTGCGACCGCGGCCTTCTCGCTTTAGAAAAACGTACCGTCTTTGTCCACACTTTTTAGATTTACACGTGGCAGCTATGCAGAGGTTGGATATATTAGCGAGTTGTGCTACTACTGGTGCTATACGATGAGCTAAGAGCTAACTGCAAACGCGTGTCCGATTTCTCTCCGGCGTCCTTGCGAAAAGTGAATTAATTATAAGGCGCTTGTATGAAAATGACTGCGGTGCTCGACAGCCCCATTTTCTGAGGTTTGTGATTCACGGCCGCGATGATGAAGAGTACAGACACATAGGTTTGCGCGGGTAACGTGTAAAACTGTATTCGTATTCCTAATAGGCCGCCGCTGTCAGCATCTTTTTGTCGTGCCTGCCTTCTGGATCGTGAATTTACTGTCGACGCTGTTTATGGAAGAAAGGTGCATGAAAATTGCCATAAGTCATTATTAAACACATTTTAAAAGCTTGCAGTTGCGAATCCTCTGTCCATTATCAGCAGTTTAATATCTGAAAATTTTGCACAATTGCGAATTAGCTGTATTCGTGTAGACAGTGTTCTGATCGATAGAGAAGGACCTGACAGGAGCTCTAGGAGTGTGAAAACAAGCATTTAGTAAGCATCTCGGGTTGATGAACGGCGGATCCACTGCTTCCTTGACAAAAAGTACACCCGTGTAATTAATCTTAACTGAGAGAGCGTGTCTTTTACTACTCCAAGTGCATAAGTTTATTTGCTGCCCGAATACAGTTCTTGGCACAAAAAAAAAAAAAAAAACTTAGTGAACATGTAAACTACTGTATGCGGCGAAAATTTAAAACGACACAAGAAAAAAAAAAAAGGACAGCACATATGGGTATTCTTTTATTTCTTGTGTTGTCTTTTTTGCGCCGTATACAGTGTTTCTCGAAAATATGTTCATGGAGTGTTTTTCTTTCGTGCCATGAACTGCATTACGAACACATAAAAAAAGAAAAGGACACGTGTCGTGTCCGTTTTTTGTTTTCTTGTGTTGTCATCATTTGCGCCGTGTACAGTGGTTTTCAAGTCATGAATGATCGCCCCACAGGCCGTCATATTTTCGAGCTTGCTCAAGAAGCAGTAAAGCTGAACTGACAATATATCCGAGTCCCCATTGTCGCGGAAGTTTGTGCCGATCGAAGCTGTCTGCTCTCGGCGACGCCGCGTTAGCAAGCTTCGCAATTCAATTTCATTAGACTCTATTTAGCAACATACTCAGAACTGTGAAACATTAGCCTATATTCACTTCAGCTATAATATGCTGGCTGGGGTCAACAGATATATACCAGCGCATTCTCGACGCTTAGTAATGCGTTGAATAAAGTTATTTTCTAACTGCTGGTATTCCTTTTTGTTCGCATTCGTATTTGGCTCTGTGCTTCCTTGATGCAGCATGTCGACAATCCGGCTAGCTGGCCCTGCTTGCACCAATTCCCCTGGCTTCCCAGACGGCCACTGACGTCCGACGGACAACCGAACTCGGCGGCCGATTTCGGACGTCCGCCGGAATTCCGGCGTACGTTCGAAAGCGGATGGTCGAATCCGTTCGCCCAGCGGACAGCCGCCGTACGTCCGCCACTGGATTTGCTTTTACACAGCTATGATATAGTTTGTAGTCGTCGTGCTCGTCTGAACTGCGTATAAATCAGTAATGCCGTCAAGTCTGCATTATATGATGCCAGAGCGAATCGATGCGATAGAAAGCGTTTCCATTAAACAGTTTTTTTTATTTTCCGCATGTTTCATCATTGAATTCTTCCATCAAAATTTTTTTATTAAAAGTTAAATGACCATTAAACATTTTTCTATCATGATGCTTCGGTGAAATTTTAATCAGTGGCTGAATAGACGCAGCAAGCAGCAAGCTCAAAAAGAACGAAACCGAACCTATCCTCTAAAAAATCTGAAATGAGCCAATCCAATCCACCTGACAAGTTGAAGTTTAGTCATGGAAGATGGCTTCACGTTTCCGTGTTCTGCATTTTCTGCGCAGTTACAAATACCTACGGCTGTAATGCACTGCTAGCATTGTTTTTGCTGTGGCTTGGTGCGGCTGGCACACTTTGTTCACCCGCCGATTCCAAAGTAAGTATTTCACCGAACTTTTGTTTCTTTAGTGGAACTTTTCGATGCACCGATAGTGGTGAGCTTTTGGGTAAGGAAACAGCTCTGTACAGCAGCCGAACGGTCGAGTGTTTTAGGCGAGACTGACAGGATGGCTCCGCGCCGACTAACTAAAGGGCAGCCTCAAGTCTGAGGGCCATCTTTCTCGGCATTACTGGACGCTGCGCCAGTAAGCCGCGCAACTTCTCTGTCTCTGATAAAGGAGTGCCTGCCCGAGCTTTAAAGGAGTTAATTTGTCAACCATACGCAACGTGCTGAGTTGTAAAAACTATACGAGAAAACTTTCGCACTCCTCGAGCCTATCGTGCGACATGCCTACACTTGTGAAAACGGCGCGAGTTTTTTCTTTTTTTTTTTTTTTTTTTTTGTTTCTTTAATGGACAGCCGCTGATCTTTCTCTCTCGAGCTTTACGGCAACTACAGTTTCTAGAAGGAACGGCTGTAGCTACTAAATAACTAAAGGTTTAGTACTCTCCTTCAGCTTTGACAAACCAGGACAGCACCTTGCGCATGTTGGTTATGCATGTGGGACCGAACCGCGCAGAACAACCGGACAAGGAGATGAGAGAAAAAAAAAAAAAAGCCAGCACTTGTCTTTCTTGACCCGTTGTTCTGCGCTGTTCTGGCACGAATTTGACATACCGCCGCCGCGATACAGTTGGGCTGTAAGTTCTGGTGCCTGCAACGCCTTCTTTTATGCAAAACAGGCATACTGGGAGGCCATGCAAGCCGCGGGCTCAAAAAAAAAAAAAAAAAAAAAAAAGAAAGAAAGAAAACGAGTTGAGCAAAAGTGCGATGAAAACAAAATTGTTGTTGCCTTGTCCTTACAGATATTCAAAGGCTCCTCAGAACTTCACTGCATTATTGACAGCGAGATAATGCCAAAGCTACACTAGAGCCATGCAGCACCTTATAGTGCATGATACTGAGCTTATGTCTCGCACTGAAAGCTCTTACCATGTTCTTAGATTATCATATTAAAGTAGCTTTAAACCCATGCTTGTTAATACAGTGATAGCCATAAATTGAATCTAGGGCATCATGCTCACATACAAGGCTTCTGATAACCGCTGGTCACATGATGTGGGCTATAGCAGAAACCTGTACCTGGTCATCTTACAAGCATTTGTGCAATTGATGCTTTTAATGTGTTGTAAAAGTTTTTGTGTTCTGTTTCTGTATGGGAATGCTTTCCTTATTGAAGGCTAACATTTGGCTTGCTACAGCAAAACCTCTACCTAGTCATCCTAAAAACAGCACTGCAGTTGGTGCTTTTAGTGTGTTGTAAAAGTATTCGTGTTCTGCTTCTGTATGGCAATGCTTTTCTCATTGAAGACTAGCATGAGGCTTCCAAAAATTTTTCAGATGCCATTTGCTGTAGCCGATTTTGTAGGCCAACAGGAAGCAGCACTTTGAACATGGAAAACTGTCATCCACGGGGGAAAAACAGCAACATCCCTTTGCATTCTCATTTCTTTGGTATGGCTAAAAGTGAGTATTGTATTATTATCTATATTATTAATATTGAATCATGATTGTCAGTGTTGAAGTGGTTTGAGCGTGATGATTTTAAACACACAGGACATCCCTTCGACATTAAGGTTTTAGCTTGTTTACATGTAGGATGTAGAACTGGTTTCAACAAACTTTATGCAGCAAATTCTTTTTACATTGTCCACCATGTTACTTTTTGTCATTGTCGATTGAAGTAAATAACCAGTATTTTACGTTTACACAGTCGTCCACTCTTAGCTTGAATGGGAATGTGTGGCATGCAGTTTGCAAAATAGTAATGCATCCGTCACAGCCATGCATCAAGGCTAAGTGGCTGGTGCATAGAGGGACCAGCCGCTCCAGCTTCAACGTCATCTGCCTCTTTGCTCCGGTGTGCAGACGTACATTGAGGCAAAGTGGTTTATGTGTAGAGAAACCAGGAGCTTCTTTGTCACATCTGGCTGTTTGTTACGGTGTGCAGATGCGCATCGAGGCAAAATGGCTGATGTGTAGAGGGACCAGGAGCTGCTGCTTAACATCCTTCGCCTCTTTACTACAGTGCACAGCTGTGCATTGATGCTAAGTGGCTTGTGCATGGAGGGCCCAGGAGCTGCAGCCTCACGTCTGCCTCTTCGCTCAGGTACGCAGGTGCGTATTGAGGCAAAATGGCTTATGCATAGAGGGACCAGGAGCTGCTGTGTGACGTAGTCTGTATATTTGCTATGGTGCGTATCGAAGTACAGTGGGGGGGCTCATGTGTAAAGGTTCCATGAGCTGCTGCGTCATGTCGTCTGCCTCTTTACTATGGTGCGCAGGCATGCATCAAGGCAAAGTGGCTTATGAATAGAAGGACCAGGAGCTGTTGCTTCACATCTGCTATGATGCGCAGCTGCGTATTGTGGGTGGTGGTGGAAAATATTGCCATCAGATAAAAAATACAGGAGGTTACTCACCAGCTGACCCTGAGGGGGCCTGTCCTGACAAAAACAAGGGGTCCCTAGTTTGGGACCCCAGTGGTGGTAGAGGGACTAGAGGCTGGTACTTCACGCTGTCTGCCTCTTCGCTACGGTGTGCAGCTGCGATGGATGCAGTGGCATCTCAAAAAGTGCATGCCACGCACTCGCATGTTCAGCCTGAGTGAATGACTGTGTACCTGCTATAGCTTTGTTATTCATAGAATAAACCTAGGCCAAGTTGGATAAATTATAGCTCACCTCATATGTGGTCAGCAAAGAAAAGCCACTCCAGAAAATCTGATGCATTTACTGTCATAGGATTCTTATTCATATACATGCTACTGACAAGTCAGATTCTTCACCCTCAGAAATGCCAGAAAAATAACCAAGGGTGCGTCTGCAATAGTCTAGCTTGCTCTTTCTCTGCAGACTTGAGTCAGATGTGTGTTCCATTGCTGTGGGTGGGACAGGTGTGAATCTTTGATTTTAAGCTTGCAACAAGTATGTTATTGTAGTTTAAAGGCAAAACTGTACTAATAATCGCAGCCCCCTGTGGCCTTTATCCCCTTTTAATAGTGTTGCTAGACACTGAATTATTAGTTTACTCTGCACTGTTTCTGTCTAGTTAATGTGCGGAGATGTACATATATTTATATGACTTGGAGTTGTCGACTTTGCACTTAGAAACATTGTAGCATTATCTGATGTGTTGCTTTCATTTCTTTAATGATTTCTGTAAGGGATCGGTGGGTATGCTAGGCACCATTATTAGTCTGCTCTTTTTGGGTCACCTGTTCTGTGCCCAGCTGCGGCCGTCTCCCACTTGCCCTCGGACAGGAGGCGGAGAGACGCGCACAGAGAGCTAGCTACAGCAACTACAGTGCTTAACGGAAACGTAGGCAGAGAGGGAAAGAAGTCCCCTCTTCCGAGGACTTTGCTGTCTCACTCGAAGACGCGGGGACAGGCAGTTTGTTCTCGTTGCTGTGTCATGTAGGGGGCTCATTTTTATTTAAGGAGCTTTACGAACAGTATACAACTAAGGGGTCCGTAGTACTAAGAGTACCAAGGGGTCCTTAGTATGCTGACTGGACCCATCACCCGGAGGCAGCACAGCTTTGAAACGAGCACCTCTTTTGGAAGAACTGCTTATCGTTCAAAGAAAAAACACTGTCAGGTTGAAGGGTGTAAGGCCCTCTTCCTTGTTGCGGAGCCCATAAAAGTGACAATTATTCAGTGCAGGCGCGCTGAGTGGGGTCTCGTTGAGGATTCCAACCCTGGATGTCAACAATGGTGGGAGATGGCGGCATTGAAAAAGGGCAAGTATGCAACAGTGACGGTATGATGCGGAGCGGGAGGATGTGGGTTGGCTCTTCTGATGTGGTCCGCAACGGTGCTGACTCGGACGGCAATAATTGCAATAATTGCCCTGTAAAAGGAGCCGCCAAGGATGCAAGCTTTGGGCAATGGTTGCGCACGTGGGACACCGTTTTGATGGGTTCTAATTTTTTTTCTTTTTTTTTTTCCTAGGGGAGAGAGTTTGGCATGTGACCTAGTGAGCCAATCATTTCGAAGACCATTCTCTGAATTCTGTTTGTTGTGAAACGAATTTGTTGTCCCTTTTGCATTGCTTGTATTAGGGAGAGGGTGAAGAACTTATGAAAGTGGAAAGACATGCCAAAATGTTTGTTAGCCAGTCATGTGTGAGTTCGTTGTCATTGGGGATGAGAAATGTGGGCGGAGTCCCGAAGTTAATGAAACGGCCCCGCGACCTGGAGAACTCGTTCTGAGCTAGATTTTGATCTCTTTCCTCTTCGGCATAGATCATGGTCATTGTTTCACCTGTTGTAAATACGTACATTCATGTATAAAATTTTCAGTTCATCTTCCTCTCCGTGTGCAAGTTGTTGTGGCCAGATGCAGTAAATTCACTATTTTCATTTCTATATAACGTGCCTTTCTGAAGATGGTGAGCTCTTTTGTCCAATCCTGTAAGAAAGCAGCAAAGCACTCCCAAATCTTCCACAAAACTCTGTGATATCTTTAATGCTAACTGCGGCTTGGTGTCACTCAAAACATGTAGTTGAGGTATATTTATTCCCCCCCCCCTCTTTTTGTTCGTTCAAATGAGGACCAGCGGACACTAACTCTTGCTTTTGTAATGCCCTAGGCCCCGCCTTAAGGCAGTACTCCAATGTCAATACCATTTTTATAGCTATGGCTGTCCAACAGCACTAATGTCTTTTATACACTTCTTTTACTAATCTCTTACCCAAGTGGTGGCTTATACTGCGGTGGCGAAAGTCTCTGGACAGTATGTCTAGATTTTGGACTAGAATCGCGATGTAAACGAATTGTGACCTTATTTCTCTTGCACACATGAAAGAACTAACGTTCAACTTTCACATCGACAAGTATGGTCCAAGTTTCCTGGTCGATGTGAAAGTTATGTGCTTTGATTGCAGTTTGTGTAGTCCACACACTTGTCCCCGATATTACATAGGGGCAAATTAGGCGCCTTTACAGGGGCAGTTTCTTTGGCACCCACTACCTTCCCCATAAAAAAGCTACAGTGTTTCTTGTGAGCAGCTGGCTGCATTTATAAATACCATTATTTTTTATGTAATTTGTTGTGCGTAGTTGAGACATCCATGACATACATGCACAGCTGGTTGCCAGAATTATGCAACCATATTTCAGTAACTAACATCCATGCTGCATGCTGCCGGTAATACATCAAGAACTTGTGGTTGTCAGGTTTTTGTGTTTTGTGTAACTATAAGCCTTGCTATTGTAATGTCACATATAGCGCTGTGGGTAAACAAATAACTTTACTTTTACTCTTGTAGAAGCATGAACACTGCGCAATCACTGCGGCGGGCTATGCTTCCACATTGGGCTTTAGCCACATGTCAAATGTGTATCTTTATTCTCCTGAAGCAGCTTGCATGTTATCAGATAAGTTGCTTCGTCGCAGCTGCTCTAAGGAGACGCTTTCTAGACGCTTGTAGCCTAGATGTTGATGTCGATATACCCCCGACACGCCCAGGGAATGTCTTCGGTAGAGGGTACATGGAAACCAGCGAAATGTGCAGTTTACAGAACAAAAAGGTAACAATTTTAAATGATGTTATTATTGATCACTTCTTTTCAGAGCAGGAACAATGACTTTAGAAATCTGCCTGTTAAACCGCCCAAAATTCAGGTTTCTGCCGCCAATGCGTACCTGTGTAATACTGCAATGCTCTGGCTGTGCTTTATGTTCATATACAGCATCCTTTATGCTTAGTTTCTATGCATGTGCACTCCATGTCTTGGGCATTGCTGAGGGCGCATAGCAGCAAGCATAACATGCCATGTTTGGTCAGAGTGGCATGTTCAAAAAGACGACATAAAAACATTAAAATACTGAATGCCAGGTTCTGGTCAAACTACGTTTGTATCTTTTGTTATTCTGCATGGGTTTTGCTGCAGTTATATGACCTTTCTATATAGTATGTGACAGTTCTGAATGGAGATGCATGCGTACGGTGCCATCTGGAAAAAGCAATTGAGAGAAACTGGCAGTTGCCCTTGGAGATGTGTAATCAAAGTTCAGCACAGATAACTTGAATTTCATTTTCCCTTCTATTGCAGGAGGAGCCCAGCCTGCTCTTTCCATCTTAGGCCTGAAAGACCAGCAACAGCTGATCGAGAAAATGCACAGGATAGTAACTGCTCCTGGAATCCCGGCCTGCGGAGGCCGCCCACAGAGAACTCGATCCTCGCTAATTCCGAAATATTAGGTTTCAATAAATACCTTTTCCTCCACCACCTCCCCAAGGGAAGAGCTGTCACGGCCAAGGATAATTTAAAAAAATTATTCAAGTAGATTCTTAATACTCCAGTTGGCCTGCATTTTACCATGCCATTCCTTAACATCGATATTTTTTTAGTGTAGACTATTTATGCATGCAGTTTTTGCAATAAAGCCAAAAAAAAATGCTTTACAAGCTCGCATGCTGGTATGCCTATGCACTTAGCATGTCAGGAATGGTGCATTTGTGTAAAGCGCAGCTAGCATATGTGCCTCTTTGATGGAAGTTTTAATTGCACACTACTGTTCAGTGCTTTGTGTGTGAAAGTAAAGCAGACAACAGGAAACTTGAACCTGTTGCATATTCTATTGTCTGCTTTACTCTCACGACAAAGGCATTGAGCACTAGTATGTGACTGAAATTTCCATGGCACATGCTTGCTGAGCTTTACACGAATGTTATTTGCAAGTTTTTACACCAATAGCGGGCCCTGCAAGCATGTTCCGGGAAACGTCCGAATGTCCGCCTCCGGCTGCCCGTCGGACGTTTGTGGGACGCGATCCGGATCCACGAACGATAGTCCGACGGACGTCCGCTGTACGTATATCGAACATAACCGGACTTCCGTCGGATGTCCGAAAACGGACGTCTATGGCCGTCTGGGTTATTGTTTCCACAAGGCCATAGAATAAAATACAACTGAAAAACTAGGCTGGTATACGTGTAATTGATGTGATCAGGTCATCGTGTATTTATATCCATTAGGGAGGATTTATATTTGCTCCCATTATTTTTCAAGAGCCACATATCTTTCGATTCGTGCGTGGCGCCTTTCCCGTAAGCGTGTCCGGCAGACTAGCACAATGGTTTTGTCATCGGGGTGGCATCTTCGTATCAGAAGTCACAATTCGTTGGGTCACATTGCTACAGTGGCTAGAAAAACATTGCCCACTGCAAAACAAAACCTCCGCAACAGCGAAGGGGAAGGCAGGCAAAGGCAAACGGCGCGCGGTGCCGCGCGCTGCTACATTGAAGGGGCGAGACTAAAACCCGCCATGAATAGGGTTTCTTCGGCTGAAATTTTGTCCCTAGATTTCCCCAAGCGCATTGAACGCAATGTTTTTACAAAGTACCTAAATGCTGACTATTATGTGCCTAGTTGAGTCTGAATTTGTCCCCAGATTCGTGGCGGGCTGGCGGGCTTTTCGGCTCTTTCCTCGTTGTCGCCGACGGCGTCCAGAGCTTTTGGATTAACGAGCTCTGGACGACGCCGTCGTCGGCGCATTCGGGCAGTGTTTGTAAAGTCTCTCAGTTTATTGCCGTGGTGTTGCTGCAGGGGAGGTAGTGCAACGCACCCTTAACATTAAACCATTCAACTGCAAAAGTCGGACGTTCGATTCATGGGTGCCGAGCAAATTTGCGATGTCTGCGTCAACGATCTGACATCGGCCGTCGCTTCTCACGTAAGCCATTGTCATTGCTGTTGTTTTTTGACATAGTGCGCTGAGTGCAGCGGTAGGTGGGTGTCGTGTCCATTTTTGTCCGCGAAATCAATGCGAGAGGTGTCATTTAGCAGTGCATTAAGCTAAACAGCAACCTGGTACTTAATTGTTTTTGAAATTAGCGTGCAATTTGTCAATTACTTATATCTCTGTGGCATGGATGCCACCTTCTAGCTTTGGAAAGCAATCTGAAGACGGTGCAAAACTCGTGTGTTTTATCAGAACATGTATGGATATATAAACAGTATAGCAAAAATGACTTTGGAAGGAATTAAATTGTTTCCAACAAAGCTTTGCGCAAATACATTTTTTTTTTTCTATCAGGAGCTTGCGACAGCGCAACACGACAACGTAGGCACTATACTGTGTCAGCTTGCTGCTTATCTGCTTATCTGATTCTAATTTAAGATGATTAGCATTACCAGCATTTGTTGTTTTAGTGGTTATTTTATTACATATACAAAAGGAAAGAAAAGATGTTTGCCAGCCCCGGTATCTGATATCTGAAGCACCTGAACAGGGGCGGTGGAATTGAAGGGATAGTGAGGAAGGGGTAGAGGAAATCAAAGAGGTGAACGAGAGGGAGAAAGGACAGGGTAGGTAAAAATAAAAAATATATATGTATACACTATGACACAATATACAGTAGTTCGCTTGAGGCCCAGGGTAACGAATGCAGCGAGCTGCCAAAATGCGGCCAGGAAGGTAGCTTGCTTAACTTCCTTCAGGTCACTTGCAGCTGCCTTGTTACTGTATACGTGTTAGTAAACTATAAACTTTGGCTGATATCTCATATGCAATGCTGCTTGGTAAAGCACTCACTTCATTTCAGTGTTTACATGTGTATATGCCATTTTTTGTTTTTACTGTGAGCAGTCTTGGAGACGCAGCCGCTCGTTTATTCTGGACAACTTTCGCATCCTTGGCTCCCTACATGCACAGTACATGTACCAAGGTATATATATGTGCATTATATTCAGTATTTTCATTTTATTTTTCAGTGCATGAGTATTGTTTCTGCTATGGATAGCAATTTGTTAAGTGACTGAAAAACATTTATAGCTACAATTAAAACATATGAGTGTCAATCTGTGAGGCCACATTGTTGCCATTGTCGTTGGTATTGTCTGGACATGCCACACCCTATACCCAATGAATTACCTGTATAGTCATTCCACCAAACTGAAATTGAATCTGGGTTGCAATACACACTTATACGCTACAATACCCCAGCACTCAACCCAACACTACGTCTCGTAACTGCCACACTTGTTGGCTGCTTACTGCACCGAGCTACTCCAGCACTTACTGTTAGCACTACACACCCATATATTGTTTTTTATTTATTTATTTATTTCAAATACCCTAAGGGCCTTTGCGGGCATTACATAGGGGGGGGGGGGGGGGATTCATCAAATAAACACAAATAATTTACATTACAAGCAAAGAAAAAGCTGTAAGCAGAAATAGGTGCACAAAAAACCATGAACAATTTATGTAGCGACATCTAGATGCTAGAATCTAAGAAAGAAGACATCTAGAATGAGAGCAGTTAGGGATAAGAGTAGATGGAAAATACCTCAGTAATCTGCGATTTGCTGATGACATTGCCTTGCTAAGTAACTCAGGGGATGAATTGCAAATAATGATGACCTAGACAGGAAAAGTAAAAAAGTAGGCTTGAAAATCAATATGCAAAAGACTAAGGTAATGTTTAATAGCCTAGGGAAGGAAAAACAGTTTACGTTAAGTAGCGAAGCACTGGAAGTAGTAAGCGAATATATATCTATTTAGGACAGGTAGTAACAGCAGATCCGGACCATGAAAGGGAAATAACAAGGAGAATAAGACTGGGATGGAGCACATTTGGCAAGTACTCCCAGATTATGACTAGCAGTTTATCGGTATCGCTCAAGAGGAAAGCATACAACAGTTGCATCTTACCTGTACTTACCTATGGGACTGAAACGTGGAAGCTAACAAAGAGGGTTCTACTAAAGTTGAGGACAACGCAGAGGGCTATGGAAAGAAAAATGGTAGAGATAACGTTAAGAGATAGGAAGCGTGCAGAGTGGGTCAGAGAAGTAACTCAAGTCACTGACATTCTAATGGAAATCAAGAAGAAGAAATGGGCATGGGCAAGACATGTAGCGCGAGGAAAGGATAAGTGATGGTCGCTTAGGGCAACAAACTGGATTCCAAGGGGAGGAAAGCGTAGCAGGGGGCGGCAGAAAATTAGGTGGGTGGATGAGACTAAGAAGTTTGCAGGGGTCAAGTGGATGCAGCTCGCACAGGACCGGGTTAATTGGAGGAATATGGGAGAGGCCTTCGCCCTGCAGTGGGTATAGTCAGGCTGAGGATGATGATGATGATGATCTAGATGCTTAAATTAGCATTACCTCATGGTATAGACATCCGCTCGCTGGTCCTTGTTGTCATCCATGGCTTGGGCTTGCAACCTCCGACTGCTTGCTCCTTCACACCCTCGTAGGATAGTCGTGCATGGCGTGTGAGTGCCGTACATATAAACCAGTACCCTTCAGTGCTCTAACCTCACCCAGTATTATTGAGCACTAGACTGGCTTCAGCATTTTGCGCTGCCCTAGCTTAAGCATCTGTTGCGAAATTAAATATTAGCAGCCACATTCTCCTGATGTTATTCTTGCTTTAAATGGACATCAGTATACAGAACAACAGAATGATGATGGGAAATCGTATTTCCACAGATACAACACAAATGGAGTTTTAGGCCTCAGGAAAGCTTTAAATAAATATTTAACTTGATCTCAAACAATTCAGGCCTGCCATAGTCAAGCCCCCACTTCGCTAAAAAAAGAAAAGCAAACAAACAGCAACTGCACGCTAAAATGCAAATGCATATGGATACATTGACGTCATTTGAGAGGCTACACATTTCACATTCATGCGACGCAATCGTGCGCAACCACTGTCACTTCCTTGATACTGTCCAGACCTGTACCTGCTCATTGTGCCTTACGTTCCCTATTCCTGTGAACTGTTTCAAAGCTTTCTCCTTGTCAGCGGCTTGTGTCACCTTCTTCCCACGCTTACAGCCACTTTTGCCCTTGCATGCAACATGCTTGATTCCATGATCTTGAAAAGGCTATAACAAGTTCTGCATGCACATGGAAGCAAATTTGTAAATATGTTGTAAGGCACAATGCTTTGGTGTTATACTGCTACACTTGTCTGTTTATTTGTTTATCTGTTATGTCTAGGCAAGTTCTGTTATGTCTTTTTTTTTTTTTTTTTTGTCCTACTGTTATATGTGCTTGGTTTTTCCATAACCACTTCTCTTGATGTCATACGACTCGAGATGCTTGGGGCATTAAACCCCATAAACCAGTTACCAACCAACCGTCTCTTGGCACTAGCCTGATTTCTTTTATTCCAGTTTTTCAGTGGCAAGAAAGCATGCTGTCATCAATCTTTCCTTCCTCCATCCTTTTGATCGCTATGTGGTTATTTCTTTCCCTGTATCATATAAGGGGGACGCTCTCCCATGTATAGATAAATCAGCAACCGTGCGGTACCCGCTTATTGCAACATTCTTAACAAACCATATTCACTGCAGCTTAAATGTGGTGCTGTCATTATATCATAAGCAGAACAGGCCTCTCGGCACCCCTGCTCCTGACCTGAAGCTCCGGATTCTACACGGCCTACCCCGACGTGAAGCAACTTTGCTGTGCTGCCTGTGGGTTTGTGTAGCATTCACAAATTCTCATTCGTTTGTGATAGTGATAATGATAAGTGGGAGGCTTAGCGTGCAACAGACAAGGACAGGAGAGGCACACAGGACGAGCGCTAACTTACAACTGAAAATTGGAAGGGAAAAAGTACGAACTCGAGGAAACAATTCATTCATCCATAGACTAGGAACCGATAAGTGCGTAAGTGAAACGTCGGTTGTTCTGTTGAAAAATGAAGCATCGTTTTTAAATGCTGTGTAAGTTTTTGTATGCTTCCGGTATTTCGTCTCTATTCTGTTTTATCTGCCTTTGGGTGGCCCTAGATTATCTTGAATTATCTTCCCAGTCATGCAAATTCAGGGCTTTATAGAGCATGCGCACATATTGTTTCCTCGAGTTCGTACTTTTTCCCTTCCAATTTTCAGTTGTAAGTTAGCGCTCGTCCTGTGTGCCTCTCCTGTCCTTGTCTGTTCCGCGCTAAGCCTCCCACTTATCATGTATTACCAACTAGCCCAGAACTCTACTTTGCTCTCGTTTGTGATAGGTATGGCTAATAGCCCTGCATGTGCAACCTGTGGGTCTGACGAGACTATAGGCCACATTCTTTGCGAGTGGACCACATACAATGCGGAAAGACAGTTTCTCTGCCCTGCACTAGAGTGTCTATATGGACACCCGCTGACAGAAATCAAGAATATATGCCATTGGCTACGGCGATCGTCTGCGGTGAAGACCTCCCAGGCACTGCTCTGCTTCATGAAAACCACGGGCCTGATCGGTAGACTGTGATTTTGCTGTGATGCGACGTGATATGGCTGTGATGTGACAGTGCTGACTTCATATTTCTGTAACTTTCTTTTACACATCACTTTTATATCCACTTACCCCCTTCCCCCAGTGCAGAGTAGCAAACCGGTTTCTTCTTCGGTTAACCTCCCTGCCTTTCCTCCTCTTCCAACACCCCTGCCTATAGTTACACTCAGAACTTGCCTGTGCAATGAACCTAAACCTGAAGTTGCAAACCAAGATGAGGTGAAAAGCAACATAAAGTACTGCAGTTCATGTTCAAGACTTTTATAGAGACTCCAATTATAGTTTGATTCAACGGCAAGTATCCGAAGGCTTTTTGCTATGCAGCACGCACAGTGTGGATGTTCTTGATTGCATACAGCTCCCAAATTTATTAAACTGTCAGCACATAGAAACGAAAGAATGCGTCATTTCAAGCATTTAGTCGAGTATCGAGCACACTGGTGATATGTTCATGTTCTCCTTCTTTCCCCTGGCGGTCCGTGAATGGAATGGCTTAGCCGATGAAGTGGTTAATTGCTCATCACTAGATGGGTTCAGTTCACGGCTGGCAATTGTTCCTTGAGTACCCTATATATGTGTAGCCTGACCTCTGTACAAATATAGTGAAACATGTTTTCAGCGTGATTGTACTGTATCATATCCTTCTTTTCCATTTCTTGTTCCACACTGCCATATAGAATTATATATAAATTAGACAAGTGTGGATTGCCAGTATTCCTGTCATTTGCTGTTTCTATATTATGCCCCAAACCTGCAACAGCCTCCAAAAAGAGGCTAGCAGTATGTATGAAATAAAATAAACCAGTTTAGAAAGCTTGTGCCTTTCCTTGCTTTTTGGACGGAATACAAGTTCTCGGGCCATACAGGATCTGCAACTGCTATGGAGGGTCGCACGGACAAGCTAGGCGCTGCCCGATCAGTTTCATTGTCAGCATATTTTATGTATATACTGAGGGATACCCCCCCCCCCCCCCCCCCCCCCCCCCCCATTTTTTTTTCTCACTGTGGCTAAGGCCAGACAGGAAAGGAAAGAGGACAGGCCACTAAGGGATAAATTTAAGAGAATGTGTAAGGTCACTAGGGGTGAGTTGGCTCATGTTCCAAGGCTAGGGAACAGTGGCCTATCTTACCTTTTCTGCCTAGCCTTGGCCACACTGCCATAAGTTGTCTCCGAGTGTAATTGAAGTCGAAAATGACTATTAGTGGGATTTGTTTTTATGCTATGTATGGCGTAAATTTTTTTTCGTAGCCAAACTGAATCTCCCTTTCATGCCTGGCGTCTGCCTATAAACTCGTCGACTTTGCGCCTGATTTAAACGAAAAACGCCACTCTTCTGCGCAAATTAAATTTTCAAAATTCGCGGCCATTATCATCATTATCGTTTTTGTAGCGTCTCGCGCCATCTGTTGTGTATGTACACCAAAAAGAGAAAAAAAAAATAAAACATTCAAGATGGCTGCCTCCATGTTTTGCGCTGAGATGCATAAGTGACCGTCTTTTTTTGAAGATTTCTCGTCCTGAATGTTTACCCATAGCAAAGTTTCACGGTCCTCGCTAATAAATAACACGTCCCGCATCCAAGGTGCTGCTTTTTCTTGCAGGTAAGGACATAAGACGTCAAAGGGCCGCCGCACGTCCTCGCGACGGCGCGATTGTTCCCGCTATACGATGTGTTGCGTTTTGTTGCGCCGGTTGTTTTGTGCTTTATGAAAGTTACATCTTTGTGCTTAGGTTCAGAAGTGTGCACCTAAGTGCCAAGGAATGGGTGACGCCGGGACTAAGGAGGTTGAATCAGGACAAAGAATGTAGGCTTTTCTCTGGCTGTCCAAACTCTTACCGCTGTTTTTGCCCGAATTCCATCGCTTTTAATATAATTTATTAACCTTTTTTCCTCGCCCAGCACATTGATGAGCACTGTGGCTACGTAGGGCCCATCGCGCGGTATTCGAGGGAACTGCTCTTGATGGCATAGAATGCCACCACGGTAGGCAAGATTTCTCCTTTGGCTACTACTCTTGTCTGCACCCCTCGCTCTGTTGATGACATTCGAAACGGCACCGCATGTTCATTTACCTTATGGAATGAAAAACGCAAGCGGTTTAACTACTACCGAGGCACTTTTTTGTGCGACTTTTATGCTTCTGAGTGTTCTTTGCTAGAAGCTCTCCGGCACCGATGCTTGCTGCTTGTGCTAGTGGAACGGTAGAAGTAGTGGCGTTCACGGTTTACATTGCTTGAAAGCAGTTTGTCTAGTGAACACTTCGCAGACTTGCAGCTTGTGTCAGCAATACGGCTATTTAATGCAGCAAAATAGAAAAATATTAATGCCATTGTCATGAGGCGAGCCCAAGCTTTTAAGAATGGAATTATCTAGTGGTTGCATAGCGTTTGACCCAACAGACAGATGACTCCACAGGCTGAGAATATTTAGTCAGCCATTTCCTTTCCTCTCCTGTGTACGTACCCTCTCTCTATTTTGTAATGTTGGTAATTTCCTACACCTAGAATAAAGCAGCTTGTGCTCTGCCCTGTGAACCATTTAACATCTGCTGTTCTAGACCTGCTCAGCACGAGTGCCAATGCTTTTTTGTGGGTAGTGCACCAATCAGGCCAGTAGAAGACTTTACTGCCAAATAGTGTCACAAGCTTGAGCTTATTGAAGGCACTGTGCAGCTGAAAAAAGCCATTTAGCAATCGCCATTCCTTGCAACTTTCAGGCTCCAGGGTGTTTCCGAAATGCAAATTTATTGAAGAACCCTGGCTAGTTTTGTTCAAGCTTGGTTGCGGGTTAAAATGATGCACATTAGCCTGCTGGCAAGCTTGCACTGCAATAATTTGCACAATGCTAACGAATTAGGAACAGCCCAACAGCTTGAGTAAGCTTGAAGCAACAGCTTGAGTAAGCTTGAGGCTTTGTCACTGCAGCCTCCTTGCACACAGCGCAGGTTGTGCACAAATGTTGCTTGTTTGCCAGGCAAAATCTTCTAGAAAATGTTTCTGCACCTGAAAAATGTTTCTGCACCTGCATACAGGTACACCAGCTGGGAAAACTTTTCATGCCGTAGATCTGTTTTCAGCCATGTTCACTTGTACCCTGCTGTGGTGGCTCAGTGATAAGAGAGCTTGATTGCCGATCCCAAGGATACAGGTTTACTCTCAGCTGCGGTGGCAGCTGATGGAGGCGAAATGCAAGGCGGCTTTGTACTTTGCGATGTCAGTGCACATAAAACACCCAGGTGGTCAGAATTTTCTGGAGCTGTCCGCTACAGCATCCCTCATAGCCTATAGACATTAAACCCCATAAACCGAACAGAACACTTGTCAACTGTAAACTTCCATAAGGAGAAAATCTATGCAGCTCAAAAGCAGGCCCTGTGGCTGTAGACAGTTCACCAAAATGTATATGCGAAATTAATTGCAAAATAATGTACAATCCCTTTGTGCACGTTACATAAGGCATTGCAATCCAAGGCAAGCACAGATGGTGGAGGTAGGTGCAGCGTATGTCTAGTTATCAAAAGGCAGTATTTCTGTGCATATCAGCAAAGTATATGGGGTTTTATTTCCAGGCTGTAGGAGGGCCACAATTTTAGCCTCTTGGGAACCTTTATTGTGCACTACTAAATACTGCTGCATATCATACGGGCATTTTCGCATATTGCCTCTATTGAAGCAGCATCACTTTTCTATGTAAAAGTGAACATTCTAGTGTCTCATTGCAGGTCTGCAATAATCATTGTAAAAATGTTGAGAATCTTTCAGACGACTGTGTACAAACTTGACTAACTACACATAACTTTCCGCATCCACAAAACCATATGCTGGCTTAGTCCTTTATCTCAGAGCTTCATTTGTCATTGGCAATTGTGCCAGTATTGCCAGTGACAAGTGGCACTTGTCCAACCTGCTCTTACATTGCTTGCACTGCCAATGAAAAAGGAATAGATTTGGTAAATACATTGATTGCATTTTCAACTCTACAGAGCAATAGTTATCCATGGAAAAAAAATGCGCATTTCAGTCTTTAGCACACATTTTTGGCATGACAAAAGTCATTTTATGATAGTGCCACACACAAAGAGTGCCGGTGGCGGTGATGCCTCAACAAAAAAGAGCTCTTTCGTAAAGTAGTTCAGACAGCAGCTTCGCTGACAATCTAGAATTTGTACCTGACAGTTACTCTGACCCCGTTTGCGATGTGCGTACACTGGTAAAAAAAACAAAACAAAGATGGCGAAGTGACAGCATGCTTTACTAATGAAGGAAACTTTTTAGAATTAGAATGGTATGAAAAACATTACAACTAAACCTGCCGATGTTAGTATGTTTTTCGGGAGTTAATTTGGCGGTTACTGGGTTAACGTGCAGCTAACTCCATATAATTAGCATCAATTAAATGCTGTGTATCTTGGGGACCATCATTAACAATGTGATGCATGTGAGCCATCACATGCTTGAGTTCATTAAACATACAAGATACGTAGGCACCTTTTATTCAGATAGCATTTGTATACAAAATCAAAAGCACCATGGCAATGTCAGAAGCAGCTTAGGCATATAAGCACAGCCTATTTTGAACATGATGTGGAACAGGTTCCTTAGCCCTCTTATTTTTCAAAGTCGGCTAACAAACAGATGTGCATTTGCAAAAACCTGCATGGTATGCAGATGAGCCATTCCTGCCACTAACAAAATGAGCCACTTCACAGATTTCCATATGGTCCTTCCAGTCTTTGAACTCTGCAAAAAGAAAGATTTTCCAAGTTGTCAAAAGTGAGTCTCAAAAAAAGACAGCAAGAAACAGAACTCTTGTAGACTGGAAAATACAAAATAAAAAAAAAAGTACAGGTATTGCCAACACCAACGGATTGCACAAGTAAACTGCGTATGTTGACATCAATTTTTGGAAGCAGATTTCAGAGGCTAGGCTACACTGCCATGCAGTCAGCCATAAACTGGATGAATGTCAACATATCCAAAATGAGTTATCAAGTTGTCCTTTGTGTGCCTTCATAGAGGCTCTGACTAGGCTCAAACATGGCAAATAGACTTGTCCTCCGCACTCATTGGTTCTTTACGATGCCTGTCACTGGAAAGGCCTAAAGCTTTTTCTATTGGTTCATTGACTTGAACGAGAACATCTTCGGTGTAACTCCGCCTGGTTGGGTACTTGAAACAAAAGTTTAAGAAACACCATCACCAACCAAATTTTTTATTAGAACCCGACGTTTAGGGTCCAACTCGATCCCTTCCTCAGGGGCGACTAAAGTTTGAGGCCCGCAGTAGCAGGCACACGTGGCGAAGTCCAATTGTGTAGCAGAGCCAGGGTAGCGTCCCCAGATTCCTGTTCACTGCTGCAGCTGTCAGCCGGATGAACCGAAAAAAGACGTGACGTCTTTTGAAAGGGTTGGTCTCCACCACATCAAGTATGTTCACCTCGCCAAAGGCGATTTTGTGGTCGGCGCATTCGCAGTGCTCGGCGAGGGGGGTTGCTTTTCGAGTTCAATTGCCGGGCGTCATTTTTGTGCTGCAATATGCGCAGACAGATTTTTTGTTTCGCCGATATAAGAGGCAGAGCACTCTGAGCACGAGATTTTATAAATAACGCCTGGTTATTTTTCTCTAGGAATACGGTCTTTTGGTAGCGGCAGAAAACGGCAGACTGTTGAAGTAGGTTTGTGCGACACACAGACGTGTTTGCGCAGGATGCATGCAAGCGCCTCACTGGTGCCCGCCACGTATGGGAGCACAATGCGAGGGCGCTTCGTCGTTTCCGTGTTGACCGACCCTCTTGTCCTGCAAGCTCGACGGCGGAAAGCACATTGGAATAAAGGCGCGTGTATAGCCATTCTTCTTCAGATCGGCTAAGCATAGGCCGCTGCCTGCTACTGCGGGCCTCGAACTTGTCGCCCCTGAGGAAGGGACCGAGTTGGTCGCGAAATGTTGGGTTCTAATAAATAATTTGGTTGGTGATAGTGTTTCTTAAACTAGTGGTTCATCACACCGATTAACAAGCTAATGGCAGAAGGAGCACAGGTAACGTCTTCAAGAGCCTACATATGCTCTTTGCAACCATGTGTTCTTATTCCATCATTTACTATCAGCCAAAAAGAACTCAGTACTCTGTTTGACAGCATTATCTGCACATTGGATTCACTTTCAGAGTTTATTTCGTTGCAACAAGGTGCCAATCACGACAAAGGCACTGGTCATCGAACAACAGAATGCCCAGTGCTCAGTTTAAAGGCAACAAGGAAACATGTTAACCTGCCAAGTACAATGATCAAGAACAATGTAGAAGCAGTGTTGTGTTGTGGCAATCATTCGAGGTAAATCTCTGTGCATCATCATTGTACAACAAAATGAGTAAAAGCTGCGTCCAGGTGGCAAAAAAAAAAAAAAGCTTTGCGGTATGACTTCCCCCTCAAAGAAGCATCGGCCCAATGCTCTACATTGAATAGAAAGGTAGGCAAAAATAAACATTAAGCAAAATATAAATAGTGTCCATCAGTTATAATAGGGCTTTAGGCACACAACATACAATTTCTGGACATGTATCACCCCTGGGGTACTGTCAGTAACATCTGGGGACAATTCCATAGCCCATTTCATCTAGATGAGTGAACTTGATTTGCGGAAACAGCAGCGTAAAATTTATAGTTTTCATTAAATCCACGATGGTGATTCAGCATCCAAATCTAGAGTCGGTCTGCTGGATTGTAATTTTCATTGTCATTGTAGGTTACGTTAGGCATTGGTGCCTTGCTGGCTTTTTATGCGCAACTGGGCGAGTCGGGCTGCTTCTGCACGCTGAAGGTAGGCAGTGACACTGAGGCTGTCCTTTTCCGTTACATGTGGCATCAGCATGACATCGAGTCTGTATTAAGGCGAAAGCCTTTAAAGGGAAACTGCACCAGTTGTAGATTTTGATGAGTTTCAAGGAATCAAATGATTACAGCTTTCAGGTTAAGCATGCAAGATATCTTCGCGCTAGCATTTCAAACAATGGCGCAAATAGCGATTTAAACCGCTTCAGCTATCGAGCTTCTCCTCACCACACAGCGACGCTTGGGGGGCACATAATGACATCATTGACGGCACCAGTATGTTTCCCGCATAGAATGGCTTGGTTGGAAGAAGTAAAAACAAGGCTACCAAAATTGAAGGCCCAGGAATATTGTTTGATGGCATCAAAAAAGGCACCGCATGATGTGGGCGAAGGTAACGTAAAGAAAAAATATTACCGTCCGTGATGTCATCATCGAGCTTCTACGCAGTCCTTCAGTGCTGTGAGGAGAAGCTCGAATTGTAATCGTTGATTACTTTATCAGTTTTAAAGATAGCACACAAACACTTTGCAAGCATTACCGACAGCTTATGGAGAGTCAAATTCTTGAATGTCGCAGAATTCTCGAAAAGTGATGCAGCTGCGCTTTAATGGCTCATACTGTCGGCGTTCGTTCGGTCACAATATAGCTTTCGATCAAATTACATCACCTGAAACCGAAACTAATGTCATCGGAAAGGTAAAAATCCTGCATCCACCGGGAATCGAACCTGCATCCCTCGCATCGCCAGCCTAAGCTTTAACCAACTGTGCCACACCCGGGATCGTGAACTGCACATATATCTTGTCTACAGTGATTTGGTTTGGTTTGGTTTGCGGGGTTTAACATCCCCAACCGACTCAGGCTATGATAGATGCCGTAGTGCAGGACTCCGGAAATTTCGACCACCTGGGGTTCTTTAACGTGCACTGACATCACATAGAACACAGGCGGCCTTGCTTTCGTCTCCATTGAAAAGCGGCCGCCGAAGCCCGGTTACGATCCCGCATTCTTGGGAACAGTAGTCGAGCGCCGTAACCACTGCGCCACCCCGGCGGGCCCTTGTCTATCATGAGGATGAGTTAAAACACACATCATAATTCTCCTTGTCTGCGTGATGCTAATGCGGCCACTCCCCTTTGTAGCGAGGGATCACAGAGTTCTTCATTAGGCCAATAAATAAAGGAGTAGAAAAAGAACAAAAACTATACCAACTGCTGTGCATTGGTCAAAAGTCCAGAAAAAAGAAATGAGGAAGGAAAAGGGGGAGTCCTTCAACAATCTTTTCGTTTACGCCACCAGTCAAGGCGGTGCTTTGTCACCTCTACTGCCCTACCCAGGGTGTGCTCTTTGGGTGGTGACATCGACTGCAGACCAAGTGCTGTCGAAAGAGTCTCCATCAGTGCTGATGTCGCAGTTGTAGGGGGGGAGGGCCACAGTTTCGGGCACTCGATCACAACATGCCGTATGGTTTTATCGGCTGCGTCGCACTCGGAGCACTTGTGCGCAGAAAACCACTCCGTGCCTCGCAGAGTAACCCGCTGCCGTCCGCTGTCTCGTGTGTTGTCATAGATGTTCTCATTAGCGATCGTGTGTTTTGTGCTGGAGTCCACCGCCAGGGATGACTTTGCCCGTGCTTCGCTGTGCCATCTCTTCATTTCTGCTTCTCAAACCTGGTTATGGATCTGCTCTCTCCACGCAAGCTGGAATATCTCCAACAGGCCGGCTTGTGGAATTCCGTACTCCTATGCCAACCTTCGCGTTCAAAGCATCCATCTGGTGTTGGAGCACTTGAGTACGATGTACTTGTATACCTCGCTGGACCATCTATGGCGAAGTGCTCAGCTGGCGCTGCAAGGCAAGCTTGCGGTTGTCTCACATGCGACGATAGTAGCGCTGACAATGACGCTGCAATTAGTGATAATGACAATGACGCTGCAATTAGTGATAATGACAATGACGGCATTAGCAATGATAACGGTGCATTTAGTTAATAATGATAATGAGAGCAAACGGATGCACCGTGTGCACCAGCAACGCTCAGCCTTTCGCACTTCTGCAGTGTAGATTCCACAGTGCTTTTGGAATTTTCGGGCTCCCTGCCATACACAAGGTGGAATGGAGTTGACCTGCTTCTCCGCTCCTAGCCGGCAGCAACAGCGCGGCAGGCTACTGTGCTGACATTAAAGCGAGAAACTAGTTACATCGGCTTAACTTTCAGGCCGACTGACTGTTAATGCATGCAAGGAGGACAATGCCACGGACAACGAGAAGTGGGTTTTTTACACGACAGATATGATGTGCTTCTCGCTTTCTACAACGATAATTAGTCTGAAGAAGCCTTTGGCCCTTTGCTTCGGCGTTGCGAGTCAGGTAGTCAGTTGCTACTATTATCCACTTGTTGCTAGATGTCAATGTCGGGAAATGACCTAGTAAGTCCATGCCGATCTGTTGGAATGGCCTCGCAAGTGATTGGTTTGGTTGTATATCCTGCAGTCTTGTTAGCAGTGTTCGGTGGCGTTAGCAGTCACAGCAACTCCTGACATAGTGCGTGACATTAGCAGATAGACGAGGCCAATATGGGCCAATATTATTTAACCTGAATGCGACTCAGAGTAAAATAAAGTTTAGACGCCCAGCTGTGGGCTCATCATGAGGGGCCTGTAGGATTTCATCGAGAAGGCCCACAGGGACAAGTAAGTAGGCGAACGCCATTATAAAGCGCAAGGGAGGCTAGTCCACGTTTGAACACTCTTAAGTGGCAAGGATGACTTTCCTTCAAGGTAGTCGAAGTCTGAGTGCTGAATTTGCGTGAAGTAGGCCCCAAAATAGCATCGTTATTGTCTTCTTCCAGCACTTTTGGACAGGGGCTCGTGAAAAGCAGTACCATGTGTGCGTGGCCAAAATAGGTGTTTAGAGCAGCTCTTGGAGCAAGCAAATATGCTTTTTGGAGCAGCTAAATGGAGCAGAAAGCAGGACAGACGTGCTGAAACAGCTATGGAGCGGAAATGTTAATGTTTTATAGCAGAAATATCGGCTTTTTGAAGAAACTTCAGAGCATGTGGTCAATTAAATCTCCAATAAGTCATAAAGGCCTTTCTACCCTTCTTGGCAGCAGAAATTGTGCTGCTTACAAACAGGCCCGCTGTGTTCTGAAGATGTTTTACTGCACACTGACTGTAACCAACATGTGACCAGCGTGCAGTTTAAAGGCCCATTCACGATTGAGGATTGCAAAGGGTGTGCGATTAAGGAACCGCTCAGACTGACCGATGTTCACACTTGCAAAGGCAAACGGTGGGTCGCTTTCCCAAATTGGCCTCATTCAGAACGAGACTTGTCGACCTTGACTGCTCACCAAAACAGAAGCCGAATGTAAACCGAACTTCGATTCATATCAACTGTGTTGCTGATTGGTTACCGATTTAAGACCAGGAAGGAAACGTTGGACATGTGCCTTTTTATATATGGGAGTGCTTGTTGCTAAACAAGCTAACTCTCAAAACGTAAGGATAATGTGCTTCAGATTGTATGCTTAAATAATACAGCATGAGCACATCTATTTTGGCCTTCTCGACAATCTCTAGACGAAGCCCAAAACAAGTCCAAGGATCGCTAAGGTTGCACACTATAGTGAAGGCTTGCCAAAGTAAAAATAATATGCGAATGAAATATTTTTGCTGAAGAAAGAAAAAGGCTCTTAGTGACCACAATCCACGGCATGCATGCAAGAGTGCCGCAGTCACCATGAATAGCAGAAAGCATGGGGATGATATCGTGTAACGTCAGCGCCCAAGGTTGCCAAACCATAAAGCTGCTTTCGCTATTAATAATAAAAAATCATTATAAACTATCTACTGCACTGAAATCTCAAATTTCGAGGATTTATAATTTATGTGAATGGAGTGAAATGCAATAATCAGTTTATGCTCAGATTTTAGCTGTCATGACCCCTTTAAGTGAATATAAATAGTTCAAGCATATGGTACCAACATAAGAAACACTACAGAATTATATGAAAATGTCACTGAACTACGAGCACGTGAATGATTAAGCTGCTAAATTTGAAAATAATACACAAGACGCGGGCAGGGTCATTAAACAGAGCCCTAGAATATAATTTTTTCCATCTCCTCACCTTCAGGTGCATTATCTGCTCTGGTTTAGAGCTCTGCTCTTAGTTTAGTGACTTCATATAAAAACAGAACCTCATCTGGACGTAGAACTTCTCTATGCGAAGAGTAATTTTTCTGTCATGGGCAGAATATCCAGGCTCGGGGACATCTGGGCTTTTCAAAAACATCGCAAAATTATGAATGTTGCTTGTCTTAATCTCAATTATTGAAATGAAATAAATAATTTAAAGAAATCGAATTTTCCAGCGTGTTTACGAGCTTTGCAAGCTCTGCAGACGTATAAAGAAGACCTCGGTGGTCAAAATTTGAGATGAATTTTTTTTTGTTTTGTTTTTTTTGCACACATAATTTGCTCAAAATTAGATACAGAATAAGTACTACATTTTGATTTGTGCCTGAACTTTCGAGCCACATATCTTGCAATATACCGGGTGCACGAGGCATTTGAGGATGCAATGTTGGCTTCAGGCAGAGAATATCTCCAGCAAATATATATATATTTTCACCAAACTTTAGGAGATATTTCTCTTACTGTTTATTTTCACATTACTCAATGAATGCGCCACTTGCAGCAATAACCAATTCAATTCGGCTTCGGAAATGGCTGCATGCACGGATCAGGTGGTTCTTAGAGGTACTGCCCATTGAGTTCGCAGTGGCGACCTTAGGAGTTTTTTGTATTATGTGGCCTTTTGTCGGCTTCTCTCTCAACGACGCCAGTGATTTCAAATCTGGACAACTAGGAGGCCACAAGTTGGGAGTGATGTGGTTATTGGAAGTTGTTGGCCAGCCACTCGTGGGTGACGCAGGCGGTGTGGGCGAGAGCCGAATGTTGCTGAAAGACACAAGATTTTCCTTTCGAAACAGTATCAGTCCAGGGCTTCACAACGGTGGCAAGCACCTCTGCGTACTCGGCAGCATTAACGCGGAGTCCTTCTGCAAAACAGTGTGGCAGCATGACATCACCCCTGTTGCCGACAGCTGCTGACACCATCACAAACAGAAATTTTGTCTGCAATGCTGTCGGCACCTCATTAGCGCTTCCGTAAAGCCATCTTTCATTATGGCAATTAGCTTTTTGGTCTTGATCGAAGTTCTTTTCATCTGAAAGAAAAAAAAAGCATTCCAGGCTCTTCAGCTTGCCTAGCAAGCGCTTGGACCAGAGCAGACGATTCTCCCGACCTTTACCAGAAAAGAATTGCGGCCTCCTCATGACACAGAAATGGTACCTCACGTCCTCGTGCACAGCAAGCCTGGCAGCTGACTACGACATCGAGCTCCTTTGCAATGTCCCACATTGACTTCTCTGGGTTGTCACTCACGATGACTTGCAGCCTCTGAAGAAAATCAGGTGTTCTGACGACGTCTGACCGCTGACTGTGCTTTTTCCTTTTCGCCACAGATGCCACGTCACCGTCACAGCACATCAGTTCTGTCCGCACTTTGTTAACGAAAGGCTTCGCAACATTCAGAAAGTTGGCAATTTCCAAGTCGCTGTGGCGCACGGCCAGTGCGATGAGGACTGCATGGCGTTTCATTTCCTGTGTCAACTTGTGCTTCCATTATGCAACAAACTGCGCAGTATAAATGATAAGGGGTCAACCAACAAGAAGCCGCATGCCTAGATACATATGCTGAGCCTGCTGGTGTCTATGGCGATAAGGAGTAGTAACCTCAAATACCTCATGCACCCAGTGAGCTACGAGACTGCTATAACTGTGCCTAGTGACGGGCAATCAAAGTAGCTTCAACGTCCTCGAGCCTTCCCTCGTGAAGCAAGTGGTCAAATTCATCATTCGCAAAGAACACGCAGTAAGCAAAAAAAAAAAGAGAGAAATTACACGCTCTCAATTTGTGTTTGAAGTTTTCAGGTGCAATCAAATCCATTCGCTACAACCCATCATGCTTCGAACATCTTAATGAAAAGCATGGGTAAAAAATTGTTCAGAGTGCAATACGAAAGACCTGCAGTAGACCTGCAAGTAGTGCTAAAGGAACACTGAAAGAAAAAGTAGGCTTGCAGCGATGGTATACTGGCTCCTAATCACAAAAACACCACTTTCACTGAAAACAAAACTCTTATAAGGTAGAAAAAAGAGAACAGAAATGCAGGCATTGCAGAAATACAGAAATCGCAGATGCATGCACAATGACATGCAAGGGATCCCGGAGGCTGCCTAACATGTATTATGGTTGCATGTTTGAATTGTTAACTTTTGTTTCAAAAATGGCAAAAAGACAGGCTAAATATTGGAAGCCAAAAATAAATTTGCGCTTGGCAGTGCCACAGGCAGTCAGTTTCGTTGTGGTATGTTTTGGTTCTTCGAAGTCACAGCTATGCATTTGGCATCACCACATGGTTTCATTTTTGATATACATGCTTTGGTTTACAAGTGCGGAGCAGCAGAGTTTTCCTCTGATGAAGTTCATGCCCCAGTAAGCGCTTCTCTATTGAAAAATCTGGTATGAAATGCACACAGGATTAAGTTACAACTTACTGGGCAGAATAAACCTGCACAGACCCGAGTGGAGCTGGGAAAGAAAAGAAAGGCTGGAAAAAGTAAGATTTAAATTGCATGGGTGCTTAAGAAAAAAAAAAAAAAAAAAAAGCGACAAAAAAAAAAAAGAAAAAAAAAAACGGCCTCGAACAGGATTTAATTCTAAGTCCTTTGGAGTTTTAACTGAATGTCTTAGCCATTGCACCACACGAACAGCTGAGACCTCTCGCATTACATTACTTGTGTAGTGCAATTGCATTTTTTTACACATATTTTTCACTCACCGCTAAACAATTGCATCCCAAGTGTGCTGAATGCTTTTGCTGGCTGTTAATAGTGTCACCGATGTCTCATATCTATGATAAGCATAGGAGTTTGCCAAACTATCTCGTAATATTTCTATTTCTCTATTTTCTACTCTCCCAGTGTGCATGCACAGACCTTACTGGCACATCAGTTTGCCATCTGCAGGGCAGCGACTCTAGAGTGCACCACATAAGGTGTAGACACCCAAGGAAGCATTGAGCGAAAGGGAGCTCAGTTGGTTCATATTAAGAAATACAATAGTGAAGGAAACTAAATAAATTGAGCAAAACAGGCCCTGTGTACCCCTTTTTTCTTTTAACTTTCTGCCACAATGCATTGTTCACCCCTTGCTGCTATTCAAAAAAGACGGATCTGTAGCAGTCTTTACTCGTCACTCGTGATGGTAGCTCGGCAATGTCTGTGGCCGCATCCATAGCTTCGCTAGCTACAAACTTTGCCGCCACGCCGGCACTCGTACATTCTATCCTGTTAGTCAAGTGACCTCAACTCTAAAAAGCACCGCATGCTCTGTGGGTGCAAAGGTCAAGATTCACTGCGAGAACTTTGCAGTCAAGCTCAAGATCTATGCCTGGTGCAAACAAATAGACGGCTTTGGCGAACTGTAGCTTTAATTTCAGCTGCTGCTAGATTGCACTGCTCGCTATTCATCAAGAATCACGGAGTCTATGTCTACACCATCGTTTGCATCATTTTCCCAAGTCTAAATCCCTTGGAAGGAAAACAGACCTCTTCAACTTCAAATCGAAATATCTCGGCAATAAATGTGTCTTGCTGCCGGACAAGTGACAAAAAAGTCACGAAACACTGCACAACTGGAATCTGGCAACAAAAAATATTGTGATGGGTCCCATACTGCAGAAAATCTGGCATCCATGAAAAATTATGGGCATGTATCTGGCAAGTGGCAGGAAGGTGACGCAGCACTGCAATGACTGTCCGTCAGATTGTGTGACAACACAAGGCTACATGACATGACCAAGTCAGCAGGTGCTGCCACACAGGGTGCTTTTTATGGTATCAAGTTAAAAAGGAAAACAAAGAGAACATCGCTTGGAGCAATTACGCACCACTATTTGTTTCTTGCAGGTGTATCCGTGACAAAGGTGCATGCAGGGCTACCTGGAATCACTTGAGGCAAATCTTTGAAGCCTTTGTTATGAAATATTAAATATTGCAGAGGTTCAGCTCTCTTTGAACCAAGTCAAAAGCATTAGCCATCGGCCGGTGCCGCATTTGTAGCTGCCGCTTCAGTCTTGGCTTGATTCCGCATTTGGTAAGCTTCTCGGCAATAGGCTAGTCTGGCTTCTCGTTCGATGTCTTGGCAACCTGTCTGGCATGGTTGCAGTCTCTGTCTTTGGCGCAAGTGGATTCCTCTAAACCACACTGCCTCCTTTTGTCATGCCGCCTGGTGAATTCACCCAACACTATGCTCGCGGTCTCGACTGCACTTACCCAGAAATGTTTTAAAGCAACGAACAGAATATGGGCACACAAAACACAGACAACAGAACATGTTGGTGCCGCTGCAAATGAATGAACAACGAAATAGCTATTAGAAATGACAGCAGTGCCTACTCTGCTGGCAGAAATCTTGAGCAAAAATTTCTCATCAATTGGCCCTAATTGGCTATACAAGGCCATGCGACATTTTCCCATGAAAATAGCAGTGACTGAAATTTTTCATACTTTCACAATCATCTAGCAAATAATGACCTCCTTTTGTTTCGTACTACATGCGCCATAGTGTCAGCAAATAAATTGCAATGCTGTTTGTACAGCAAGCGACTGCAGGCAAGGGACACGTCTGGGTGATATTTTTGAGGTAGTCGTGTAAGCAAGTTTCCAGGGCAAAAAAATTATGGCATGTAATTTCTTCCTAACAAAGATTACCAAAGTACTGCCTGCTGAGAACTTATTCTCGGCAAATAATTTCAACAGTGTATGGAGCAGAGCATGAATTCGGGCAGCCCGAAAACCTGGACCGGGCTGGAAAATTGCCGTTTTTATGGGTCTGGACCTGGCTCGGGCTTGACATGCAGGCCTGGGCTTGCAGCTTGCAGTGGCGGAACGAGGCCAGGCTGGGTAAAGCTGTGTATGGCTTCTTTTGGAGATGGAATTCCAGCACTAAAATCATTCCGGTGGTTTATGAATAAACCACTACTAGTACATATGTTGACAGAGAATGAGAGAAAGCTCATTTGTAAACAGAGTTTAATCAGTGCCACTCGGTGTTTTGTCCAAGTAATTTAGTATGAACATGCCGGGCTGCATTCAATGACACAAGTGAAAAAAGTTAAAAAGGAAAGGCTCAAAACTCGATAGCGAACTGTACTACAATGGAGGTGTTATGAAGTGCTGTAACCTGTCATGCATGACACAGCCCGTTTGCATAAGCACGTGCCTACTGAAGTACTCAACACCATCAGCTTAGGATTTCTCAGAAATCAGTGAGCAAGAGGGTAGCTTCTAACCTTTGTGTTACCGCTAACGGCTGGACATTTGAAGCCTTATAACAGCCCCTGGACAAGGACCTTCAATTGACTGCTCGGCAGGCAGCCATCTGTTCATAAAAATTCTGACCCCCCCCCCCCCCCCCCCCAAGGAATGTCTCTACGCTACAATAAATGCTGTAGGATAAGAGCTTATTGCTTTAGGAATCTTTACATATCCAATAACATATAAATGCAAAATGAACAGACGCTACCGCTTTTCGTCTCCACAGAGATGTGACAATGTGGCTGTGATTTCTTCAATGAATATGTAAATTTTGTTTTTTTCTGCCCTTGCCCACTAATGTTCCTGGGGCAAAGTTGCCAGGGGCAGTCTTTTTGTAGGTGATTAAGCAAAGAACTTGCACCAAGAGCCAATTGCTTATAAGGAGTCATAGTTAAAATGCCCATAATCCACACCTTTTAAATGTACATTGTGCTAGATAGCTTTACATAAAATGTCTTGTCAAAATATTCTTCACCATGCCTTTGCTTCTGTCGGTGCTTTAACTGTGCCCTTCTCAACCAAGAATATTTTGCAAGGTTTGTCTCTCATCTTGATTTATTGTTATGTGCTAGTTAAGCAATACATTTTTAAGGCGCCTGTTCAGACTTACTTTGCAGGTTTGGCACAGGCCCTGTCGTGGAAGCGCAGGCCGGGTCCGGGCCATTAATCATTGCCGATGGGCTTGGAACCATGGATCCGGGATGGTCTTCAAACGTGGGCCAGGGAAGGGGCTGGAAAATCCAACCCGTGCAGGGCTCTAGTAAGGAGTGTAAGAAACTAAAGGTACAGGAAAAAAAAAAAATCACACACACATAAGGGGAGTTCAGTAGCGAGTTCATTACTTCGAAGCACCTCTACGTGGTCTCCGTGCTACAATGGAGTTGTCTAAACGGTATTTACGTTATCATTTCTGTTGTCTCAACAGAGCTTATCCTTTTGTCGTACCCGACGCAAACTAGGCAAAATTTCATTAAGGGTACGCAGAATATCATTCATATAGCTGCCGCTTTTAGCTGTGAAAGGTTCAGTGCTAGTTTCGAGCTTTTGGTGCTCAATATGTATCACTAGTTTCAAGCTAGTGATGCTCGAGCGATATCATAGGCAAGTACTTCACCCGGATGTGATCAAAACGAACAGCGTATGGAGAATCGGGGCCAAGAACGTAAAAAGCATAAAATGAGCTTCGTCGCCCTAAGCAGCTAATCACTGACGAGTGCCGTGAGTATCTGGTTGATAGAAGACAAAGCATCAAGCGCCAGTTAGCAGCATCATAAGACAGTGCAGTGCTCGCCTTCAACAGTGCTAAATTGGCGCGTGCTGCAAGTGCATACCTTGGCACAAATCCCTGCAGTATGTGACAAATAAGAACGGTAAGCGGACAGCATATAACCACGAACATTGCACGCAAAACTGGCAGCTAAAATTTGAACATGGCGGCACCTTCATTGGCATGCTTTGTCCACAACTAAAATATTTTCACAGACCGGGCACTAACCTTTCTGTACCGAAGCCGCAGCAGATGTGCCAGGGTTGCTCATGGCGCGCACACCAGTCAGTTCGATCGCACCCGTCCGTGCAACAGGCACAGTCTCGTTTACTACAACAAAAGCCACGGCACCAAACCGCCGCCGCGGCACCGGCGGCATCCCCAAGCAGGGTGGGTGGCGGGCGATGAGCGGTGGCCCGCCGGCACGCCGTGCCCTCAACTAGGGACAATCCGACCTAGGGATTGCTAGGGATTCAGGGCGGCTGTCCAGCAAAAATCCAGGCAACACTGGCATTATTCATGGCGAGTTTTAGCCGCTCCCCATTGAAGGACCTCATCGAAGGCGGCGGTGGCGGCGGCCCCCTGCGGAGGCGCGCAGAACTAGAATCTGCTGACCACGGCCGGTCTCGAGGGAGAGAGCGCGCGCTCTCTCCCTCGAGACCGGCCATGTGCTGACATCGTCACGGCGTCATCGCAATTAAAATCCCTTGATAATTTGAAAGTAGCGACACTCCTCCGCGCCGCGCTTTCCTCCTCGATTCTCCTCGCGCGGCGGCGGCGAGCGCTGCGCACGACACGCTTTTTCCCCTTGACGCCCGCCGGCCGGCCGCAGCAGTGAGTGAAGCGCGAGCTTTTGGGCCAGGTCTGCGCTCCAGGAGTGCACAAAATTTTTGAAAAATTGCGAGAAAAGCATTGAGAATGCCGTAAGTAAAGTTCATGAATTGATTGGTTTCTTCTTAGAACTGTTTGAATGGGGAATACTGATAAACAAAGCTTTCAGGCGAGTTCTGTGCTACAGACACTTTTTAAGTCTCATGATAAGGTTTTACTTTGTGCACTTAATCTAGTACTGCCTCTGACTTTGTGTTTGTTTTTTTTAGAGCGTGAAATCTGTCACCGCGGTAAAACTTCAGAAAGCGATCCAGGCTGGTGCTTTGAACTTCAAGATTAGAGAAGGTTAAAGCAGGACTTAGTCTATTTCGCTACTGTTAAGCTATCTCTCTAAGCATAGTATATGTCACGTGATCAACCATGAGATTGGATTATTGGGTAATTGTAAATGTATTTCGATTAATTATTGGGCCAAATTAATTGATATTTAGGAAATTGCAATTAAAATCTAAATTTTAGCTGCAACATCGAACCGTATACCGTTGGAAAGCTTAGGCCAAGTGTAATGGCACTGTGCTAGTTAGCGATCCGCGATAATCTGCGTTCATTAGTCAATTTTGTATAAAACCAAATTTTGAGCTGTTCCTTGCTGCTTCGAGGCAAGGAACAGGTTTGCCACGGCAGTCTTGATATGATGCTGATGGAGGAATTAAATAATTTTATGAGTACGTGGCCCCTCACTGACTTCGCGTGTGGTTAAAAGACAGCAGGGTACACTGGGAAAGAGCAAGCCACAGAAATAACTGACTACTATCAGCGCGAGGTTCATGTCTCTGTCGAGGAGGCTTCCTTTACTTCAGGACAGGTCGGTGAGAGAAAATTGATGGAATTGCGTTTGGCCTGTTTTTTTTTTCGAGTTCGTGTAATATTGGCGGCTCAAACTGGTCTTCAGTGAAATGTAGCTAGAACATAGAGCGATGAGATAATTACTCAGGCTAGGTGAAAAAAAAAATCTTCTTGCATACAATTGAAATGAGTAATATGTTACAGTGTTAAGAATTGTTGCTCGCAAAATGTTCCCCTATTTTTACATAATAACTATAATCATTATTGATTGTTTAAGTTTCGTAAATACAGAAAATTGATGCAATGATTCCGGCTGATTTGACATCGATGGGATAACTTTTCTCGCAATAAATGAATACGTGGAATCGCGCTTTTAGAGCTCCAGCTTTCAAAGCGAAGATAACCTGCCAACGCCTAGTAGTCATGGTCAAAGTGAAGCGTGTGTGATCATATGAACACCTCCTGCACATTGGCCGTATCCCTGATAAAACGAACGCATATTTTTTAACCCACGCGTGCGTCGAAGCATAGCAAGACACATTCAAGAATGAAAAAAAAAATGCCGTACGACCTAACTAGTGCAGATTACCCGCAATATCTCGGGTTTACTTGCCAAAGAGTTTTTCAGGGCCAGCATTCATTGCTCCCGAGTAACCGACGCACACTACAAGTACAAGCTGGAAAGGCTAGCTCCTCTACAAGCCCGAATTTTGATTTTTAGTGAAGGAGGCCAGAGATCCTAGCATAATCGCGACAAATGCAATCGAGAGACTGTAATTTTCCAGTTATTTCTGACAGCAAAAAGCAGATTATAGCGCCCTGTTTCTGACTGTACAGAAGTCGAAGCGTGTTAAATGATGGAGCCTCGCAGAATATTCAGCATGCTGCAGAGGACAACCTTATTTTTATACAATGAACATGCTGCCGCCGCAAAAATATTGAGGAGCAAGCAGGAATAAAAAACGCAGCGTCAGGTGACGCGTTATTACGGGGAGTGAGAAAGGCACCCGACGTCGCAAACAACTCTGTTCTTTCTAGGAATAAACGTCTTTCGACTAATTTTGTGAATCCATTGACTCGTGCGCAAGCCGTCACGCTTGCCTTGAGATATCATGAATACCGCATAACCATCTTCAGGCCGCTTGCTGAAGTTGTACGCGCAACAGCACGGCATAGAGCTTACACGCTGCAATAAAAGCACAGCGCGCAATATTCGCTCGCCGAGACTAGGAGAAAAATGGCGCGAAGGAACAAGAAA
Organism: Amblyomma maculatum; assembly: GCF_055883805.1. Classification (NCBI taxonomy): domain Eukaryota; kingdom Metazoa; phylum Arthropoda; class Arachnida; order Ixodida; family Ixodidae; genus Amblyomma; species Amblyomma maculatum. Next base: position 104,299,759 of record NC_139344.1, on the reverse strand, counting down.
ACACAAGGAAAACGCCGGATGCGCGTCGGTTTCCAATGGCAACGGCAGGGAGACCAATCGTCGCTCAGGAAATCGGGCGGAGAACCGGCCTTCAGCGAAGGGGCGCGCAAGGGGCGAGGAGGAGGCGAGGAGGTAGCGCGGCGGCGGCAAAGTTCAATCGTTGGCGTAACTTTCAAAGTATCAAGGGGTTTTAATGTTTTCCAACCAAAACCAAATCGCCCACAGAGGGCTCTAGTTGCGCCTTTGTCGCGCATGCGCAGGAGCTTTTCCGCAAATGGTCCATTGCAGATCGACTTTAGGCCTATTCCCACTTGCGACTAGATGAGGTCGCGCGACCAGAAGAGAGGAGCTCGCCACTACCGATTTTCACATTTGCGACTGTCGCCTTCTCGAAAATCGAGTTGGGAGTAGGAGAGCTGCAGGGCAATGACAGCGAACGTCGGTAGCAGCCGCTTGCCAGACACTTCAGCTTTTTCAGGCGAGAACGCCAACGACGAATAGATGGTGTCAGTCACCGTGGTGTCAATATAAAATGTTGCGCCTGCGTGAAAAAAAAAACATTTCTCAAAAGTTCATATACTTACCGGATAGTCTGAATATCTTTCCAATCTCCTCCCAGGCCATATCCTTCTCCCTGCCTTTGAATTCCGGGTGCCGTTTGTTGAAAAGGTAGGGGTATTCTTTAATTGCATTGAGGTGCTCGATCGAGTACTCCGGGACCTCGCTGATTGGTGAAATGGTTTGCGACTAGTAGTCGCGCGACTAGAAATTCGAGCAGTGCCCGATCGGCCCGCGGCAGTCGCTTTTCGACCGATGCGACCATTTGCGACTGTCGCTTTTCGACCAAAACGGTCGCGCGACCACTGCTAGTCGCAACCCAGGTAACGCAAAACATTGCCTAAACGTTGCCTGTATGTATGAACTTCCACACAACGTAATGTGACAAAATCTCACATTGCTGCGACGTTGTAAGACATACGTTGCCCTGACGTATAGAGATTACGTCATCATAACGTTTATAGGCATACACAGCACTGACGTTGGGTGTACACATCTCACCAACGTTTTGATAACATTGCTATTGCAACATTTATAAACAGGCCGAGTTAGATATTACTGGCGAAGCTAATAAAGCTGCAAAAGTGAAATGCGAAATTCCTGGTTGGACAAGAATATATGCTCAAGTGATAAATGGCAGCTTTATAACATCGAAACAATTTTAGATAGTAATTATTTTCCAACAAGTCATCAGATCACAACGGTCAAAAATATCACAAACTATACTTTTATTAATTTACAATACTGTTGAGAGCCCAGAAGACAGTGAAAATTATATCATGGACATGAGTGCAAACAAACACCGTGTTGTGGGAATGGTTTTGTCATTGTCAGAGAGTACCAAGCAAAGGTATGATTTTTACAATGGGAGTGCACAAAAAATAGCATCTGCATTTTTCTTGACCGGTAAGCACAAACATTTTGTACCAATTTCATTGATGCCCCACGTACTCAGACCCCGTGAAAGTCCTCGGGCTCTGTAAACACCTATGTCAACAGACCACAGCGTTGCATCATGAAAGTTACTAACATCGGCATAGTGCTGCCCGCAAATAAGGACGTCACCTTCAGCTGCTATAAAATTTCTTATTAGGACAAAATTTCCACCCGTTATCCTGACACAGCTGTCTTTTGGCTTTGTAGAAAACACTTTTTTCCCAATCGTAGTCTTACTGAATCGCTGCCCCCGGAATGTTTCAGGGGCTGGTCCATTTATGTGAATATTGGACAGCTTGATGCCATCACTTCTAGGAGTCACTGGTGGCTTGAACTGCTGTAGTTCAGCTGCTCACATAAAAATGTGTTCCGTAGGAAGGGCATGGCCTCTGGCCAGTCTCTTCAGCTTTCCTAGAAAAGCGTCAAAAGGAAAGGCTGAAAATAGGGCAATGTGGCGAAACCGTCGCACATCATCTTCCAGATGCGAGAGGCTATGTATGCTAACATTTTAGATGCCACTGCCGCAAAGCTTACCTGCCTCTGTAACGAAGCTAAGCAGCAGCTGCTCAGCATATTCACACAAAGTCATACAAAGATCGGGTGAGGCCAGTATTGTGATGGTACAACTTAGCTTCAAAAAGTGCGTGTAAAATGGATGAGCAAGGTGTTGCTTCAGAACAATGGGGCCAATGTAAACAAGGAAGTTTCTATACTCGGATGCCTTCCAAAATTCTAGAACACGCAGGGTCCTTGGAATGTGCTGAAGCTCCTGTGGAGTGTTGACAGCCAAAGTAACTAAGTTCTCAGAAATGGCCCTACGTGCACTCAAAGGCAGCATTGACGCTGATGGGGCAGTTGATGTCCAATACTGCACTAGAAGTCTTTTCATAACTCTTAAGCAAACCGAACGCATATAGTCTAGTGGGAACCAGTCCGATGCCCAGCTTGAGCAATGGTGATGTGCAATTGTGACGATCAGGCTGTGTCATGTTGGTGAAGTTTTCACCTGTACGCGGAGGGGCCAACACATCAGGAAATATAACTTTCCTATGCTCTACAGAGTACATGCCTTTTTGCATGTACTTTTCACATGCATAGTATGCTGCATGTCTCTTGGTACATTTAAGGAATGCCTGCGCAGGCATGTCGCAAACAAATGCATGAACAATCACTAGGGAACACAGCTTCACCATGGTGCAGTCCAAGCTCTAAAAGTGAACACTCTCGGGTTTTGAGTCCCCCATGTAGAGAGCTGCAAGGAAAGGTTCATTTCGCGAGCTTTCTTCGGCCCGCACAACCACAAGCCAGAACTGTTTCGACGAACTCCTAGATAAGGGCACACCATCGACGTGCATCGTCAGGGAAATCACTGAAGCGCTCACTGATATGGCTCCACTTTCTAGTTGCTGAATGAGGTTTTCAGTGACGCCAAAAAAGCAGTAAGTGCCACTTCCCATGCTGGTGACTACTGGCATGAGGCGTCCGCAGCGGTGTTCTGGCATCAGAAGGGAGGTCTGGGTGGTGCGGCTGCAGAATTTTCAGAAGCTTAGTGATGTGGGCGGCAAAAATGTTGTTATCTACAGCCCATGAACGAAGTGGGTCGTGCAAAGCCGGAGCTAAATCCACCTCACTCTCGCTTGACGAAAAATCGCGGAGCTCACTGCTGCATGAATACTGCTGTAGAATTTGTTCTTGAGACTCGGCAACTTCGCCAGTTGGCGGTGGATCAACGGGGCACAATGGAGAAACCAATTCTTCATCGTCATTGCTATGATAACTAGCACTGGACTCACTGCTGTGAAACACCACCCTCTCAAAATGTTCCTCGGCAGTAGCTAAGTTTCAGCTTGTAAGGGACTGCTGTACAGTAGGGCTATCAGATTGGCAAAGTGCTGCTATTTTGGTTGCCCTGCGTCAGAATTTCTGTCTTCTTCCAACATCAATGATACACCACTATGTCCTCTCCATCGCTGGTAGACACAGCTTTACTTGCAAACACGAGCGGTACGCATCATGGTGCACTGAAGGTCATCGACGAATGAGCTGTATGATCACTTGCTTCAGCTACGCACAAGTATCGGGGTTATAACAGCGCAAAGCTGATACAACATGATAAGGCGTGTTCAGGAGAAAAAGCCACTTTTCCGCACTGCTACACAAGCATTACCCATGAGATGAGAACGCACACTGGCTGGGCTTGAGCTTGGCTCGACTACACCTCGTTTGTGTGCCATACATTGCTTGTCTTGGGCAACGAAAGTGTTTATGTAATAAATAACCATAAATAAACAATTCTTTGCAAATAAAAAAACTTTCGCGCAGTAAATTACTAAGCTTGAACATTAGCATAAATTAATAAATATTTATTTCATATTATTTTGCTGCGTTCAGGCGGCACCACATTCAATATGGCGGGACAAAAGAAACACGACGACATGGCTCTTGTGGGGCTTTATGGAGCTTTTTCGTACGTTATGCCTTGTCTTGCCACTTGCCTGTGCTCGTGTGCATTTTGACTTTGAGTGCCTTCGTGCCGACTTCGCAGCCGCATTTCACGTGCGAACTCAATCTTCCGACTGCATGCACTGTTCATCGCTCACAGGTGAGTTGCTATTGCTTTGGTGACCTCCCTTTCAGCTTGTAGGCATATCTCAGACTGCCGCATCTGGAACCACATTGGATGCGCCACGCGTTTTCTGTTTATTCCTTGCTGCTTTGTTAATCATGAATTTCTTTGTCATTAACGACTGGCCATGCATTTTCGCAGCAGAACAGTGCTGCGCTGCCCCGCATCACAGATGTTCAGCAGAGCTGCTTGTGTTCTGATCAGGAGACAAATGCTGAAATTATTTTGCCTCTTTGGCAGTGTGGTCACCGTGACAGTGTCACGCTAACGCCTAAGTTGTCACGCCCGTGGCAAGAGCCGCATCATTAGGTCTGTGTGACCGATTAGTGTCATTAATCGTTTGCTCGAAGTGTGACTGAAAATTCGTCTAGTTTGATAGCCCACAGGCCGCCGGTTGGGGCCACCAGCCAGCCATCTCGCTAACTAACTTGCTCAGTGTATGTGTGCGCCCTTTGCCATTCCGGTTTAGCATTTTGGCGCTGTGTGTGTGTGTGTGTGTGTGTGTGTGTGTGTGTGTGTGTGTGTGTGTGTGTGTGTGTGTGTGTGTGTGTGTGTGTGTGTGTGTGTGTGTGTGTGTGTGTGTGTGTGTGTGCGCGCGTGTGTGTGTGTGTGTGTGTGTCATCTGCGTGGACTGAAAATAGTTGGAAGTTAAGTATGCTGAAATTCTTCGCCACGACTGTGTTGCGCTGTTTTTACTTTAGAAATCAGCAGTAAACTTTTTGTTGATGAAAATTTCTAGCACATGCCAAGTAGGAGATAGTGTTTGCAGCGATTTAATTTCCTGAAACGCCAGCAATAAGTGTGCAAAGAAAACTAGTTTCAATGACATGCATCTCGCTCAGCTGCTGGCAAAATACACACTCACCATAAATTGATCCTCATTGATTGGAAACTTGAGCAGTGAAGTGCAACTCAGTAGTGTCTCTTCAACAGAGGCACTTAGAAAATAATGCTTTTGACTTGGCACTAGTGCTTGTTATGCTAACTGCGCTATATTCTTGCAGGATGTTCTACATCGTCAAATTCAGCAGTGCAGACGGAGTTGCTGCCGTCCCCAAAATTCTGGGTGCAGAATGAGGAAACATTATGGCCGCCATACCGAACCCCGTCTCGTTGCCCAAGCGCTATAAAAGACTGCGAGGAGCCTGGAGAAGAATGGATTGCACACAAATGCCGAATCTTAGGCGAGACTAGTGCGTCATTTTTTTTTTGTCACAAGATAGTATTGTGATTATAGGGTACTGTTGGAGCTTTAGGTTCTTGGTTGTGGCAGTGTACAAAGGCAATGATGCACATAAGTTAAGCACTGCCAGAGGGGAGAACTTTTGAGCCAAAATGGTGAAATAATCACCCATCATCTTAATTTAATGACTCTTATCAGTAATCGTGTTTGTTGCTCATTGGCTCAAGGTTCCTGTTATAGTGATATTGTTATGCTCTTATTTCAATAACATTGTTGCTAAGCAGTTGTGAACGTTGCCTTTTCACGGGTCTGCTTACTATTTTCATTCAGTTTCCCTTTAGCCGTGTCATTCAATCTTTCTACACTGAACTCTTTGCTTGCAGCAACATATGCTGACGCAAAAAGAAGATTGAAGGTTGAAGGTTTATTTCCGCAACTGGTGTTGCGAGGACAGCCAGGGAAAAAGCTGTATTGACTGCTTGACAGGTTCTGGCTTCCTCTTACAGAGCAGCATTGACGGCGGCGGAGTACAGAAGAGAGAAGAAAGCTGAAGAGGTGTCAGATTTGACAATTGATGAGGAACGGCTGACAAAAAGGCCAAGAAAGCCCACCAAGAAGGCGTTGTATGGAAGTACGAGTCCAGTTTTGCTGCTAAAATGTTTTTGCCTGATATGTTAACACTTTCTATTTTAATCATGCATATTCCATTTGCTTTGCTGCTGTATTTGTGAATGTTACTTTAGCAAGCCACTATTGAAATAACTGAATTGAAACATTTTTAACTGCAGTGTCGGATGAAGACGGCAGCAACATCCCAACAAAAAAAAAGGAAACAGAAGGCTCTTTTTGTTTGTGAGGAAAGTGAAAGCGATGAAAGCTGCGATAATCATCGCCTACCATCTACAGTTCCTACACAACAAGCCAAGCAACTACCATTCGTTGGCCGTGCTCCACCGAGACCAGCACAAGTACCAGTGAGCCCAGCAGCACAAGCAGAAAGCGGCATCCAAGGTAAAAACTTGCCTTGTGCCTGTAGTGAGTGTTGCAAGCAACATTTTACTGTGCAGTGCACGTTATAGCTCTATATTTGTGGTTTTATTCTGACACAAATATATATTTGGCTAGTTTTTAAATTCTGGCCAGCAGTCCATTTTTGCTGCTGCGTTCTAATGTATTTTCTAATTTTTTTTCTTTTGCTCACTTCAGGGCTTCTGAAGAACCTTGTGCAAATGGTGTGGATTCATTGAGTCGTATAATAGATTGAGATGCACAATTCAATGTATGTATAAGCCTGTTCACAGTTCATAACAGATGTAATGGGTTTTGTTAATTTGTAGTAAATATCATTGTCTAGGTTTACTGCCCTAAGTCTGTGATATTGTTTTGTTTGCGCAGTGGCCCTCCGGCAGTCTTGCCTGTTGGTCAAGGAAGTGGACATGAGACATGACATTGGCAACCATTTTCGCCACGCACCAGCACGCTCCAAAAAACGGTAGGTCTGTTATGCTGTGTACGGAAGCTGGACTATCATTTAGTCTACTTGTGCATCAAGCTGTGCAAAAACTGGACTTGTCACAGTCACTTAGCTTACCAGCATATCATATGGAACAGCATAAGCAAAACCTACGGGACATAAAAGTAAACTTCTAGGATATAGTGTAAGGCCATCAATGTTGCATCAGCTGTAATTTTGATGGTTTTAAAAGCGGAAATTCAGTGGGTGTCCTGGTGTTCTTTATTTTTGTACTATCTGTCCAATAAATATTGGCACGCTCCACACACAAGTAATTCTGGTCCTGCAAATTTAGTTTTAGATGTCTGATTACTTTGCAAGTGCTGTCTTAAATTTTGGCTGAATAATAACCTTTTTTTGTGTTTTTGTTCTTTTAATTTAGTGGCCTAATTCATGGAATGGATGACCTGGCAGCTATGTGATTGCTAGTCTCTTCATGGAATTGCTGACTCAACAGATGTACAATCATGCAAAATAAATTGTGTAAATGATCTCACATGTACACCTGACGTAATTTTTGCACTGGCTGTGTCATTCAAGTGACTGGTCAGCAGTCCACGATTACTGCGTAACTGCCTTTTGGTCGGTGCCTTGTCGACATATAAGCATACATTAGTCACTTCAGGAAGGCAGAACGCACTCATGCACGATTCATCAGCTATGGCTGCACCTTGTCTAGTAGGAACAGATGGTGCGGGTTATGTAGCTTTTGCCTAGAGGCTCCTTGAGCAAGGTACCGCATGCATTGTTTAGAATACATTAAAGTAATGTACAGGCAACGTTTCTTTCGTCATTTTTTGTTGGTATAACGTTGAAATAACATAACGTCAACGTTTTCAGAACGTTGTAGAAACATTAGTGCATAACGTTATCTGGTGATCAAAAATAGTGACATTAGCAACAATCAGGCAACGTTGCTCTCTGACATTTGTGGCCATTCAGATAACGTTCCAGTGACATGTGAACGGGCCTTTACGTGCCTCATTTTGCGCCTTCATTAGAGCCACTTGCTTCTGCGCTCCAGCCAGTTTTCTCTTTGCTCTTCTCAGAGCGCGAGAAATGTTGCTGCATTTTGGTTGCATATGATTGCTTCCTTTTCCTGTGCATCTTGTTCTGTGTAAGCCTCCGCTGGTATTTGCATTTAAGCTATCCCCTTTCAGAGTAGACGGTCAAGCGACACTTTTCTGCAAAATACATTCCCATGAATGATATGTGTTTTCCTGAATCAGGTTTCAGGCCACATCCGGAAGAAAGACCCTCCAGTGCACTCTGCCTATTAGCTCTTCAGCTTTAGCTGTTGTTGTAATCTACGCGCTTGTTGTTGTTTTTTTCGTGACTGTAGTGTCCGCAGAACTGCATTCAGGAATCAAGCTTCCAAATGTTACCATTTTTTCTATGTACAAATAGTGGCAAAGAATTAGTATGTTTTTTCGGCTCGATAACGCGCGTATATATGATAGGCAGCAGGTGCGAATTCGGTTAATTTGGTCCAAGTTGCAGTGATGGAAATTGAGTCAAACGGATGTTCTGCACGTCTGCTGCTGCGCTTGCTCGGCACTTCAGCTGCTGCCGGCTCCTCGGAAGCATTGTCAAACATTCTTGACGGTCCATGCATGGCTGTCGTCTGCATGCCGGCAATACCGGCACATGCGCTTTTGTCGTTTAGCGGCCGGTTGGTCACAGAGGTTCCTCACCTTCCTTTTCGATGTCTTCTTAGGCAGAAGATGGTTCGGATAATGGTCAAATACCGTTGGCACAGCTTCGGGCTTAAGCGAGCTCGTTGACGATGCCGTACGTTCACCGTCACTTTGAACGTTATCTCGATGTAGCTCTCCTCCAAATGTTTTTCGCAGACAACACACGTTGGAGTCAACTTGTGGTCATTTCTTTTAATCAGCCGCTTCCTCTCCGCAAGCTGCGCAGGGTCCGATATGGCACACCGGACATAGAAACCTAGTTCTAGCTGATTCGAGCGGCACGAAACATATGTCTTTTCCCTGCCCTGATGCTTTATTTTTAGCATCATTAGTCGTTGCAATTTAATTCCTTCTGATGAATGCAAGGAACAGAACGAATAAAACAAAAGAAAAGCGTAGACGCGTCAAAAGCGCTTCGAACCGCTGAAGGCACGGCCGGCGCAACTGCGGCAAATCAAAGGCGCGTAGGCGGTCGACGGCACGTCGACGGCACGGATGGAGCGTCCCCTTTGAAACGGGGTGGTAGCAGCGTAGCAGTAGCTATCATGCTCATTTTTCTCCATATATCTTAATTATTGATTTAAAATGGTTAACTAAACCATCATTCTATTTATTAAATTTTGCTCCTACATTACTAACATTATGTCACTTCTTATGTCACTTATGTCACTTCTCTGCTTTTAAGCCACCAATCTTCCAGTCGTTTTTTGCTAGTTTCCACCGCCGGTTTATTCACCCGGCCACTGTTATCTCTAAACCCCAGAGCTTCAGGAACAGTGATTGCGCCTGCATCAACTTCCGGATGGATACCATTGCATTCGAGTATAATATGGGGTGCGTTCCAATACCCCCTCGTAGACGTCTACTTAGACGGCTACGCGAGCAGCCGCCATCTTGGGACGCGTTCCAATTCTCGCGAAGCCGTCTCGCGAAGACGGCTTCGCCGAAGTCAACATCGATGCAGACTACTTTGCTGTCTAAACATGGCGGACAGAGCGCGTTTCGCGCTGAGCGAGTCGTGCGTGCGGTTGTTGCAGTAGTACGGTGGTCGTGCCAAGGGTCGTGCTCTTTGCGAACGCCGGAATATATGCATATGAACGATCTTTCAAACGTGAGTTGTTACGTCAATGTATGCGCTAGCTAGAGGCTAATTTAGCTGTCTTTATGATCGTGAGATTCATAGCACTGCAGATTCTTTTACCGCGCTTAGGAGGAAAGCGTGCGTTGGATGCTGTTGGTGTTCTTTTTTAACGACGAGTTTCTTCAGTCGTGATGTTATCGACGAACTCGTCGCTTTCTGGGCACCTCGCCGGGAGTCAGAACGGCTGCTGTACGGCGCACGTGTGTGTTTCTATATTGCTGCAGTAGCCGTGGCAAACTCTTCCGCGGATTTTCAGTTAATCTCGGAAGAACGAACTCGCCTGACGATGCCGACTTGTTGCGCATTGATTTTTTTTTTTGTGCCTGTAGATTATTAAAACGAGTTGTCTTTGGTTTCCTCGTCTAGTGACTACAGATAACAGGTGTAACGGCACAGTTTTTCGTTTGCTGTAGCCGGTTATCACCTTTCGTCCGTAATCCCCTCAAGTTTACAGTATTTTGCATGTTTTCATTCTTACAGCCGTGTGAATGAGACATCTGAGAAGCATGTACACTTCAGCGTCAGTAATAAAAAAGGAAAAACGGACTAACGTTCTCTTCCGTCAATTCGTGATAGGGCTCACTGCGTGAGAAGTCTGTCTGCTACAAGTTAACCTATTAACAGTCTATCTACGTTGTGGCGATTACACATGCAATATTGTTGCTGCAAAAAATCGGCGAACCGTTAAAAACGTGATTTTCACCTGTATTGTCGTAAATCTTTAAAGAAAACAGCGTTATAATAGTTGTTAAAACGGTTTAGTTCAACCTTTATGCCGCGAGGTGACGCTAGGCGTAAAGAGGTAGACGCGTTCCAATACGGGCCGGCGTTGCTGCGACCCGGTTGGAATAAGCTAGAAGCTTGGTGCAACCGGGTGAAAATAAGCAAATCGTTATTGCAACCCATGGATTGGCTTGGCTTTGTTTGTTATTTTCGGATTGGGGTTTTTGCAGGAAAGCCAAAGGCAGATCACGTGTCGTGTGTTTGTAAACGACGTTTGGAAGATTTTTGCGCCGTGCACATTTCGTGCCTCAGTGCTCATCTTGCAGTTTCTTCATGGATTACGTTAGTAACGACAGAGGCGATAGACGCAGTAGAGAGTAGAGGCTTCGTGCATCCATGGAAGTTGAAAGAGTGCTCCTACCTGCGGACCCCGTCGGTCTCTCCGTTCATTCTGCAACAAATCATATTTGCGTGTTGCTTCACGAACAGGGCATCTTGGATTTATTTTTGAAGCATGAGTGGTGCACAGTGTGGCATACTAGAAACCAAGAGCATATGTAAAAGGCCTGTGTATGGGGATCGTGATTTGGTTTGTGCTGCCATGGAAGAAGAATATTCTCAACGTGTAGGTGGTCTTGGCTTTCGTTTTGAAGGTTGCGATGTTTATGTAATCACCGTATGTGATCGCTTGGCTGATTCTGGAAGGGTGTTTATGTGCTCTTTCTTTTGCAATGCCGGGCACTCCAGATAAAACGGGTCTTTTCGAAGCTGCGAGCAGTTTTCCCAAAACTGCCTTAGCGAAAGGACACTTCTATTTCGCGTTATTCACGAGGTGTGCGCGTTCGCGTAGTGTACAAGAGTGTGTAAAAAATATTTAGCATTCACCCGTTCCTACGTTCCCTGAATCGCACAGGGTATAGGCACTAAGATGGAGCCGAAATGGTGCCTTTCGCCCTCAATATATCCCAATATTAACTTCGAAAAAAATATCCAGCAGGTTCGGTACTGGATTTTCTTTTACCGCTTTTCTCAAGTTGCGTCGCCTGTCTGCACGCATTTTTCACGTTGCCCGCATTCTGCTGAAGCTGCCTGAATTGAACAAACCTCTATCCACTAGTTTGATCCAAGGCTTTCTGACCGACCGCTCGCGGTTTTTATACTGCTAATACTCAGTCCTCTTTTTCAAAGTTTTCTTTCAGCTATGTGTTCCACAAAGCACTGTCCCTTACTCTTAACAATCTCCCTTCAGTAACTTCTACCATCCACATTTTAGTTGATGACTGTGTACTTCGCTGCTCTGTAACCAACTCATCTGACGCTTCTGCCTTATATCTATATCTAATTTGCATACAATAGTGATGTGCTATGTGGCCTCCATTCCTGAGAAGCTTTAAACTGTTGATTTCTTCTCACCACTGCCAAAACAACACATCCTACTTACAAAATTAACACTAGTATTACTTTTTCAAAGAATTTGTTTAAGTACCTTGGTGTTCACCTCACTAGTGGCTTAACATTGTGTTACCTTGTAAGCCATGTAACTAATTACTCTAATAAAACTGTTGGATACCTCTATCGTAACCTACCCATGGCTGGCACCTTCTTGTGTAAAATTACTAGATTACAAAATCCTTGTGTGATCACAACTTTAATATGCCAATGATATAGTTGATCCACACTACTGTAACTTTACTGAACCTTATGAGCCTGTTCAAAACCATGCCACCAGTTTAATTCCCTCGAATACTCCTTCAGCATCACTGCCATGAAATCTCTGTTACAGTCTCTGTTCTCATCACTGTACTTCATGCCCCTGCCTTTATCACAAGCTTTTCATACAAGACCTCATGGCAGTCGTCTCGGCTAACCTGTGTATAGAACACCTCGCACAGGTCATCCTAAAAGTGGCGTTTCACCGCATGCCCGCCCAACTACATTTCATGAGTCATTCTTCGCAAGCACTGTTCACAACTGGAATCATCCCTCATCAGTGATCCTGTAAGCTTCAATACTGCCATCGAAGAACCTGTCTAATCATAGCCATGTATACCACTAGCCTGTCGCCATTTATAACTGTGCACAAGCCCATTCCTTCTGTAAAGTCTTGCATTAGGACCTCTGAGGTATCAATAAACACATAAATAAAATAAATAAAAGCATGGTTGATAAAGATTCCTTACAATATGGGAACTGTGATTATGTTCGGCAGGAATATATATATATGTAACTGGATCATGTTGAACGGTGTTAAGCTGTCTTTCCTGTGATATTGAGCTTAGAAATTAGGATACTGAGTGATAACACTGACATGGTGGCTTGTCTTTTGAACTTAGAATGAACTTAGAATTTAGAATTTGATTGCAGTATTCCTTTATTTGCATTCATCCTCAATGCAGGGGTGGAAGTGCTGCTTCATTCTGCTCCAGCCTGCTTTCCCTGCTCCAAAATTGCTCCAACTTGACTGCATCAATGTTCTGACATTAAATTTAGTGGAGCACGGTTTTGCCGCACAGTGGGCCATTACTGGTATTGACAGCAAGAATCGCAATCCGAGACAATTAAGTTAAGCGACTATGAGAAGCGCAGCTGGGCAATGGTCTGTTATGAGTTCTGTATACAGGGTATGTGGCTGGTGTAGTCAAAACGATGGCAGCACACCGGTAGCAGAGGTGTAATGCATGTCACCCGAGCCTAATACATATAAAATTTTAATATTACTTTTAGTATGCAGCATAATGTTTGCGTATAAGCAAATTTGAGGAATTCGTTACGGAAAATGTTCTGTGCACTTGATATAGCACCTACTCCCGGCCTTTTGAATCGCCTGTGGTGAGGGAAATGAGATCAGCAAGTGAAGCAGGCGCACCAAACTACTACGAGGTAGCGAAGCACTGTAAGTGGTAGACGAATATGTTTACTTAGGACAGGTAGTAACCGCAGATCTAGATCATGAAAGGGAAATAACTAGAAGAATAAGATTGGGATGGAGTGGATTTGGTAAGTATTCTAGTATCTTACCGGTATTGCTCAAGAGGAAAGTATACAGCAGTTGCATCTTACACTTACTCACCTATGGAGCTGAATCATGGAGGCTAAGGAAAGGGTTCTATTTAAGTTGAGGACAACGCAGATGACTATGGAATGAAAAATGGTAGGTGTAACGTTAAAAAATAGGAAGCACTAGAGTGAGTTAGAGAAATAACGAGTTAATTACATTCTAGTGGAAATCAAGGAGATGAAATGGGCATGGGCAAGGCATGTAATGCGTAGAGAGGACAACTGATGTTCGCTTAGGGTAATAAACGATTCCAAGGGAAGCAAATCGTCGCAGGGGACAGCAGAAAGTTAGGTGAGCGGATGAGGTTAAAAAGTTTGCAGGAGTAAAGTGGATGCAGCTAGCACAGGTAGAGGAGTATGGGAGAGGCCTTCACCCTGCAGTTGATATAGCCTGGCCAATGATGATGACTACGAGCCATTGGAAACTTGTCCAGCTGCAATGAACTACATGGTTTGTTTCTAGCGATTCTGCTGTGAATACAAGCAGGTGCTTCACCATCTAGCCTGTCATGCCTACGACAAAAGCACACTTGGAACTCTTATGGAGGTGATGCCACTTAGGTGCCAGTCACTAAATGTGTTTTCAAAAGTGTTGGAAAGTCATATACAGGGCCTATCGCCAGTGTGTTGAAACTAAGATAGCTCAAGCAATAATTTGAACAGCCACAGAGGGCCATAAAGTAATGAATTTGAAGGGGAAAAAGACTATACTTAAAGTGTCACCTATCTTCCCTGAAGGCCTTACTGGCCAGTACCCAGAAATTTATCTGCACAGGTGCAGGATCAAAAAGAATATGCACAAGATAGAAAGCAGAAATGTACTGTTCATTGATGTGAACTTCAAACTAGTGGCAATACTTGAGTGCATCAAAGTGGTGAAGTCCACCTTTGAATCTTACAAAACAGTATAAATCTCTTAGTTAAACGATCTTCAATGATGTGTAGAAGGCAGCATTCCATTTGCTGCTATTTAACCCTTTGACTGGTTTTGCTGTACAGGTGCTGCGGCCGCATGCCGTCCCGCGGCGTTTTTGCAGTACAGGTATTGCGCTAAACGCATGGTATTTGAAATAGCTCGACACTGGAGGTGATTTTTTTTTTTTTTTTTCGGAATATTCGACAGTCAAAGAGTTAAGTGAGGAAGCTAGAATTCTATTATTAAAAGCGAGTAAAGAATCTTGCTCCAAGACATAATGTGATTGCTCCAAAACTCTCACTTTATTGCTTCAAAGCTGCTCCGAAGTTACTTTATTATTGCTCCCTGAGCTGCTCTAAAATGCTTGAGCCTGCTTCCACCTGTGTAAATATGATTACTTTCTTCCCCTGTACGGCGCTTCAACCAAGAAAAAACTCGGTTATAATTTCTTTCCCGTGTTTTTTTGTTTGTGTGACTAAACTATTTAAACTAATATTCTGCCTTGAGGTCTTAACCAACTTAATAATCTCCTTAATAATAAGCGAAGCATATAAGCAGAAGGAGTGATCACTTTCACTTCGACGTTAGATGTTGCAGAAAGTCAAGTTCATCATGGTTGACAGCAAAGTCTTATTCATTGTAATAAATTTATGACTGTATCAATACTTGTGCATGTTACTATATTGGAATGAGGTCTTTGAGATTGAGATAGATGTGGTCAGAGATAGGGAGATGAACACAGCACTGACTGTCAACTGAGGTTTATTGGAAAACGGAGGAATTTATGCACATTTTC
Organism: Amblyomma maculatum; assembly: GCF_055883805.1. Classification (NCBI taxonomy): domain Eukaryota; kingdom Metazoa; phylum Arthropoda; class Arachnida; order Ixodida; family Ixodidae; genus Amblyomma; species Amblyomma maculatum. Next base: position 104,284,613 of record NC_139344.1, on the reverse strand, counting down.
ATAACATGTGACTCAGCCGAAGTCAAAATGTCATATACACGTGTACCAGTTTTCTCTCCTAACAAAGCATTGACAAAAAAAAAAAAAAAGTAACAATAAACAAGAAATCACAAAAATCCAAAACGCAAGTGAAGTAGTATACACCATGAGCAAGCACATGCCTCACCGCTAAACATTCGATGAAGACAAATGAAAAAGCCAGGTTGAGCTGTACATGGGCTTCTGTTGTCAAAATGTAAAGTATGAATGAGCAGGATTAAGTCGTGTCATTAGCCTTAAAAACCACCAGATATAGAACCGAAAACTGCCATACAAGAAAAGATATAACATACTAAGCATTTTGAGTAAACCTACGCTACTTACAGGATCTCAAGTTCTTTTTCACTGAGCATTATCGAAGGTGCACTGACGCACAAGCCCTTTTTCTGTTTGATGACTCTTGCCTCCAGAATCTCTGTTGTAATCTGCTTGTTGCTTCTACCAATAATCCTTGTTTTGTGAAGCCCAGTGCTTAAAGTCTGGCTCAATCGGAGGGGGTCTGTAGTGTTCGAGCATTGGTGGAAAGGGAAATAAAGAAAGTGGCTGGTTGCTTGTTTTGCAAATCATTTTATACAAAGGGGAGAAATCATTATTTTTCTCCATCTCTGGTTTTTATTAATACTCAATGTGAAACTGTTAAACTGCTAAAACGATAGAGAAGAAATCTTCCAATTACACCACTGACAAGAACAAAACAATGGTTACCTGGTTTGTATTCTTACAGTCCTCATGCTTGAATTCAAGCTTGTGGGGATCTCGGACCCCTCTTAAATATTACGGGGGGGGGGGGGGGGGGGGGGGTCTCTGACACACCCCCTGGCTTTAAGCCCTGTAGAAGCCAGGGCATACAACCTGTGCACCTGCTGCAGTGCAAAGCAACGTTTCCTTCGCAGATGTTTCTTTTTTGCAAGTTTTTCATAGGTATAATTGTGTTCTCAGAACCGTTCATTGAGGCATCTACCCGTTTGTCCAATGTAACGTTTCCCACAGCTTAATGGGGTCTCATACACCACACCTGTGCTGCAGGGTACAAATAAAGTCTGGTGTTCTATGCTGCGTTGCTGCACACCACAAGTTTGAGTGATGCTACAAAGCTTCGATAACTTTTCCGGAGCTGTAAAAACTACTTTGATGTTTACTTCTTTGCCTATTTGTTTCAAATCATGCGATATGCTGTGCAGATAGGTTATTGCAACCAGATTTTGTTGTTGTATTCTGTACGCTGTGTTAGGCATAGCTTCCTTGCTGTTTGTTTTCATTTTTTTGTAGGTTCCTTCAGCAACTGAGATGACACCATGTTCCGGATAGCCAGCTTCTTTCAACCTGTCAGTTTGATGAATGAAGCTGCTTTCCAGGAATTTTCGAGATTATCTCATTCTTCTTTTGATACCTCTTCCTTTCCTCTGTCACATGAATCTCATGTCAAACGTAAAATGGGTACAAATTTTCTCTCCATCCCGGCACATTTCATTTTCCGCACTTTTCTTCCCCGACTTAGTGGGTTTGGCTAGTCTTGCACCAGCTGACGGACTGGTTGGCTTTGGTGACCCGTACTCAGGACATTCTCGGTGCCTAATACTCCGTGTCATTTAAGTTTCTTCCTCCCTCTCCCAGTGCATTTTTTTCTGTACCGTTTCCACCTAAAGCATCTTGTACCAACTATATCTCCCATTTGCATTAACCTAGAACACTGCTTTTCCTTTGCACCACTGCCATTCAGTCCCCCATTTATCTTGACTCTCCTCCTTTTAATTGGTGTACCTGGCTGGAGTCCTCCATGTCGAAGTGACAGATGGCCCTGGTTCTACAAGTTGCAAGCCTCTTTGGCACTCATTTTTGTAGCCAAATAAAGTTTATTACTACTACTTCTACTAGGTCTTGAAGTACAGTTTAAAGAGTTGAGGAAAGGTCTACAGGGACCAGCATAGCTGAGAGCGAAACTTAAAAAACACAATAAGACCTTAAACGTGGGTCGTTTTATTTTGCAGTTTATAACTTATATTTTGGATAGTTCCAATGAAGCTCTGAATGGTCTCTTTTGATCGTGCTTCTATACCTTAACATTTCTAACTGAAGGTATGAATGCATTCTAGAAAAGAAAGCAAAAGCCGTCAGGGCTGGGCTTTTTTTGTGCTTCTAAGTGTTGCAATTTTTTAGAAAAATTTGGCATTGGCAGAACAGCCAAGTTGAGTATTAAATTTTGGTAAAATGAATTCTGCTTTGCCCAGTACTCTTGCTGAATTTTGGGGGTGCTATTAAAATCACTTGTTTTGACATTTCAAAAGCCTTTTTCTGTTTCTTCTTTGGCTGCATATACTGCAGCTAATTCTCTTGATTTTAAGTGAGTATCTCAATTTTAAGGCACTTTTGATGACTCAGTACTTGTGCCTTTTCCTTTCTTAGAAATTTTTGCCTCAAATTCAAGTTAGTTTTTTATTTCATGCAAAGAGGAAGCAGCCACAGTTAAGCAATTACTGTAAGTGTCTTGATGAGCTGGCCCATCAGGTGATTAGGAATGCTTTGTATATACTGATTCACTAAATGAGAAGCATGGGCATGTTCAACTCAAATAAAATTAGCTACCTTTTCTTAATCTTCAAAAAGCATTTGATACAGTGAACCATAAGATTTTAACTACCAAACTGAACTACTTAATTGTCTTCTGCTGTCCATTTATTGATATTCTTATGAATTTTTGCATCAGATTAAACAACCAAATCAAACCTTCTGATAATGTATCAGTAAAGGGGGTTGTAAAGGGTGGGGTTTATTCTATCTCCCATACTTTTTTCCTTAATTTAATAACACAAGCCCCAAAATTTAAACTTCCACGAGTTTGTCCTTCTAGAATGAACAAATTATGTCACTAAGTGTTCTGACAATGCAGTTTCAGTGAATAAGAATCTGTTGGCACCATGCAGGAGGTCATGCCGACGCCCATGTCAGTATTTCTACCTATATCAGTGTAAACTTTCCCAAAACATAATTCTGTTGGCGTATTTAGCGCAAAAAATTTTTATGCGCGGGCTAAATTGAAACCACTGTGATGATCGAGCGCGTACCTGGCCATAACCTCCTCTATTTTTTCGAAAAAATAGAGGAGGCTATGACCTGGCTCCCTTATGAGCCCGTTTCATATGTGCGGGTATACCTTGCTCTCGAAGCTTGCCGTCCCTCCTGTGCGCTACGAAGGAGCAAGTGACAACTTTGTAGCAGTACGCTGCCATCTACGCTACCTGCTCGGGTAGTTTCGGCCGTACACAGGCGAAACCGAAACTATACAGCGGGTGAGCGCAAATCGCCACGCTAGTCATGCATGCTGAATACGCGCCACGCACCGCCGCGGGTGTCACTCCTTTCATAATGTTCGGGAGCGCCCGGGAGGAATGGCTAGCGAAGTGATCGTACAACGTACACCCGTACATATATATGCCGCGCGCACGAAATTATCCTCGACCGAGAGGTTTCGTTTTCTGCCATGCGCGGCCTAAATTCATGTGCTAAAAGCGGGGACGATAATGGTGTTTCCAAAATTTAAAAAACTGATATAGATATTATAATTGCGACCTCAGCAAACCTATAGCTGTTAGTAAATGAGGCGCTAGTGCGCATGACTAGTTAAAAAGTATTATCAGTTATATACCAGCGCCTGCTTAATTAATTGTTATCGCACCACATACACGGGCACAATTAAAAGCCTCCAGCCGAACCACCCCGTGAAACTGCATGTTAATTCTGCAATGCCCGCAGTCCCGGCATAGTTTCTTTTTTCACGACCCGCACCCGCAGCAGCGGAGGCTGCAACGAATTGCATGCCGCCCGTAAGCGTGTACGTGGCGTCGATCGGCATTGCAGTGCACCGTTGTGATCATTTAAGAGCCAACAGATCCCGTACGTCTTTGTTGGCCAGCGTGTATAAACGAACTGTCTGGCGACTCGAGCAGGGTAAGCCACGCTAATTCGACCAGGAGGCGACTTCGTGCCAGGAATTGCATGGTTGCGATTTTATAGGAAGTCGAGATTGAATTGCGATGGCCCAGTGGAAGCTAGGTGGAACGGAACTGCATGGCCATGTCACAAAAACGTTGCAGCCGCGGGCAAAACCAAGCACCCAACAACGCAACAGTGTCTTCTGCAGCCCCCCCCCCCCCCCCTCCCCCTCCCCCGCTGTGCTGGTGCAGTTGGCGTACTCGACTTCTGTGTCCAAGGGTGTGGGATTCAATCCTGACTGGGGTGACTGCTTTTCGATGGGAGCGAATACTAACAAGGCGCCCGCGTGTACTGCGCGGTACGGTAAAAACCCAGCTAGATGGTCGAAATTCTCGGAGCCTTCCACTATATACGGCGTATCTCATAGCCTGATCGAGTTGCTTCGGGACCTCATAAACCAAACCAAGCCATCTTTTGCAGTGCAGTTTAATTCGTCCCCCACGTACCCACCTCGCATACACAGCATATGTAACGCGACTCATTCGAACATTTGACCTCGAGAGCTATTATTCGAACTGAAGTGGAAGCGCGAATTTTCATGTGGCACTTGATCTCAGTGCGTGGTTATGCATATGTTTGTTGTGAACATAAAATATAGAAAAAGAAGTAAATTTTTTTTACTATATATTTTGGGCGGCCGGATTTACAAGCAATGGTATATCCAGCAGCCAAATGGCCGTTTATATCGAACAATTTGTTCAAATTATTCCATGTTGGTCTCTAACAAATCCAGTGCGTAAGACATGCATCAGAGTGAATCGCCGAACTTTCATCCTCTGATGTGCTCTTTATTCGATTCGCCGGTTACGCGACTGCCATAGGGCTGCGCTGTAAACTAAATTCGATAAAATATTTTATTTATGTGCTCAATTAGTAGAGATGGCTTACCTGCTTATAGTGCAATAATCAGCGAAAATTGATGGCCATTAGCAACCAAACTGGAAAGAGGGTTGAATCCGTGCCGCGGAGGGCGTGGCGTCACTAGGGGAATCGACGGCGACGATGCGCCGGCCGACAGCTGCCAGTCGATGACCAGACGCATAGCATGCTTGGTTTGTAAAGGTGACCATTGCACAAGTGCTGCCGATACTTTACGTCGCAGTCGACAAGAAAGAAGTGAAAGCGATTAAGTTGACTTACGTTGCACTCTCTCCAGGCGTTTTAATTGAGCAGTAGCCCGTCCATGTTTGGTGTCGGTGCTGCGTTTTCATTTTTAGTATCAACTAAGCAGCTCGATTAGACCACTATTAATTGTGCTTGAGGGAGTATATATGACAAACACTAAGTGACGACTAGATATATCAAATTTTTTTTATTAAATATAGTAGTTGGCAGGGCCCTTACCTGCAGGTATACTTAAAGCCTGATAGCATCTGGTTTAAGCACCCTTCCATATATATTTCATGGAAATCAGGTTAAGCCTAGCTGAGTCCACTTAGAAAGGTACCCTCTCGCAAAACATGGCTTGCCAGTGCGAAAGCACGAAGGTGCTGTATAGAAACTAGCAGATGTCGTCCTTGCATGATGGAAACTGGCAGCTTGAAATATGAAATCTATGTGTGCCAGGAGGAATTCTATGTAATATTAAGCATTGCAATACTTTGCTTGAAAGCATGTTTCTTTTTTTTTTTTTTTTGCTCATTAGTTTCATTCACAGTGCACATGGGGTGTCCACTCAGAAACATCTACTCTATTTTCCTTTTTCAAAACCTTGCTTTGCCCCTCACAGAGTACTGCCAAATTTTTGAAAATTTCTCACTGCAAAATGGGAAAGTGTGCCAAGCAATTAAGTAAGGCAACAATGCTATGCTTCAGAATACTCAGGCTACTGGAGGCATTAAGCTGAAGGTTTCATCATTAAAATCTTGTCAAACATGAGGATAGTCTGAAACTGAATTGATAAGCTACTGATGTTAATACTGCATTTATGGTTCCAAAAATGGCTGGGATCACACGTGTATGCTGATGGTACAGTGTAGCAACTTTTGCTGCTATACGTACCTTAATTATTATTTCTCCATTTTTTGGAACGCTGTCATCTTGACAATGCTATTTTTTTAACTGCCAATTTTACTTACAATTACTGTGCCTAAAGGTGTGGGAAAGGTTATACCAGAAACTGAAATACACATAAATTGAGCAAATGCAACAAATATTTCAGGGGCACTTCAGCACCGCTGTTAAGGAAAACATGCCACAGCATTTACGACTCCTGTATCCTCATCCCTGTACATTTAGTTGGCTACTGGTTGACTCGCCAATCTTTGTTTGCACTTTTATCACACATACCAATTTGTAAAATTACCAATTACCACATTATGTAAATGAACTCCCAACTCACACATCTGACGGGATTCTGAAAGGCAATGAGTTCTTCTCATGTCAAAGGAGCTGCTTGGGTAGGCAGCTGGACCATACCATGGCCCTCACATCACACAGACCAGTCTATCCGGTCATACTATCTGCCACTCATCCTTGTCACTCAAATTGCCTTTTTTGGTAAATATGGCCTTTTAATGCAGTCAAATTAAATTAGGCGAGGGCTTGAACTATTGTTACATGTAAAGAATTACTGCACACACTTTTTTTTTATGCCCTTTCAGTATGCTGCTTCACCATCCCAGTAGCATAAGAGGCACAGCAATAGTGTATTAAGCGGGTATCCAAGGTTAGATCTGATCTCATTGCTACAAGCATGTCACCTCGCTACTGAACACAATTCACTTTGAAGGGCCAAGAGTTCAATATTTTAGTAAAGTGATTAGCACTGCCAAATGTTTGAGCATTACATGAGGTGACAGTATGGGTGTAAGCAAGCATTGCAATTAAGAAAGTTGCTGCTCATCTGCAAAATACTGAATTAAACCAATCTAATGCAATTCAACAAACACCGCCCACTTTGCCATTTTATCATCAGTCCCTGTCTGCAGTTCGAAACATCTTCATTGGGCTTACCTCTAAAAATTGTCTACGAAACATATCTGTGAACTTTTCTTACTTACTGGTTTTGCGGATTATTTCCAGTCTCAAAAGGAATAACAAATACATGTGGTTCTATGACACATACAGTAAATACTTACCTTTCTAGGTAGGTTACAAAAGGGAAGTAATGCAGAAGGTTGGCAGTCTAAACATAAATGAGCGTGTCAACATGGTGTTTTGGCACTGGAGTGTTTATTACTCCAATCATGTGCGTTAATAATGAATGAAAAGGCACATAAGTAGGAATACTTTATTTTGACACAGAAGCTATGGGAAGCTATGGCCAACATGTGTGTGTTGCCATTACGCTCTTAAGTGAAGTGCAGACTTGTGAGTACACTGTTGAGCCAGTAGCACAGAGAGCAGTCAACTTGGGCCAAGGAATGCCATGCTTTGAAAGGTGGGCAGCTGTTGTGATCTCTCGACTAGTATCAGTCACGTGCAGGGTCGGCTGTCATGGGGAGAAAAAAACAAAAGAATGCAAGCTCAGAACAATAACAAAACACCCGGAGAAACTCAGAGACGTACCAAATTTAAATAAAAAGATAACAGGACTGCAGACTATGCAGCAGCTCATATATTCTAATAGTGGATTTGCATATGGTCACTACACCCTCACAAAGGAAAGAAGCAAAAATGCTGAATTCATGACTCGTCAAAGGAACTAGACAAAAAGAAAAGTGTGCACCCTGTAGCATAGCTCAAGAACGAGAAAAGCCAAAACAGCGAAAAGGTTACCCTAAGTAAGGCCAGTACTAGTGCTCTCTGCATGCATGTGACAATGTATCACTGCAGTGCACATGCACAGCAGAAATGGACACCATGGGTAGTAAAGAACTGATATGAAGTTATCAATACTGGCCGCAGACATCAGAACAGACAGCTGATTTTGCTTTGGTATAACGCAAGCGTGCGGGCTTTGGTAGGTTGTGAAGCATATAAATAAACGTTGAGACATCTTGAAAACCATGTGTGCACATTTTCATTTGCTGCTGCATCCAAGAAGTTTCGCTTGCACTGTTCATTAGACGACATGCGTTGCTCTCAGACTGTAGCGTTTGTCGACTACACAGCATGATTCCAGAATCGCGACTAATTCAGCTGTGGACTTTTCATTTTCTAAACTTGCGAAATCCTTCTTATGGGCTGTGAAAAAGAATGAGGAACTGTTCCACCCAAATGTCTATAACGCACATGATGGCAGCCACAAGTCATTTTGTGCCAAACAGTAGTTTCCATACAAGTAACAAGAAGTTCTCAAACTGTGTGACAGGACCACAGCTATTTACTTGAGGGTGGCCACAGCAAACAGGCAACAACCACAAGATGGCCAAATCCCTCATCGAACTGCAGCACCACAACAGTTGCTACAATGCCAGCATCATAAAACCTCTGGCTGTCTTTGATATACAGTCCTCATCACAAATACACCAGTTCATGTTGTTAAGGAGGCTGTCCATGAGCATCTTACTTCTCATAGCAGCTAAAAAATATTGCAAACAGAGACCAACACTTGACTTTAAGTGCAGTAGCAGCACTACCAACATTCAGTGTGTTAATGGAGTATAGACACCCTGAAACAGATAAGACAAAAAATCAATAATAGATTATTTGGCTGTTGAAGATAAAAATCAGGTGATGATCTGTACAGAGCAATGTCTTGCATGTCGTTAACAAGCAAAATGCGACCAAGATTAGGTGCATATGCTCCTGTAAGATGAAGTGCTGCACTGGCCTAGCCCAAGCAGTGCGGGTACCTCCAGTCAAAACGCTTTCAAGTGCCATCATCCATGAGATGGTTGCCCAATAGCAATCGGAATTTTCATAATGCTGCGTTCCTTATCTTCAGCCAGCATTTTCACTCTTCCCAATGGATGCAACCCTCCCCAAAACTCCAAACTGAAGACATCAATTCAGTCATGCAGAACTGTCAATAATGACCTGAACCACAAACCAACTTGGAGAGGTGGAAGCAGGCTCGAGCACTTTGAAGCTATAAAACGGAAGTTTTGAAGCATTCAAATTGTTTTAGAGCACGTTTCTAAAGTCAAATGATATTGTTACGGACGACATCAAAGAAGAAAAAGCGGGCAGTGGCGCGGACAAGAGCGCTCGCGCTAGGCCCGGCAACACTTTTCATTAAACGTCATCTCACTGTCATCGACCATCTCTCTGTCCTGTGTTCTCCTGTTTTCATCGGCTTGCCGTATCGTAACATTTGGTTGGAGGTGCTGGTACTTCATCATCACCCCCCCATCCTGGTCCGGAGCATCAGCACCCTACGACTTCTTGCGCCGTCGTAGAAAGGTTAGGAGGAAACGCAAAGTAGCCAATAGCGTGCGTATGTAGCCTTCACGCCATGCCAAAACTGCCATTCGTCAAGCGTAGGTACTACCTCCATCAAAGAAAGAGAAAGCCAATATTCTTCTCGAATTAATGTATCTTGAACTGGAGGTGACGGCGGTAGAAGAAAGACAAGAAGCTCAGGTGGCGTGCCCGCCCTGTGGTGTGCGAGAGGTGCCGTTATATCATAGGTCACAACAGCACCGCCGCCAGGGCCGGCGCGTGTTCTGGCTGCAATGCTCTTCGCTGATTCTGCATGAAGAAGATGGCGCCGCTGCGGCAGCAAGACTGTATCTGTGGCTGAGGCGTCACGAGTGTTGAACACCAACCTTGAAAAAGATTGCACCTCATCAAGCGTTCGAATGTTGGCCCTTACCAGTGGTTTGTATAAGGTTTCCAGTTCCTAGCCTCCAGTGGTATACAGTCGTTCCCCCTTTAATATGGACGACCCGAATTATGGACAGTTTTTCTGGGGACGAAACTTTTTCAGTGTAGTTATTCCTCGTTAATATGGAAACTCGCTGTCTGGACAATGGACAGGGGAAGAATGTACACGGCCCACTTGGGCCCATGTATTTTTGTCTCGGTAATATGGAAAATGCTTGAAAAAAAAGCAGAGGAGTCCGAACGCAAGTTAAATAAGGGCACGCCGCCCGCGAACCTACGCAACAGCCGATACAACCGGATGCCTGAACGAGTCCTGTGGGGTTGGAAAGAATAAAAGTGAGCGTGGGGCGCAAGAGCGGAGAGGAACTTACACAGCAAACCGAGGGTTGGCGTAAGAAAGACCCTGAAAGGGGAGAACCAGGAGATTTCTGGGTGCAGCAGCAGTGCCGCCGCAGTCGGGAAAACAGCAACATGTGGTTGCAATAAATTCTGCTGGACGTGAACAGAGAGGCCGGTAAAAGCGTAAGAAAGAAATGACAGGAAGAAAGAAAAGTGCATACAGTGGTGGTGGGAACTGAAGTTTTCTTTCCCAAAGCACAGTATGTGTTCCATGAAGCCGTAAACTCTTTTCGGTGAGAGTTAAGACACACTCACAAAGTAGGGCGACAAAAGAAAGGCGATGTACGAGCATGCAACCGAGACCGGGCGTCCCGTCCTGGGCGCGGTTCCCTCTCAGGCTCCTGGTTTTCGTCCCTGTTGCTGCCGAACTGCCACATTTTGCACCTGAGGCGGGTCCGCATGTCGGCTTCGCTTTAAGTCAACGATGTGGCCTTGACAAGGTCTGAGCTCTTCGTAGTCGGCTAATCGTCGTTCTAAACTGTACTTCAGCTTGCAGTGTTTGTCTTACACGAACACATAGAAACGGCGCCAAGAAGATGGGATGCTCTATAGCCTCCGCATAGCAGCTTGCCAATTTGACTCTTGCTTCCTTACGGAAACAGTACAAGGCAAAAAAGAAAGAATCAGAAGAACGGAAAGGCAGAAAGGTTAACTAAGCAAGAAAGTGCAAAGTATCAGGAGCCTGTAACCATCAACTGGAGTCTGGATTTTGGCATGGTGGGAATTAAACGCAAAAGAACAGAGCTGAACGTCGGCGCGAAGCAAGCAATCTGTGAACACAAGCAGCAAAAGCCATCTCAGTCAATCTAAGCCTTGAGGGACTAGTATCGACAGCTCGACTGTTTCCTCGCCTCAGAAGAATCTCAAGCAGCTACTTAGCGGCTACTTTGCTCAGTGCCGAGCCCATTTTGAAAGTGATGGTGAGTAGAAAATCGGACGCCGATTCATGCTCGAAAGTTAAACCAACACCAACACAAAGCCCACCATCACGTGTGTCATTGTACGCGAGTTGCTTCAGACTCCACTACCAGTTTTCGAAGACAACAATGATAAGGATAATGCATTCAAAATTGCCGGTGTTCTGTCAAAATTTGTGTCAAGTGCACACCGTTATCTACAAAAGAAGTCATTAATTACAATTCTTTTTTTTCTCAATAAAATTCTTTTCGTTTTATTCATGACTCGTTATTATGGATGACTCGCTTTATGGACAGTTTTGTTCGGAAACCAAAGTGTCCATATTAACGAGGCACGACTGTATAAAACTGACCATATGTAGAAGTGCCTTATTGCAGACCAGACTGTCTGTGCTCGCTGATAGCTGAAACAGCCTCACCTGGCGCTACTCTAATTTATTAGGCGAACTTCACGCTTCACCACACCAGCGTAACCCGCACATGGCATTTTACGCTTTAAAACATGCAGGAGCGGTGTTTGACTGCTGCTCTTTAGTAACCGAGGGGAGTAATTTCATATATTCGTTTGTATCGTTCAATGTGGCCGGCGCACGCCTAATTGTTTACGACTCTGATCGACTCGATTTAAAAATTGCTCATTCAAGATTTATCTTATTCCATCATCAAGGACATTTCTAAACTCTATCAAGCCTTTGCGGCTATTTCAGTTATGAGACGTTCCAATCAACAGATTGAAATGAAAACCATACCCACATTTGGTTTTGAATTTTTTCACGTGGAGAAAAAAAAAAAAGTGTACATGACGCCAAAAAAACAACAAAAGGGCTATGTCTCTGGAGCAATGGTCCCAAATCGGCTCAAAGTGTGAGGACGCCGTAGCAGAGGCTTCCAGATCACTTCGGCCACCTGGGATTCTTCAATGAAACTGCCATCGTTAAGTATATGCCTGCAATGCTTTCAGCTTCGACCAAAATGCTGTTTCCCAATTAGGATCAGACTAGGGTATCCCAGCTCAGTACTCGAGAGCTTTAATGACCAAGCCACCGCGGTGCCGTAATAAGTAAATAAATAAGCCAAGAAGACTAAACTTCTTTCTCGGAGCGTACCATGGTTATTTTATCCATTTCGCTGCAGCTACGCCGCGAATGTGTATTTTACTCTGACAAAGTGACTATAAAGGACATCGGCCCCATGTGTACAAGCCCGAATCCGGCTCAGACCCGTACGTTTAAGCCCACTCAGAGTCCAGCAAAAATGTTCATGTGTCGGCCCAGACGGGCCGTGGGTTGAGCCACACTCAGCTTTTGGGCCTGTCCATGCCCACGCAGTGTCGTGTGAAGCGCGTGCTACCTTCACTTGACGCTTCTACAGAAGGTTTGACGATCTTCTATTTTTTCGGTTCCTGGGGCTGCCTTTCAGTGGGTCGCTTTCTACTTTTCGATGTCTGAAAGGTAGGCAAGGCAGGCAGAGAATATCGTGGGGACCGCTTCCTTTGCTAGCAACGCGCAACGCTTTGCAGCACATGCCCATTTAACTCTGTCGTCCATGTTTTGGACACAAACCTGGGCTCCAAGTGCCCCTCACAAACAGTGGCTGTATAGCTCGGTCCTTTCTTAGTATGCCGGCCACCATAGCTGAAGTCGTTTGACATCTTTTCGCACCGAAGAAAGCTGACATTTTTCATTGCAGAATACGTAGCCTGTATTGCAGTGGTGAACAATGCACTTTTTTTTCCACATTACATTACATTACAACTTAGAATATACCGTGATCGAAGAAAGGCGTGGAGTGGGGGCGTCAGCGAGAAAAACAAAATGTGCACCGATGCAAGTTGAGAACTGACTGGCAATCCTTGCGGCACCCAGCGAACCCGCGGCCACCAACAGTCAACGCAGTCTCTCGGCAGCCTAAGGAAATCAGAGCATCGGTATTGCCACTTACTGTTCGGTGCGGAGCGACCCGTTCACACACTTCTAACACCATGATGCGGAGGTTGTGGGTCTGGGCCGACCAGTGGCATATGGTCGCTTTTTGCTAAACAATTACCTTTCAGACAAACTAATTATGAATTATCCATTGATCCCCACGCCATTATGGGCATAGAGCAGGGGGTCTCAAACTCATATTGCTACGTGGGCTGCATTGAGAAAGCTTTTTCTCTCATGACCCAGGAGCCAGAAAGTCATAAAACAACAGGAAACAAAGTACAGTAAATAACAATAAAATGAACAAAAATAAGCAAAATTTCGTTTTGTCAGACCAAGCGCTCCTATTATTGCAAAAGAAAAGCAATGTCTGCTGTTTCCACTTCAATGCCGGACAAAAGCAGCTTCAGGATCGCTCAGAGAGAGGTACTGAAATGGTACACCTGTTAATAAATATCACACTTATAATCTTCAACAAGAAAATCAAAAAAAAAAAAAAAAAAAGAACACTTAGAAATAAAAGAGAAGGCAGGATGTCTGGCTCCTTGCTTTTGAAGGCATAGTGATGTCAAATGAAAGTTCACGCAGATTAAGTGGTCAACGCCTTTTCAAAAATGAATGCGTACTAACTGGTACAAAATCTGAGTTTATTTTAGTTGGAAATTAGGGCTGGTGGCAATGCTTTCAAAACGTCAGCTGAAAATTTTGAGCTGGCGGACTGCAGCACGCAGCTCCACGGGCTGTGCGCCAAGGCCCCTGGCATAAAAGGATAATCTCTGATGAGCGGAAAGAAAGTGTTCGACATTGGGCTGCATTCCCCATTCTCAGCAAGGGAAACTAGAATGCTTCTTTGCTCGTCAAGTGAAGAGGATATACATTAGGCAGGCATTGCCTCTGCTACGAAATGGACACCACCGTAGGCAGTGTACACCTGGACAATGTTTTAACAGTACCACGTGACCGTCGACTGCCCGGCGCTGCTGCGCCGGAAGATGCAGGAGATGACAAAGCAATAGAGTGCGAGGGCGTGCTCACAATTCTTGCTGCTGCAGTGAACCTCGTTTGCTACGCTGCTTTGATCAATGTGAAGCAACCCTGCTACAATTGGCTGGCAGGCATGCCGGTGCCCGGAGAAGCTGTCATTGTTTGTTTTTAGCCGCAATAGTATCTGCATATCATGCGAATATCTCCAAAGTACACACATTTCCGATAAAAAATCCAACATGCCCCATAACTCTTGCCATCGATACTTTTGAAAAATTGTTGTATCGGTACTCTCATTGCATAAAAAAAAAAAAAAAAAAAAAAAAAAAAAATCCTTGAGACACCCAGGGACAAGTGTAATATTTGGAACGTTACAAGTTTGCACAGATTGAAGCCACAAGCACATAGCAGAGCGCTCCCAGAACTCCGATATGAAACTTGATTCAAGGGGTTGCTGCCAATGGAGCAGAACAGCCAAGCAGACAACACTCGCTGAAGCAGCATGATTACATCTCCCTGCTTGTTCCCTCTCCTGATTTCCACTTTGCTTCTGCTCGGACAGTCGACGCTCAAGCGATACTGTTAAAGAATTGGCAGGGTGTATATTCTGTGCTGCTTGTCTTGCAAGCCATTGATGCCAATCTTGCAGACCTCATTTTATCTTTCACAGTGGTTTGCAAAGCTATAAAGTTATTGCAGCAACTTTGTTACACGCACAAAAAAGCGACACAACCAATCTGTGCAGGAATATCATTCGTTAAAGAAGGCAGCTTTGCCAGTTTTTCACAGCAAATTGAGAAGACAATAAAGCGTGGTTTGATCTTCCATCTCGTGCAAACATTTGTTTGTTTTTGGAGCTAGTCTGGTTTTCTTAGTCTGAATCAACTGTTACATTGCACACTGTTTGCAATGCATTGATTGCATCTGAGAAAAAAAGGCTGCAAACTACAAGCTGGACACTGCAGCTGCAGGAATGCTTGCTTGCTTGATTCATTCATGCACTCTATGCAAACTGGTGACCTGTGCCATGTTCCCCATGTAAAAGTTAAAACAAATGACCAGTCCCGGTGGCACAACAATTGTTTTGAAATTAAGTACAGGGCTCACCTTGAGGCGTTGGAGCATAGGCTGCCTCCGCCTTTCATAGTCCCATTTGTTCAGCCTCAGCAACCAGCAAGCCCATGCTAGACTCCAAAACACATATCAGGATGGTCCCTGCGTACCAAATATTAGACGTCAGCTTATAAGCGATGTTTACACACACAAAAGAAATTAAGACAAGTACATGTTGATGCATTTTAAACACAAGGCGAAATCGCTTACCTCACCGCAATTAGAAAGTGGCCCTGCATACACATGACAGTGCGCAGTCATAAAATGAGGTATTAAATCATTATTCTACACCGCGTCACAGCAATGAGGGTCACACAAAGGGTCACGTCGCACAAATGGTTAGTACGTCGTGGTGCACCGAAACAAAAGCTTCCCACACAGGCCTGAGTGATCCTCGCCTTTCTTGCTTCTACGCGTTGTTTTGTCATGTCCTAGTATCTCCTTAAGTCCCTCCATCAGCTCAAAGACGTTACAATCATTAATTATTCGTCCAGACCGCTGAGGAAAGCTTACCCAAGTTTCCCGCCGTTTTCAGGCGCACGCAAGACTGGTAGTCAGGCGTGTTTTACATGACTGAGACTTTCGTGCGGTTGGCCTAATAAGCGGTATTTAACCGCATGTTCCTTGGTGTCGAACTACGTTGAGCTTTCGATTGAAACTTTCTATAATACACCTTCGGGCCGTTCGGGCCCACTGCCGGCCAAGCAGGCTCAATGGTCGTCAACAGAACATTCGGGCGCACGGAAGTTGAAAACTAAATGTAGAACTCCAGACAGCGGGCAATGACTCAATACATGCATACTGAAGTATCTAAAGAATAGAAAAAATTGCTTACGTACCGTACAACACGAGAGCACCCAGCTCTCACGGCTCCCACCATGAAGGACGACGACCAGCCATTTTGCTACTAAAAGCAACACAAAACCGACAAAACAATAGCCGGATGTGACGTTATTCTTAAACCGGATAAGACGTCATGGGTTGCAGCAAGCATTTTGCTCCTGCAACCGGGTCGCAGCAGACGGCGCCTCCAATACGCGAACCTGTAGACGTCTACGTAGACGTCTACGAAGCAGTCTTGCTAGACGTCTAAGAATTGGAACGCACCAATGGTCAATTGCTTCACTGGAGTTCAGCGTTGCCAGATTGGAAAGTGGCCGCGACACCAGAACCTCGACGAAATTTCCCCAGATTTCCCCAGAATCTAAAAAATGCTATAAAATGATTACAAATGACCACGAAATAGCTGTCATCACTCATTTGATTAAAATAAAAGCATGTCATGCAGCCCCAAATCATCACTTTGGGCGTCATATATGTATGAGCGGAACCCGCGTATCATATCATCGGTGATGACGAATTTTGATCACGCAGAACATTATGACCTTGGCACATCTGCCTGGATGACAATGTTGAGCGAATCCGTACAATGGCATCCAAAGTTTTCAGCGACTCTTGCTTCAGAACATGGTCTTCACACATGTGACTTGACCGAATACCCGCTCCACTGCTGCATTTGACACTGGGCATGAGAGACAGGCCAGTGCATACAATGCCAGTTCCTAGTAGGGCTTTTCACCCATGGTGTTTTCGTCTTTGAAAACTTTGACCCATAATGTTGCAGAGTCCTCTGGAAGTTTGCCGCCGAAGCCGCGGCCTCCTCACTCCAAAGATGCATAACAATTCCCCTGTATTACACTTCAGTCACTTCCGTCCAGGTTTCCTTCTCTTGAGATTGAGTGGCCGCTTGCGCATCCTAGTGCTAAACGTTTGGATCAGCAGCGCCCCTGAGTGGTTTTCCCCAGATATCACCACATTTTGTCTGGTGTAGTAGTTCGTGGACTTGGACACCAGGACCTCCAACAATTCACCAGATTTCCGAAATCTGGTGGCGAATTTCACCAGATGGCAACGCTGCTGGAGTTTCCACATACAGCACATGCGTCATCTCCATTGTTAAACTTCTTTTTGTAGCTTCGTCAAGGTCAATGGCTTCGTGTTCTAAGGCACCCTGATCTAGCTTCAAAAAGTAGGGCACTGCCTCTTGAGTTATCAAAGAAATCTTCCTTCCTGATCTGCATTTTCCACTTTCGGTATAATTCCACACTCTGTTTTTTTTTCCATCGAATTTATCCAATTTTTACCTTCTGTGTTTTTCACCTGTTGCTTAATGCTCTTTATTTCTCCGTCCTTGTTACTAGCATACTTACTAGTTAGTTTCCTAGTTCTTTTCCTCCATTGTGAGTCAACGCTTTTTAGGTACAGGTATTTAAATACCTTAGCTGCCCATCTGTTACTGTCCAATTTCCTCAGGCGTTCCTCATATAATACTTTACTCTGAGCTTCCCGTGGATGGAATGGATGGATGGATGGATGGAATATAGGAGCGTCCCCTTTGAAACGGGGTGGTAGCAGTAGCTATCATGCTCATTTTTCTCCATATATCTTAATTATTGATTTAGAATTGTTAACTAAACCATCATTCTATTTATTAAATTTTGCTCCGTACTTACGATGAGCAGCGCCCCTGGCGGCCAAAGTTGGAAGGCATCGCCGGTGCGGCCACCTCCCCCTCCGCACGGCACACTAGCAATATTGCGTCCATAATGGTCTAGGGGAGGCGAGCGTTCCGAGCAGAGATGGATGTAAAATTTTCGCCGTACAGAGATAATTATGACACGCCGGATTTCGTGTTTGATTATACATCAGCGTTTGATTATTCTTCTATTCATCACATGACGGCCCTGAAAAAGCCCGAGAAGTATAAAACTATATTTAATTACAACAAACGTCAGGTTGTTGTTGATCTCTCAGGTAAAGTCATTACCTGTTGTCCTTCTGTTAAATGATTAACGCCGCTATTGCTCGAAAACGTAAAAAAAAGGAAAACAAACTTTGAGCTTGTGCTATTGGAGGAAGCAGATACGTGTGCTATAAACTGATGAATGCATCTTATTCCAGATTGCGAGCCCGAGCCGTGGCAATCGACCATCATTAGGACGATCGTCACCTTTTTTTGTTATCTTTTCCTCGTATTCACTTTTCCCGTGACATGCTGGGTCTGCATAAAGGTATTTCATTTCTTACAAGGACTGTTCACTTTTTTTGGCCACTTGCTAGCCGAGCCGTCTGTGCTTGTGTTTTGCGCAGAGAGTACCGTCCTTGGAGAGGATCGCAGTATTTCGTCTTGGAAAGCTGCAGCCTGTTCAGGGCCCAGGTAATTTACAAACAAAATAATTCTGGTGTGTCTTAAGAAGCAAGTTATAACTGGCTATGGTTCGTATAAAAACCTAAAAGTGGCAGACCAGTGGCTATGCACATCAGTGGAGCAGAAGGAAGCACAGGACGACGGCGACAATGAATAATGGGGACGCAAATGATAAGGAAACCTAGTTGTGAGGACACAAACACTAAGGTAAACAAACAGACGAATAATTAATGCTCCCCTCTATTTTTTTTTTTTTTCGGACTCAGTGTTCGTTCCCATAATTCACAATAGCTTGCACTGTGTGGAAGTTCTCATTTGGTGTTTAACGTGACAGCTTGATATCTGCACTGTGAACATAAATTCTGTACTTAATGCTTGCATAAACATGATTAATGTAGTTGAAGACTGAACTTGGTTGTACCATGCCAAACAGAAGGCAATGTTAAACATGAATAAAGTCACTAAGCTGATATTTTTAAATATTCACATCTGGAGGTTTGAAGAGCTACCTGCCCCATATGTGCATAGGTCATGTGGACAAGTGCAATGAATCGAACAATGAAAATCCTAGTTTGGCATCACATCATACTAACAGAATTATGGTGTGATAGGATTTGCATCGTGTTATAAAAGGTGCCCTATTGTTGGCTTGCACCAACATCATAGTGGCTGCCATGTTGGAGGCTAGCAGTGCAGTGAACGTGCACATTTTTCTAACCAGCATGACACTGCCTGCACTTGCTTGCTCTGTGGAAGCTTGCACCCAGTAATCCATTGTGTCACCTATGACACTGCATGCAAGCTGTCTGCTGAAACTTGCTGCAAGGTTCTTGAGGGTAAGAGGGAGAGCATCGAAGGGACACTGGCGACAACTCTATCCAGTTACTGTTCTCAGTAATAAATTATTCGCTTGCTGTGTTAACATTTGTCCAGCTACAAAAAATTTACTTATTGACGAGAAAATTGGATTTGAATACCTTCCTGTCAGTCTATTCAAACTTATGATGTAATTGAATTTCCAAGTCTTCCTGCCAGTTGATTCAAACTATGATGACCTCAAAAAGAACGGGGTTGTCACCATTCTAAAGTGAATGGCTTTTAATGTATCCTCTGAGATCCACGCACAGCAATTGATACAGGCTTATGCATTTTGCTTTTAAGTAATTTCTAGCATTGTTTTCAGCGAGAGTGGTCTCTTGGTGATTAGAATGGTTAGTTTGTTGGTTTATGGGGTCTAACTTCCCAAAGTGACCTGGGCTATGAGAGATGACATAGTAGAGGGCTTTAGAAATTTCGATTACCTGGGGCTCTTTAACATGTACTGCCATCGTACAGCACATGAGTGCCTTGCGTTTTGCCTACATCGAAAAGTGGCCATCACAGCTGGGATTCAATCCCGTGTCCTTAGGTTTAGTATTCAGCACCTTAACCACTGAGCCACCGTGGCGGTGCTTGTAATAAGAAGGCATTTTCCTATCAACGCAGGCCAGCTTCTATCAGTCCTCAGTGTCCCTTTAAAAATGCGCTAGTACAGAAAAAAAATCTTTTTTCTTTTTTTATTAACATTATCATTAAAGGCCCTGTTTTGAAGAAAATCGGCTGCTGTTCGCGTTGTGAGAAAAAAATCACGAGTATGGCTCTGGCAGGTGGTAGTCAGGAGTTGACATGGCCAAGCACTGATTCGGGTTGGGGTGGCATAATGAGACATGGCAGGAGCTGCCAACTTGTGTTGTTAATTTGAGGTTGGAGGGCAGAAGAGGAATCTGCCATCTATGGTTACTACTGGCAGTTCTGGTTCACAGGTGGTCTTTAGCAGTGCTTCATTAATTTCCTTCAATTAGTCCTGTTTACATGCTGTTTCAAAATCTTAGTCCATTGCATAGGCATATCTTTTTATGTCGCTGCTATATCTGCTGCATGTCGCATTTCAGGTCAACGAAATCTGTTTTAACAAGTCTTAGAGGTCACTGCACTTCAGTTTTCTTAGGCTTATCAAGATTCGCTTCCAAAACATTTGTTGAGTTATTAGTTTATTAATCCACTGTGTGTAACTAATAGCACAATGCCATACCCAGGCTAGCTGAAAGGGATAGATTTTAAATGGTATTTTTGCTACTGTAAAAATGCACCATTGGTGACGAGAGTGTGATGCAAAAAGTAGGGACAGATTGTTCTTTACAGGCAAGGAAATCGAGTTTCTGTGTTTCATTTGTAGAGATAAACGTGCTCGCAGTTGCACCAATTTTCTTTTTATGATGCAGGCCTAGTGCTGGTGTTTCCTGTCATTGACTCCTACATGAAAGTGGATCTCAAGCCCAAGGTTTTTGAGGTGCCCACACGTGAGGTATCGTGCAGTGGTACCAGTGGTGTGCTTTTTAAGTCACATGCACTGTATCCAGGTGCTGACTGGTGATGGAGCCATAATTGAGGTGGGAGCCGAGCTACATTGGCAAGTCGTGCACAGTGTGCGCTACGTGACTCGGGTGAAGGAGGTAGATGCCACTGTGGGTGCACTATGCCAGCAGTGCTTGGCATCCCTGCTGGGCTGCAGTGACCAGGATGACATAGACCGGCGCAGGGAGGCCATTGAAGCCACTCTGCTGGTGCGTGTTTGCCTCTAATTTCTATGCGAAGTGCAGCAAACGTGTTGCCTGTCTTCTCAGTGGTCCTTTGGAATACCTCGTTTTAGGTTTTTGATTCAGTTTGCTCAGCATCTGCAGCACATGGTCTAGCACCTCTCCACTATTGTTTTCCGATTGGTGTAGTGCATAATTGATCGCAAACTGACCACGAGTTCATCTTCATTGCCTCCGTAATGTACCTGCCATGCTGCAACGCATTCTGGCACCAAAAAAATTTGAGCCTGAAGTCTGCCCGTCATACTTGGGTTACAGTTTTCAGTTGTAGATGGTGCTGCTGGGACGTAGACTATGCTTTTTGTCCATTTGCTGTGCAGTGTTGGTGCAGAATAAAGAACTGCAACTGGTCAAAATAAATCTGCAGCACTCCACTTCGGCATCCCTCATTGTCCAAGTGCATATCCAGGATGCTCCTTCAGACATTGTACCGCGCTATGCTGGTGCCATGATTTCTTGAATGTGACCCAATGCTGCCAGTGCTGTAGAACCCCGCTGTTGCTTTTCTCACAGGACTGTGTGCAAAAAGAAAACTAAACAGGGCTAATTTTCAGTCTTCCTGAGTGTAAAATAAATGCTGCTTAACTGTTTGAATTTTAAAGTACTCAAAGTTGTGTGAAAAGTTTTCTTTATATTTAGCTTGTGTGCCTGTTTTTCTGCTGAGCTGTTCTTGCTAGCTTTAATGTTTTCTTGAAAATTACGGGTTTTATCCTTTAAAGTCTTAACATTATAAATATTTATTTGCTTTTATGCCTGCATACGTTTATATAGAGTGCTATATCATGTATTATACTGAGTTTACTTTGCCTTGTTTCTCACATATTGCAGACCAAATTGAATGAAACTATCCTTCCATGGGGTTTGGAAGTCATAAAGGTGACGCTGTAAGTATATGAAGTGGTGATTTCCTTGCCCTTGAAGCTGCAGTTTGATTAAATATTTTTATGTTTATGGCAGTCATGTTTGTGAGCAAAGAGCAAAAAAAGAACATCTTGACAAGTGTGATAGGTGTTGCATGTAAATTGTAATTATAGGTTATATTTCTATGGTTAAAGCTATCATTGCACAGAATGAAAGTAAATACCAGTTATAAATTGCCGTTTCTCTTTATTTTGCAAAAATACTGATAATGGTGGCATCAGGAAACACATTACGGAATATCACAGAATATTAACCTTATCTTTATTTACACAATACTGCAGACCTCTTACAATGCAAGCTAGATGAGTTCACTAAGAATTTAGAATATAATTTGAGGGCTAGTAAAAGATATCGACTGGATATATGATTAGAGGTACATCAGAATCTCAGTGATACAAGCCACATGTGGTTGCGAAAAAGTTTGTATGTCGCAACAAAGTCTGCATGCAGAAGTATGAGCACGGGAAGTTCATTTATGCAGATCTATTTAAGGCTGAAGGGATTTGTGTACAGAGCAGCTGATAAATGCAACATCAGTGATGTGCGAGCGGCATGCTGACGCAAACTGCTTCCAATGCATGCAGTGCAATAGGTGATTGTGGCGTCAATTAAATATGGGCTATGTACCACCACAAACACTTCTCTGTGCATACAATGTGACTGGCATTCATGAAGTCAACAATATGCAGCCAACAGGTAGTGCTAGAGGTTGCGCCACCTTCATATCATCCTTTGGTGTGAGAGTGTGTTATGAACATTATTGCTCATTGTATGCAGTGCACTCCCATGGGGAAATTTTAAAAATTCTCATTACCCAGAAGTTCATATCAACTGTGTAGGCATCACTGAGGTTCTGCTGTATACTTATTTAATAAGAACAGTCTGTAGGTCTGTAAGGTTATTGCAGAATCAAAAATACTATAAGGCAAGAAAAATGCAAGCTAACAGTTAGCTACACAGTATACGTCTGTTTAGACACGCTGTTCAGGATCTACAAACTTGAATGCTTTGTGAGAAGTTGGAACATGATTAGTGCATGATTAATGTAACAGCGCAAAATTTTGTTCATTAAAGTTATGTATCGGCACTGAAATAAGGCTTCTCGAGTGTTAACAGTGCCATTTCTTATTGCAAAGAAAAAAGCCATGTGTATAAGCGAACCAATGATTTCTCTTTGTGAACAGAAGTGCTGTTATTTAGACATTACTTGAAGAAATGTTAGTGTTAAAACAGCACATAGGTACATCTCTTTATGTAAATGTGCATGAACTATCCCCCTAGCGAGTATTATTTAGACATTATGCGGACCTCTGCCTGCTTATTTTTGTTGAATCATTGTTCTGCTATACCTTTCTGTTAGCACTTCACTTGTGCATGCATTATTTTTTTTTTCTCAACATTTTCTTTCATTCTGTGAATAAAGCTTAGTTGTGAGTGAGCATCTGTTTTGTGTCCATGTTTTTTATGCGCTGTTATATTAATTGTACCAAAAGATGCCATGGGTTGACTCATACCAGTGAAAAACATGCATCCAAATGATGAACACAGTGCCAGCAGCGGTGTAGGGCAGTATAAGTTGACAGAAGACTAAAGCTAGCCTTCCTGTTGCAAATAATCATGCTGTTTAAAAACTTATTCTTCTGGCTAAACCAAAAACAATGATCCCATCAATAATGATGTACAGTCCTCATGATTCGCACATTATGCTCTACTCCACATATATCATCGTATACTGATGAGTGAGCATTGTGGGAGCACCTGTGGCCACTTGCCCACAGTGAAGGTGGATTATGTTGGCATAGTGTGCTAAGGACTTATGGGCCATGATTCTTTTGCCCTAGGCAGATGAGATGTTGGCCTGTCGTGATCTGTGGTTGATCGTTGTGTTGCTCTGTGCTTTACAACAAAAAACTGGAAACGGAGTAAATGGGCGTGGATGCCCAGGGATATAGCAGTACCGTGCATTCCTGCACTAAAAATCACTGGTGGATACAGCAGTGTTAAGAATTCTTAGTTTGAAACTGCTATATAACCCTAAAAGGGATCGCCTTTGTCGTAAAGCAGCGGCATGACTTTGTAAATGTTGTAGACTCTGATGATCTCTCTTCTTGCTGGAAAATGCCTTCATGACATGAGTACTAGTATTATTCTGTTTGAAATCTTCAAGAAGTTTACATTAAGGCATTTATAATTTGATGTTCTTGCATCATTAAACAGACAAATAGCCTAAATGTGTCATAAAATTCTGGTTGAAGTGAAGGAGTTATGCATTAATCTTGCTATTGTTAAATGCAGTGCTTTTATTTTGAAGAGTGTTTGTTATATTAATCAATGCTTGCACACTTAAGGGTGCCTTGTTCTCTGAGAAGTATACATCAAAGAGCAGGGCTCTTTTCATGTGACAGAATTAGACCACTGGAACAGCTACAGCCTACATAGCTGGGAGCATGTACCACTGTTCTTGTATGCATAAATACGGATAAGAGTGTACAAGTGTGCACATACTTGCACAAAAGCAGTGCAACAGGCCTGAAGTAAAGTGTCAAGGTTACTGTCTCACATTGCTTAGTGCAAAATAGCTTCTTGTGAGCGGCAGCACATTTGTTTTCGGTGCATCAAGTTTGGCAGTGTCCCATTAGGTTTTCTTTATACTGCCATTTCCAGCATTGGAGTACATACTGAGTGTGTCCAGTGAAAAAAAAATCCTAAAATATGTTTTGCGGTGTTTCTGGTGCAATCGTTGCACTATACAGCGTTCTGGATATCAAGCTTTCTTTAACCTTGCAAGGTGTTCTATAAATAATTGTGTATATTGAAAATTCAGAGATTTTTCTGGAGCTCGGAACAGCTAGCAGTGATTTTTTTGTTTTACGCAAATTTAGAACTCTTTATATCCTAAACATAGCTTTTTTGTGTAAACTAGCGAACGCAGGTAATCTATCTTGAAACATCTAGCCGGGTAGTATGTCCTCTGCCATTTTTATGCAGACAAATGTAATAATATAATTTCTCTTATGTCTATTGTCATGCGCATCTTTGAAAGAGTCAATACGAACCATTTGATTCCTGGCGTGCTCATTAGACAAATCCTTGCTTATCTTTTTCGCATTTTCAAACCAATGTGACACTTTGTGTGAAATTTTGTACATATATATAAAGCAACTACTGTTGGCATTTCCCATTAAAATTCAGACTAATGGTCTTTCTTGAAGTCTGCACAAACTATTAAGATGGAAAAATTAAGCAAGCAGCACTTAAACAGTCAAGGTCTTTAAAGGATAGTCTACTGAATTTTAGCAACTACCATATTTCCTTTGTGGCAATAAAAAGTTTCTTACCTAAGCAAATGTATGCCTGGGCACAGTGCTGAGAAGCATTGTAGAACAATTTAAGAAGTACTTTTTCTATATTGGTAGTAGTCTACAAACTTTGACATCTGAATCGGAGTTACTGTTCAGCGCCTGGGCAGTAATGAACATGACTTAATTCAGAGGTGTAGGCTTTCTTGTAGCTGTCATTTAAAGAACTATAGTGGTTTTCAAAAACTAGTAACAAAATAAGACGGGCAATACCTGTCTTATGTATTTGCAACAATATTTTGCAATTAGTAGCACCAACACTACAAATATGGTGGCAGTTTGCATTTTTTTATGCATTTTAGAAGTTGGTGTAAAAAACTTTGTTAGTTTCTGTAAGCTGCCATGATTAATTGTAGGAGCATAAGCATTGAGGTAAATTCCTTTAGCCTTTTCAGCAAAATAACATTTATTACACTCATTTCTCTTTTTGAAATGTTATATTGGCAATTTTCACGATATTGATTCCACGTTATGTTGGTGATACAAACAATGTCAAGAAGGATCTCCATGTACAGAGCTGTGTCATTTGCTTCATTGCTGAGCGGTCATACTTAAGAGGGTTTGAGAGTCTTAAAAACTTGTTTATTTTTCAACGTGTTTTGTTGGAGCTTGGCATGCAAGTGTAGAAAGGAATGCTGATTTCAAATATGCATTTAGGTTTAGAATATCTTGTCAGGAAAGGAAAGTAAGGCAAAATAACTGTCCTATTTGGGTTGTTTCTTAGTGTTCGTTATTGTAACAGGCATTGCAAAAGGTCCACCGCATATTCTAAAGCTTTCCTTTTCTTTCCTTAGTTATGATACATAAGCAATTAAACTAATTTTGATCAGTGATAATGATCAAATGACATTATACAAATTTCTTTAGCTTTAGCACGTGCAGTGGACCTTTCAAAATGTGTACATGTTCCTAAAAGAGGCCCTTTCCAGCAAGAAATTACTGTAATGGCCCATAAGAACTGGATATGTTATTTTGCCATGTCTTCTCTTCCTGGTGAGGTATTTGAAATGTAAATTCATATTTGAAATCTGCATTCTGTTTTGCATTTGCCTGCTAAGTTTCAACAAGATGTGTTGAAAAATAAAGAAAACATCTTAAGCATTGTTCTCAGATTTTTATGGCAAAATTATCTCTTATGAGTCTGTTATGTGAATGTTAGCACACTAATGTGACAGAAGAGCTGCCAAGTGTCTTTTTCTCAAGTTCCGTCATGCTGGCAATAAAGAGGAGGCTTGGGCACAGGAAATTTCCGCATAGTTGAATGCTTGCAGAACCATGACAATGTAGGAAGATAATTTGCCTAAACCAGAAAGGTCCATGCAGATATACATAGCACATTTCTTTAACAAAGATATCTGAGCACATGACCAAGAGGCAGAGTCCCAGCATGAATTAGCTTCGTGTGTAACTGCCTCTGTGACAGCAGATCTCATCATGCCACCCACTGTAGGAATATAGTGCTTTGGTTATCTGCAGGGAGGGGGAGGGTGATTTTGTATGAATTTCATTTTTTTTTATCTAATTATTGTTCCCATACGTTCACTGCGGCAGGTGATATGAAATGAATAAAATAGAGCAGGAAGAATTCTGTTGTAGCAGTCATATTTATGTCCTGCCTTCTGTTCATTGTTAACAAACAAACATAGAATGCAAGGCATAGGTAATTGCTCTGTCCAAACAGCATACAAAAAAAGGCAGCCTCAGTATACTTGTTTTCCACTTGTAGGCATGATTAAAAATCTTTATTTGTATTTAAAGTAGCACGTGGTCAGTAGAACTTATGACCATAAAAAAACATATTAGGGCACAGATACATCAGTTAAAATTCGAGTGGCAGTCAGCAACTGGCGGACTTTTATCTGTGGAAGCAACATGACAGTTGCTAGGTCTTGCTTATCTGAAGTGCTAAATGCAGAAAATAGTAGTAATTAGACAAGGGCCTTCATAATTGATGTCAGTGATTTCCAATTCTCTCCAAAGATAACCATTACCATTTTGCTTTCATGCCAGACTATCGTTTCATCCTTATAAGCATGAGTTTGTCTTTAAATTTTAAAACAAGCCTAGTTCTGCCCATGCTGACCTCATAAGCAGTCCTCTGTTCTGTAAGACACCATCGTACTGTTTAATTGATATAGGCAGTGCAAATTGACAGTACACACTCCAGGTTGCCCAGCCCAACTGCCAGTAGAGTCAGGTGGAGCAACGAAGTTTGAACACAGGTTGCCACCATCTTTTCTCGCCTTGCCTGCTTTGTCAATTGATATGTTAATTACTGGCAAAACTGGCAGTATTTCATTAGTTGTCACAAGAGTTGCGCATAAATTGTTTGAAGTAATGGATTACTTGTCATAAATGATATTTTTACAAAAAATTTTAATGGGCTGATTATTTTTTGCAAGGAGTAACATTCTCGATAATCCAGTTACTCTTTTCACTGACCATTACTAGCAATCAATTTCTTTCGATTCGAAAAAGAAGTTTTGATCACTGGTATGACATCAAAATCTTCAGTTTGGGAGCAAATACTAGTGCTAGTGGGGAATAATGTCTCTTCACGATAGACAATGTCCGGGCCACAGAAACGTCACATGAGCAAGAATGTTGACATGTGAACTCAGGTCGACTGCATTTGACTATCTTCATGCTCTACGTTTGAATTTCTTTACAATTCAACATGATGTCCTGTTTAGTGAGCTTGAGCTTTGTCCCCTCAGAGCTCAGAACAACAAAGTGTGACAATTTGTGTAACTAGGAGCTGGTGCACAAGTTCTTATAACCGTGCCTTTTCCTTCACAGCATACACCAAAAGAGCTTAGAGCCCTTGCTGCCGTTTTTATGAATGCGGAAGACATACTGATGAACAGTTGGAGAAACAACTGCAGGTGAAAATTAACAGTGTGTGATCACGTAACACCTGCACCAGCTCATTCTTGACAGTTTTTTGCAATGGACTTTTTTAAGCAATAGCTTATACAGCTCGTTTGGCCGAAATCCATTGGCGTCGTAATAGTGGTAGTCATAGTTGTCGGAACCGTGTCGGCACTGCTTGTCGGAAATAATTGGGGGTTGAAAAAATTTGTATCATGTTAATTTGGGGTTTTAGTGATTGATGATTGGTGTGTGATAGGCAGTGCCAAGATTACTTAGGTCATTGTAATTGATTATTGATGAAGTAAAAAAAACGAAAAAAAAAAACAGGAAAAAGGGGGTTCAAAAATGTCAAAATGCTGAGAATGAATTGTTGATACTATTTAAAAAGTTTAGAGTGTGTAATTGATAAATTATTTGAAAAAATAAGAGGATGGAAAAAGGGGGTCTTCAAAGGCATCAAATTGGTCTGCATGAAAAGTCATTGCTTATGCTAATTAAGAAAATGTGTAATTAATTAGTTAATAGAAATTATTTAAATGAAAAATTAGAAAAAGGAGTTCAAAGGTTTAAAAATGCTCAAAATAAAAAGTGAATGCTTGATGATCCTAATTAACAAAATTTAAAGCATTAATTGATCAATTAATTGAAATAATTCTAGCGTTCCTGCATATGCTTCAGCAGGGAACATATGCAGGAGCATCAATTCAGGCTTGCTCTAAGCACTTTAAAGGTGCCCAGCAGTGTAGCTGTCCATGTCTCTCTCTTATCTTGCTCTATTTGCAGCAGAGCTGTTACCTCCTATGATCAGGCACACCACACGTCTTTCCAAAAGCCGCAGGTAGCGTGCGTAGTGCTGGTATCTGGCCATATTTGCACCACAGTATTGGTCGTCGCGATGCCATGTGAACGCCTGGAATTTTAAGCCTCATGCGAACGAGTGGGCACTCTTTGCACATACGCGCCAGTGCGGAGCACATGGCACAAACGTGATGCCGAGATTTGACCGTGCTGGATCTCCACCTTTGTGTGCACTGTAATGCCCTAATGCCCTACCTATCCCGCATTGGCAAGAGAGCTGCCCTACAAAAAAGTGCACTCCAATATGAGAGCTTCTCCGCAGTTCTCTGTGATGATGTGTATATTGTGGGCATGTGATTTCTTCTGCGGAAACATGTCGCATATTGTTTGGTGCTCAAGCACAAGATGACTTACTAGCAAAAAAGCTGTCCAGTGTGTAGATGAAGGTGGCAAAATAACAAGTGCAGCAAAGTTTAAAGAAGGCTAACTGGTTTTGCGGCAGCTGCAGCCAGGTGTAAAGGCAGGAAACCGTATCGCGCCAGCTTCCAACTGTGTTCTTCAGAGGTGAAAATAAAGCTTTAGTCAGCTGCTTTAATCAAAGCTGTTGCAACTATCCCTGTTTCATAGAAAGTTTAGACCAGGACTACAGTTTGCATCTTGCAGAAACTAGAGTTATGATAACAGACGAAAAACCTGTATGGATTTAGTCTTCGAAAATAGTGCATTCTGTGTATCTAATTACTTTAGTCATAATAAAACAATGCTTATGGGGCTTAAAGCTCAATGTTTATGTGTAAGTTAAATGCAGGAACAGAAACAATGTGAAGGCATCTGGACTTCCGATATTGTGGATATGATATCATAAACCTGCCTTGAACATGTGCACTATGCTTGTGTCTGTATTTCAAGAAAAAAAAAGGTAATCGCTGGTTTACTTCGGTTAGCTAAATGCAACATAGGTACAGCAGCAAAATCACCAAGACTAACGAAAATGCACAAAGATAAGCAGTGTGATTTTCCCAGTGCATCCACATTGCAGTTTAGTTTAACAAAGGCAATCTGTACTTATTTTTTTTCTTTCATTGACAGTTACGCGCAGATGTCCCATGAGTGCCATATTGCACTAGGTTTCAATGGTTTGTGGTTGCTGTAAAAGCCT
Source organism: Amblyomma maculatum (assembly GCF_055883805.1). Classification (NCBI taxonomy): domain Eukaryota; kingdom Metazoa; phylum Arthropoda; class Arachnida; order Ixodida; family Ixodidae; genus Amblyomma; species Amblyomma maculatum. Next base: position 104,254,579 of record NC_139344.1, on the reverse strand, counting down.
ATCCTGAAGAACACATGAAACAGTTGAAGTGACTTTTTCTTATATCGAGTTGAATGGAAAACCAACCAATGGTCTCCCACATGTTCATCTTATCCAAGAAATCGTCTTAACCGAGTTCGCCTTGACAGGAGTTTGCTGTAGAGTTAAAGTTGGAATGAAAGTAATGAGACGGTAATCGAAGGTGATCGTTCAGTTTCTTTTAGATGGCTGTTATTGGTCACTGAGATAGGTTACATATCAGATGAAATAATTGTAATCGGTTACTTCTTTCCTCTAATTTGACGAAACTTGTTACCATTGTGTAAAGACATACCGGAATATGCCAATATCTTTTTACTCATTGCTGACAGCAGACGTTTACATTAACGCTCACTTGTGGTCCATTTAGTAATGCCATCTGAACTATATCTCGCTCATTTGCAAAAAAGTAGAATGCTTTGATGTTTGGTGTATTGTAAACTCATCTTTCATTTTAAATGTTGATCAGTTCAATTTGCAAGTCACCTTGAAGGTTAGTGACATCAGACGAATTGCACGTACTTATGCCAGTTATCTGCATAAAATTCTACAGGTCTCTCCAATATCAAAGGGAACAAAGTCACAGCATTAATTTATGAAATACTCTAGAGTTATATGTGACAAACACAATTTTTCTTTTTTCTAACTAGTTTCCACTGCCTGTAATATCCAGAAGTAATTTTCGAACTTAGTAGACCTATAACCAAATTTTATTTGTGTAAACTGGTTGTTCCCATGAATACTAGTGAGACCTGTGTGGTGCAAGCTGGGTCTTGTGGCACAGTGTCGTTTATGAAAATTAAATTTTTTAAGTGTCCATTGATGGTGGTGCCATCTTCATGTAACTAAACCTGTAGTGAAGTTCTGCATTACTATTTCAGTATTTCAGTTCAAACAACTTTAAAGGCTGCTGCACAATGTCTCAAGTTTAAAAAAAAGAAAAAAAAGAAACACAACAGGCACGTAGAAGCATCTCTCTATCCCAAATTGCTGTCTTGCGACTAACTCTTTTGCACCATGCTTGTCCAAAGTCGTGACTCATCAACCTTTAAAATGTTGAAGGGTCATATTCTAGTTACATAATGTATGTAACCTTTCTGGCTCTTTGCTTGCGCATTTAATAGAAACTGTTCTCACACACACCACATACGCAGGAATGAACTTCTGTTTCTTGACTGGCTTGGCAGCCCAATTAAGTTGAAATTGAAATTAAATGTGTGTAACCATGATCATTGTTTTTGCTGGCAAGAGGTTTCACATGGTAATGGAGGTAAAAAGAATGTGTGATGGTTTCTAATACCTTGGATACCATAGGCTGTCCAGCAATATCACAGAGCATGAAGCCTAATGCTCTAAAGTGCCATTCTCACTTTTATGTTCAGCCTGAAGGCTAACAGATGCATAAAATTTTCTGCTTCTCACCTGTTTGTAGATGTCAGTCTGCTCACAAGCCGATGGTGGTGAGCACTGGAACTCACTTTTGCATATCTGGTGCTATAAACAATTGTTGGTTATTCACCCTAGGAAAGTGGCCCGTGTGGTGAAGACTGCTGAACCAAGCAATCCATTGACTCCTGTTATGTCGGCCTTGAAGAGTGCCCTTGGGTTCCCCTCAGAGCACTCCAAAACCCAGACATCAGTGCCTAATGGTCCAGGTAAGTCCTTGGAGCACAGAGTGCTGAGAAATGGAGCAGAGGTAAGAAAGAAATGATCAGCAAAGGTTAGTCCACTGGTCCAAATCAAATGAAAACACATAAATAGACACGACAGGGTTTGTGTAAACAATTTATGTTAGGGGTGAGAGAATATTGAAATTATTTTACACAAATCAAATGTTAATAAAAATTCTTTTTGAGTATTCAGTGAAATATTTGTTGATTGAAAAACTACTGAAAGAGGTAAACAATCAACCTTTGTTGCCCTTTTTTTAAATTGTGCATGGCATTTGCTAGTGGGATGAGATAAAACTAGACTGACTGATTACTAAAAAGATTTGCAGCGCTAAAAGTAACTAGCTAAAAGTAAAAAAGTATCTTTTTAGTAACTATGAACCAACAAGCCCAGCTTGGAGTCTTGCTACTGACTGATTAGTCAGCACCATGTTAACAGCTGTAATGTAGTCATGAAGCTGAATAATCCATGAACTGACACTCAACTTGCAACTAAAATAGAAGGCATAACTGATAGTAAAGCCCTGTTATGTATCGGTCTTTATGAAACCGGAAAAATGACCAAATTACCCGAATGTCAAGTTTTCAGTTACCCCTCCCCTCTCTCCAAAATAAAAGGAATTTCCATACATATGGAAATAAAAATGTAAAGCATTGTGAGGGCTCTGCATCATGTAAACAGCGAGCAAGCCATGGCAAGTATGCAGTTCTAGGGTGTTGGAGAAATCGTGCTGATGTAAACAGAACGAACGCCAGTGCCAGAAAACTATGACCAGCAATGTGCCAACTGATCTGAAAGTGATGCAGCTGGGTTAGGGACAGCTGGCGAAGGTGCGGCCAATAGCAGGGTCATCGCGAGCCGATGACAAGGTTCAAGAAGCAAAACTATGTGGCCAGAGTATTTTTGGCCTAGTGACATGGAGCCTTCTGTTACTTGCAAGTCAAGAGGCTTGCAGGCTACAGTGCACCTGCAATAGGTGGGATATTTACACTGTCTCTCTCCATGCACCAGACACCTCAGCACACCTCCGCTCTGAGAGTCCTATGTAAAATGAGCTTTGCTGCATATCACACTCAACCAAAATTAGATGGCAGAGCTTGTAATGGAAGAGTTGTTATGGTTACATTATGGGCGAGCACCTTGGGTGTGTATATTGAGTATGAAGCCCATTACTGTACAAGTGAAGCAAGCAACATCATTCTTTTTCATTTTGGTTGTTCCAAGTGGGTATTCAGCTATCTTGCTATGCGTTTTTGTCAAACACTGTATGTGGAAAAGCTCGCTTTTGGAATTACTAGCAGTGTCCAAATCTGACTGATCCACTCGGTAAACTACGGAAAAGAATGTGAAGAGGATGCTCATATATTTTCCTGGGACTTTAAACTTGACCTTTGGATATTCTTCTCAAACATTGTGGTTCTGTCACGTTTGGATTTATGAAAGCCTGCATATTTGAATATTTTCAAGTATCTATTTCTTGAATCAGATATGAAGTGAATAACAAACATATTCAATTTGTATTCAAATTTTCGAATATTCTCACACCCCTAATTATTTAACACATCTGTGCACACACTACCATATTTATTTTTCCGAAGTGATTTTGAATATTAAAAATTCGCAGCACACCAAGTTCGATAACAACTATAAATATATTTTTATATTACGGTTAGCCTAAACTGCAGATACCCTGCCGCAGTGGTGCAGTTGTTAGGGCGCTCGACTGCTGCACTCAGGGATGCGAGATTGAATCCTGGCCACAGCGTCCGCTTTCCGATCGAGGCAAAAAGCAAGGTGCCCATGCGCTGTGCGCTGTGATTTCAATACACATTAAAGAACCCCAGGTGGTCGAAATTTTCAGAGCTCTCCACTATGGCATCTCTCATAGCCTGAGTTGCTTTGGGACATTAAACCCCATAAGCCAAGCCAAGCCAAACCTAAACTGCACTTGAAGCGCTTTTCTGAAAAATCTAATGTACTTTTACACAGTTAGCCTTGATGAAAAAAAGAGAGGTCGTACAGAAAAGTGTATGACTCCAGCATTGAATAAGAGCATGATAGGCATGGTTGCAGGCTGGTGTTGGTGGTTGAAACTGCATGATAGTCAGCCAGTTTTGCTGAAAACAGTACATGTACAGTTTTATCTTTCGCCATGTCTTTTCCTTTTTGTCTCTCTTCCGTAACTTCTGCATTGAAATCTTTCTTCATTTGTGTTCTCTGCCACTCTCTGGGCTGGAAGGGTGGCTAGCTAGTTAATATGTGGCAGATGCTCGCTCATGATCATCACCAGCATAATCTTAGTTTTTTTTCCCTTTTCTCTCTATAGTGTTGCTCACAGCACAGCTTTGACAGCCCATTTTTTAGTTGTGCAATCACAAGTCACAACCTAGCACTAATTTAAATTTTGTAAGTTTTGTAAGTATAACAAAAAGTTACTTATATAATACTTCCGGAATTGTTGCTTAGTAAGTGAATAACTGCATGCATAGAGCACGTTAATCAGACTTTCTTTCTCATAAACCCTGTTAGAACTATGGGGACACACATAAGTTGTTTGTATTATGCGTAACTTGTCCTGTGCTTCCGTGTTTCCTTATTCTTCATGCATATCAACAGAAGTTCGTTTTGTCCATAGAGAATTATTCATATAATTCTCTATGGACAAAATGAACTTCTGTTGATTGGAAGATTGGAAGAAAATTGCCTAAGTAAAGCTTTTTAAATACCAGCTGCAAATTACTGGAACACTCAGAGTTTGAAGTTTGTTTGTATTAACGCCCATTTAAATCATTCAGTTTTAGCAGTGGCACAAAATGCCACATTTTTGGGCAACTTCTGGACAAGTAACACCATTCATAATGTTGCAAAAGGACTCTACTTCAGTTATTAGTATTTCTTCAGAGTGTTTTTTTAAACTTTGTCAGCACTGAGTGGTAGCAATTCAAGCATGATGTCCAGGGTGGCATCTTCGCCTCACACTGAGCCTGGTCAAAAACAGTGAAGCTTTGTGTGAAAAGATAGCATCCATTTGTCTTATTTTGGTTTGAAAAGAGATGATCGCTGCACCCAGTCTGGGCTATTAACAGGCGCCCATTTGCAACTTTTGTTATTGTCATTTGCACAAAAATTTACTGCTTTCTGAGTCTCTTTGAAGGTACTTGGCATATTGTAAAAGATTCCATGCCACCAGCAGTGTAGAGGATGCTGTTTCCTACAAGACAGCCTGGGTTTGACCTTGACACTGAATTATGAATTAACCCAAATGGCAATGCTGCTTGCAGGCAGTTGCTTGTAATTTTTTCTGAGTGGAAAATTTAGCACGAAGAGCTAATTTGTAACTCTTTGTATTTGTTTCTGAAACACAGTTTCACATAAAAGTCAGCTGTGACATTCATTGTACTGTGTCACCTATGCCATGTTGCAGGTGGCCTACATGCTGTGCCAGCAAGCCCAAGTGAGCCACAGTTTGAGCAGCTAGTGCAAGTACTACACCAGCTGGCCCTATTTGCTGCTCAACAGGAGGAGTTTCAGGGTGTCTGTGCTACTTATGCACTTAAGATTCGTGGGGGCACAAAGGATGGAATCACAGTTCACATCTGCTTTGACCAAGGTTTGTGTAGCAATGGCTGTTACAGACCTCATGAACAGATTAGCTTTGCGGAAGTACATGTACTGAGGCTGGAACTGTTATATGCTTGTCAGGTCAGCAAGGTGAAGTGATGTGTACTTGGTGTAAATGTTGCTCCGCTTGCATCAGGATGTTAATGGCACTTGCTTTGCTCAATACCAATACCCTGCCAACGTGTGTCTACCTCCATTCTTCAGAACTTCAAATCAACAAATCTGAAAGTAAGGGGGTGCTAGTGTTTTACTAAAGGTGCATCTAAAAACTTATGTTTCAGTTATATATACATGCTTTTGGCGTCAAATGAATTGCAAACAGTGGAGCACGTGAAACAAGTTTCAGATCAGGCAGTCTGCCTATTGTCATCAGAGATAGGCGCGCTCATCCAGGTTTGCGATGATAGATTCGCTTCTGTTTTCTTTTACGTTCTTCATTTTCTCATTGTGCCACTGGAGCGCTACATTCATTATTTTCAGGTGGCGATTTGTACAATGCAGTTTCACTGACGGTAATGACTGTTGCCTATGTGGGTGAAGCGAGCTCCCTTAGCTCGCTGGCCTACAGTGCTTTGATTTTGCTCATGTCATCGTGCCCACTGCTGTTTTTTAAATTTTTTTCAGTGGCTGCTATTCCTTTTTACTGATTTTTGCTCTCGCATTTTGCTTCCAGTGCTTGGAAAGTGCCCTGTAGGGTAACTGTTGTCTCTCATCTTGCTTTTCCAGGAGCATAGCTTAGTTGTTACCCACTCCACGAGCAGGTACACATGCTTTTCTGTACACCACTGGCAATGTGCACAGTGCCAATATCTGGACATCTCTGTTCGTGATAATGTGCATAGTGATGCCCCGTTAGTTGAAAATGCAACCTAGGGGGTTTTAAGCCTCAAGTCAACAAATGGGCACACTTTGCGCATAAGTGCCTTTTAGTTTGTGAAAGGCAATGTGCGACTTGTGACACACATGTGGTGCCGAGGTCTGGCTCATGTCAGATCTTTGCCAGCATAGGCACGATGATGCCCTACCTTCTCCGCACTGGCAAGAAAGCTTCCCCCACCAAGGAAGCGTGCTCCCGCAAAACAGCTTCCCCGCCGTCCTTCATGATGGTGTGTGAAAGCCTTCTTGTGGGGGTGCACGTTCTTGCATTGAAGATTGGAGTATGTTGCACATTTTTTGAAGTGAAAAGCTTCACTAGGCTCGTCAACACCGTGCTTCGCATGAGCCGGAGCCCCAGATTTGCCACTTCTGCGCATGTGCGAAACCGAGTGACGTCATGCATGGCGCAGGTGGCCGTCGTCGCCGCTGCCGCCACTGACTCCGTCGCCTGACCTTTCGTCGCCGCCATGCACTACTGCTCGTATGCACCGTCGCTTCTCCTTCTCACCACCGTTTGACATTTCGCTGCAGCCATGTGTAGTGCGCATTTGTAGGGGGTGGGGGGGTATATAAGGAGCGCTTGCTCATAGAACAGGCACAGACACTCGCCATGGAAAAAGAAGAAGAAGCAACGGTCGGACGTCGCAGAAACACTGATTCAGAAGTGGTAGCTTTGGAGTTAGCTAAAGAGCAGCGATGATATGAAAAGTGCAAGGCTAGACGAGCGGCTTTTTGCTTCGAGATATCCAGGCTCAACCTTAGCTAAGCCACTGCTAATTTTTTTTTCCCCTTGACAGTGCCTTGAGGACACCCCATCAGTGTTGTTACATGGGATCAGCACGGTGCACGGTCTCTGCGAACATTTATTGGACACGCGAGACAATTCATCTTAAGCGAATTTTATTTTTACATATTTCTATAGGAATCCAACCAATGGTCTCATATTGCCCATCTTGTCCGAGAATTCATCTTAGCTGGGTTAATTTCAATGGGAGTCTACTTCTGTCTGTTTTGCTGCAAAACTGTATTTTGAGCTGCAGCTATTTGACACCAGTAATTGACATCTCGCAGGTAATGTGGAGCTCGTTCGTGGTAGTGACCTTGGCAGTCGACGCAAGGCAGATGTGACACTGTGCCTCTCAGCTGATGACCTGACATTGATTCTGTGTGGCAAGGAGTCTCCCATGCAGGTGTACATGGGTGGCCGTATACAAGTTGAAGGAGACTGGTCTTGCCTGCGTCGTTTCATGGGTGTCATTGACAAGTGCTCTAATGGCTAGGAGCTGCACCTTTTTTTTATGGCAAGTCATTTAATTTGTGCACTGCAGTTACTACACTGTCACACGTGACAGTGCTGTGAATGACAAATGAAAATGTGTGCATTTATTTGTCACATATGCTCAGCCACCCTCATCATGCTGATTGTATGTAGACAGGTTTGCAGAAGGAGTGCTATAGGAATGCCTGTATGATCAGCCGTCTGTTGTACTGAGGAATTTGACTGATGGAAATATAGCTGAAAAGAGTACTACAGCGTATAAATTATCATATGAACTGATCGTGTTGAGAGACTGCAGCCATTATTTCATGATTTCATTGAAAACCTTAGCTTGCTAGTTTCATTTTGTTTGGAATGAAATAAGATGCCTCTTAACATTTTGCTGAGGAACCAGACCCGGGCATCATGGTCACATATGCTTGGTATGTTGGTCGTTTCAGGAGTTTTGCAGCATACAGTTTGTAAAAATTAATTGAAGTAGCAGTAAAGATACAAAACTCCTACTTTAATATATACTGTAATATACACAGTTAAGGCGTACCCAGTAAGACACGAAAAACTGCACACAAAGCAGCAGTACGCCCTAACTGAAAACAGATTAAATATGCCCACTCACTAGGCGGCGAGAGAGGAAAGAGCTTTCTCTGTGGGTGTGTCAATAGCAGGAAATGTGCTCATTGTATACTACGCCATGTTGCTGGCACCCGTCTCTTGAAGCATCACCATGATCTGCACGTTAAAATGACTAGTGGAGTTTCTTTTCACTGCATGATGGGGCTTATGGCTGCTTAACAAAAGACAGATTCAGCATCGTATGCAATGGTAGGTGTGTGCTAACCAGGTGTTTGCAGTAAGCCACTATGCTGTGAGTGGGCACCAAATGCATGAGGTTTAAATGCAGAAGCTGATTCTGGGATTTCATGCTGCTAAGTCCTAAATGGAAGTGCTGCTAAGTTAGGTATGTTTTAACGTGCTTTTATTGTATTGCCTGCATGATTTGTAGAAGTCGAGCAAAACCGTTCACCATACTCATGTTTTTTAACATGAAAACAGTGCATTAAAAATCAAGGCTTACTTGCTTCATTTGAGGGATGTTGTTTTTATTCTTGTTAGAACTGACTGGCCATATCCTTAGAACGTAAAGGAACATAAAGGAGGCAAGAACTTTGGTGTTTATTAGAATAATATTTACTACCATATTTTCCAGTGTATAAGACACCTTTCTATAAGACGCACCTCTCATATTTAGAGGCTTTCAACAAAAAATTTCGTATATAAGACTCGCCCTTGTATAAGATGCACCTCAGTTTACCCAGGTTAGGGCAGTAGTACTTGACTATACTACATGCTTGCCGACCATCGCAAACCACTCTGTGCCTGCAAGAAAACTCGTTACATGCAAATGATAAAAAAAAAAAGAAAAAAAAAAAGGAGCACAGTGAAAGCAGCAACACTTTATTGTCACTCAAATCCTTGAAAGACTTCATCTTCGCGCGCGCTATCAAAAAAAGTTTGCAATGCTGAGGCATCCTCTTCGCGCTCATAATCACTGTGGCTGTGCTCAGGAACTCTGGTGCATGACACTGCAAAACACTGCAGGAAGTGGAAAACGCGTATGCATTAGCCACCAAACAATGTAAATCGCAACTGTAAAAGTGAATCGGCTTGCCCTGGCTTGTTTTGGCAGTGTGGAAAGGGTGAGGAGTGCAGATGCCACCATCTTTTTGCATTTTATATTACTAATGCTAGGTGCCTGTGAGGAAGTCACTACTGTTATCGTTTCTTGATAGAGTTCACCTATGAACATTGTGCAAAAAAAAAAAAAAAGACGCACAGAAGAATGATTGTATAGGACAAACTACCAGAATTTTGTAAAAGAACCGTGTCTTATACTCCGAAAAATACGGCAGTTTTAAGCGTCTCTCATTCAGTAATGTTCAGTCTGGGTGGTAGTTCTACATATATTATCTTTGTATATAAACAGTACCTCTTGCTGGGCTAGTTGCTGTGACAGTGTGTTAACAGAAGTTAAAACAACGCTAAATTTTACACAAACCACACAGAAATACGAACAGGGCGGGCGCTGTCCTGTCAGCACCTGTCCTGTTTTTCTTTCTGTGTGGTTTGCATAAAATTTAGCGCTATTTTTACTTTTTTTAAGGCAACATCTTTGTATATGTGTGCTTGAGATCAAAGATAGGAGTACTTTGGGAGCAAATGCTGCAATATGTGCTAGTCCTTTATAGAATAGGACATCCCACTAGATCTACTTGTGTTATTGAAGGTTCATCTGCTTACCTAAATGGATCATTAAATAACATACTCTTCGTAATTTATTATTGTGTTGTTATTGCGATCATTTTATAATGTATCTGAATATTGTAACTATGCTTTATGATATCTGCACTTCATAGTGCACTATTTTTGTGCAGGTTGATATCATGACAGTATTTAAATGCCATATGACAAATGAATAATATTGTTTTTATGAATTGATTGTTCAGAGCCAGATTGTTATGTGAGAGACAAATTGCACATAACCTCATGGTTAACATTTTATGCAGTGTAAATGTGTGGTGGTTATGGTTATGGACTTACCTTTTTGTATAGCCATTCTTTTGTACAGCTTAAAAGTAATCCATACTGCATGACTTGTTATGCTCTTCCTACTTGTAATCGTGTCCCCATGTTCAGAAAAGTATTAGCATTTTAATTTCTCTGTATCATTAGGTTAGCTTTTCCGTTATGCATGATCTACATGTGAATGACCTGCTTCTAATATTGCTGGAACATTCTAGTATTGAACAAATGAGATAGCAGTGAGCATGAGAAGTTTGGGCCTTAACACGGGTAAACCCCTAGCTTTCTATGGCAGACAATTTTAAATTCTGCCAATTGAGAACAAAAAAAACCTGCAAAACAAATACTTGACACTATTGTATTAGGAGCCAAGACGTTAAGTACTATAATGTGAATCCTTTTTTTTTTTTTTTTTTTTTCTCGAGCTGTTTTCACCATCAGGCTAAAGAGATGGTGGGAGAAAGCAGCTTTTTAATGACCTTAGGACAAAATGCACAGCATGCAGTTGTAAATAAGAAGGTGGGTGCATTCTTTAGTTTGATTATTAAAAACAAAGCAAAATAAAAAGTGCCCTGCTGCATAGCTATGGGCACAAAAGGAAGGCGGCGTGAGAAAGAAAAGTCACTGCAGGTGTTGACGGGAGTAGAGAGAGTGAAGAGCAAATGGATGCAGGAGTGGGCAGCTTGAAACACTCAGTTTCAGGTGCACAGAGATGACAGTGGCTGCTGCTGCTGTTTGGGGGTTCGTGCATTGAAGTATCGGAGGCTTAACTTTGCTCAATTATTGCTAGCGGATCTGAAGCGTTGCTGCTGAACCTTTTATAAGGTGCAAGCTGTATGCATCTCTTGCATGTGTACAAATGGCAAAATTTCACTCAGAATATTCCTAGAAATTAAATGAAATTACATTCAAGCCATTTTGACCACTGGTTTGTAGAAAAGAAGGCATATGCATGTGTACCAATAACTTGGTAAAATGACCTCAAATATTTTATTTATCCATTCCTCAGTCTCTTCGAAATGCGAAAAAATCAGCGTTGGAACTGAATATTGCTTCAAGAAGTATTATGAGACAGTTGACTGATAGAAAAAGGCCCGAAAGCTCAGCAATTTCGAAAATGTTCTTTTCCTGCCCAAGATAGGCTGCATCAATCTTACATCCATGCGTGTAAAAACACACAAAACAACAAGGAGTTCTATTACCAGAAGACAAAAGCAATCAGAATCACTATTTATTTTATAGTTCAGTAGTATTAGCACACAAAAAGTATGGCATGTAGGTGCACTACTGTCCATTTGCTGGCATTTTTTGAAGCAAGTGGAACAACATATATCCCTCTGTCTTACAAAGGGTTATGGGTTAACTATTTATATGGCTAACATTTCATGGGTTAAAGGGCAGCTCCAGAGGTTTTTTGACATTCGCATATTCTGGTAAAAATTTTACTGTAGGTTTTAATGTCAGCCCTGATGCATTCTACCAAATTTGGATGCTTTGCAGTAATCCATTCGCGTGCAACTTAATTTTAAAATGTGCAGTTTTCATGGCCTCAGTTTAGACTATTTCTGTGGGCAACACTGCTTTTGTGATGTCATAAACATTATACTCGCATTACTGCCCACTACCCGCGTAATCATGAAATTTCGAAGACTATTAGGCTATCTCGGGCATTTTATATACGTGATGGCTTCCAGACTTTATTTTCACCATTGAATGCACACGAGTGCTTTTCCAGTACAGTATGAGACGTCACCATTTCGTCGGCTAGAGCATCATGTCTGGCCATGAAACCAGTTTTGGTTTTGATTTCCTGTTCTTCATTTTAAAAATAGAGTTACTCGAAATTTCGAAAAACATTTTTGTTTGTGTCAGAGTCAGGGCACCTTGAGGAATGTAATGCAGTCAATAAGCAATCAATAACTCAGAATAATAATAAAAAAAACACTGGAGTTGCTTTTTAAATTTTTTGTAGGACAGCAGGAGACATGTCTTATGTATTTGCTGTTGGCATCAACCTATGTGTTGCTCTTGTATATTATGATATTGTCTGTGCTTTTCTTTTACACCTTCAGCCATGGTTGTTATAAATAGGTTGAGATTGTACTGTAACCATGATAGTATTTCTTTTAAAATTTTTTTGAGCTCTGACACACTCGCTGCAAATAAGGTAAAGCAGTCATTTTCTTATATTGTCATTCCTCCTGATATCCATAGAGGAATGGCATAAAGATGCTGAAGTGCAACTGTAATACTGTTCCTTGAAAACTATTTAAATTCGCTAGTTTTCTTGGAATTGTGGAAAATTAAAGGCCTTAGAGTAAAGTACTGACACAGCACCTCTGGCACTTGCTAGCGTAGTTTTTTCATCTCATTACAATCACGTTATGATTTTGCCGATTATAGCACAGTCCTTCCGGTGCTACTAAACTGAACTTCTGCTGCTCAACACGTAGTTGGATTTTATATGGTATCAAAAGACCGCCTGTCCATTGTTGTGCTAATTTATATTGCTTATGTTTGATGCTGCATTTATAAAGAAACTGCATTATTATCTTGATAAACTGGCATGTAAACAACAGATAAATTTAGATACTACTCTGCCTGACATGTAGTCATTAATACAGTTGTGACGTCATGAAAAGTGGCCAGACATTTTGCAATAAGCTAAGCTTTGAGGAAAAAAGTATTGAAATTTTTTTAATACCAATTCTGCATTGTAAAAACCTTTTATTCAACTTTATTTTGCAGTGCTTATTCATCTAGGCAAGCACCTAATTTATTAAAAGGAGTCTTATGTAGCATCATGGCAACACAAGGAACATGACCAGCAAAAAAAGACCTTGATAAAGCTAAAGGTGCAGGCGGTTCATTCTTGCCATAATTCATATGGCACTGCTAAAACCATCAGCAAGTGTTCTTTTCCACATGTTCTTTCTTTCAATCTGTCCTACTATCATTGCAATGTCCAGTAAGATTCCATCAAAGCCAAAAGTAATAGTGTCATGCATTGGGTATTGGCACTGGAATCGCATTAGGTGTCGCACGTAGTATCAGGAGGGCCACACATTGTGGGATTCTAGCTTGAGTCTCGCTCATTGGCTTGCAACGTGGTACATGGTTTACCTACATGCCATGCAACTGACCGGCTGTTAGCCAGTCATTATTTTTCACCGGCTGCACTTCAAGATATCCAAATTTGGTCAAAAAACGTTCTGAAATAAGCAGTGGCAAATATAAAGTATTGGTATTAGTTTACCGTGCAACAAAAAGAACTTTTGATTTAATGATACTTTAGAGCATACGAGGTCAAGCTAACAAATGTCTATTTGTTTAATGTAAAGTAGATGTTACAATGCAGTGCAAAAATTCGTCCAGAAACAGCTGGCATGAACGGGCTTTATGTTGGTATATTGTTGTGATAATATGCAGTATTAAGTTGCTGTATACTTGCAACATACTGGCCTTAGAAGGCATCATAATGCTTTGTTTTGTGTTAGTACCTGTTGTATTGCACAGCATTAGCTTGGCCTGATGCTTGTGAGAACATGCATGCTTACCGGACACTTCCACAGCCATTACAATTTTGCACTTGTGGGATTGAGCGCCTCATGTTCTTTACTGTACGAAAGGATGTCTTTAGTCCTGGGAGTCAGCTTGTTCCAGTACCTCACTGCTGTCTGAGAACATCAGGGTACTTTGCAGAAAAATCTTTAGGTGAAGCATTTTTTTTTTGTCTAACTTGCATTTTTTTTTTTTATTGCACTTTGCTTGCTTGATGGCATTGCTGCATGAACACAAAAATGTACCGCCTAATGGATTGACAGTGATGTCACTGCAACACAAAGCAGTCACAAAAAAAATGATGCAGGTTCCATTGCATACTGGACAGTCCTAATTGACTCACAAATGCATTATATACACACAAGGATATCTTGTAGCTTTTGTCTATAAAGGAGCGATCCACTTAATGTCATATTGATGCAAGTTTTAATTGGCAATCAGGTTCAAAAATGTTACAAAGCAAGACTGACACCCTCACCCTGCATGCCAAATTTTTTGTGAAAATTGCTCATAGGCAAGATTTTTATCTAGCCTTTCAATGCTAACGTCTTTTCTGTAATGGTGAAGAACAGATATTATCAAAAATGCACATGTATGCATTGAGAGGAGAGTGCCTCCAACACTTGTTTTTGTCAAAGCACCTCCTTTGCACAGCAGTGACAAGCAGTAGCTGCAATCTACAAGAGCAATGTATGTGCACAGTCCAAGACGTATAAAATCTGTGACAAGTCAGAGAGCAAGGCTGAACAGATTCTCCTGTTGTCAAGTTGCTCTTCATGGGAAGAAAAGAAAACACAGACAGTACCTCTTTATTCAAGCCGGCGTGTCGTAGTGCTATGTCCTTCAAAATGGAACTTTACTTTGCAGTGACATGGTGACATGGCTGACTACTCAGAGTTCAGAAGTCCTTGGATTGTTAATTATTTCTTAGTTGGAATTTGAAGATGATTTGTTGGCCCCAAATATTTACTCAGGTATTCACATTTCAATTTTATTTTTTATCTGTTTTTACCAAGTCAAGTGTCACGTCTTCACAATATATTCGAGGTATTTCATTTTGTTCTTTGTCCGATTTTTGATGCTACCCTTTCATTTCACACTTGTTTCATATGCTAATTGGGCTCTTTAATATCGAGATTACATTAAGGAAAGAGAAGACTGTGCAGTCACTAGTCAATTCACTAGTAAAATATGAGCTCAGTGGAATTACGTTTTATGGTTTTTGCAGTAGTTTGTTGCTTGTTACACTTGAATGCAATATGTAATGAATGGACAGTCTTTGCAAACATCGGGCTCTCTTTATGGACACACTGAGTACTATTTTAAATGCACTTCTTTTTGCTTTTGCTTCCGCCATGTAGAACCAGTGACACACTTAATTGGTTACTGTTATTTGGACAGTCGATTTTAATTACAGTAAAGATTGACAACGTGGAATTACTTCATTTTAAGATTGTTTTTAAATGGCCTTCATTTTCTGTGAATGAAGAAGTGAGCAAACCCATCAGGAGTTATATAGTTTAGTCTCTCTTGCAAGTCACAAATACATTCTGGATAAGGGCAGCAAAAAGGCAGTATTGAGGTTTTTTCTCGTGCAGATTGTTGATTTATGTCTATGGTGCTCCTTCTTAGTACTTGCAGTACAGTGGTACTGCCTGTGTCAAAATTTTATGGACCAATGTACACAACTTTTGTGTGGCCTCCAGGCAGTATGAAGGGACCTGTGGGTACTGCTGAGGCTTGAGAGCTTATAGAGCAATATCTCCATGCTATTGTATGCCTCCAAAGACCTCAAAGTGCTGCTAGAGCCTTATCAAGTGAGCCACAGACTGCTCTAGCCTCTGAGGCAGCTACCTGTAAAATTCTGACATGCTGTTGTCAGAACACACAGCATGTGATTATTGCCTACTTATTGCACCTGTTCTTGGAAGCACACATCAGTAATGCTTGCCAAAGTTAAGAATGTTTATGCCACTCTTCATGTGGTACCTCATGTAGAAAGACTATCTTGCCAGCAGAGGGATTGTGATATCTGTGCATTTTCTTTTGTGCATCAAAGGCTTCCCTCTCATGCATCATAGTAACGGCAAGTGCTATTGTGTTGTGCTAATTTTCCATTAATTTTTCGATTTCTTTACGACACATACTGGCTTCATTTGACACAGGTGCATGTGTATTTTGTGTTGTGCATTTTTCAGCAAAAGACTTTTAGAACCTTTGCAACATCAAGTGGAACCGCATCAAGCCCTGTTACCTATTTTCTGCCCTATTTCTGCAGTGTAGTCACATGTAATCAAGCCACAATATTTCAGAAACAGTAATTTTGTTATTGTAGTTGTCTTGTGCATCATGTTATTACACAGTGTGAAGCCCTGTCTAGAATGGCTATATTGTTTAACTGAGGACAATAAGGAATGGTCGTTTTCTTTTTGTCAAATTATGTGTGAAGACATCTTGTACACTTCCTCTGCATGAACTATCTAGTCATAAAAGAAAATCGAATTAAAACTGGGTTAGTTGCTTTGTTTTTGTTTTTTTTTCTTGTAAGAAGCTAGATTTCTTCTTCAAATAACATGTCTTTTGCGTCGACAATATGCTCCAAAATGATTTGAGGAAGTCATTTCTGACAAGGAGTAAAGTTGTTGTTTTTTTTTTTTTTCTTTTTTAAGTGTTGAGGATACCAGCCTCTGGAATGGTTAATTTTAATGATGAGAAGAAAATAGCTTGGTAGTCCTGAAGATGCCAAGAAGTAGAAAGTTTTATTCTTTTGCTGTACTTCTCACTGCCTTGATGTTCCTTCCATGCTGTAACTGTGTACTCTGGAAGAATAGCCATGATTATTAATTATATTAACTTATTTGGAATACTTTAATTAGTACATTTGTATTATAAATGTCAGCATGTTGATGCGTTACTGATGAGCCAGTCTACATTCCATGAAAGCAGTTGTTTTCTGGCACAGAATCCTGAAGGATTATAGCATCTTTTTTTTCTTGCAAGATGTGATAGTTATAATTTTTCATTTTCCAGGAAAGCATCATGCTGTTCTTTCATTCCATCATAGCAGTGCAAGTGAGTATTAAACTGTGGCAGATGCACTTGCAAAGTACTACTTGAGAATTTAGGGCTTGTTTTTTATAGAAGCCAGGAACTTGTAACATATAACACTGGACTACACGCATAAGGTATAGTGGTAGTCATGTAGCTGTGCACACACAGGAATAGACGCATGGGCAAAAATGAAACCAATGTTGAAAATCTAGCATTGGTACTTGGATGGTCTAGTGGATTCTCTTTGGAATAGCTTAGGTTTTTTTAGATATGTTGTAGACTGCTCAGTCATGGACAAAACGTAGCTGTATGCAGTTGCACAGAAAGAAAAAAAAAATTAATGCTGCATTGCCCCAATATCCAGTCAGATACATTCCAGCAGATGAAGGAAGCATGCCCCGTTTAGGCTTTCAAACCTTTCAGCAAACTGGATCACATGGGCATGTATAAGTGCATTTTTTTCATATGCATCCACGTCTGGTAGAATTTTGTCCATGACTGCACATAATGTTTTGGTTATCATGTAGTCACTGTGTTGTACAATCATATGCAGTCCTTGTTGGTTACTAAAAAGCTTCCCACAATAATGCTTGCATTACGCTAACACTGCAAGTTTGCTTGACTATTGTACAAGTTTTTTCAAGGATAAGTAAAGTAATTAAGGAACTGCTTGATTTGTAAGAGTATTTTGTGCAAGATTTTCTCCCTAAATGGTCCAATACCATGGAGGCTGAGTGCAGCAAGACTCTTGTCTTTGCACAGGTGCATACAGCTGCATCAAAAAAACAGAAAAAAAAACAACAATGTCCTCCTCCTTTTTTGAATTGCTAATATTATTGATTTAACATTCAATATACACTGTAAACCAAGGCAGATGGTTATCTTTTGAAGTTGATATTGAATCTCATAGTAGCTTTAGAGGATATTCTTAAAACTCTAGTTTCTCAATTGACACATGAAACAGATGTATTTTGGGAATAAGCAGCATCCACAGTGCATGAGAAGCACATAGTATATTTCCATAGATATGCCAATGCTCATTTCGGTCTTTCTTAGTTTTTCATTGGTAGGTCTTATACATCATAGGCTTGTACATTGGGAAATGTGGCATTTTTCCCAAGAATGCAGAATAATAATTTCCGCATATACAGCTTTCATCACAGCACTCTGTGCAAAGTTTTCTGTACTGTATTGTTGAACGCTTGACCACACAGTCACAGAATATAACAACAGGTCAGCAGGTTTACCAAAATCTGAACCCTTTTTAGTTTAAAGCAAACTAAAGTTACACAAATAGAAGCTGCTTTTTTTTTACCTGCATTATGCCTTTCTGAATCTATGTTCTTGGCTGTTCCCAGGCTACATCTAAAAAATGCAACTCAATTGTATGCGCAGTTGTGTACAAGCTACCTGGAGTTCTAACTTTATAGCAAGGCACAGATTGCTGCTGTTTAATGCTTGACTGACATTATTGGGTTGTAATAACCAGGTCGATGAAACATATTGTGATTTGTAGTGTTTTTGGTCCAAAATATGCAAATAAATATTCTTTAAAGTGTACTGCAAGTTGTTTTTTTTCTTTTCTCCATGTCATTCGCCTTGCAGGGCATGCATTAAAATAGCCAAATTGCTCAAATATTTTGTTGGAACTCACTGACACTTATCATGACAAGCATCAATGCCTGTCATTACACCTATTATAAGCCAACACTACTGATAGGTGTCTGGAATTGTTGGCAGTGTTTGATGTTGGTGAAGATAACATTTGTATAAACGACGGGTGTAGATATAGCTCCATTCATGGCTTCTTATGGCTCCACTTCCTACAGTGACACTTTGGGCCGCATTATGCAACAATCACATTTCAGACCTGTCGCAAATCTGTTACCAAGCAATTAGCCCCTCCTATAGGACAATTCTGTCCAGCAGACATATTGACCGAGAGGGGGTGGGGCTAATTATTAGGTTTGTGGCAGTTTTGGTGATGCGATTGTTGCGTAATTTGGCCCCTAATGCATGATGAACTCCCAAAACAGTCTCGATAGCATCTGCAGAGGGAAGGAGAGGGAAAGGAAAATGTCCACAGTGGGGAGAAGGAGCAAGTGTCGAGAGCCCCTGGAGGCTACCTCCACAGGTAATGGAAGCACGGCTTTGCCAGACGTCCTGAAGGACAGCATTTGCTGCCAGTCCTCTGTTTCAATGTCACATCGTGCCACCACACACGATGATAGGGCCATGGAGCAAGGCCAAGCTCCACTGCAGGATAAAGTGTGTATGCATGGGATACCGGTTCCTCTCCTCACCGGCCTCCCATGCATACACACTTTACCCTGCTGTGCACGTGTGTTGTGTCTCTTCGCATGTGTTTGTGTTTGTTGCACCACATTTCTGGGTATTATGCAGCACCAACTAGCCCCTCAAGTTGTTATTTTGAGAGGAACCGGCATCACTGTAAGTTGAGTCAGGCTCATCCCAAATTTGAGGTGGGTGCTCATACCATTAGGTCACTGCTGCAGTTGCTATGGGGTACGAGGTGAGGGAAAAAGATAGCCATTTCTAATTGCTGATATCTTTCCCTACATTTAGTCAGATAAGCAATTTAGAGTATGAATAAATTTTTACCAATATGACTTCTTTTAAATGCGTTAGGCATTAGTACAACATGGACCACCATAACATATCCTACAACCACTAAATGACATGTAACCGAATCTCTTTTCTACGCAGTTTTGGTCGCATAAGGCATGAAAAATGCTGCAGTTGATAATGCCTAATTGTTCACTATAACGCAATGTGCAGTTGGGGACAAAAAGTTCATGAAAAAATCTTTATGTAACTGGCCAAACAGTGAATGAAATGTGCTTAATCATAAAGGGACATGCATGCCCCATTCAGTGTAAAAATAGCACAGGAAAAACAAGCGAGGCAACGAAGAAATGTGTTTTTACACAAATCTGCATCCTTTAAATGTTTGTCTCTGACTGTACATAAGCCACCCTGCTTCAAGAGTGGTAATAACGAAACTACAGGTCATCCAGCCAAAGAAAACAAAAACAAAAAAAACGTACAATTGAAAATTTTCAGTTGATACCATTTGGCTGAAAACAAATGGTCCGCTTTGCCACCCATTGGGCTCAACCATTCAACTGAACTGGTGCTTCCAAATGGAAATATTAGCTAATATGAAGAAAAAATGGCTCTTCACTTGGACTCTCACACCATACCCATTTAGCCAAAATAGTTTGAACTGGCTTACCGAAAAAAAAAACAAAAAACATTTGAATCTTTATTCCTAGGAGTGGTAGGAGACCTGTTTTTGAGCCAGTATTTTTTACAATGGAATTGGAATTATGAGAATTACATGCTTTTACAGAAATCGAGGCAAGCATTCATAATGCACGAGGAACAAAATTTAAAGAGCACTGCAGAATCTGCATTGGAGTAATGCGAAAGCACGGATGCTGCTGTTGGTTGCTTAATTCACTTTTTGTTTACCCATTGTAGTCTTCGGTACTTTCAAATTGCACGCCAATCCCTCCCTATCCCCTTTTTCGGCTCTACTTCCGGTTGTGTGACGTCACATCCACTACAGCATGAACCCCTTTCTCTCTTTCTGCTTTCACTTTCTTCCTTCCCTTACAGCGCGGTCCAGGTGTCCACAGAACATATGTGACAGATACTGCGCTTTTCCTTTCCTGTGAACCAGTTATTCCAATTAATTACCTAATTAACTTTTTGGCCTAATTTTTTCAGACACGACATTACATCACTCTCTATCGAATGACACCACTAATTAATCCCTACCATTTCTCAATTAATCACAACTGCTGCGGACACGATTTTGCAGATACATTCTGCGGACAGAAATCTGTGAGCATAGCGAAGTAATGCTTTCGCATTAATATAATAGGCTAAACATATACAACTCTTACACGACCTATATACCCCATTCATGGGACTTTCCAGCTGGGGCCAGTGACCCATCATTTATTTGTCTTTTTATTAGGCCCATGCTGATGGTGGACATGAGCATAAAAATATTGCAATATTCTGGTAGATCTTGCCACTTGGTGGCAGTAATGAGTGCACAGCTCATGGCTTAAACAGGAATTGATATTTTAAATTGGGCAAGAAAGTCGGATTTGAGCAGATAGTAGTGCCATGCTTTGTCCTTTCGCAGAGACAAACGTAATAGCCACCTGGAGCTTCTCAAGTGAATACACTATATTTTTTATGACTATGCCACACTGCTACACAGTCATATCTACTTAAGGCAGCCTAATTTTCTTTCAATAAACTACAGCTACTTTTATTATTTAACATTGTTTGATTCGCTTTTAAAATGCTGTTGGGAAAGAAATCACAACTGAAGATGCTACTATGCAGCACCGCTATAGACAAAATGGTTGTTGGCATCTGTGGTATTACTGGGTTTGTTTATTGTTTTGAAGCAAAAGCTTCACTGGCTTCATAACACCATGTATCGGCCAAGGTCAGCCTGTCCAGCCACTTGGCCTTCACAAGGGTGGAGTAACCTTGACCTGATTAACTATACGTGTTCACCCAAAGGTATACTGCGCCTTCATTTCCCCAAAACCTAATTTTAAGGACTGACTGCCGGCAGATGTGTTGCGATGGGTGGGAAATGGGGAGGCATCCATGTGCTTTGCGATGTCAGTGCACATTAGAATCTCAGGTGGTCAAAATCGCTCCGTAGCCTTCCACTACAGCACCTCTTTCATTCTTTCCGCTTTCACTTCCTCTCTCCTCCCTTCCCTTAACTGCGGTGTCCACCGAGAAGTACGACAGATACTGTGCCTTTCCTATAAACTAAACAAAAAATCGCAGATCGAAAAGGCAGTGTTCAGAGGCTATCGTGGCTACTCTCAAGGCGAAGCTTCAATGTCTCCCTAATGGTTCCCACTGCATCTTGAGGGAACCCAATTGGAACAATTTTTTTTTTTTACTGGGATCAAATATACTGCATTTTTGTTCCTGCCTTACATCAATAAACACTCCTTGCAACCATCTTTTGGCTGGTGAAACCTATACAGCATCAAAAACAAATTAATTATAAACTATTTTGCCATCACATGGGAATACAACATTTATTTTATAAGACATACATTTATCAGACATATATTTTAATGTCTTAGGTATACAAAGAATATAGGCATTAAAATTTAGGGTGCGGTATGCAGCCATTTAAAAAGATTGTGAAGAAATCGAAGCAGGCTCACAATCTAAGCACAAAGAGACTAGTCTAACTGAAAACAGAGATTTTATTTAAATTAGAAAAAACCAAAATAATGAGGTACAGGTGCTTCCATCATCAGCTAATTTTGCAAGTAAATCTTGTGTCAACACTGATTTTGTTGCATGGATCCTGGAAGCTATTCCCACTCCTCCTCAGTAATGACAACAGGAGTTTGAATTGACTGGCATGAAAATTTTTAAACCTATTTTTAATGGTGACAAATACACCTTGTGCTGATGGACAAGCATCAACAAGGAATATTAAGCATGAAATGTTTCGAGTACTGTCAGCACTAATTTGCGTAATAGAATAGCGCCACCTCGTGCCCATGATGCAAACCTACCCTCTAACAGACACCTCTGGCAGAGATATGTGCATTTCCTAGAGATAGGAGTATTTTAAGCAATCAAAGTGCAATCCGCAATATTACTGAGTACTTATGATAAAAAAAAAAAAAAAAGATTTTCGAGGTTAGGTAATAGGCTAGTGCCACCACACAGTCTCTCCGTAAAACAGTGGGACAATCGCAGTACTGTGGGAATGGGCGCAATACTGCAGGCACTGTACTAAAGGAGGCATTGGCAAAGCATGCACGGAGCAATATGCAATGCCTGCCCCACAGTTTGCTTGTTCAGCTCGAGTAACCTGTGACAGCTGTTGCAAGCTCATGTTGTAATCCACCCTGCATCATATAACTTGAACATACTCTTTGAATTTAATTTCTGATGTGTGCAGCTAATTGGTCATTGGTAGAGTTCAATAGTTAGCTGGAATGAGTGTCACAGGCTAGAAACGGTGCCAGAAAACGGGACGGTAGAAGGCATGTAGACAATGTACGTGCAATTTTGTCTCTCGTTCACTGTCCTATTTTTTCACACCATGTGGCTCAATGGCAAGGGGCGCGTGACTGGTGAACCCAAAGACACGGTTTCAATCCCGCCAGCAACGGCCACTTTTTGATGGAGGCGAAATGCAAGGCACATATTGAAGAGCTCCAGGTGGTTGAAATTTTGGAGTCCTCCACTACACTGTCTGCCACAGCCCGGGTTGCTTTGAGACGTTGGGTAAGGCACTGGGAACAGTATTGCTGCTGGTGCTAGGTAACAGGTAAAAATACTGCTCTAGTTTCATTCTCATAAAATATGAACCAGGCTCGGTAAGCTGTTAAAGTTACGTGGTTGCTGTATACGATCACCACTTCACGATTCCTCGTTATTGAAGATAAACTTTTAACATGACTAAGTACAACCACTGAATCAAAGAGTAAAGGCCGCTTTTATTTTCAAACTTTGATCAAGTGCAACAAAATTTTCACAAAACACATGGCTCACAGAGTAAGCATGAGCACAGAGAAACAAAACGGAGGCTCATGCACGTACAATAAATAAAAATGGTGACTGCAAGCCAGTAAAATCACTAACAAATGGAGCAACGGAAAATATATGCCATGTTAGCCAATCACAGTAGAGTGGACTAAGCCCATAAGGCCAAGGACAGAGACCAGGCTCTTTGGGCTTTTTTTTTTTTTTTTTCATGCATTCTAGATGCCTGTAGCCGAGAACTCTCTCGCAATGCAAGGAAACAGCTGAAGGCTTGAGTGCCAAGCAGCATCCCACTATCAGCAGCCTGTACACATGGGCTGTTCTGAATCTTCAACCTTTAACACGCACTTCCAAGTGAACTAAATGCTTAGGATATTGGAAACGGTTCCATTAAAATATTACAAACTTTTCAATTCCCAACAAAATATAGTTTCTCACTAACTGCCTCAGTATAAGAAACGTGCACTCTATTGAGGGAATGCCCAATGAGGACTTCATTTTGACTCAAATATAGAGCCACAGTTATAATTCTCTGGCAGCAGGTGAGTTCTTCCTTTTTTTTTGATGATATGCAACACAGCTTTTGAACCTATTATGAGGATGCTTCTCCATGCTCCTATGACTGCCTTGTGGGGCAAAACTGGTCATACCAGTTCCCAGTTGCCTGCTTTATTTGCCCGTTGCCACTTGGGTAAAAATAAAAAAGCCAAGCGCAGCTGACAACTGTTCCATGTGCTTGCTGCTTTTTCAGCTATTCTTGACAAAGGGGTTATACAAGTCCGAATCCCTGGGCATTCTGGATGGCTAGCCGCAGCTTCTCCCGCATGACTGCCTCGCTTGAATACATTGGAAGATCAAGCAAGTTGAAGCATGTGTGGGCCACAGGTAGATGGCTGTCATCCACCTTCATCGGCTGCAGGACAATCTGTGACAAAATGCACAGCATCAAAGGAAGTGAATAGTGCTGCATCAGAATCAATAGAGCAATATATATGAATGGGAAGTTACAAATCATGAACGAGGTAATCTGCCTCCTTTTTAATTAAAATTTCAGCTGTGGCATACCCAGAGTCCTTCCTTCGTTGCTGTCATCCACCTAAGCGTGAAATACTACTGTCCAGCCACTGACTTACGAGAAAGACATCAGCTCGCTTGTGTCGAACAGAACTAAATTAAAGCGTTTTAGCATGACACCATCAAGAGGAGCATGTGACACTAGGTTTGGTTCAGCAATCCAGATATAGTAGTTTGCTGCTTTGTCACAAAACAAATGCACAAACCACATGTTAGTAAATTTAGACTGTAAATTTGAGACCAACATTAAGTTATTGTACAATTAAGCAAGCAAGAGTAGATTTAAGGACAGGACTGCCCCCTCTTCTTTCCAAAGAAAGCACGAGAAAACACATTATCTCCTTTCAAGCACACAATTTGTGATGTCTTAAAATATGACTAAAAGAGAGTTTAGCAGAAGCTCTCTGCATGTTCATAAACACCAGAACAATGTGGCAGTATAAGCTAATCATGTCTCACTTACACATATGTTTTAATAAAAATGTGGCAGTCCTGGCAGTACAGAGAATACAAGCATGTTGCACATGATGTATAAGGGGCGTACAGATGCATTTACAGACTAAGCTGGAAGTGCATCAATATATTTTTACTTCACCATAGCATAGCTTTCAGTTTCTAATATGCCATTGAGGAAATAATGAAAGCCAGAAGCATTTAACAGTATCAATCATTTAAATCGCCTTTAGAGAAACCCTCAAAGCTTGCTACCTAGATTTGCTAGGGTCTTGATACATTACTACCAGCCCGCCACTAGTTAAGCAGTAAATTGTGCTGTTCACATTTTATAAAGATGTAATAAACAAGAATGATGACTCAAACTAGCGCATGTTGCTGATGTGATGCATCCTGGTTAATGTGTTGTTAGCATCGCATGTTAGCAAATATGGTATTTTACCAAAAACTTGACTTTTATAACTCAGAAATTGTATTAAAGCAAGGTATATGTGCTTACAACCCCAAAAATTCCTGCCACTGCATGCAATGCAACATTCCACCGGCCACGACTGGTTCAAAAACAATGACTCTCTTGATGTAGGGGTTTTAAGCACAAACAAATACAAGGACACGAAAGGCGAGACACACATACAAGTGCTAACTATCAACTGACTTTATTCGTGGAAGGCAACACCATATATAGGTCGAAGGGTGAGAGATAATGAAACGAAAGCTAATAACCATGAAAAAAAAAACAAAAAGATCACAAGGTAAAAGCCAGGAAATCAAGGCGCATGTGCATGTGTTACACTTGAAAAGACACTTTTGCCATAGTCAACAGGTAGTAGTGTTGAAAAAGTTAATCTCAGCAGCGCATGCGCCTTGATTTCCTGACTTTTACCTTGTGATCATTTTTTTTTTTTCATTGTTATTAGCTTTCGTTTCATTATCTTCCACCTTTCAGCCTATATATGGTGTTGCCTTCCACGAATAAAGTCAGGTGATAGTGCTTGTGTTATTGTGTGTCTCGCGTTTCTTGTCCTTGTATTTGTTTGCACTTAAAACCCCTACATCAAGATGAACTACCAACTCGCCTAACAGGAAGTTTTAATGACTCTCTTGAACAGCAATAATGATTGCCTTGCCACTGCGAAAGAAACTGTTGAGCACTTCAGCGAGAAACAGACACCAAAGCCGTTCTCAAAAAAAAAAAAGAAAAAAAAAAAAAAGATTTGTAGATCAATGTTTAGGTATACGCCGCCAGCAACCCTCGATGTTTTCAAACAGTAG
This sequence comes from Amblyomma maculatum, assembly GCF_055883805.1. Taxonomy (NCBI): domain Eukaryota; kingdom Metazoa; phylum Arthropoda; class Arachnida; order Ixodida; family Ixodidae; genus Amblyomma; species Amblyomma maculatum. Next base: position 104,228,544 of record NC_139344.1, on the reverse strand, counting down.
TAGTGGGATCTCGTAATAAGCACCCAGCTGTTGTCCATGGTTATTTGATGGTGTGAGATAACAGAATTTGAAAAGCAATTTTACCAATAATTTGAAGTGAAAAGGATCAGCACACGAACAATAACTCAAACGACCTGAAGCAGGTGGATCTCACTCTGAACTACATTGCATGTGTTACTACATTGATTTGAAACTAGCGTATGGTCACATGTGAGCTGCAGCACACCTTGCATATAACTTATGTGACTGTTGATACAAGATGGCATATCCTTAACTCTCTAACTTGGATGAGCAAGGCATGTCACAAGCTGACTCATTTCTGGCTCCTGTCGAGTCCTGCTCGTCATGTCTTTTTTGTTACTTTGCAATGAGTAATGCAATGCAAGTAATGCAATGCATTGCAAAGTGGACTCATTGCATTGCAAGTAATGCAATGAGTAAGGATCTTCCAAAACTAATATTGGTCAACCACCAGATGGCGGTGTGGGTGCTAAAAGACCATTCTGGCTAGAATGTCATTTGAAAAAAAAAAAAAAAAAAAGAAGTATGTCCGTTAGGGAGTTAAACAAGCATGTGCCTTGATCGTCATGCATGATGCGTAAAACAGAAAGACGGAGGCTTTCACGTACTACCAACAGCAACTGACGGCCGGTGTCTGAGTAAACCTTTCTGTATGGCCATTAGGATGTATACAGAACTTGCTGTTCAAGGTTGGGTCTTGAGCAGCATTCAAGAACAGCATAACAAGCATGTGCCTTGGAAGAGCTGGACACGCAGCCAGCCAAGCAAATGCCTTGTCTGAAATACCAAAGCCACCCACATATGAGACAAGATAACCTGTCACTAGACCACTAAATGCAATAATTCAGCTGACCCTAAAAAAGGCACCTCTTGAAAATGCTTTACCAATGAGAAAGCCAAGTGCCAGGTCGGGGAAGCTTGACCCGATCAGAAAGTTACCGGACAACAGCTGAAAGAAAATGCATCCCCAGTCTGCATACCTACACAACCATGGAACCTTCACAAAGTTTACAATGAAGTTGCTATTACAAGCACTGTACACTTAAAACAAATGACAGTAGAAAAAAGGAGGTGACCTTAGAGCACCAGGAAGGTGGTTCTCTACCCCCAGTGGTGTAGCCAAGGGTAGCACAACACTTGCAGGTTGAAAGCATAAAAGAGCAAGGAAAGTTACCTTAATCTCGCTCATTCCAAGAATGGGAATTCGGTCTGATCCTGTCAGGAAAACTGGAAAACAAATAAAGAAAAAAATGCACTAACACAATAAAGCCATCGCAGGCAAACAAATGCAATCCCACTGAAGAAAACACATTCCAGCTTGACCCTCGCATGATCTTTTCATGACCCTCAAAGCAACCGATTTGACCGGGCTGCTAAGGTGCGCAGTGTTCAACTCTTTCCTGCGCTACGAAAGTAGCCCAGGACCTAAAATGGCAGCGCCCTTCATCCCCTTTGTAAAATCGTGTATACAAATTGCTCAATGAAACTATAGTTAACTAGCTCATTGCTTCTCAGCTCATGACAATATTCTGAATAACACAAAAAGAAAAGCATAGAAGTTTGCTTTCCTTGCTAGGAGTGCATATGAGCAATGCCCCCAACAGTACTTACAGTTTGTTCACATCAGTAAAATGTAGGGGTGTGAAAGCATTACAAATTTGGAATGCGAATCAAATATGCTTAATATTCAATCCGTATTCATATTAAAAAAAATTGATATTCATATTTTTGGAATATTCGAAAATGACTGAATACACCGAAAATTTTTGAATTCACCAGTTTCACCGCAATGTTTGACCACATGGACTCTGCAGTGAAGCATTCTCAAAACATGACAGGGCTGTTTTGCGAAGAGATAACTTCCCTTCTGTACGAGGGAGGGGCCTTCCCAAAAGTGTGAGCAAAGTGAAGCACGTGACAAAACTGGAAAAACAATGTCGTTCTCACTTCAGTTTCCTCTCAAATGCAGGCAACCATTGTACAGGTGTTTGTCAAAAATACAATTCCTTCGATGCAAACTGTTCGCGGCAGTTTTTTCAGGTTCATTTGGTAACAGCTTTCATTTAATTCGGACATTTTTTCCTGGTCCCTCCAAGGCTATAGCGAGAGTTTACTGTATTTAGTGGCAACGTGACAGCTCCACTCAGTTGCATGCAGGCCCTTCCTGTACAAAAAATGGTACATGAAATCCTGCATGAAATTTATTACACTGGATTTTTCAGTAGGCTAGGCACTTCTAGTTTAATTTTGCTTGCAACTACAATGCGAATGCTGAAATAAACGATAAAAATTTTTCTTTTTTCTTTCTTTTTTTTTTCACTGCTCAGATATTGCATATTTAATTCAATATTTGAAGACACTGTTCTCCCATATCCATATTCGAGTCACATTCAAAGGTTGCAATACTCGCACAGCCCTAGTAAAATGGTGTCCCATTTTCCCTCACACACAAAAAAAGAAATGAGTCATATCTGCATCCTAAATTACATGAAAATGTAATTGCATATATCCACTCACACCTAAGGAGATTTAGTTACGGTTGCATGCCAATGTTTAGTGCTTACTACGAGTGCCATGACCACTATGTGAGTGGTAATCACAGCTTAGCAATCTCTGAGATGTGTGCGACACCAGCGTGTACTACACGACTGGGGTCATAAAGTACTACTTTCTATTTCCATCAGTAGTATGTATTTTACCTATTTTTATCTCTCGCAAAGTTTGCAGCAAAAAAATTTGTCAGAAACCTATGAAGTACTGCCATTTTTCTCCTGGTAACGAAAGAGTTAATAGAAACTAACATTTTGAAATGGCAGCGACAGCTAAGTTACGTTTCCACACAATTCGAAAGCAGTTAGTTTGCAACAGTTTGGCACAATTTTCCCATTTTTTATCAGGATGATGCAGCTTTTCTGGTTTAGTACCCTTGGACCTTAGCTGGTAACGCACTGTACATATACTGCCACATAGTTGCTTCAGCCACTTGCAAAGTCAGCCAAGATTTAGTAATGAAAATACTGAAAAAACAAAATAGTTAAAAAAAAAAGTGCATGAAAGAAGAATGCAATTTCGCCATGAAAGAGACAGCAACTCAAGTGACCTTTACTACAGATTAAGAAGAGACCCTTTCTAAAGATTCAATTCCTTTCTGAAGGCACTCATGGCGATTCCAGAGGACACAAAAGCAGAGCACCAAACCCATGCTAGGATGGTTTCAACGACAGAATAAATGCCAGATAAGGTGATTTTCTTGCTGACCTTACAGGCATGTCACATGGAAAACGCTGAGCCAGAACAAATGCTATCATTATTTTGACCACCTCCACAACAGCTCACCCGAGTTGCACAGCTGGACAGCCACACTTTTGCAAGGACCTCCCAAGCCTCTGCTGCATGGAGCGTTTTTTCCCATAAATTCAATGCATGTGCGAAATGCATGCAGCTGTGTCGTTTAAGTGGCAATACCACAGCCGTTTATCGCATTTGTGTCTTGCACTTGTGATGCTGTTAAGTTTGGCAGCAAGCAGTGCAAATATGCATGCAAGAAACTCTCCATGGGGTGAGGCTTAAAAAAATCTTCAAGAGTTCAGTGATGAGTATAAAAAACTTACGCAGAAACTTTTTCTTTTCATCATACTCAAGGCTGTGGAAGACTCTCCAGAACATTCGTACAGTTGGATGATTTCGGTGAAACTCATCTTTGTATTCAGCATTCTAACAAAATGAAAAAAAAAAAAACAGTTAGAGGGACACTTCGCCGTAAGGGTGTAAGCGCGATGGTGACCTCAAGTCTTCTGCGGCAGTTCCACACTGAGAAATGAAAAGAAACTATGCAGTGTTTATACTGTAAAAGCCACCTTTGAATAAGAAATAGTGGAGGCACAAAGAAGCGTTCCGTCCGGATGTACATTCTATACTGCAAAAACTTAATACTGCCCGTGTGCCACCTTTTGGGACAACAGTGTGCATCAGATCGCAGGAATTTTCCGGTTGCCGCCACATGCTGGCACCATTACGCCATGTCATATCAAGCAAAGAGGATATGAAAGTCCACATGTACTTCAATACTTGGTTAATTACTACTTCGATAATTAGAACCTCTCTAATTACACTTGTTAGCATACACTCTTGAAATAGCAGTTTATATGAAAGGCCCCACAAAATTCATACAAACCCCTGCTTATGCTGAAGCCATAGCAGCCTGCTTTAATTGTTAGCCTGCCTGGCTGGCAGGTTGTTGTTTCAAACCAGACTAAAATTTACAGATATTTTTCTTGACATGAAGCCAATTACTTCATAAAGATGTTACATCTGACATGCAGCACATAACTGAAACTTCTTAATTATTATCATTCCAGACCTCCACACATAACAATCGTTTCTCGACACCATGCAGGTGTGACACGGGTTTCTCGACACAATGTTGACACTGCCTTTTTTGCTGAATAGGAGCTGTGAAGGTTTCACTTTAAAAACTGGGCTACACGCCACTTCATTGCTGAAGGCTGTAAGCTACAGAGCATGCAATCTTGGCATGACTGCATTATTAACACATTACAATAGAAGCCCTTTACAGTAAACTCAGATATAGTAAAGCGAAACCGAAGTCCCATTTCATTTTCCATAGATGACTCTACATTTTTTTCCCCTTTATAGTAAAGACATTTTTGATAATCTGTTATAGTAAAGTGTGTCTGTCCACGGCGACATACTTCCCACGATATGACGTCACCATGTGTATGCTATTTCGAATCATCATGTTTTTTTTTTATTTTCTTGGAAAAAAAAACTTTTTTTTTCATTGGCTTTACCAACATGCATCCCAGCACTGAGGAGAAACCAACTTTACACAGTCCTTGGAGCCGTGAGGGACAGCATGCGGCGCGCAGGAAAACAAAGTAAAGCTGGCTACGAATGAGGAAAGAAGGTGATGTGGTTCATTCAGAAATTAAAGAGAGTAAAAGTGAAGCAAGTAGGGAAGGAAAGACGGGGTCAAACATTTGCAGCACTGGGCAGCACAAAACATGAGGCAGTGGTGGAAAGATGTGGAGGCACGGCATGTGTGGCTTTGCTGCACTTGATTGTAGTATGCATTTCTCATTTGTTTCCGCTTATATGACAGAAATAGCAGAAAATGACTCATTCATGCAAGGCTTTAGTTTTCACATGACATGAAACTTTGCTGTATTCGTAGCCACACTGCATTCATGCTAAAAAGGTACTTCCACAAGATTAAACAAAAAAATCTTATAATTGAAAAAAGAAAATTGTACAAAGAGATGATAAAAGAAGGATAGAAAGTATCACGGGGCATTTTTTTTTCTATAAAGTAAGATGTGCTTAGTAAGCAGCCATTTAATTACCAGACAGCACATTCGGGCCAATTGACATCACCAATAACTGATATAGTAAAGACCTTAATATAGTGAAGACTTTTGCCATTCCCAGTGACTTTACTATAAAGGGGCTCTATTATAATGCCACATATCAGTGCTATTTGTCAAACTTTCACCACTTATGCACCATGCATACCTTCTCAAGTTCATCCCAGTTGTAATTTTCGCTGCCAACAACCAATACCATCAACTCCTGAGCATGAAACAAGTCCTGCAAGGCAAAGTAAACATACATACACAAACATTGTCTCAGTTCCCTTATGGACAAACAAACTTCGTGCACAAACTCTACAAGTGTGCCAAATCTTAGTACTTAACTTTTTTGTGCAATTCTGAGAAGCAGCAATTTTACTTCAAACCATACACTGCATGGTTGAAAAGTGTCTAAATGGCACTCCCTATGTGGGCTAACTTCTCAGCAGAGAAGTAATCACAACCGAACACTGTCTGAGCGAAGTGTGAATTGAAGCTTAAAGGTCGGCCAAAAAAAAGGAAAAAAGAAAGAAAGAAAAAAAAGAAGATTGAAAAATTTATTTAGTAATACGAATAAGTTCAGGACGATAATCAAAATTGCTCTTCTTACATTTTGAATTTAAAGCTCTAGTAGCAACCAGAAGTACTCATCATTCACATTGCTTTGTGTTGAGTATGAACACAAGCTGTGCAATAAGTACTGAATAACAAATTTCTTTCAAAGAATGTCTCTACTTGCCAAAACTTTGCTGCTGCAGACCTTGTAGAAGCCTTGAGAAAAAGCATCAAAGCAATGCTGGACAGATGTAGTGAGGACAAAATCCACATAGAGATCCACATACTCCTGCCTGCAGTACCATGAAACATTGTACAACGTCAGATAATGAGTACTGCAGTAGCCAATCAAATCAAATCAAACTTATTTTCCAACAAGTAAATGGTCGCCTGGGCTAACAGCTGTACAAACAGCTTGACAAAGGCCCAGGAAACCCGTACACAACATAGCAGAGGTAAACAGCAAATTCCAGAAGTTCATTAATAATTCGGCTATGACATCCAAAAGTGTTATACAATACATACGTCACTGCATCAGGATATAAAAACAAAAAATAAAAAAGTTGATCAATAATAAAATCAATGAAAAAAGCTAAACAAGGCAGGAAGTGCGTAAAGGCGAGCATAATATTTAAATTAAGAACAGATGTATGTATGGATTATATTTGCACAAAGTAGGTTCTAAACTGCTTAGGACTAAAACCAACAGTGTCTTTATATTTGTAGAGAAAAACAGGAGCTTATGAGCCAAGGATTGTAATTTGTAGTCTGTTCTAAAATGTGGCAGAGACCACATGTCAGTGCATCTAGTGTTTACTATTGCAGTGCGGTGTTCAAGAGATGCAAGTTTTACCAAGAAATTACCTATACCTGTCAAACCGAAATAAGTTCACTGTAACAAGCGATAAATATTATCCACGTGGATCATATTAAGTGATGTTATTATGGGTTGAATATTTGATGCTGGTTCTAAGTTTACGATGAGACGAATAATTTTTCTTTGCAAGACAAGAAGCTTGCTCATATTTGTTTAGTTGTTGCTGCCCATACTAGAGTACAGTAGTTAACGTGAGAAAGGAACAGAGCATAGTAAATTTGCAGTTTAGCACGTATGAGGAGCAATGTGTGACAGCGTGAGATTGCACCAGTAACAGTAGAGAGCTTTTTAGAAATATGGTTTATATGAGCACCCCATTTAAGATTCGAAGAAAAGTATACACCTAGAACTTTATGCTCGTGAACTATCTCTATGTGCTGGTCTTGGAAAATGAGTGGGTTTACCTTGATTTTATTTGCTTTGGTCCAGGCTGAGAGTTTAGCAAGGACATCATTAGATCTTAATACTAGTTGACTGACATTATTAGCAGAAATAAGTAGGGTACTATCATCAACATAGATTACAAATTGAACTGAGGAGTCAATGTTGACAATATCATTTATATAAGTGTTAAATAAAAGGGGGCCCAAAACACTTCCTTGTGGTAGGCCACATACTATTGGTAAGAGGTAAGATTGCAGTAGAGCCAAAACTGTTCCACGAATTCCATAAGATGAAAGTTTATTAATGAGAATACTGTGATCGATGCAGTCAAATGCTTTGCTGAAATCAATAAATATTTCGGCTGTGAGTAAATTATCAATATTTTCCAAAATTATTTCCTTCAGGATTGGCAAAGCAGCCTCAGTCGAGCGACCCTTCCTAAAACCATACTGAGAGTCTGTTAAAATGTTTTTCTTGTGAAAAACGTTTGCAATACGATAAAAAATTAGCTTTTCTAATCCCCTGGAAAACACTGGGAGTACAGCAATTGGCCTGCAATTGGAAACAAGATTGTGATCACCTCCTTTATATAATAGACACCTTTGCACAATTCATAGCAGTGGGAAATATACCTGACTCAAGTACTAGATTGAAAATATGAGCAAGAGGAGATGTTAGCAATCCTAATACATATTTAATGGGTTTACTTTGAATATCGTCAGCATCTAATGACCTACAGTTATTTAGACCCGTCAAAGTGCTATACATTTCGTTTTCATTAGTAGGATCAAGAAATATGCTTTCAACACTATTATAAGCTATGGCAACTGTGTCTGATGGAGTACAAATTGGTGTTGTAGTGCATGCAATGCATGTATAAAATAGATTTTACTTGCTTGCATAGCAGTACAGCCAAACTCAATATGAAGGTCATCACCTCAAGGCTAACCTACTCCGATAAAATGCTAGAACGTGGCTTATTTCACAATGCAGCGATAGATGAAAAACAGTTAAAAGTCTGCTCTATCCTGCATCATGTTTATGCGAGAAAAATGTTTTGGTCCATTTCACTGAAACGGAAGTGAAAACCACCAAATACCATTAGAATGCACAGTAGCAGCTTCTGCTGTTGTGCATTCTCGCAGTCTTCACGACCGTCATAAACCCCCAGAAACTGAGTGTTATTGCTTCGTGTGGTGCATGAATTCGTTCACGGCATGATCATGGCCTGCAGCTGTGCCACAGTACTTCGTGAAGCGGCATGGACATTACGAAAGCATGACTGGCCGAGAAATTCTAATGGTTACAGCTTAACACGATCCAATTCTGCGGGGCACCACTGCGCATGCAATCACCACTTTGAGTGAACTGCATGCTTCTCGGAGGCGCACACGCACTGGCAGCTGCGCCTGCCATATCGTATCGTGCTAGCACATGTGCATGGGTGCCGCGCGAAAAACGACTATGACTCTCTATTATCTATATATAAATGAAACAGTGGGGGCAGTAAAGTTCGTGACATGTAAAGCTAATTTTTTGCAGAAAAGTAATTTTTTAAGTGTGCATAGATTTTTCAGACTGTTAGATTATTCGGACCATTTGCCGGGTCCCGCATGGTCCGAAAAAACGGTCGGCGACTGACTTAGCAGCCTGAAATATGCAAAACAATGTGGCAGCCTTGTTGACAGATGTGCACACCAAACATTTTCTGCAATGCTTGTTCTAAAAGAAAAAGCTGTAGTGCAAGGCACCAAATGAGGTGCTTGTTCTAAAAGAAAAAGCTGTAGTGCAAGGCACCAAATGAGGTACAAGGTCACGCAATACAGCATATGCAGTGTCCAGATGCCACTGTATTCTCCAAATGAATTTATGGCTTTTATGGCTAGAAAAGACTACAGTAGTACCCCACTGTTATGTTTGCGAATGCTGTGATTTTGTAGCTGCTATGTATTCATGAACCAGTCTTGTTCCAGCAACCACAGAAACCAGTGCATTGCAAATCCACTTGTTACACTGCCATCATGGTAGCATTCCCGCATGGCATGTGTTGCCTCGTGCTTTGTGCGAGACTGGAACAATAGGAGCTCGCACTGCATGCATCATGTGCCACACGGCAGAAGTATCGTTGGAGTTTCGGCTCGCATCAAAGTTGCAGTGGACGGTGCTTTAGGAAAAATCACCACTGGTTCTAAGCAGTAATAAGTTTGATAGTGGTACACTGTAAATGCAATAACAACCTAATAAAAATTGGATACACTTGATTCCTGCATTGAGGCAAGCCACTCGACAGCCGCCACAAGCTTTCAATCAGCTTAGGCTGGCTTCACCATATGATGGATGATGAACCAAATGCTGGCTTACCCGCATAACAGCAGTGTCATGTTCAAAACAAGCATGCCTAACTGAAGACCCCTTTCAAGTAGACTCTACGTTCATCTCATCATGTGGCTTTACATCGTTAGTGCTGCCAGCAGGTGACCTAGGATGCTCATCTAACCCGGCTCAATGCATGCAGCGATAACTTTACATGCATGAAGTTGCCATTAGGAAAATAGCCCTCTTGCAAAGGCACGATGTGCATATCGGTACATCGAAAGTTTCATCAGCAGGAGTTTGATAAGCATGAATACCACTGCTATACTTTTGCGTAGGATTTCCAAGTGGTTATTCAGGCTGTTCGATATAAACAATAAGTTAATATACACCTGCATTATATCCAGGTTCAACTGTACGTGAACGCAGAAGTAACCTACCACTGGGATACGGGGCAGGAGTGCGAATGTATGCAAAGATGCATGCAAGCAGAGGCACGCAAAACTTTTCTAAATACTTTTCTCATTTCACAGTGTAGTCATGGAGGAGGCCATTTTTCAACAGTTGAGGAATACTTTGGAGAAGTGTGTAAATTATGATACAAGTGTGTAAATTATGCTACATCAATTTGAAGCTGTCTTTAAAATGCCACAGTAAACATGCATTGTGAAGCCAGACATTCCCCAAAAAGCTGCACTACCCACTGGGTTTTTCTTCGAATTGCACAAGCTTCTTGGCAGTCAGATGTGCTTCTGTGTGCACATTACCTACTGTCATTCGAACTAAACACACTAGATAGGTCTGAACAGAATACAGTCCTCAAACAGCACAATAAATGAACTTGGCATAGTTGCAGACAATGGTGCCACTAGACCAACACTGTTTTTAAACTTAGGTGGTGCTCACGGATGCCAGAGGCATTGTCTCTACTGTCATCTGCTATAATGCATAATGCTCTTTAATTTACTTGCCATAAAGTTTTATAAGTGCTTTTTTATATAATGCTATCTAGGCAGTCTAGATTCAACTGTATTAGTGAATAAATGTAGTGCATGCGGCCGTCTGTCGGGCTACACCAGAAGCTTGCGAGAAACAATGAAACATCCAAAGGGTAGCACACCATTCTAGGGAATGCCCGGCTCCACAACACGTAATTATTGTGCCGCTTTGAAAAGACATTTTCAAAATGATGTAAAATAGCACTGTGTCACACATTTTTTTTCAAAGTACTACCCAGCTGTTAACAAACTGCCACCCTCATGGTCACTCTGTGAAACGTGAAAAATATTTTAAGAAGTTCTTCTTACATCTGCTTTTAAGGGTTGCACCTCTACCCTGTCCCCCAATGGTGGGGTGACTCTCGCACCCACATATTGTGGCACTTTAAAAATGCATTGTCTCGAAATGACATTTCATACTTTTGCGATCCGTTGTAGAATGTATTCAGCTTTTTTTCTTAACAAGTGAAGAACATCATACATGCACTAAAATTGAACAATTGCATTCGAAGACTTCTGTTTATATGCATTGCTTTGAGCGCTCATCCTATTTATTATCCCCAGACAGATCCAGCACCTGCATGCACCCCATAAGTTTGTAAATGAGGCATTGGTATACACATATGTTGGTCAAGCCTGACTGAAATTGCATGGCAACAAAAATCGTAAAACATGACTCCAGCCACCGGAGGATAAATTTTCAATTTTTTGAGAAACATATTTGCCATTTACATTTCCACAAGCAAACCATTATGGCACACTGAGGTACAGCGTACCAGTGACATTTTAAGTAGACCATGATTATCACTTCAGTCAGAAAATGCAAAACATTGTGCTGCCATCTAGGAGCAACTATTCAAAGTATGTTATTAATGTCATGAAAGGTCTGCCAATGTTCCACCAAGCAGAAACTCAAACCAATCAGCTTTACATAAATTTTGATGCCAGGTTATTCTGAATGGGCCCATGAACTATCAGGATTGTCATAGTGGAAGGCTTCAGATCAGAGTTCTAGAGTTCTATGATGTGCTTTGACATTGCCCAGCATGTGGACGGTTTGCATTTCCCCTCCACTGAAATGCAGCTGGCGCGAAAGGGATTTGATCCTAACCATGGGATTTGTTTTACCGGTCTTACAATGCTCGATTATGTCTCGCGACACATTTATTGACATGACAAATCTCATAACATGCTTTAAACAAAAGCTGTTCCTTATGTCATAGAAAAAGAGAACTGGCAAGCCTAATCATGTGTACTGTAACTTAAGATTGTGCCTTGGGACTGGTGATGAGCTTCATAATGAGCACAGAACAGTGAAGCAATGTTCGCTAACAACTTACCGGTTTTCTTTGGTTACTTTTATATGGCTGCCACCTTTCTTGAGCTCATGACTAAGTGTGTGGCCATAGTGCTCCACTGAGACCTAGTAAAAGAGAAAAAAAAGAAAAAAAAAAAAAACAAAAAACGATTAAGCTTTGCCGTAACAGTAGAAGAGATAGTGCCTTCAACACTGCTTTTCATTCCACCTTTTCGTCACTGAGTGACTGACACAGAGTTTGGCAAAGTGCGAAACGTCTAAGTTTTTTTTTTTTTTTCAGAAAAGAAGGCGCATTATCTATCTTTTTTTCGGCGGACACCTACACTCACAATGAATGGCATACAATGCGAGGACCATATGTCGTCAATTTGAATCCCTATCGCAAAGTAGCCTCCAACTGTATTAGAAGACGGATGCTATATGGGAAGCGAAATGGTATGACACCACTCTGAATGCTGAACAAAGATTGGCTGCAGCACAATTTTGATACCAAATCATGTGGATATTTTTTTCCCGACACATTTTTCTTGAAACTAGGGTATGGCGATAGCAACAGCAATGACGGTAAAGGCCACAGCGGCAGTGGCACTTTCCCAACAAAACGAGCTGTATATGCTCTCACATAAAAATTCCAAGGTTGCAGATTATTCAGGAAAGCAAGTTGAAATAGTACTGAAAAACAATGAAATTAAAAAAAAAAAAGATAATTTTACCAATATGCTCTTATAAGCTGTGCAATTTGACTTCAATGCTGATAAAATTGTTCACTTCTCTAACACAACTTGATGCGAGTTTTAGCCTTTGCCTCTGCATTGCCAACACAAGGTGGGCAACTGCTCATGCCTCCCAACCTCTGCATGAAAAATTCAACTTGCACCTATGCCTCAAAAAATTAGCTTATTTCTGTAATTTCTTACTGTATATGATTACACACTGAGTTACGTTACCACATGTTCATGCACAAAATTAATGAATATTTGTTCATTACCTTCATTATCTTATCTATCTGCATGAGTCCAATCATAACACAAAAGTAGCTGTTGCAGCAAGCAACAGAAAAAAACAAAACAAAGGTGCATGAATGTAACACAAGTTGCGAGGTTCAAGACCACAGTACACAAAAAGTTGGGTAGATGTTTGCAAACAAAATTAGTGCCACATTTTCAAAGGAAGGAAGCTAAAGCATTCTCATGTCTCAGCTGCCTTCGAAGGAAACAGTATGACAGCTGCTTACTGATATTACATAATTTCATGCATTGCTTCTGTTTCAAGACAGCCACACACAAGATTCTCAGGTTAGGCCAATAACCACATAACCATGGAGTCCCCCAAAGGTGCTATCATGTCAACTAGACTGCTTTAGAAGCCTCGAGTTAAAACAAAACTTCTCCTAATCAACTCTTGAAAAGCGCTGAATCTTCTTGGCAGCAATTAAGCTATAGATGTCTTATTATTTACGGCAGCATGAAAAAAATTCTAGGGGGAATTCTGGACCACTAAAGAGTGATGAGGCAAAAGCCTCTATTGCGCGGCGGTCCGAAGCCCTCCAGTACGACACCTCTTTCCCTCTTTTTTTCACTCCCACCCTCCCTTTTTTTAAGGCTCTTTAAGGTGTCCGTGGAGAATTGTGATATATACAGCACCTTTTCTTTCCTGTAAACCAATCTGACTCTCCGTTGATTCCTGCTGTACCACGTGTATGCTGTGTGGTGCGGCATTCAAGAAAGTGCCAAATGAAAGGCGCCGCACAGACGCCTGGATCAGACGCCCCTGATGATGCCATCATTAATTTCAAGGTACAACATACTACACCACTGATGACATCATCATTTATTTAAAGATACACCATATTACACCACTGATGACGTCGCCATTAATTTCAAGGAACATACCGCACCACTGATGATGTCATCATTAATTTCAAGGTATGATATACTGCACCACTGATGACATCATCATTTATTTCAAGGTACGACATACTACACCACTGATGGCGTCATCAAACTAAATCTTTACAAAGGAACACAATCGTGGCCATGACCACGAGCCATCAAAGGCTTTCGCCTTAAAAATTGCACAGCAGCAGCATCTGAGATAGGTGTCCATGAAAACTGCATTAGACACTGAGAAAAGCAGCAAGTGCGCCTTCCACCGGCAATAGCAATGCCAAGTCTTCCGCACCCATAAAAGGGATTACTGTCACTAAAATACTGGCAGTGCGATGGGCATAAGATGGCCACTGTACTACGACAGAACGAAATGAAGAAGACTTTTATACAGCTGATCTCGAAAAAGTCAAACCCAGATATTTTGAATTACTACTTATATTAAAGGGACACTAAACACAAGAGTGAAATGGGCTTGCATTGATAGAATACCAGTTCCTGCTCACAAAGAGACACCCTTACTGAAAACAAACTTCTAGTAAGGTAGAAAAGAGCAATAATAGAGATACAGGCACAACCGAAACGGCCGAACCTCGCAACTGCGAGTCACGTGATGCGCAATAAATCTTTAATTATGCTGCATGTTTGAATCGAGTAGTAGGTTTTTGTTTCCAACACAATAACATGCTTTTATCACGTGGAGATAATGGTGAAAAGGCAGCCTAAATGGGACAAGGCAAGGAGAAACATACTTGGCGGCGCCACAGGCGGCCTTGTTTTTAGTTTCGGTGATGTTCCGGCACAGGTGTGCTCGCATAGTTTTGTTTTCAGACTACTAGGTTTTCTTTGAAAGATCATTTTTCGCCGCACACCTGCGCTACTTCAGCCCGTAAAAGCCATCCCACGATCTGTGGGGTTGAGGCCGCTGAAGTGCAGGCCAGTGGTCGCTGCGAGAACTTCGATTGTTGTTGGATTCAGAAACTGGATCCATGGCTAGTGCAAGCGAAACTATGTTGACAACGGCATGATGCAAAGGCCGGTGGTAGCTTTTGCGCTTTCATTTCGGCTGCTGCTAGACCAGATCGCTCACCGCGGACCAGCGATCACGTAGTCTGTATTACGTCATGGACTGCGTCATTTTATCCACTACGTAGTTGGGTTGAACTGTTTGAATTCAACCGGCAGGAAAAAGAAAACTGCTTTCTTATCGCAATATCTCATCAATATATGCATATTTTGCTGCCGGACAAGTATCAGCAATGTAAAAAAATATTGTACTATCGGATTCTGCTAGCATAAAAATTGTCGTTAGTTTCCCTTTAAACAGTTGACGAATTCACACGGCAATCTCATGCAAATGTATAGCACTACTGAATACGTTTATCAAGCTCCTATAATGAAAACATCTGATATATTACGGTTTCTTTCCAAGTGGTGCTGAAAAGCTTTTCTCTGTAGTTGCATGGTTGCACTTTAGTGGATGCTAATGAGTAATTACTCCCTTATCATAAATCTGTTTCAGCTCGAATGATTGGATGACTGGATCATCACTTAAAACATGCTGGTTCAATTTTGTAATGTAAGAGATTACCTCAAATGTGAGAAAAAATGTGTTTTCCAGGTCTTCTCCATCATAGTCCAAAAGGTTCTGAAGACCCCTACATTGCAAATAAAACACAACGTTAGCACAGCATTCAAAGTCCTAGCCATTGCACACCCAAATATGAAATCTGCCAGCTTACTTGGCTAAAGTAGGGGAAAGGTCCTGTAGATCCTTCAGTGTTGGCTTCCTGCATGAGTTAAAATGTGTTAGTCATTACAAATGCCTCAAACCTGCACAACTCCTGCAACTATGCTTGCATGTCACATGCACTAAGGAAAAAATTATTTTTACTACATTCTATGCAAAGCGCACTGCTAATCTACAGGAATGTTTTAGCAGAACATCGCTACCAAACTGCATAGCATGCCTCAGCAGAAATCAACTACCCCTGCCGCAAACTTTTAACTATTAACTAGAAAACACACTGCCGCACTTATTCAGTTCCAAGATGCACTTTTCTGCCAGAGAAAGTCACCTAAAAATGACATACTCGTTAGGTTCAAGTGCCAAAATGAAACCATGCCAGTCACATCGAATTGTCATATCGTCACCAATGCTCCCAAGTTATGGTGCTCTGCAAAGTTCACTGAGCGCAACGCTGCCCCCACTGCCACTCCTGTAGAACAATAAACTTGCCATGGCGCATCACAAGGCAGCATATTAGACCACTGCCAAGGTCTGAGTACTGGATGCAGATTAGATTATGAACTTGAAGAATGAGCTAAGAAAAGTTGTTGTGCATTAAAATAAAATGACCTCATTGTGTACTGGGGCGAATCGCAATCAGACGGCCTCTATTGCATTTTGTGGTCTTAGACTCTGTGCGTCGAAGCAGCTGGCAACGAGGCAGAAACGTCTAACACGGACGGAGTTCATACCCAGCCAATGCTTGATTATGAAACTTTGCGAGAAAAATGTATATCTTCACTCTGAAGGCACACAGGCATCACTTAAGAAAGGCAGCTGAGGTGATGAGGCTGCATTGTGGTATTAGAACAGCTAGAATTGAGATTAACTGTCTCAAGTTTTCTTTCTGTTTTTTTTTTTCTTACTGAAGCAAGAAAACCTACTGTGCTCTACAATCGAAGGCGTTTTGCAAGTTTTTCTGACTTCAAAAAATGGATTCACATTATAATCAAATAAATACTGTAATTTTCTAATCATGGAATTATGTGGGAGAAAATTTGACTTTACAACTATATTCCACAAAATTCAAAGCATGAGTATGTGCTGCACACCATTTTTCACAGCATACAATACAAATCATTGCATGACTAAACACAAAGTCGGCAAAAAGGCTTTTCATGATTTGGCATGCAGGCCATGCAAACTATCTTTATTCACTCGTTTTAATTCAGCCACAAACCATGCAAGCCATTATCATATTTACTTGTAAAATGAACCCACTCACATAACAAATTCCTCCCTTGCCCACTTTTGTTAAGAATAAAAAAAAAAAAAAAAAGGATCTAGCTTGTGTGTCCCCCAGTTTCACACCACCGCCATCGCAATCCACAGTGTATTCCTTCGCAGCGTGCCAAGATGCTGCGCAGTAATCACATCATGGCATGTTTATCTTCCGACATTAGCTCCTCCAGTAGTGGGGAGGGTGACTGTGCACTCCAGGCAGGAGTGCTAATGGTGGCTCGGGTAGTGGCTTGCTCGGTGCACTGCATGAACTGCACGTGCCCAGCTGCACAAGCTAGGTGCTCAATATGTTTGCTTTGTCACGCTGCAATTGGGGAGACCACCATTCACTGCCATAAAATCGTTGGAAAGTGTGATAACTGCCGAACCATTTTCAAGCAAACAATGCTAAAAATCGTGATCTAGCTAACTCTGTGCTTTTATTGATGATGATGGACAAATAGATAACCGCCGAACCATTTCCAAGCAAACAGTGCTAAAAATCGTGATCTAGCTAACCGTGTGCTTTCATTGATGATGATGAACAAATAGATGAAACATAACCTGCATATGTTAAATTTTGACTCCAGCAAAAAAGGTCAGCCTTTTTTCCTACGTAGTGACACCCCCCCCACACACTTTCCCCATCAAGCTGATGTCAATTTTTCTTGAAAAAGAAAAAAAGAAAGTGGGTACATTACACTACCAAATATGGTATTAGTACTGAAATGTCATGGCACAACACTATATTTCAATTATCAGCACATCATTGCACTACAATATATCATTTACATAGTGTAGGTGAATGAGTAATTTAGCAACATAGCCAAAAAGTTTTGTGACGGTATCGTAAAAACCCGCATATACAGTCGAACCCGAATATATCTAACCCAGATAATTCAAATTTTTGTTATATCAAACTCATGGAATATTCCCTTGAAAATCCCATGTAAAAGTATAAGAAAGCTGCGTGGTATATCGAACTCAATTTCACCAGTCGCTTGATATATCGAACTCAGCACTATGCATTGGAAGGTGCACCTTCCCCAAAGACGACCGCATCAGCCTCGGCCATTTGCCGCGTGACGTTTTCAAGCCATAAGCGGAAGGAATGACGGAGAACAGTTCGGGGAGCCGGCTGCTTCAGGGCAGCACCGTGCCCTTTCTCCAAAGGCACGCGCATCAGCGGGGATCGTTTGCCGTGCGCTAGCACGTGACGTTTGCAAGCCATGTGCGTGACAGAACCAGAAGGAACCAGTTTGGCAACAGGTGGTACGGAGCAGATGCAGCCAATGCAGCTGTGTTGTTCAGGAGAGGGGAAATACGCGATAGAGCAAAGCGCAAGGGTGTGCCCATTCTTCTGCCAAGCTTTCTCTCTCCTTCCTCTTTCTCGGTCTTCATTCACAGCAGCATGCACTACGCATGCGCCGACAAACCAGCTCAGCCCGTGGCAAAGAGAGCGTCGGATGCTTTCTCCAGTTGCGTGTTGTTGTGAACCCCCTGCGCGCGCAGCTGACGTGCGATGTGCGTCTCGTATCGTCATGCTGAACGTGCGTAAGCCATGGCGGCTGCGAGTGTTAAGAAGCGGCAGATTTTTTTAGAGCGCAGCTCTTTGGCGCCCGTTCCTGCGTTTTGGGTCGTCGTTGCCCTCATGCCTTGTAACCAGCTCCCCCCTCTCAGCCCCCCAGCTCAGCCCCAATCTTCCTCTGTGGTAGCGACCGTGCGTGCTCTCCGATTGCTGCGCGCGCTCCTGATACCACCGTTCGCCGCTGTGTACCCCCCCCCCCCCCCCCTTTTCCTGCGTGGCGGCGATGGTGCTCTCCAGTTGCCAAAGTGCTGGCTTGCTATCAGTGGATCACGGTGCGTGCATCCCAAGCTGAAGCGCAGCCACGTTGTCTTGACTCGCGAGCGTTGTCAGTGGCATCAGTCAGTCGCTGCTATCTCTTCACCTCACAACGTTCCTATGGGTCCACACGCTGCCTGACACAACCTACCGATAACTTAAGTGCTCTCTTCATTTCTCCGACCAGCTTCCTTCATGACAGCCAAGAACTGCTGGTGGATTTGTTTCTTGGAATATGTGTGAAAAATAAAAAAGTTGTCTGTAATTGCACATATATGTCTTGCTGGAAATCTTTGCCTCAATCTATTGAAAAAGGTGAAACAGCTGATGAGCTGCGGTCAAATTTCGCATTAGGAAGCAACGTAATCATCAAAAAAATTTTGTTCTTTTTTCTGGGGGGAGGGGGTGTTTTTGTCGTGCTGAACGTGCGGCTAGCGTAAGCTATAGCGACTGCTGACATTAAGAAGCGGCAGATTTTTTTTTTTTCTCTTTTGCAAGAGTCGACCATCCTTGCATCTATGAATCAATGATAGCATGCGGTCAGCTGCAATCATGAAACCGGCTTTTAGCATTGTTCGCTTCAAACGGTAGTTGCTGTATCACGCTTTCCAATGATTTTGTGGCAGTGGACTACGCCCGCCCCAAGCGGGCATGATAAATCGAACCAGGCTTTCGCAATCAAGTCATCACGGGCACTCTGCCAAGTTTGCTCCCCGCCACCGCAGGAGCTACTATCAGATAAACATGCTTTGACGTTATCTTTGCACAGCATCTTGGTGTACTGCCAAAATTAAATGAACTGCGGATGCCGCGGCCGAAACGGAGCGACTCGCCACCGAGTGGCTGTTTCACATGCAAGCAAAAGCGGTCGCGATTTCTGCCGCAGCGCGAATAACTATTGCATCGCCAAGGCAGAAATCGTGAGCATTTTCACTTGCATATGAAACAGCTTGTCGGCGGCGTGTCCCTACGTTTTGGCAGCGGCCTCCGCAGTTCAAAAACCTACTTTGAGCTGTCGTGACGGCTCGAGCGACGCAGTTCCAACAAGTTGGAAATTTTTCGCTCAGTCGCTGTGCTGTGAACCGGCCTTAACTCTTATTTTTTTTTTTCAAATTCTTGGGGGTAAAAGTGGAGGGTGGGTTCATTATGCGAGTGGGTTGATTATGCGACAAATACGGTACTATTTTGCATGATTGCAAGCGGCATCTAAAGCCGATTCTGTATTTTGAATTATCTATATATCGAACTATTCCGCGATCCCCTTTGAGTTCTTTCTCGATTTTATCATGTTCTTTAACGATTTTATCATGTCAGATTTCTGCCTCGCATTATATGCGGATCCGAAAAAATTGCAGCCTAAATTTACAGTTCAGGCCTCGTGAGGCTTGCGGTGAGAGAAAGCGCTATCTAGTGGTGGCGTCAGCTGACTGTTTCGATAGTTTCAGTTTCATCACGCTAACTCCAAAATTCTCGTAACCAGGATGCCCGCGACACACGTGTGACCGGAAGCATACCTTAAGTAATCTTTCACACCCAGCGTGAGTCTCTCACGGGCCACTCCAGCCATGTTGCCGTGCCCTACAGCTGAATTTCGGATGCTCGACCAGGTATTTCCAAGGAGTGCGTCGGTCATGCTTTCGAGAAATGCGAAATACCGAATGAATTTAGAGGTACCGAAAAAGGTTTTACACAAAAAGCTGTCTCTAGCAAGGACTCTCCTCAGACAATACACATACTGGGCAACAGCAATCACGAAAAATCAGAAACTGCGAACACTTCCGGGGTGCACATTCCGGGTGCCTGCACGTAGTGTTATACAGAAAAAGGCGCAAGCGCAGCGTATGATGGCCAGCTGCTTCTAAGCTGCCGTCTCACGTCCGAGCTGGAAGCGTTCTACTATAGTTGAACCCGGATATATCGAACCGGGATAACTTGAATTTTGGTTACATCGAACTCACAGAATATCCCCTTTAAAAACCCATGCATAAGCATAGGAAAGCTGTGTCGTATATTAAACTCAATTTCACTGGTCGTTCGATATATCGAACTCTGCATCACGCACTGGAAGGTGCACTTTCCCCAAAGACAGTCGCATCACCCTCGGCCGTATGCTGCGTGATGTTTTCAAGCCACGCACGGAAGGAATGAGAGAGAAAAGTTTGGCGACAGCTGGTCTAGGGCAGCGCCGCGCCCTTTTCCCAAAGGTGCGCGCATCTGCGGTGATCAATTGCCGAGCACCAGCTGCAGACGTTAAGAAACGACAGATTTTTTTTTTTTTTTTGCGTGAGTCATCCAACCTTGTCGTCGTGCTGAACGTGTGGCGTAACGTAAGCTATGGCAGCTGTAGGCATTAAGAAATGGCAAATTTTTTATTTTTATTTTTTGGCAAGAGTGGTCCATTCTTGCATCTATAAATTAGCGAAATCACGCGGTCAGCTGCGTTTATGACATCAGCTTTTAGCATTGTTCGCTTCAAATGGCATTTGCAGCTATCATGCTTTCCTGTGATTTTTTTGGCAGTGGACTACGCCTGCACCAAGCGCAGCGCGATAAATCGAACCAGGCTTGTGCAATCAAGCCATCACGAGCACTCTACCAAGTTTGCTCCCTGCCAACGCAAGAGCTATCAAAAGTATAGTCAAAAGATAAACACGCTGAGAAGTTATTGCTGCACAGCATCTTGGGGTGCTGCCAATAAATGAGCTGTGGATGCGACGGTCGAAACAGAGGGATATGCCACCGACTGAAGGCTATTTCACATGCAAGTGAAAGTGCTTGAAATTTCTGCCGCGGTGACGCAAAAACCTGTTTTGAGCTGTCGCGCTGGCTCCAGTGAAGCAGTTCCAACAAGTTGGAGACTTTTCGCTCTGTCGCTGCCGCTCGTCGCTGAGTTCGCTCAATCGCTTGCATGCGAGTCGGCCTTAACACATTTTTTTCCAAATTCTAAATGATGAGTTCATTATGCGAGTGGGTTGATTACGCAACAAATACGGTATCATTTTTCACGACAGCAAGCGGCGTCTCAAGCCGATTTCTGTATATCGAATTATTTCACGATCCCCTTCGAGTTCGATATATCCAGGTTCTACTGTAACTGTAGAACTACCAAAGGACTATGTGGCTTAATTTCGCGATTGACGGGTTGAATGTGAGCTGCTCTTCTCCTCACGGTGCACACGTATGAAATTCTCAGATCATGTGTGTTGGAGTGAGAAGGAGAGCAAACCAGGACCGGCACATGATGGTTCGTGGCACTAATCGTGGTAGCATTGGACTCAAATGTACAAAGCGCATACAGTCTCGCGGGGCAACTGCGAAGTGTAGTACAAATAAACACTTTTGCTGACCTTTTCTCATTCGCATTATACGCGGATGAAAACTATATATATATTTTTTTCTGTTTTTGCTATCCCAAAATTGCTTCCCGTTTTATATGCAGGTCCGTATGATATGCAGGTTTTTACGGTATATCAAACCACATGCTTGTTACAAGAACAGTAGTTAATTGAGTCATTTCAAAAGATGAGGTAGCAAAAACTATGTCTAGTAAGCAATACTGTGCCACTGAACAAAACACATGATGATACTAAAACCTGGCAAAATTTTTTATCATAGGACTACTAGCATATGATGTCTTACCAAACAAAAAAAGGTAGGGCAATTAGTAATTCCATTTTTTATCTTTCTTCAGCAACACAGAATACACATGAAAGATAAATATTTAAAGCTATAAGCACTTCATACCCTCTTACACAAATAGACAGAGTAGTTACTTCCATTCTTATCTTACATGTCAACAAATTTAATTTCAAGTAACAAAGTCTTCATATATTGCTCACAGCGCATATCTTCAGCTAAATACATAGTATGCCTAGGAATGAATACTAACTGTTTGAGGAGTTTCTTGTACAAAACTAGTGGAAATGGCAAGGCTATGATGGTGAAGTTGTATATGGCCAGGCCACAGACGATACCAATCAGGTAGTACATGACGTCTTCCTCAAAACTCTGAAAAAAAAAAAAAAAAAACTTTTTCAGAAAGAATTTTGTAAAAGTCATGCATATACTGTTTGTTTCAATGAATATGAACGAAAAATATTCTTTTTTGAGATATCAGGATGCCTTTCGTGACACTGTTATACCAGTTTTGGTAGACATCACAGAACAGGTGAAGTAAGCTAATTAAAAAAAATTAACAATACTTAACTTTCAAATATTAGTGTTAGATGCTTGACGGCAATTGAAGGTTTGTAGCTGGCCATTAATAATATCTAGAGCTGTGTGAATAGCAAACTTTTGGTGTGAGATGAATTAAAGATTGAGGGTGAATCAAATTGAATATTTTCCAAATACTATACTTTCCAAATTACAAATAGAACCTTCTGCGAACCATGGATTTATTAGAGATGTGCTAATAGCACATTTCTGGCTTATTTCAGTTTGTGGGGTTTAACGTCCCAAAGTGGCTCAGGCTATGAGAAACGCTGTAGTAGAGGGCTAAAAAAAATCCGACTAACTGGGGTTCTGAAATCGCACAGAACACGGGCGTCTTGCTTTTGCCTCCACAGAAAAGTGGCCGCTGAGGCTGGGATTCGATCCCGCATCCTTGGGCACAGTAGTCGAGCGCCCTAACCACTGCGCCACCGTGGCGGGGTGAATAAAAAAATTTTCAGCGCTTAGAAAAATATGAATAATGAGAATAGGTAGCAAACAGAATACTTTCTAATCATTTTGAAAATGAATACATGTAATTAAAGACAAAAAGAAAGAAACATTTCCCTCAAATTACAGCTGTGAAAAGAAACAAAGATATTGCAAAAAATTTATTTTCACTCATTATCAGCACAATTTGTCAACAAGAAATTATTAAGAAAACAAGAATTAGGTAGTAAAATAATTTGTTTACAAATACTTATTTGATAATAAGTCAAAGTTAGAAGGAAAATGGGAGGCTAATGAATGCTGTCACGAAGCTTTGTAAGGTGGCTACCTCCTTAATGGAGGAGTGATCTTGGTGGTTGATTGACGGCCAGGCACGGCACAGGAAAAATGCAACAAGACACCTCTCGCAACAACACGCAGAGGAGCAGCAACCTGAGCGGCAACACTAGCGGGACTAGCCCCTCCATGCTCCCTCACACGCCTGAAAACAAAGCATCAGTTGTGGAATACCACCTCGGTGTTGTTTGTTTCAAAAACAATTTGCTTCACAATCCTACTTAGAGCGCGTGTGCCTATGTCATTTTGAGGGAAATTGTCGCTGTGGCCAGACATACTTTACCAATACAAAATTTCACCACAAATATTTTAACAGTAAAGGGGGAAAAATGTATAGTCGTCTATGGAAGATGAACTTAGACTTCAGTTTCACTTTACTATAGCTGGGTTCTACTATAACTACGAATGGTTTGCATGCATGGCAGTGAGGCACATGGTGACTATGAAAGTGCACAACATGCAAGGTAAAAAATATCCACTTACAAGTTTATATTACCTAAATGAAAGCTAAGGCAATCAAAACTCGTTCACTCCATGCACAGTTTTTGACAAAAACAATGTGTTGTAGGTACTGTTATCAATGGTGAGGTGGCTTCAAAGACTTAAAGGAACAGTGCCCAGTTGTCATCCCTTGACAAATCAGAAATGGCGGTGCATTATGTGCATGCACCAGTGCATTGCAAGCCACTTCAACAAGACCAGCAATGCTAGAACACCTGCAATATGCACTATGTGCCACACCCCTGCATTCCCTGTACTATCCCGCCCCAGGCATCAAAACAGGGCATTCATCTCTACGTGCATTATACTGGCTCAAGCTCAGCTTGCAACAATGCTGTAAATTTACTCTAACCTTACACGGGAACCACTGAGATCAATCCAGCAACAGCATGCTAGGGAATAAGGTCCTTTCTCACCTGCGTGTTAAACCAGATGCACCGGGACTCTGGGTACTCAGTGAACATTCCATACTTCGGATCCAATATCTCCTTTAGCAGCAAGAGAAAAAACTCCTGCAAGTGAAACAAGTTCGTGCAAAAAGTTTACAAAGGAAAAGAAAAAGGGAGTGCACAGACAGATACACAAGACTTCGCAATAACTACATTTGCACAAGGGAAGCGGGGCTAAAATCACAATTTTTCACCCCCGCAAAAAAAAAAAAAAAAAAAAAAAAAAAAAAAAAAAAAAAAAAAAGTTTTTAAATCTTTCTTTTCTTTGTACTGAGAATGTATTAAAGAAACTTCTCACCAAGTTTGGCTGTGATCTGCACAGTAGAACAATAAACTTTTTTTTGCGAGATGGGATGCCCTCATCACCAAAAAAAGTGCCGATCAGCGCTGATTTCAAGACTCAGCCGCATAGCTGGCAAGAAGCTGAAGCCAAAGTGGATCTCCAAGTTAGAATGCTTGTTTCTCGTGCTCTTTAGCCAAAAAGGACCTGCTATGAGAGTACAGCAGACAGCCAAAAAGAAAAACGGAAAGGAAAGGCAAATTTCGGGCCTGACAACTGCGGATTGGCTGGTAAACCGAAACGCGCTGACTATAACGCAGCACGTAACCTTTGAATGCTGTTTTCACACCACTGGGAGCCTGGCTAATCGAAGTGCTCGAATATGAAGCCTAGACGAAGATGCACGCCCAGCAAGCAACCAAGTAAAGTACGTATTTCACGAGCGCAGACAAGGGCTGTAAAGCTAAGAAAAAAAAGAGGCAAATCGAAGCAATCGCCACAGAGCAGTGTCGTGTTGGAAAGGACAGCCCAATGTGACCACCAGGCCACTTTGATTTATTAATTTAGGCCCCAAGTTTGAAAGCCATGTTCTGAAATCTTTGAACTCATTTTGTTTTCAGCTTGCACTTTTTGCAAGAGGAAAAATACCGTTTCCAAACTCTTTCGCCACACGCTGCTTTCAAGGTGGTTTCTGAGCTAAAATTTTATAAGGAACAAGATCAGATACTTTTTGGATTTCTAATTATTCTCTAAGAAATAAAGTATCAAATATGTGACATATAACGACAATGGTAAAAAAAAAAAAAAAAAAAAAATGAATTGCGTATTTAAAGTGCTCAGATTTTTACAAAAATGTCATAAAGAACCCACAATTGGCCTTATCCTGCAGAATGAATGACCTATTAAGTTGTCTAAGCCCAAACAGTTAGTACATCTTCTAGTTTTTTGGAATGATAGTTTTCCTAAATTGACACACTTAATTACTCATTACAACAGCTGCAACTTCTTTTCCATTTCTGCTAGGGCGATGAAACTTGAAACATATTCTAATAAGAGAAAGATAAGCCATCCCTGAAGATTTTATCGAAATCAAAACTTGGCCCTTTAGCCCTGCATCCCCCTTAATTAGGCATGTTAACATTACTGTTCTCATACCAACAGCATTGGCACAAGTACAAACCATTTTGACTGCTCCTTTTTCCCTACAAGAGCATGATGATGCACATAACGCAATGTGTTTCACTGTTGACCATATAGAGGAAAGATAAAAATTATGAACATTCATCCAGAATTAATATTACAGATGTAATGTCCAAAATTAACAGTATGGCAGTACCATGCCCATGAAAAAGGAAATAACAAAAAAGAGGTCACTTAATGCTAAGGTGTACTACAAGCACAGATTCATACAAACAAAACAGAACTAAGATAATAACATACTATAAGATTAAAAATTTGTCTACGGTAAAACACAATGCATCGCTGAACTTGAAATTTGAGAAAAATGCACAAACCTGAAAAAATGCTTCAAAGAGAACAAACCTGCAGCACCGATTCACAGTTAACATTTAGACTTTCAAATACCTTTCATATGAACATCGCCAAAATAAACGCTTCAACTGATTGCTTCATGTCCATTTTCTCAATCACAGTATAAAAAGCCCAACCTCTATTATATGTCCAATGAATATTTTTTTTCCCGCACATTGTGACACAATATGAATATCCACAGTTGTGCATGTTACATTGAATTCAGGCATTTTAGACATCCATGCTATTTTTCATCCAGATTTTGTTATCCATGTAAAGTCCCATGGATACATATTACTGTTGGACATTGCTGTTTGGATTATACTGGTACATACTATATTGAATGTTGATGGTTGGCTAGGAGTTGGACTCAAACACAGCATTTCAAAGTGCCATCAGTAACTTATCACAACTTTACGTATAAAAGTTCATTAACTATGGTTAATTACAACATGTAAAAACATTTTATATTTCCTTGTCATGGTCCTTTTGCACTATTCATTATGCTAAATATGCAAAATAATATATGTCCAGCGCTATCACTATGACAGCATAGCAGTGGTATAACTAAGACCCCTCCCTCAAAAGTACACACACACACATGCATACACATTTATTTTATTCTAAAAAAGAAGAACAAGGGCAGATGATACCTCTGGGTCCTGGGAGAGAAACTAAAGAGGGTTGCAAAATATGCTGCTCAGATAGTGTAGACTAAACTTCTTTTTTAGCAGAAGCCTGGAAAAGAACAATTTACCTAGCTTTTGCAACATAAAGGTGGTTATATCAAGGAATACATAAACAGCTAGGAATGAGGGGCTTTTAAGGTAATTACAATAGATGAACCCCGTAACAGTGACTGAGGTGGAGGGTGGAATGTAAAAACAACCCTGTACCAATACATGGTTTGCTAGAATTGGTCCTTACAAAAAAAGAAAAGACACTCTATGAACTGGCTTTATTTGCCACACTAACTAGTAATAAACATGCTACCCTTTCATCACACCCATCAATAGTGAGCACAAATGAGCACAGCAGCACTGCTTTGGCTGATCATTGAAACCAGCAGCTCAAGTGTAAAAATAGCAGGCTTACATGCAAAAAAGTATGTGGCCCATGACAAGCTCTGAAGTTTGGTTTGAATCATAGAGTTTTATGTCCCAAAGCAACTTGGGCTCTGAAGGATGCCGTACTGAAGGGCTCTGGGAATTTCAACCACCTGGGTTTTTTAAGCATGCACTGATATAGCACAGTACAGTAAAACCCCGTTGATACGCTTTTAAAAAAATGTTGGGAAAGTATGTATTATCGGGGAAAATGTATGATCCGAAATACCTAATAGTACTAAAAAAATTTTAACTGTTGAATGAGGTACAAAGACATTTAGAATTGACCCTTCCACTGCATAAAGGTGTAGATTAGCATTTATAGACATGAAGTATGCACAGCTTCTTGTTTAACTCTCGCAGAATTCAGTCCGCATTTGAGCTTTCCTAAGCACTGAAGGGATTTAGCAACAGACCTGATTCGTAGAAGGAATGACGAGCCAGGATCGCCTCCTTGGTCTTTTTTCGGATGCTTCACCTCCTTACACTAGTGATGTGGAGAAGCCATCGCGACGGCTTACAGTCGCCGCATTTTTGCTCACGCCCCTGGCATAATGATCCCCCCAACCCCTCCCTTTTGCCAGTGAAAATTAAAAAAAAAAAAAAAAAAAAAAAAAAAAATACTAAAAGGAAAACCGTTCGTTAACGCTTCCTTGCTTTTTACGCAGTCACCGTCGAATTCGCTGCAAACTTTTGCTGTGCAGGCCTTATTTTCACTTTATCATTGGAACCCGGGATATTGCAAATGCCTTTTGAAGCGAAGTGAACGATGCTGAAAGAGCCAACGTCATGATTTCGACTGACCGCATGCTTTCGTTGATAACCTATGGGTGAAAGAATGGACGACCGGCACAAAAAAAATTTCTCGAGCAATTATTATTATAACTTTTTTTTTTACTTAGAAACTCTTAGCACCCGTCCGACATCATAGCCTTTCATGGGTGTTGGCTGGGACCACACCGACAGAAATACTTATTCGTACTTTTGAAATAATGGGGGTCAAATTAACAAGTATTCAGCTGCAAGCTTCTGAGGTTGTGCAGAAGGGAAGAGCAGACAGCCGCCGTCGCGGCCGCTAACCCCTCTTCTCTGGTGCCGCAGGCCGCCGCACCGGTCATGCGCCACTTCGAATTACCGCGCTTTCACTGTAGTTGTAGTTATCAAATAGTTCATCCCCATGCCCTTAAGGCACCGTAAAAGAAGCGACCGTGTTCCTTCTCATGGAGTCATGTTTCTGAGGGAACGGGCGCCTCGTGTTTGTTGGCTTCCTTCGATGCTTTGCCCCGTTGCGACTGTGCACTGCAGGAAAGAAACTATGGCGAGGGAGCACCGCTGATCAGTTTTTCACGTCGCGAGCGTATTATAACACCATAACTTGTCAAAATTTTGAATGTAGTAACCGGGAAATCATGTTTTCCGGGTACGTATTAACCGGAAGGAAAATAGTGAAGCTCTTTGGGGGCACTTTTACTACTCACGATTTCGAACGTATGAAACGGGAAATCGTATGAACCAGGAAAGTATCAACGAGGTTCTACTGTACACGGGCTTCTTGCATTTCCCTGCCATCAAAAAGGGGCTGCTGTGGCAGGGGACGAATCCAAGTCACTAGTTCTGAAGTGTCACTCGGCATCTTTCTGAGTCACCATGGGGTGACAAACACATGGCTTTCACATGGCAGTTACGCATGGGGATTTGTGTCCTCTCGATCGAAGACAAAAGGCTGAGGAAAATAGTTAAAAGTAGATTGTGATGAGTACAATTGCGCTTGAAGGCAGTGCAACATGTCATTACAGACAAGCCTACTAAGCAAAGACACTAGCTATTTGAGTTTAAAAAAAAAAAAAAAAACAAGAAAAGAGAAAGGAGGAAAATTCTTTTTTTTTTAATTTTTTTTTAGAAAATTCACAAATTCACTAAATAATAAAAAGTGGCTCATTCTAAGACAGCGCAGGTCTTCCAGTGTCACCATATTTGACAAGTCTATGCTACAGTAATTCTTAGCGAAATATGTTCCATTATTGCAAACTTCAATCAAGCACTTGGATAGCTTGGCTGCACAGAATAAAATGTTACTGATCTGCACCATAACTTATGAGGAGCACAGGTGGAAGCGACAGGCAAAAGCAGAAAGCACAGGACTATCCTTTTGTACAATTCTCTTCAGACCTAAACCAGTGTTTTTCATTGATTCCCATGGCTGCACCCCCCCCCCCAAAAAAAAAACAAAAAACAAAAAAAAAAACATGCATCTTATGTAAATGCATATAGTATTTAACTTCGGAATTTGCCCAGACACAAAAGAAAGATTTAGACTAGGGGGTCCATATTGTTTAGGTGAATAGGGTAATAGTGGAGCAACAATGCACAGGCACGGAATTCTGTGATGATTGGGCGGGGGGTGCGGTAATCTCTCTGAGCATGCGCAGTTGCACCCCACTATTACCCTATTCTCCTAACCAATAGGCTACCCCTATTCTAAAACTTGCTAATAATATTAAACAGCAGAGAAAGAGGCTTGCCTTTTTCACACCCCCAGCATCCACGGCATCTTCTCCATGAAACTGGACCTGGTCAATAAAAGAAAAAAAAAGACAGCAACAGCATTACTTATTAATAAAGGAATAACATTACTGTGGCAAAACACAGCACAAAAGTAGATAAATACTGTAAGTATTCTTAACGCTCTAGGAAGTGAGGAAAAATGGGAGGGGGCTGGAGGGGGCACTAATTTTTGCCAGTGCCTCTTTGACACAGTGATATTTAGAATCACACACCAAGAAGCATCTGCTTCAAGACAGCGTTATTTTACCAGTCCTCTGACTGGTTCACAGTTTGCAGTTTGTCAATTTTTACCTGGTAGCAGATCTGATCTTTTAAATTCAATTACAAATTTAGCAGTCGTAGGCAAAAACAATGCGGCAATCTATGTACAGTATTGCCTAGAGTATCAATAAGAATAAGAAAAATGCAATCAAAATTTGACGTCTATAATCCTCACAGGAACATTGAACACACTCCATCTAATTCCCCCCTCCCAAAATAACAAATTGAATTAAGCTTGTGATGTCTTTGACAAAAAGGACAGGCTGCCGTGTTCAGAAGTTAATGGTGATGTAGCATAGCCTCTGGACACCAAAACTGGTGCTACACATGCATTTTACCCATGAAGTCAGCTGGTGATGGTAACCACCTGTTTTTCATTTACTGGTTTTCTCCAGCTTATAAAAGCTTCATTCTCGGTAAAAGTGGTCTCTATGCGACTCAAATGCAGACATGCAGGCCAAATTTTATTTGTCCTCCATGTGTCTTTATAAGCCACAACATCTGCATTCTGTCAGTCTCAACAAGCACACTCGACCAGCTTTCTCAACAAATAGCCATGCCATCAAGTCACCTTGAGAGGCTTCTTGAGGTCTGCAGCAGACTGGTCAGCCAGCTGGTTAAGAGTGTCATTCACTATGTTCTCACGGCCAACGTACAATACCAGGTACGGGTTAGAAGGTGGCACCACGGGCAAAATCAGGCTGGCAAATGTCTGCTGGCAGGCTGATTCCATTGCTTGCTGTAAAAACAACAGTGCATATTCATGAAGTTTGCAAAAAATTGAAAAGAATAGAAGTTGCTGGTAGTAGCTTGAGATTTTGTTTCTGGGAAGTAGAAGGACCGGAGCATTAATTTATGGCATACAACCATACTATAGAAATGTTCTATACTTAAATGAAGTGCAAAGTAAAATAGTGTATGCCACTTTGGTGGCCAACCAAACAAAATTTACACTAAGCACATGCCAGCAAGTGTTTTCCTTCTGTAAAATAGTGCACATAGGGATAGAAAATCGGCACGCTTGTGCAAGCATTTATAAATTTCAAATAATATTTGGTCAAATATTCAAGTGTTCAGTATTTCACTCAACCCAAATTTGTGGCATTCTAAATCTTGCAGCCTTCCTCTCCGAAGTGAATCGCTTTACAGGAGCACATGCTTTGTGTGGTTTCGGTTCAATGCACTGCACATTCTGGGAAATGAAATTGCATAGTGTGTATAGAGCAAGTGCACATCAACGCAATCACAATTAAGACTAGCAGTCAGATGCAAGAGGTGTTCAAGGACAAAAAAACAGCACAACTTCTATTCTTTCCATTCATTCACCCGCAACTCGGATGACTATTAAAACAGTAAGCTGTGATCAAACTGTCCAGAGCCCACAGTCCTGTACTTGCGGATCTCTGTACAACACAAGCTCTGGAGGTTACTCAAATGACCAAAAGTCGGCTTTTGTACTACCCACCCTTCATTCATGAAAGTGACTGCAGCACAAGTGAGCCATGTACTGCATGGCATGCGGAGAGGATTCTGTTAGCAGACCAGTTTGTGCACAAACTGACAGTTTCTTTTTCAGACGTGGAGCTCCATGAATCATGGCACGAACAGGTTCTGGCATAAGAAGCGTAATACCCGTGGCTCTGCCGAAACTATAGTAAAATAGTAACACCTTGTTATAATTTTACCCTAGTTAAGTTGCTCATTTGGATTATTCGAATGAGGAGCATGGTCCCGACCAACACCCATGTAAATGTCTATGGCATGGGATGCTCGTCAATTCGTACACGGCAGGCTCACACCAGTTAACTCGAACGAGGTTTATGTTGCGGTACAACCCCCCCTCCTCCAGCTCCACGAACCTGCATGGCCCACAGACCTAAGGCATATGTGCTATGACAGGCGCGCAGAAGTCCCTTATTGCTAAAATATATAGTCTAGTAGCATAGTTTGTTTCACTTCTCTTAAATCCACACTGCCATCAGGTACGGGCATTGGCCAGTTGTGCAGTTTTGGGCAATGCTTTGCGTGTCATTGGTCTTTCAATCTTATTTTGGAATGGGGCCATGCCATTCTAATGCCTACGCTTATTTCTCTCTCTCTTATCCTCGTGCTTCCTCCAGTCTTTGAGTATAGATGCAATGAATAGAATATATCAGCATCCTTTCTGAAATGGGGTGGTGACAGTTGCCACCATGCTCTGCCTTTTTTTTTTCTCTATACAGTCGAACCCGGATATATCGAACTCTAAGGGGATCGCGAAATAGTTCGATATATCGATAATTCGATATACAGAAATCGGCTTGGGACAGCACTTACGATGCGAAAAAACGATACCGCATTTGTCGCGTGACTCACTCGCATAATGAACCCACCCTTCACTTTTGCACTCGAGATTTTGGAAAAAAAAAAAAAAAGCGTTAAGGCCAGCTCGCTCACATGCAAGCGTTTAAGCGATCTCAGCGACAAACGGCAGCGACAGAGCAAAAAATTTCCAACTTGTTGGAACTGCGTCCCTCTGCCGTTCGAGCAGCCACCCCGGCAGCTCGAAAGATTTCTGTGTCGCCGCGGCAGAAATCGCCAGCGTTTTCGCTTGCATGTCGCACTCCGTTTCAGTCGTCTCATCCACAGCTCATCTCTTGGCAGCGTGCCAAGATGCTGCGCATCGATAACGTCGCGGAGTGTTTATCTTTTTATAGCTCCTGCGGCGGCGGGGAGCGAACTTGGCAGACTGCCCGTGATGGCTTGATTGCACAAGCCTGGTTCGATTTATCACGCCGCGCTTGGGGCGGGCGTAGTCCACTGCCACAAAATATTGGAAAGCGTGATACGGTAGCTGCAAATGCTGTTTGAAGCGAAAAATTCTAAAATCCGGTGTCATGATCGCAGCTGACCGCGTGCTTTCGTTAATTCATGCATGCAAGAATAAACAACTCCCGCAAAAAAAAAAAAAAAAAAAAGCAGCTTCGTAACGCCATATATTAAGCTACGCCGCGCGTGCAGCACAACGATAAGAACAAACGACTCTCGCAAAAAGAAAAAGAAAAAAAAAAAGATAGATCTGCCGCTTCTTAACTTCCGCAGGCGCCATAGCCACGTCAGCCGCAGCGCGCAGAGGGTTCGCAACACGCTGGAGAAAGCGTCCGACGTTCTGTCTGAGAACGGGCTGAGCTGGCTTGGCGCATGCGCAGCGCGTGCTACTGCGAACGAAGGCCGGGAAAGAGGGAGAGAGATAGCTGGGCAAAAGAATGGGCACACCCTTGCGCTTCGCTCTGTCGCGTTTTCCCCCTATCGTTCCCACCGGTTCTCTCTGGTTCATTCACGCACATGGCTTGCAAAGGTCACGTGCTGGCGCGCGGGAAACGATAACCGCAAATGCGCGCGCCTTTGGGAATGGGCGCGGCGCTGCCCTAGCCGAACTGTCCCCTCTCATTACTTCCGCGTGCGGCTTGAAAACGTCACGCGGCAAACGGCCGAGGGTGATGCGATCGTCTTTGGGAAAGGCACGTTTTCCAGTGCGTGGTGCGGAGTTCGATATATCGAACAACTGGTGAAATTGAGTTCGATATATGACGCGGCTTTCCTATACTTTTACATGGGATTTTCAAGGGGATATTCCGTCAGTTCGATATAACCGAAATTCGATATATCCGGGTTCGACTGTATTTCTTTAATCATGCAGGGGTGCCACAGCTGAAATAGGATTTGTAGCAATTTTTGAAGCAGAAAAATCTTAGTTTTGGAGCAGTAAAACCCATATTTGGAGCAGCTTACAGAAAAAAAAATTCGGCATTTTGGAGCAATTTCACGGGAAAGAAGCCTTACTTCCTGTACAAAAATAAGGTCTGAACATCGAACTATATATATACATGTGAGCCATAAAATTTAGTTGGTTTATTTTTTTAGGCTGTCTCACTTCAATTATGTTTTAGGTTCATTGGGCAAGTACCTGCAAACCATTTACAAATTAACGCCCGAGAAACCCACAAGGTAGGGATCTATGCACAAACCTGTAAAAAAGGTTAATCCATAGGTACACTATACAAGGCCAAGCAAAGGAACTACAAAAAATAGTTTGTATCAACACTGCAAACAAATTTATTGCAGTTCTAACCACGTGTAGACAGGAATATCGACTAGAATACATCACGACTAGCACCAACACCAAATAGACAAAAATGTCCACATCATGACTAGGTGCAAGGCGAGCTAAGTCGCTCCTGCGCTATTACAATATAAATGTCTTACATGTCTAGTGCAGATGTTGTTTGCATGTCAATGCCTCGCATTTTTTAACATTTGCTTTTCCAGTTCCTTGAGTTCTTTAAGGGCTTGCTCAAGGTTTCCATTCCCTGTAGTCAAAAGCAAGCGACCACTTTCAACCTTGTCCATGTCTTTCTCTTTGATGCCAAAGTTTATCATCTCTTCAGCCTTAGTGAGCAACACCTTGCTGGCTTGCACCTGGCCTTCCAATGCTTTCTTTTTTGCTTGAAGAGTACACTGGTTTGAAACAACCTCCTCTCTTGCCCGCTTGCTCGTGCTTTCTTAGGCACTCATCCTCAGAGCATACTTTGCTCGAGACTGCCTCACACATCTCAAAAGGTCAGAGCTGATGGGCATCTTACTTGCATCACCATCATAGTGCTGAAGGTAACTTTTAATGTGGCGCATTCTGTTAACACTAACAATATTCAGAGAGCTCTGTCCATCTAAAAGGTACTTATTTTCAATGAAGCCTCGTTCTAGGTCAGCATTTTCGTGTGGCAGAGAAAGCAGTGCTTTTACAAGTTTCGAAAGCATGAGATACTTTGTTTCACCTGTTATTGTCTTCATGCAAAATATCTTTGCCCAGTAGTCATCTAGCCTTCCTTCCAGGGTGCCTTTGCTCTGATCGCACTTCAGCATGAGCCATTCATCGAGAGACGACACCTGACCATCACCCAAAACCTGAGGAAGTTGCCCCACAATGTAGCGTAAGGACCGCACTTCCTGCTCAGCATTCTCATACTGTAAACCCAGAAACCTTGCATGCATGACCACCTTATTTGTGAGGGGGAGCTTCTGAAGCAATGCTTTCGAGCAAGCAAGGTAAAATGCCCGAGCTCCGAGGCGGAACATTTTTTTCTCCGAAGGGTCCCAGTCTTCCATAGCTTTTTCTGTGTCCAGGCCAACTTCTGGTCGTGCCTTCCAAAAGGCAGCATCATCCAGGTTAGGCTTGGTTAACTCCTCTGCACTCTTGCTGCAAAATATTTCGCTTCTTAAGAACCGACTCAGAACTCGTCAACACTAATCCTAGAATTTCTTCATGAAGGACATGCAGAAGTGGCTCCCGCCTTTGGAAGAGTTTCTAGAACCCGGTGAAAAGCTCTGCAGCATTCCTCAGAAATAGTACCTTTGCATAAAGGTCCTTGCTGCCAAAAGCTGCAGCAAGTCTGCTGTGTTGGGTCTGGACACCTGGTCGCAGTCTACCACAGTTCTCCAAAAAAAAGGACTGCAAGTCAGTGAATTGTTCTTCCACGCGGACTAGAGAATCTTGCAATGTCAGCCAGCGATTAGAGACGTGTCGGAAGACATGAGGCTCTATCCCCAAAATTTCTTGATGTTCTTTCAGGCCCTTGGTACGCACACCCCCCCCCCCCCCCCCCCCCAGGGTGCTTAAAATAATAATAAACATCCCTGACAAGTTCTTCAACATCAGAACAAAATGCATCCAAGCCCTTCGAAAATGCATTGTGCACTTTGTGCAAAGTGCACAATGCATCAACAAGATTTGGGTTTAACTTTTGTTTCAGCTTAGATTTCACGCTCTTCATGACATTAGGGCCATCACTGAAAAAGCAAAGAAACCCTTGTTTTGGCAACTCAGTTAGGGCATCCTCTATGCACCCTACAATTATATCCCCAGTGGCACGACCGAGGTTAAAAGAGTTAAAGTACACGACAACAACTTGCTTTGCACTTTCGGAGAAATATCTCACCAGCAAATCCAACTGCTGCACACGCTGCTCAGGCTTTGGAGTTTCGTCAATCATTAACGAAAAGAAAACATTTGGCCGACACAACTCTGTCAAAAGCTTTGATTTGAAGTAAGGCCCCAGACCATCTGAGATGACATAAGAAAGTTTTGCCCTTCCACAGGTAAAACTCTTCGCCACATCACTGTCGGGAAACATCCTTTTATAGATGTGTGTTGCTGTGTCACCCCATGAGTAGGGAATGCCTTTTGAAACAACAGACATTGCAAATATGGCTTCAGCCTCACACACTTGGTCTTGCAACGAGGAACAAGGCCTCCCCCGTGAAAAATCTATCGTAGCTTGCACAGTCTTGGGCGCCAGTAGCACACCACTAGAAT
This sequence comes from Amblyomma maculatum, assembly GCF_055883805.1. Lineage (NCBI taxonomy): Eukaryota > Metazoa > Arthropoda > Arachnida > Ixodida > Ixodidae > Amblyomma > Amblyomma maculatum. The sequence continues at coordinate 104,191,928 of NC_139344.1, read as the reverse complement.
CTCTATGCTTTGCCGCAACCTCCACATGCTTCTTCATGTTTGCATGGCGCTTGACAGCAGCAGTACCATGCTGAGCACAGCAAATTGTCACATTGCACAAGATACAAAAAGCATCCGTGTCCTTGATGCCTGCCCTGCACCAACCACTGATCACATCATTGTTGCAGTCCACTTCATTCAGCACCGAGGCATTGAATTTCGTGCACCGCCCTGTGAAGAAAGGAAAAAAGTTCATTTTATAACAGGCAAAATGTTCACTACTATTACCAGCAAACTACAGCCGGAAACTGATCTTTTTCAGCCTCCAAAGGGACCAAGAAAGTACAAATACTCGGGCATTTAGAAATAAAATTTATCGAACGAATCGTTTGAATGTACTCACCTTTACTCATGATGAACGCCTATCGACACTGTAGCGGTGCAACCAGCTGGGGAAACCAATCCGAGGTAAGCATCCAAGACCGTCTCTCGGCGTCGACAAGCGGCGCACACGAGCTACGGTACTATACACATGCTCACCAACTTGTGTTCACCTCGCACGTGTTTTCTTTTCATTGCTAGCGTTTCATGCATAGTTTCAAGCCACCAAGCCTCGGGCTGGATTGGATTGGCCACTGGCACAACTGCATGTTGCCAACGCAGCTCCGATTTTTCGCCAAATCTAGCAAGACTACTAACTTTCGCGGCTAATCTGGTGTTTTGGCGCAGCATGGCGCAATTTTAACAAATTTCACACTTTTGGCGCAGCTTCGCGCATAAATATGCAGCTGTATCAAAATGGCGCAATTGCCGCAACTTGCACCCCTGTTAATGTTGCTGCAAATCGGTCGACTATTTCATCATTTCCTTTATCAAATTTTCACTCTTACATTTTTAATGTTATGCCACCTTTCTGGTTTTCGACCACCAATCTTCTAATTGTTTTTCGCAAATTTTCAACGCAGATTCGTTCACCTGACTACTGTTATCTTTAAAACCTAGTATGTTGAACTGTTAGGTTTTGAAGATGCTTCATCGCACAGTCTGTGCAGTGAAGAGGCACTACAGCATCTATGAAAAGGAACAAGGAAGCACTTTTTACTTTGTAGCAATTCTTCGACATTGCCAACAGTTTGAGGAAAGCAAAGCACTTGACGAAACCCCAAAGAACTGTTGTCATCACTCAGCTTCCATCTCGAATGTACAAAAAATCATATTCCAGGCATTCACTAGATAAAATTCCTCCGATGTAAACTGCTTCAGGCAGTTTGTAGGGCTATTAAATAATTCCAACTTTCAGATATTTTGAACATTTTTCTTGGTACCTTGAAGGCTTAAGTAACAAGATTTTACCGTAACTAAAATACTGCAAATAGATCAACATCTTGTTGTAGGACGACTCCCTCAATTTAAGGCGGTCATTTTTGCGAAAAGTTGATATAAACTTAAATGGGTGAAACAGAGCTTCAATGCACTGTTTCTTTCAGGTACTAGTAGCTTTGTGTGTTATAAAAATACACAATTTTGAAAATGCTTACAGTGCCATCCAATCTCTTTTTGTGCACCCGAGGTATATGAAGTACTCATTTCAGAATCATTCGAAGAAAATTGGTATTTACTTTGAATTTACTTTGGACTCAAGAACCATTATTCACGAAAGCCTAAAAATTGGCACATGAAAAATGGTCTGCTCCAAATGTCCTTTACTGTGTACTTGTGCCTTTCCAGAAAGAAAATGGAAACGAAAATGGAAGAAAAACAGAATGGAAGGAAACAGAAACTTGCATATAGGATTAGTACCGTTATGACATCAAACCTGAAATTACAAAGATATCTTTACCATTTTTCAAGTACAAATTAATAACCCCACAAAATCATCCCTATCTGGAGCTAATTAATAGGGCAGAAACTCTTGAAGATTTTATGTACGCTTTTATGCTTTCAATAGCCATTAACTCTTACGGGAAAGTGACAGAACAGATTTCCAAAGGGCACTGGAAAAAAAAAAAGTTTAATGAGTAAAGTATTTAAACAAACCTGTAGTAGCATATATCAAAACGTACTATTTAAATTCTCTCTTATGCACATAAACAATATTTTACTTAAGAATTATACATAACATAAAAAAAAAAATTTTGATTCAAATTTTTAGAGGTGAATAGACCAGAAGTGAAAAAGGCATGACATAAAAATAAACCATAAAAAAAAACTTCAGAATAGTATATGAACTATGGTACAATGCCTCCTTGTCATACTTTTGAAACCATGGCTCGCATATCTGCATGTTTGTCTCTTTGATGTTAATTTTTTGAGACCTTAGAAACAACAAGCCACTCTGAGCGGCCTATACTTACATAAATATTAACACGATACTGCTATAACACAAACTAAGCATTAGCACCTATTTAGGTGGTCTTTCTAGCACATAAAGAATATAAGGTTCACATTACACATAAAATGAAGAAATCTTTCTCATAAAATTTGCTAAAAAAAATACAAAAATAGAAAAAAGGCACAAATATCAAAATGGAAATGAAAAAAAAAAAAAAAAGAATTCAGAATATACTAAATGCACTACACTGCCTCTTTTTTTAGTTGTAAAACTTGGCATGTTTATTTAGTTAAGTTTTTTGTTTTGTTTTGTTTTGACTTAAACACCAATAGTTCCCACTCGGTTAAGAAAGCAGTTGTTGCAAATCTGCATACAAATCCTCCTAACTACACCAATAAAATGCAGTGAATACAAAGTACTAGGGACAAAATATAGTATATGTGGTCTGCTGTGATGATGTGCCATTCTCAAAACACGGCAACATTACTAAACTGTTAAAAATGCTTGTTTTCAACTCTTCTCTTCATCTTGTTCTTGTCCTGCTCATAGCACACTTTACAGTCTTTGCATTTTTGAACATTTTGCGGTTAATGGTTGGCTCATCACACTGGGTGATGCTCTCAAGAAGCCACCGCAGGTACCGGAGCTTTCATTGTGACAGTTGGCTCGCGTTGCCTATGCCAGCAAGCACTTCCAAGAGAACTGGCAATGCAATAAAGTGACTTCAAGACATTATCTGTGGTGGAAGCAGACCACTGTAGACTTGGAGGCTTGTTTCATTGCAGCGAATCACTCTCCCCTCTGCAGAGATTAAGTGCATGCTATGGTGTTTCAGTGTACGTTCGGTGACAGCTGGTCACACCCTCGGCTCGTGCAAAGCTCAAATTCACTATGGTTGGTAGCCTGTTCCCATCGTAAAACCCACTAGATTAACTCAGCAGGTGTATGTTTATGTCATCTGCTCATGTAGCTCGGTCTTTTAGACACAAAAGACAAAACGAACAAAAAGATGACGGCTGCAATGCATGTTCAAATTATATATATAAAAAAAGTAAATAAATAAAACATCTAAAGAAAAAACATTTAGTAATTCTACATAAGTATCGCCATACACAGCATACATCAGCATCACAATGATTCCTTTGGAAACACATTCTTGCAATATCCTGTGTTGGATGTCCTGTACCTCAATGGCGTAATTGCCTTGCAACTCGGTAACTGATGAGTAATCAATCACTGATAGCACCGATAGGCCATAAGGATGCACTGCAATTCAGTCCAATATTAATAAAATTTCCACAATCAAAATTTGTTAACAGGTTAAATGTCACAGTACACAAAGAAAAGTTTCACCTGCATCTGAAGATGAGAGTCTGTCTGCAGGATGAGCGTCTTGGCTTGAGCATTGAACACAAAGGGGTATTCACAGAAGTATACCTTATGGCTCTAGAGGGAGAGAGGAAAAAGAAAAAGCAGCGTAAGGATTTACAAAAACTAACACTTTCCCTTCCTCTTCCAGTCTAAGCTGCAAAGAAAACCAACAAATTGAAAGGAAGAACCTCATTACAAACCAAAATAACAGAAGCACTGTTCCGTAAATATTGCTGTATCTTGTGCATTATTTCCTTGAAAGGTGCCGCACACATTTAAAACACACAGGTATTTTCTTCTTAATTTAAATCAGTACACCATTCCTGGAGCCTAAATGCAGCTAGAAATTACAAAAACTTGCAGTGCCACTAACTAGTTACCTTTCCTATAACTACATGGTAAAAATAGTACTCTAAACAGCGCTTTGACATAACCGTTTAATCGAAATCGGTGTTCAGCTAAATGCAGGCTTCTCAGCACTAGATTGCTTGCACTTTATTACAATAATCTCAGAGGTTTTGATTTGAATACAATACACTTCTTTTAAAACAAACTTGAAAGGATCATAAAAATTTGTTAGTCTTATTAAAAGTGCCCCAATAAAGCACATGTGAGCATACAGTGTGTAAAAATATATGTTGCATGAAAGCAATGAAATTACTTTGCAGACAGAAGGTAGCTTATGACTGTATGCTAATGAGTGTGTGCGAGGTAACAGAGGCATAAATTAAGGGATTAGTGATTAAGCAAAAGGCAAACTGCATGTGTGCCAACGAAGGTCTACACGGAGAGCTACAGACACTACAGACAGGAGCCGTTAATGCTGTTGCATAATACCCTTAAATGTGAAGCTTAATGTCGCCCTGATATTTACCTTTCGTTGCCTCTTTTTTCTCTCTCTTTTCTGTAGCAAATGCTACTTGAGTTTTCTATTTTTTACTCCTAGTGCTTCAAAGCCTTCAAATGGCTAGCTGTAAGATACAGGCTTTGAAATCATGTTATCAGTTTTTTTCTCTCTCTCGTTTCACATTTTTCAAAGCGTGGCAGCTATCCAGTCCCTGAGCAGATACATCATGCATATTTTTAACTGCTTTATTTTAATGTGTCACATCTCTGCTCCTAGAAAACTCATGCTGCAATGTTGCGTCAGTTGAGAATTCAGCTCTGATCTAGCTGTTTGAGCCTCATGTCGATGAGCAGTGCACTCTCCACCTCTGCATCTTAGCGTATTTCCATCTCCTAGAGCCAATGCACAGCAGGTAGCTCGAGTTCAATGCTACAATCTGGTCATGCGCAGGTAGCCGTGAAGGTGCTTTGCTTTTAAAAGACGCAAAAAATCACCCTTGCATAGAAGCTTCCCCACATTTTCGTGCAAGGGTTTAGGAAAACTTTTTTGTAGTCTCTGTCAAGGGAAGCTTGTTTATTCCTTTCTTGCCTTGAGAATGCCACGCAGATGATTTACTAGTAGCGTTGCGTAGATCCTATGGCTCAAGGTAGCTACTCAAGTCTGTCTTAACAGAAGTACACATGTGACAGTTCATATTAAGTGCCTTTATTTTACACTCATCCATGAGAAACCAACGACATGCTGCGCACTGTTTGTCATCATTTGACAGAGAAGCTATGGGACTCTCTGTTACAGATCAAAGCTTGCCTCACAATCTGCAAAATTAACAACCCACTAATGCGCAAGGAACATTAGAATCATTACAATTATTCACAATCATCACAAATAGGAGCATCACAAAGAACCTAGTTTAGAGAGGATTATAAGCACAAGAAAGAGTGCCTAGGCTCATTACATTGTAACCGCATATTGTTTCCATCACAGGTATACCAACTAAATCTGCTGTCATTAGCTAAACATCGATGCCTACCGCAGCGGTGGTTAGTGATTTGAACAATTCCTCTGCATGTGGGAAGTGCGGAATTCGATCCTGTGCTGCCGGATATCCACTGGGAATACAATGGTTAAAATCATTTCCCTGGCTTGGTGCTTGGCTCTTCTGGGTTGAAATGCTTGGCAAATGGGCCTTTGACCCTTGTGTCATGGCTCTCTTTAACCAAAGCTACTGCTACACCATATAAACTCATCATTGTAAATGTCAATGCCTCGCGATGTAAAAATCTGTGCCAGATCTCAGAATATTCTTTTAACATAATAAAGATCATCACTTAGTTCCGAAATAAGCAAAGAACCTTAGAATAAGCAACGATTATATACATTAACAGGTTAATTAGTGTTTGGTTTGGTTTGTGGTATTTGATGTCCCAAAGCAACTGAGATTATGATGGATGCTTGGATGGTTTCGGATCATTTCAACCACCTGGAGTTCTTTAAAGAGGAAATGGCTGCAAAGACCATTGATGAACGTGTTCAATACGCAAAACGAATGCTTTTGAGAATTCGCCCAAAGTATAACTACTTGGAACAGAGCCAGGATTTATTAATTTTAAAACGTTTTCTAAATTTGTGAGCTGATTGGTCAATGTGTAGTGCCGGGTTTTGCAACTATTCTTCACTCTCCATATGTCACGAGTATGGTGAAGTCATGATGAGTGACAGGCCACTAGAACCTGCCCTTCACTGCAGCCACAATGGTCACAACATCATGGACAGGCTTCCGATAGTTGTAGAAGTTGTCTGCTTGTGTGCTGTGGGAATCCCTCAGGGTATGTGCGAGCGAGGTCAACACCTTCGCATTTATGGTTGTCTTTGTCACTGGCCCGTGAGCCTGGTGAGACCACTGACGAGTCACTATATTCAAGGCCATTGTTCACCCAGGACAGGGTGAACCTATAGGGCTCGATAACCAATGCGGCAATAACTGCCAGCAGTCGCGCTTTGAGCTCCAGGTTTAGCAGATAATGCAGATGAGAAGGTAGAAAAAAGCAATATGTAGTAGGGATAAAATCCATGCTCAGGAAAATGAGCACAACTGGAATTCTGCTAACCAAATGTCAGCCTATGACTTATTCATGGGTGGTTCACAGCCCCGGGCTGTTTTATTTTTTTTTTTCAAATGTCTCGGAGTGTTGAGTGGAGGCGGGAGAGGAGGAGTCCATTTTTAATCGCTCATATCTGTGGTGTTAATGAAGCTAGCTCAAAAATTCTTGCACTGGAGTGATTAGTGAGCGAATACCTACCTCTCATCTGCTTTACTGAACCTCAATTTAGGCATTTCACAATCAGTTTTGCCTCCATCGAAAGGTGGCTGCTGCAGCCTGGATTGAACCCGGGTTAAAGTACAACAAACAAGATAAAGAAACAAAAAACAACACCTCGCAGCGTCTCATCTAATTTGCACTGAAGGCTTTATAAAGAAAGGATTGCAAACAGTGCAATTTTCAATATTTTAGATATATTATATACATTAAAAAAAAAAAAAATAGCCCTTAAACTTGACTCTTGATAGTGATTTGACTTTACAGTGCAAGAGCAGATTGGCTACAGGGGGTCGTGGCTAATGTTTTAGGTCAGCAGAAAGTGCAGTCAAAGGCCCATTTCCACCAAGCACTTAGGCCAAGTGAAGAAGAGCTGAGCACCACGCCAGGAGAAAGCACAACTCAATTGAAAAATTATCAAATACATACTTCGCAGCACTGAGGATAAAATCTTTCACTTTACACGAACATTCTAGGCACTATGCCACCAGTGACTAAAATTTTGTTCAAAGTGACCTCCTATGAAAACTTAAATTGATTCAGTGTCCCGTTTTTTAAAAGGGTTATAGAATTTTGGTGGCATATTTCTTCTTGTTAATGATGCGTAAGTCATTCCTGTATATCGATCCACAGACAGTTCTTGCCTACGACCGCTAAATAATTCCTACTGAATTTTCTTTTCTCACCAGTACCACAGACAGTTCTTGCCTACGACCGCTAAATAATTCATACTGAATTTTCTTTTCTCACCAGTTTCAGTTTCAGTAGCTTAGAGACCACTGTGATGTCACAATCAAGCCTTGATGGGCGGTAAAAACAGCGATATAACCACCGATTCTTTACTTGCAGTGATTTCTGTTCTTGAGGCAGGCTGGCTTTCATCATTGCAGCGAATTCAAATGACACAGCAATGATTATATTGCTGTATTTTCATCCCCTGGTCGTTGAAACCGAAACACGTAAGAAAAGAAACTCTATTATAAATTATTCAGCAGTCGTAGGCGAATATGACGCGGCGATCCATGTACAGCAATGTCTTAAACATCATTGCAAAGGATAAAACATGAATCCAAATATTATGTGTCTACACTCTTTTAAGCACCATGTTTCAGCTCACAGCACTACAAAACTTGCAAGCACAACACCAGCAAAAGCTTACCCTATCTTCTCTAGTAGTCTGAATCCAGTGGATGTAGTCTAACTGAACATCCACCTTATCTGTGACATCAGGTATATAGAAGTGTTCATATGAAACCAAGCCACCACATTCCTTGTTCACCTGTTAGGAGAAAAAAATATGTCATAAAACAACCAACACAGCAATTACTAGCAGGCTTATATATACAGCAAGGATGTTTTCCTTTCAGTGAAAGAGATGGCACGAGGGCAGAAAGCACTGCTTCGACACAACTAGCACACAGAATGAGGAGTGCAGTAGCACTAGTGCGGTATTTTAACATTGTGATAATGACCTAAACCCATTTACAACCTACAAAGCGTTTCTGACCTCAGTGAAAATGCTTTTGAATCATATTCTGGCTTCTACCTATAGTTTTTATAAGTGCTATTATTATTATTATTATAATTACTTTTTTTTTTTTTTTTTCAGGAAAAAGGTTCTTCTCATCACCTGTTGCTGATGGTAGGCCTTCATAGCAAGGCACATCAGATATAAAGTCATTACGTGTTTCCATGACACTTACAGTAGTTGTAGTGTTATATTCTAAAAAAGCTAAAAGGCTTTTTGTATTTTGTATAGTATTTGTTTTTACTGCACTCACCCGCAATTGTTAAATTTCAAGCAATACATTTTTAATCTGTAGAGCTGCTCACAATCAATATAACTGAAGTCTACAATAAAAACATAGGCAAGTAGAATTTAGCTAGCTCTTTTGATGACTTGACAAACATTTATTACTAAAAAGACCCGAGGTATGGTGGGGTGAGGGGTGGGGGGGGAATTTCAAATCCTAAAGCAATGAACAAAGCAAGTGTTTTGCACTGTTCACATCCTGCCAATGCACCAGGCTGATCGAGCATGGCTTCAGAGAAAGTAGCAACAACCCACTGCCCTTAAACATGCATGTTACAGGCACTTTCACATGCTTTGGTATGAACCAAAACCATCCTTGAGCTGAGGGAACCCAATGAATACTATCAACAAAACTAATGTTACAATAAAATATCAATACACTCAACCCAGATACTTTTTTTTGAAAACCTTACAACTGCATTTGAATACCTCTGTCCAGATTTGCCATGGCAGCAGCAAATATGATATACATGAGAACAAAACCGACGAGTATATTACCTGATCCTGTCAGAAAAAACAAAAAAGAATGCATAGGCCTGAAGGTCATCTTACTGTGTTGAGCTTGGCCAGGACGTCAAGAGCCAGTTTGAGGTGTCCATGGTTCTTCTTTGTCTGGAACGACAGGTAACTTCACAGAAATCTTAACCCTGCATGCACACCATCTACCAGGAACCAGCCTCAGCTTCACTTGGGCTACTGCCGCAAGATGACGCAAAAACTTATCAGAACAGTCCCTGCTGCTAAGCAAATTTGAAGGCCACCGGAAAATACTGCATTTGCTATGATACCCCAAGAATACAGCCCCACACCACAACACTCCAACTAGTTTGATGAGTCAACCATAGTCGCTGCTACCAGTAATTACTGGTCGCAAGAAAGAAAACGAGAGACTTCTTGCCCTTCCACGGGTTTATAAAATAAAAAGAAAAATGCACCACCTAAGCGCACACCCATGATAGCAACCACTCGCTAGCCCATCAGAGCAAATCTTTAATGCTTGCCAGGAGGCCAGGAGCATTTACATGTACAGTCTACTATGTAAAGAACGACACCACCACCAAAACCTGCTTAAACTGCAAAGAAACTGCCTCACATAATTACAAGTAAAACCCCGCTATAATGAAGTGGCATACAGCAAAAACCTGTATATAGGAAAGTGAAACTGCAGTCCCATTTTGCCTTCCACAGACATGCATAAATTTTGTTCCTGTTTACAGTAAAACAATGATTACCCTTTGCACTCACTAACATACTGGTACATTTTCACGTTTCCCCACTGCAGTCTCATCGACATACCTGTACACGTTCTGTACTGTGCGCTCAAGAATTCGTGCCAGAGCACAAAGCTGAGGAAGTGTGCGATGAGGAGCTAGTTGGTAATGCATGAACGAAAGCTGTGCAAAGGATGAAACACAGGGAAGAAGTGGACAGGAAGGGTGCGGACTTGCAACTGCTCATTGAATCACGACCTAAATCCTTCGACAAGAACACTCCACATGTGCACTAGGCACTGCGCATTTAAAAACTTCAATTCTTTCTTATACAGAAGGATTGAAGCCTCAGTGACACACTTTTCTGGCCAATATCTATCTATCTGCATTGCTTCTAAGATTTCGCGTGCTTACTTATCCTTGACGCCTCCAATTATCTTAGTATGCTTAGTAAGATTACAGGCCATACTAAGATAATTGGAGGCACCAAGGATAAAAAAACAAGTGAAATCTTCGGAGCAAATGTAGATAGATATGAGGGAAGTGTGTTAGGGAGGCTTTGATTCTTCTGTATAAGAAAGAATTGAATTCCAGAATTTACTATTATTAAGAAATTCCCGAATATCAGTTTCTTCAATCGAATATAAACCGAATGCAAACATATTTGTATTTCAATGTTTGCACATCTTAAAAAATAGCAAAACTTGTTACAGTTGAATCCCGCTATAACGAAATTCACGGTGCACGAAAAAAAATTCGTTCTCGCGGAACTTCGTTATCGCAAAAATTTGACGTGAAACGCAGAAAGAATTGCCCAAGCAGCAGCAAAGGCGTTTAATGCCAAAAATCTGTAAGCTTGGTTTGCTTACGCTTCACGGCGAGCAACGCCGTCGCGCGATTTTCGCACTCGGTCAGCAAACCCATTGCAACATCGTCGTCTCGGACAGCAACGAAATTCCTGATGACATCAAAAGCGTCCATCACCTGTACGGCGGTTGCCGCAGCCGGCGCTTCCTGTACGTCGTCGTCTTCTTCATCGGAAGAGTCCTTATCATTCCGGGCAGCTTTTATGATCTGCTCATCACTCACATCTTCGTGAACAACAACACAAGCGTCAGCGCCGATGTATTCGTCGAGCTCGAGATTAGGCGGCACGGTTCCTATTTCTCCCAGCGTTTTCCAGGCGGCCGCGATCCCCGGAGCCGGTGACGCCTCTTCGTCGTCGTCTGTAACGCCTGGTGTTAGGCCAGCAGAGTGTACGGGTCGACCTTCGGCAAATCCGGCGTGCCTGAAACAGTTCACAATTACTGAGCGCCCCAGTGTGCTCCAGGCAGCAGACATAATCTGCAGTGCCACGTACAAGTCCACCTTCGTGTCTCGGCCGGTTTCAGTGTTAAAAAGCAGCCGCTGAATTAACCTCCCGCGGTAAGCGCGCTTCAGGCTAAGAATCACGCCCTGATCGAGAGGCTGTAAGACAGACGTGCAATTGGGAGGGAAAAACCTCAGCTCCGTGTTAGTGAGCTTGACTTCGTCGGAGTGATGCGCTGAACAATTGTCCAAAAGCAAGCAAACTTTACGGCCCTGCCGCTTCATGTCGCGGTCGAATGCCATCATCCACTCGGTGAAAATAGCGCGGGTCATCCACGACTTGTTGTTCGCCTTGTACTGCACAGGTAGGCTACGAGTTCCCTTAAAACAGCGCGGCTTGGCACTTTTGCCGATGACTAACGGCGGACGCTTGTCCGAGCCATCCATGTTTGTGCAAAGCAGCACTGTGATGCGTTTTTTGCTGTGTTTGCCGCCGTGACAGCGCTGCCCCTTGAAGTCGAGCGTCCTAGCCGGCAACATCTCGTAGAATAGCCCGGTCTCGTCGGCGTTGTAAATGTCTGCAGGCGCGAAGTTGCTTAAAATTCCGGCCATGTTACTCGCCTTCCAAGCAGCTGCTCCGTCCACGTCTGCTGACATTGACTCGCCGCACAACACTTTTCCAACGATGTTATGGCGGGCCTTGAGACGGTTTAGCCAGCCAATGCTGGCTTTAAAATCATCAATGCCAAGTAGGCATGCATAGTTCAAGGCTTTCTGCTGGACGATGCTTCCGGACAGGGGGACGTTGCTGGCTCGTGCTTACACAAACCACGCATGCACTGCTTTGTCCAACTCTTCATGGAGGGGCCGCGTCACCTTTTTGTGCTTCGAGGATGTGCCTGAAGCAAGTGCCATTCTCACGCTGTCCTTATTGCCTAGAATCGTTGACAGCGAACTTGCAGGAATTCCGAAGTCTTCAGCAATTGCCGCTTTCTTCCTTCCGCTTTCTGCTTGGGCGATTATTTGAGCTTTTTGCTCAAGGGAAAGAGTTTTGCGTTTTTTCACTTGCGTTGCCATCGTGTCCTGCGGATGAAAACTCGTCGTAGTCGAAGAGAAAGGCAGCGAGTGAACAACGCGACCACGACACAAAGCCAAAATGGCGGAACTGCAATCACGTGATTTCATGCTTAATGTGGCTTTGGATTTGACTTGGACTTCTCGCCAATAAAACTAGTTTCGATTTTGAACGCGAAAATTTCGTTGAAGCGGAAACGCTCTGCAAAAATGGTTCGTTGTGCAGAGAAATTTAGGCCATTAATTCTTATAGGATACTCGCGGGGAATAAAAAATTATTCGTTGTCGCGGAAATTTCGTTGTGGCGGTATTCGTTGTGGCGGGATTCAACTGTATGAACATTTTAAAGAAGGCTGCGTGAATTGCTGATAAAGGGAAGACAGTGAAGAGTAGATAGCAGCAAGAAGGTATGGTACACAAAATTTACAGCAACATTGAGGTTTAAAGGACACTGTAGAGGAGGACTCCGGTAATTTCGACCCCCTGTGTTCTTTAACGTCTACTGACATAGAACAAAAGCACTTGCACTTTGCCTTCATCGAAATGCAGCTGCCAGGTTGGACTTTCATCCTAGGGCTCAGCAGTAGAGTGTCCTAACCACTAAGCCATCATGGCAGAGAAAAGTAGGAGAGGGAAAATATGCACTCACTCATGGTAGGACAGCAGGGGTAAGCATGAAATGCGTTGCAGTACTGGCATAGCGCATTCTAGATAGAGACTGAACGTTGTTTCATAGTCTCTCTCAGCCAAGCCCAACCATGTGTCTACGCTACTGCTTTTGCGGCAAAATGCAACGTCCAGGACTACTACCTTCCGCTGCCTATGCACTTTACAAAGGGTTCTACGGCGTGCCAAACGATAGCATCACAGCTCTACATGAGACTAGTTGCCTACGAGTGCACAGATTATGCATGCTGCTCTCGCTTCGCTCACATGTCATGAAGACTGAAGATACACTGCTCGGACTCTGCACTGGCTCATAACCGTCGTATGCCGCTTCTCCCATCCAAAAACATGGAAGACCTTGTTGCTGCCTTCGGGGGCAGTGCAGCACATCGGCACCAGGAGGGAAATTTTAAGTTTTGCCAAAGCTCATTTAGGTTTGCAGCCGTTCCCCTTTCGGTCCGGTGCCAAGGTCACTCGTGCAGTATAACAGAAGCTAAATGCATTACAAGCTTAAAAAAGGGTGACCTGACGTAGTACTGAGTGGTGCAAAACAAGGCAGTGGGGGCACTGTGTGGAAATGGTTTTGCAGTGCTCTAATGCACTACAAAACTTTCGTCTCTCAAATGATACTGACATCATTGAAAATGACACTATACTGATGTAAAGCTTTTGTTTCAATAAGACTCAAACTCGCCCCTTTATATCATGTCATTTTATCTGCGCAAATTATAACTATTTCATTACAACCTTTTTCTCTTTTGCAATATAACTTCCCATTTCCTGGCCTAATACTGGTTTGTCTTTATTAGTTACGGTTCTTATGTTCAACCATTTTTTTTTTCTCTGATCCTATGTATGCATTATATGCTTACTCCTGTCTAAAGCGTGTCACTCAGGCTGGCACTATGCTTCTAAATAAATCAATATATAAAAATGTAGCACTTCCACAACATTTACATGAAATCGAAAACCTACTACTAACAATGAAAATATATATCATTAGGATACACTGGGCAGGTCAGAGCAGGATGGAAGGTATTTCTAAACACTGTGCATTCAATCAGTACAAAAATTACCAGACAGCTTCCTTAAATCCATGTCATCACTAAGAACTAATATATTGTAAGGATATTAGTACAATAAAGATTTTTTGCTGGTCCACGCAACTTCACTACAAGGGGGTTCTACAGCAACACCATAAAATACATTTGCACTACTCTTTCCTTAGACAATCTACAAGGCTACTTCCCGGGGCTGAATGCTTAACTGATGGCTGCAGACAAAGCCAGAGAAGAACTGTGAGACCCAATCAAGAAATCTTAATGGCAAGCACCCAACATCTCTCTTAGAAAGACATGCCTCATAACACAAGAAAGAATTTTGTAAGCCTTAAATATGATTAAAACAAAAAAAAAAAAAAAAAAAAGAAGAAAGAGAAGTGAAGCTTGCACTACAGTTTGATGCCTGGCCGCAGACACTCACCTGCATCGGACGGGAGAGAATGTGAACGACGCACTCTTTAAATATCTAGAAAAGAAATTGAAAACTTTTTAAGCTGCTAAGATCAGATGTAGTTTCTATGGTTTCTAGCAGGGTTGTGTGAATATTTGGAAGCTTCGAATATGAAAGCGAATAATGCAGTATTCGAATCGGGCTTCGAAGCTCAATAAATAAAAAAAAAATGAACTGTTGAAAGAAGCAGTTGATGATTTAATATTCTTTCTAACACCGTTACACAACTGCACTGCTCTGGATGTCGGCAGGCATTGTGCACATGGCATAGTAGCCATGCCTACAAACTCTGCTTTTGGTGGTTGCTTGGTTTTGCACATCGTCGACAAGCGCACATGATGGGACAAAGCCCGAATGCGAAAGTGAGCATGCCGTGGGGAGAACTACGCTGCATCTGCCACATGGAAGGGCCCAAAAGCTGAAGATGATAAAAAAGATAAGAATGTTGAACTACCACCACGACCGAGGTTAACGCTCCAATGGCGTTGGCTCGCGTAGCTGCTGTGTTGTTGCTAGAAGCCAACTTCAAAAATGGCAATAGCTTAAATTTTACATCCTTCGACAGCTGATATTGATACAAACTATAGTCGACGACGAAGCAGAGACAATCAGTGGCTAGTTGACGTAGACGATGAAGTGGTTGCTAGTTGGCGTAGACGACGAAGTTGGTTGCCTGGAACTGCGCTCAGACCGCTGCTCGGACCGCTCTCGGACTTCGGCAGTCTTCTAGGCTCAGGGCGTTGCCTGGACGTTCGGCGCAATACCCGTTACAGTCTGGTGGAGTGCGCTGGGTACGTTTTGCCACGTTTACACGCTTCACGACGGATCTTACTCCGGTCCACCAGCGACTCAGTCGCCGCCTCCGCGGACAGTCGCCTGAGGTTGGGCCCCTTTCCACCCCTACGAGGATCACGCAGCTGCAACTCTCGAGCCACCTCGACATGGCCACTGATCCCAGGCTCTCAGCTCCGATCCTTTGCCACCCGCCGCGAACACCACCATCTTTTCACGGCAACGTCTTCGAAGACGCTGAGGATTGGCTGGCTACCTTCGAGCGAGTGGCTCGGTACAACGGCTGGAGTGACGAGCGAAAGCTCAATAATGTTTACTTCGCCCTAGAAGAGTCTGCACATACGTGGCTCGAAAACCACAAGGGCGACCTTACCGCCTGGCAAGCATTTTGCCATGAACTTCTGACCACCTTCCCCAACGCCGATCGCCGCGAGAAAGCTGAAGCTGCACTTCAGTCCAGAAACCAGCGGCCAAATGAAAGTGTACGCATGTTCTGTGAAGACATGACCCGTCTTTTCCAGCGCGCAGACCCCAATATGAAAGAGGAGACGAAGCTTCGCCACCTCATGCGTGGAGTTAAGCAGGAGCTGTTTGCGGGCCTCGTTCGCAGTCCACCGCGTACCGTTGCTGAATTCCTCGCGGAAGCAACGACCATGGAAACGACGCTTCAACAACGGGCCCGGCAGTACAACCGAGATGTTAGCAGCCTGGCCCCAGATGTTTTTTCGTCGTGCCATGGAGGCGGTGCGGACGCCTTACGTGGCCTCATTCGGTCGGTTGTTCGAGAGGAACTCCAAAGTTTCCGTCTGTCTCAGAGTGCGCCAGTGACCTCACTGACCGAAGTCGTCAGAGATGAAGTACGCCAGGCTGCTCGTGAATTCCCAGTCACCAACGTACTGCAGCGCGGCGATGAAATGCCCACACACACATCCGTTGTTCCTCAGGCAGCTGTCTACGATCCTGTCGCTACCATGCCTCTACGGGTTGACGACAAACGAACGTACGCGTTCGTTGCACGTCAAGCAGCTGCCTGTGGTCCTATTGACCCGACACCGGTGGTTAGTCACATCAGTCCGTATGACGTATCGGCTCAAGCTGTGGTGCCTGTTACACGCCCTCGCAAGTCGGATGTGTGGCGTACGCGGGACTGCAGGCCAATCTACTACCACTGCGGGGAGGCCGGCCACCTTTACCGTGCATACCCGTATCGCCGAGTAGGGCTTCGCACCCGATGCGCCCTGTCCACGGAACGGCGAACGGCCGCTCGAAATAGAAGCTCATCTGTCGGCCTATGACAGGCGCTATGACTCAGGATCGTCACCTCCGCTGCAGTACCATTCCCCAAGCCCTCGCAGAGACCCCAGCAATACTGAGTGGCGTTCTCAAAGTCCACACCGGGAAAACTAATTCCAGCGGTCTCCGGAGGCAGGGCCGCTGCTGTCGGAAAAATTGAAGATCCTCCGCCGCCGGTACACCGATACGCTGATTTCTCACAGGGGCAGGGTAGCGACAACATCCGACGGGCTACTTCTGATTTGTGCGTGACACTTGACGGAACTAACACGATCGCGTTACTTGACACCGGTGCAGACTATTCAGTGATGAGCCACGCCCTCGCCCAGGAATTGAGCAAAGTTGAGACGCCATGGTTGGGCCCTAGCATTCGCACGGCTGGAGGTCACCTCATTAGCCCGGCCGGAAGGTGCACAGCCCGAATCGGCATCCGCGGTTTCGTCTACGTTGGGGAATTCGTTGTCTTGTGCGAATGTTCGAGAGATTTGATTCTGGAGCTCGACTTTCTGCAGGCAAACGGTGTTGTCATCGACCTACACGAGGCACGAGTCACATTCTCGACCAAACGGGCAGTGGCACGCTTAGACACCCGCGATCCCTGTAGCCATGCTCTGCGTATTGTGGAGGATGATGTCACGGTGCCACCACGGTGCAGTGTCGTAATGCGCGTGCAGAATGACCTATTTCATGACTTTGAGGGCATGGCGGAGGGTCATATCCCGCTGCTGCTTGAGAGGGGTCTCATTGTTGCCCGAGGCCTCGTCCACCTACGGGATGGCTGCACTACCGTTCTGCTCACCAACTTTTCGAACGAATTTCAGCACCTCGTCAAAGGCACGGTAATCTCCTTCCTCCAAGACGTCGCGGAGTGTCCACATTTGTGCACCGTGGAAGAAGCCCTTCAAGACGACACTGGACCTCGTCACGTTCTGCCACCTATCGAAATAAACACCGAGTTATCGCCGGCTCAGAAGGATCTTCTTTCGGCTGTCTTGGCAGATTTTGCAGACTGCTTCGCAACGTCTTCCAAAGTGGGCCGAACTCCGGTCGCCAAGCACCGTATAATTACAGACGAGACCACGTGCCCCGTATGCCAACGCCCATACCGCGTTTCTCCAACGGAACGAGCAGCGATTCACAGACAGGTCACCGAAATGCTTTCCAACAATGTCATTCAGCTGTCTACAAGCCCGTGGGCTTCGCCGGTTGTTCTCGTCAGAAAGAAGGACAATACTCTGCGGTTCTGTGTCGATTGCAGAAAACTTAATCTCGTCACTAAAAAGGACGTTTACCCACTTCCCCACATAGACGACGCACTCGATCGACTGCGAGATGCACGATACTTCTCGTCACTAGACCTAAAAAGTGGGTACTGGCAAATAGAAGTGGATGAGAGAGACCAGGAGAAGACTGCTTTCGTGACACCCGATGGCTTGTATGAGTTTAAGGTGCTACCGTTCGGCCTATGTTCGGCACCGGCCACGTTCCAACGCATGATGGCCACCGTTCTGTCCGGTTTGAAGTGGCAGTCGTGTTTGGTTTACCTGGACAATGTCGTCATATTTTCGACCACCTTCGACCAACACCTAGAAAGGTTACGCCTTGTGTTAAAAGCTCTCCGAGACGCCAATCTGACAATCAAACCGGAGAAATGTCACTTCGGCTTTGAGGAACTTCGCTTCCTTGGTCACGTGGTCAGCGCAAAAGGTGTTCGCCCGGACCCTGAAAAGACAGCTGCCGTTTCTGGTTTTCCGCACCCTACTGACAAGAAAGCGGTTCGACGGTTCTTAGGTTTGTGCTCCTATTACAGACGCTTTGTACGAGACTTTTCGCACATCGCAGAACCGCTAATCACACTGACTCGAGATGACACGCCGTTCCTGTGGGGAAGTGAACAAGAGGCCGCTTTGCTTGAGCTTCGCAGTCGCCTACAGAATCCTCCGATACTAGGCCATTTTGACAAAAACGCCGCAACTGACGTTCACATTGATGCCAGCAACGTTGGGGTTGGTGCAGTACTAATTCAGTGGCAAGACGGTGCAGAACGGGTCATCGCCTACGCGAGCCGAACACTTACCCGCTCCGAAACCAACTATTCAACAACTGAGAAAGAATGTCTGGCCGTAATATGGGCCCTCACCAAGTTCCGACCATACCTCTACGGCTGACCTTTCCGCGTTACAAGCGACCACCATTCATTATGCTGGCTCGCGAGCCTCAGAGACCCCTCAGGACGATTGGCTAGATGGAGCCTTAGATTACAAGAGTATGACGTAACAGTCGTATACAAATCAGGACGGAAGCATCAGGATGCTGACTGTCTGTTGCGCTCGCCCATCGCCATATGTCCAGAAGAAACGGCCGATTGATTTTCCCTTTCTGGGGGCTATTAGTACAACAAAAATGGCGCAGCTGCAGAGAATGGACCCAGAGTTAGCGTCACTCGTCGACTATCTGCAGGGCATCGACGCCCGTATTCCCCGTGTTTTTCATCGTGGGCTTCAAACGTTCACTCTGCGTGGTAACGTGCTCTACAAGCGAAATTTCGCTAACAGTGAAGAGACGTTTCTCCTTGTTGTGCCCCCCGAGTTCCGCCGAGATATATTGAGTGCCTGTCATGATGAACCCACCGCCGGCCACCTGGGGGTGAGCCGTACACTTGCACGAATTCGTCAAAAGTATTATTGGCCCAGGTTACTCCCATCGGTGCGGGCTTATGTACGCTCATGTCGTGACTGCCAACGTCGCAAGTCTCCGCCATTGAAACCCGCTGGATTTCTTCAGCCTATTGCTCCGCCGAAGACCCCTTTCCATCAAGTAGGCATGGATCTTCTCTGTCCTTTTCCGAAGTCCTCGTCTGGCAACCGTTGGGTAGTCGTCGCGACAGACTACCTAACACGGTATGCAGAGACCGCGTCCCTTGTTAAAGGTACTGCAGCCGAAGTTGCTCAATTTTTCGTTCATAACATTGTCCTACGTCATGGCGCCCCCGTTGTGGTAATCACTGACCGTGGAACAGCTTTTACGGCTTGCCTAATCTGGTTGGTCATGACTCTGACTCACACTAGCCATCCGACGTGCGACGTGCGACGGCGTATCACCCTCAGACCAACGGGCTGGTGGAGCGCCTCAATCGCACCCTCACCGACATGATTTCTATGTATGTGGACGCAGAACATCGCACCTGGGATGCGATTTTGCCCTATATAACTTTCGCGTACAATACCGCCACTCAAGAGACGACGCGACTGACCCCGTTCCAACTTGTCTTCGGTCGCCAAGTGAGCACGCCGTTGGATGCCATGATGCCAGTTAGTCCTTCTTGCGGCTCTGACGCCGAACTTGACGCCAACATCTTTGTTCAGCGTGCTGAGGAAGCGCAGCAACTAGCACGCCTCAGAAT
This sequence comes from Amblyomma maculatum, assembly GCF_055883805.1. Lineage (NCBI taxonomy): Eukaryota > Metazoa > Arthropoda > Arachnida > Ixodida > Ixodidae > Amblyomma > Amblyomma maculatum. The sequence continues at coordinate 104,172,009 of NC_139344.1, read as the reverse complement.
CCACCGACAACAGGCGAATGACGCTGCTCGGTATAACCTCAGCCGAAGAATCGTCACTTACGAGACGGGCGACCTCGTCTGGGTTTGGACACCTGTTCGTCATCGCGGCCTATCTGAAAAATTACTGCGCCGATACTTCGGCCCTTACGAGATTATTCGCCGTATCAGTGAAGTCACCTACGCCGTTGTTCCCGTAGCTTCAGCTCCATCCCGAAGGCCACAGCATCCTGAAGTCATGCACGTGGTTCGGCTGTAGCCCTATCATGATCGTACATGACTGAACTTTTCGTCAACGCTGCTGGGTCCTTGTGACACTTTAGTGCACCCTTTCGCTGACTTCTTCCTAGTAGCACCGCGTCGCATCGAGTCGATGCTACAGAGGAGGGGGGCAGTGATACAAATTATAGTCGACGACGAAGCGGAGACAATCAGTGGCTAGTTGACGTAGACGAAGTGGTTGCTAGTTGGCGTAGACGAAGTTGGTTGCCTGGAACCGCGCTCAGACCGCTGCTCGGACCGCTCTCGGACTTCGGCAGTCTTCTAGGCTCAGGGCGTTGCCTGGACGTTCGGCGCAATACCCGTTATACCGTATTTACTCGCATAATGATCGCACCCCTGAATTTTGAGGTCAAAATTCCATTTTTTAAATTCCCCGCGTAATGATTGCACCCCGAACATGGAGCCGCCTGGTGGTTGATCTGCAGTCATCCCGCAGCGAATGCATTCCGACGAGTTCCCAACCTAGTCTAGTAACGTTGGAGTTCCCACGATTCCATGCTTTGCGGCGTTCACCATTTTGCAATTCGGCAGCGTCGTAGCGTGCTTTGTGTTTTTGTGCGAGTTTACGCCATTTCACCATGGGGCGGTATGCCAGTTACACCGCCGCGTTCAAGCTCAAGGCTGTCGACTATGCACTGGAGCATGGCAACCGCGCTGCTGGTAGGCATTTCGGCGTGAACGAAATAAGGATACGCTATTGGAAGAAGCAGCGCGAGAAGCTGATGGCTACGAACAAGACACGGCGGGCTTTCCGTGGACCCAAAACGGGCAAGTTCCCTCGTGTTGAGGAGGCGGTCCTAGAATACGTGAGGGACCTGCGCAAGGATGGTTGTGCAGTGTCATTAGAAATGATACAGACGCAGGCGCGCACAACTGCCAGGAAGCTGGGAATCGCCGCAAAGGATTTCCGCGCTAGCTCCGGTTGGACGACTCGCTTTATGCGACGGAATGGGCTTTCCCTGAGGCGGCGGACGTCGTTGTGCCAGCGGCTCCCAGCCGCGTATGAAAGCAAAGTGATAGACTTCCATCACTTCGTCACTAGGCTTCGCGAAAAATGCGGTTACCTCATGTCGCAAATTGGAAACGCCGATCAAACTCCACTGACGTTCGACATGCCCCGGAATACAACTGTGAACGAGAAGGGTGCTCGGAGCGTCCTCGTGAAAACGTCTGGCGCAGAAAAACAGCGATGCACAGTCATGCTTGCTGTGACGGCCGACGGGCGGAAGCTGCCACCATACGTGATCTTCAAACGGAAGACTATTCCGAAGGGAAACTTTCCCCGTGGCATCCATATACGTGCACAGATGAAAGGGTGGATGACTGCAGACCTGATGGTCGACTGGATCAAGACTGTTTGGGGAAGAAGACCAGGAGCATTTCTGCTTCCCTCGCTTCTGGTTTTGGACAGTTTTAGGGGTCACCTTGTGGACAGCGTGCGTGCCAAGCTGAAAGAGCTGCGCACGGATATTGCAGTCATTCCTGGCGGCCTGACTTCACTGCTGCAGCCTCTCGACGTGTCTTTGAACAAACCGTTCAAGGACAACGTTCGACGACTTTATGCTGAGTGGATGGCGATGGGCCAGCATGATTTGACGCCGAGCGGAAAGATTAGAAGGCCATCCGTGGAGATGCCGTGCTCGCGGATCACAGAAGCGTGGAGCAGTATCCCCGACGAGGTAGTGGCTAAGAGTTTTAAGAAGACAGGCATATCTAACGCTTTGGATGGAACGGAAGATGACTTCCTGTGGGATTGTGAAGATGCTCCCAGCGACGACACTGCCATTTCCGATGAGTCGTGCAGCAGTGAAAGCGAGGATGGCGAGGATTCAGACTTTGATTAGAGTACTGACGAAAAAAAATAAATGGGCATTGTGCACTCCATGTGATGCTTAATGTGCGTGTTTATTGCGAAGGTAAGCCTTACTCAGCTTTTATTTTTGGTTGTAATCGAGATATATGTTCTAAGACGTCTGACCTGCAACTTGTTTGCGTTTTCGGTGCTCAAAAATTTTTTGTAGAAAATTTACCCCGCGTAATGATCGCACCCCGAAATTTGCGTCAGTATTTAAAAAAAAAAAGTGCGATCATTATGCAAGTAAATACGGTAATATTAAATGAAGAAGTGAAACGCCAGTTACTCTAGGTACCGCGATGAGAAAGCTGGCATCGTGAAGCCCAGGACTGACACCTTCGTAATTTTTTCTCATTACAGCGCAGCCCCGATTACACGTCCGTTTTTTTTGCGGAAACATGTATTTTTATGACAAATTAGTGCAGCCGCATCGAATCTTTGAAATATATAATGCATTGAAAGTATGGATGACACGATGTGCCTATATGATTGGTGTGAAGCAACCACCCAAAATAAAAGCTTGCTAGCGGCTGCTTAATCACTCTATTTTATACAGAGTGTTTAAAGTTATTCAATACAAATTTTTCTTTCAAAAGATACGAAAGATACACTGGCGTGGTAACTTCAGGTGAACTGTAATGCACGACAGACATTATGCATGTTATACAGCCTAATGATCAGCTGGTCAATTAACTAAAATTAACCTTCACATTACTGATTTTGAGCAGCAACGGTATATTGTGAAATTGAAGAATCGAAGGTGGCTGTCAACATCAAAGGTGAGTCCCCTTTTTAATTTTCTTAATTGACGCTGTGCTCGAAATACACAAAGTCCAAAATACGCATCAGAAAGCTTGCTGAGTCGGTTTTCACACAATGTGCATTTATAAAATGGCATCACTAAGCGTGGTATATTATTGCCAAAATAATCTAAAGATCTGCTACATTATAAAATACACAAATTGCATCTGTATCTGATGCATAATTAATTGAAACGAAGCCATTTCTCATAAATGTGCAATGCGTGAAAGCCAACTAAATGACCTTTCCAATGAGTATTTTTGACATTCAATGTTGCCCTTTAGAACTGCCCTTTAAGATCAATGATAAAAAAGTTAGTAAATTAGTTTTAGTTAATTAATCATCTGGTCATTATGCTCTATGATGTACATAATGTCCCCTTGGCTTAAAACCCATCTAAACTGATCCCACTGGTATCAGATTTGTATTGCATAATTTGAAATACCGTTTACTTTACTGGGTAATGTCACATCATCCTAACCTTCTAAAATTGAGCACTTGTGAAGGCTTGGCCAAAGGTGTGAAGCAGTGCTTCACACATGAAACCTATGGCTCCCGGGTAGGGGGCAACCTTTTCCTGGGATGCATTTTTGAGCCTATCGCTGTCAAAGCCTTGAAGAAATCAATTATATGTTCCTATTAATGAAAGGTCATTGCCTGATGCTAAGTTCATAACAAGAACAGACATTTTATGATTAACTAGGAAGTAGCTTCGCTGTGACTTCAATGCAGCACACGTTAGGCCTAGTGCCACTGAGCGAATGGCGCGCTAGTATTGACAAGTATCCTGCCAGCGCTTAAAAATGCCGAGCAGCATGCCACCGCAAGAAAATGCGCGGCTTGCGCTTGACAGCACGTTTCGATGCATCAAACATGCTTGCACCCCATTTTAGGTTTTGCAAAGCATAACACTTCATCCTTGCTGATGCAAACACCAAGCGGACAAGCAGAGTTTGCACTGCTGAGGCCCCCACCTCACTCACCCGGGGCCTTGAACCATGGGACCTCTTGTTTCATATTTTTGTAACTTCTAGCGGATTCTCAAACAACCTTTTAGCTTGAACTTCAATCATGCGTTCTCAGCTCAAGGACAAGCTCAGCATGCAGAATGACGCGTTCACAGCCATTACGATTTCTACACAGTCAAAATTATACACGCATAGAACAGTTTTCTGGGTAACATTTTTTTTTAAATTACCAGCTGCCAAGTTGGCGATGCGGCCTTTACACAGGGGAAGCCCTTACGTGAGCATATACACGATTTTACAAAGGGGTGAAGGGTGCTGCCATATTGGGGAGCTGGCTGCTCTCGTAGCACAAGGAAGTGTTGACTTCCCCCTTAACAACCCAGTCAAACTGGTTTCTCCAAGGGTCGTAAAATGGTGTATACAGTAGCACCACTTTTTCTTACACCAAGAGGTTTGCACATTTGCTGTATAGATTTACCTGACTGACAACAAGCAGTTTCCTCCCTTAACTCCTAGTGTCCTTAGCAGACAGCATAATGATGTGATTTATAGTATGGGACTGTTTTCTGACTGTACGCTCAAGGGCAACCATTGTATATAGTTCAGTGCACCTCCTGAACAAGATAATTAATATACAACATTCAGGCATTCATAAAAAAAAAAGCAAAAGTTGAATCTAAGCATTTCACTGGCAACCAATACTGGTCAGCTGTCATCATCATTGACCTGTTCCCAGAACGATGTATACAAGTTCTATTTTCCCCATAACACTACAAATAAAAAAAATTCCTACTTAAAAAACAGCCTGTAATAAGTACAGCGAAAGCTCGTTAATTCGAACCTTGACAATTCAAATTTTCTGATAATTCGAGCTACACTACTTGGTCTGGCAAAGCCCATAGAGGTCTGTGTACCAAATAGCCCATTAATTCGAACACAAGTCGGTTCCGCTACAAATAGTTTGAACGTGCCGTTGTGCCTAGGAAGCCTGCAGCCCAACACAAAGGCAATGAAACACCCCTGCAATAGGGCGACATAGTTACAAGGCTGCGCATGTCCAAAACAGGGACAGAAGATAAAACCAGGTAAAACCTAACTGGTGTCATGACCGCCGTAGCAGCTGATTGTGCCGGAGGGTACATAAGGAGTTGGCGGTTATGGTGGTGACAGCTTGCTCTCTGTTCCGCGTGACCTCAGAGACTTGCAGCTAAATATTTGTTAATTTGACCCTCGTTAAGAAAAAATAGATAAGTATTTCTTTCAACGTGGTGCCAGCCAACGCCCATGAAAGGCTATGGCGTAGGACGGGCGCTATGGGTCTTACACCGGTTAGCTGCGTTCGCCAAAATAGCACTCCTCAAACCTGAACTACATGTTGAGCAGTTGACCCCGCACCTCTGACATGCGCGCAACAGAAAGTGTGATGACACACAAATAGTCACATTTTGGATAATAGGCCAACTACTCAGTTTCGGTTTCGGTTTTATGAGCTTCGCGCCGTCCGCACCCACGGCAACAGTGGTCACTGGCTATGTATCAGCCAGGCTGATCACAGTTGCACAGAGTTTCAGGTTGAGGTAGTGGATTTTTTTAAGCACTGCCATCGTGGTTCTGCCACTGCTTCTAAAATGTATGCTCGTCAAGTGCCGTTCAGTATGTCATGTGGTGAAGCCTCACACGTGATGCAGGCTGCTTGTGAAGTGGCACTGTCGCGACCGCGTCGCATTGTGAATGATACCAAGGAGGTGCTCGCCATTTTCGAGCAGTTCCACTTTGATGCTCCCAACAGTATGCATGCAATAAATAAGGCATTGACTTCAATGCGAAAAATAGTCATTGCCGAGCTCTTGCACTCTAAAAAGCAAGTGACCATTGCCAAATATTCCGCCAAATACCATGCCTACTCACATAATTAACCCACATTTTTTTCTTTCAGGCAAATTAATGTCAGCTTGGGGGGAGGGTTCATTATGCGGGAAAAACGGGATTTTTTTTTGCGTGAGTCTTCCATCCTTCCACTCATCGGTCATCAATGAAAGCACAAAGTCAGTCACCAATCCCACACTTGCAGGAACACTGCAATGTATGCATGCCAAGGAAAGGAAATAGTTGGGGGGGAAGGGGGTCATTATGCGAATGGGTTCATTACACGAGTAAACACAGCAAATTTACCGTAATGCAAATAGTTTTGTCAGTTTTTCGAGGCCATTAGATAATTTGAACGTCAGATAATTCAAACTTTTTCCCGGTCCCGTGAAGTCTGAATTAACGAGCTTTATCTGCAATCAACCCAATGCAATGTGATGGTGACCAAACGAAGCTTAACCTATCTGGAATAAAGTGCTCTACTAATACCATTTTTAGTGTAAGCAGCAGGCAAGTAATGCAACCTGCTTGTTCAAATTATGAGATAAAATTTACACTAGAAACTATGGTGCCAAAGAAATTCTACAGTTACCCAAGACTGAATTAACCAATATCAAATTATTCAGGTTTTACTGCACTTGAATTGTACTATCCTCCATATTGTCATTTAGTCAGTGTAAACCACTCACAGCAGAAATTTTTAAAACTGTGCAAGCATGTACAGTTTAAGTTTTTGCACTTTATTTACAACCCAAAAAGCTTTCTTATGCAACTGATGTTCCACATACTTGCACTGCAATATATTCAGACTAATTATAGGGGTGGGAACTCTGGGTTGTGGCATATACTAATAGAGCATCCCTAATAATTCATCAAATGCAGGCAGCATTGTTGACTGGGTCACCCACAAGCACCTTTCCCATTTTTATTATTCAAGCATTAATCACGAAGCACTGAACAATTTATTATGGCCAGGCACACTTTTGAGTGAGTGTACCTGGCAGTTTGGTTTGCTATCATTCCCAAAGCTAAGCACAGCACGAGTGAGCACAAAAGGCACACTACTGAACAGTAAAACAGTTCTCACAGTCAAGAGGTCTTCAAACTGGGCTTGAGTGAAAAGGGACCACCATTTGCCTGAAGAAGAAAGAACAAAACATTGAAAAAAAAAAATCATTTTCAGTATAAGAAGCAGCAATCAACTTTAGCCAAACTGCTCTTCGCTGCTTCAATGTTACCAATGCAATTTGTGGCACTATCAGGTAAAAAAAAAAAAAACATTGAGCGGCTGACACTTTGGGGGCTTTATATGTGGCACACCCACTCAAAACCATCACACCCCTCACAGCCAGGATGTGAACTTATGAGCAAAAAGGAGTGGAAAGAGAGAGAGAGAGAGACACTGAGCATGTATTGATATTAGTAGCAAGGAAAGATGAGCATACTGTCCTTATTGTTTACTCTGTGACTAACCTGCAAAGTATGGCAGAGGGTTTCAAGCTTAGTTACGTGCTTAGTCAAGTCTTCATAACCACCTCTGAATACCAGACTAGACTAAGCTTCAGCATCTGAGAGGACAACTTAGCCCTTTTCATTCCTTTCTCGTAACCCCCTTCTCCGCACAGCACAATAGCCCAAATGTGCAGCTGACATATGCGGGACAAAAAAATAGTTGCCAGTCACATTATTATGCTGCCAGAGCTCACAGCAATGCAGGATTTATAGCTCTGAGGCAATGAAATGTTCTGATCACCACATACAATGCACAGAAAGCCCTAGCTACTCTCAGACTGAGGCATGTGACTGCATAAAAAAAGATGAAAAAGAACACTAATTTTCCTCGGTAGTTGAAAGTGTTCAATTTTTCAATAGAGCCTTTGTGGTGAGCATTTTAAATTCTACTAGCAAGCATTTTGTTCAGAAGCATAAAGTGTTTTGTGCAAGGAGGTGTCAGTTACTATTTTTTTGTCAGGATAGTCCGCCACAACATTTAGCCTAAAAGTGGGCTATGTGACCATAAAGGAGGTGTGCAGCTTGTTAAGAAGCCTTAAGGCAAGAAAATTGTGCCACACTGCTGTTACTATACTTATTGCGCTGTACTAAAACTTTGGAGAAATTTGTGACCTAAAACAATACATTTTTGCATTCTTTTTTAAATTCCATTTGCATATTTTCAGACATGATCAGACTGCGTGCCATAGTTTCTGCTAGTTACAGGATGTAGTTTTACATGAAAAGGCACAAATGCATCCCAAAATTAAAATGTAAAGCCCTGTATCATTGTCGAGAGTAATGAAGTCAGAGCTAGATATAATGAACACGGATATCATGAATCAGTGGCTAAACCAAGCTGTTCATAAATATTTTTGTTAAACAATGCAATTTTCACTTCACTGTATACACAGATCGTGGATTGACCTAAAAAGGAATATACAGAACTTGTGGATGCCAAAGCGATGGCAGGCTTGCTGCACTCTATGGGTCACTGATGTTAGATGTGGCAAGCATTCATGGCAAGGGCCGTGCTTTTGTCTTCCACTGTAATATTTTTATCTCCTGTACTCATGTTGGCTGTCACAGAGGCAGTGAGAACAATGAGTGCTTTCGCACTGAGGTACAATTTCAATGCTTATGCAGCTGTGATGAGGGGAAGTCACTTTAGCTGGTGCGTGATCCACAGCTGTTGCATGCGGTGAGTGCTGCATGGGGGAAGTCAACCAAACTGGTGCTCGGTTTTTTAGCGCCTTTAGAATCACCATGAGCCCCTTCAAAATGGAGCCAAACATTTAGAAAAAAATCTCCTTTTCTTTTTTTTTTCTTTTTTTTAGTAAGGGTTGCCTGAGGCACAGTCCCTTCACTGACTAAATTGACATTGTTCTGTTTTGATGAAGATTTATATATGAATTTGTACTAGTAATCCAGTAGCTTCGTGCTGTCATAGAGCACAACAAAGTTGTATTGTATAGCAACAGAAGACTGCTAAAAGGTGTTGGTGTCTTATTTTTCAGCCAGAATAGTGGCATGTCTTATCTCACTGCAAAATAAGTTACTCGTTGTATCAGGGCATGCATGCATCATTGCTGCTGTTGTTTTAAAGGACATTTTTCCAGTTCCTGAGACATAAGATGGCGAAAGAAAAGCTGTAAAAAAAAAAAGCTTGTTCGCTGCAGAAACATATCTGGGCAATCTCATTTTTTGTATTTTGGATCAGTTAAAATGAAGGTTGCATTGAAAGAGAGACTCATATTTAGTGCTAGTCATGAGCAGAAAAAAAGGATAAAGGAATTAAGAAGCACTTTAAGCCTTCTTCGCAGAAACAGCCATAAATGAAGCATTGGAACGACCTTCCCCATGAAATTGCAGCCATCACCTACCCATCAACCTTCCACATCCCACCTGTCACCATGAAAAAAAAATGTTTTGCTTTCTCATGTTAACCCCACCTCTTATGTAAAACCCCCAACAGGAGGTCATTAAGGAAATAAAAATGAAATGAAATGAAACAAGACTGTGCAGGCATAGATTTATGGTCGACACCTGGAGAGGGTAGTTAGAAAGGGTGGTCCTATTTCCACAGTGCATTTCATGAACCTTCTTCGCAAAAAACATGAACAAAAATCACAGCTCTTACTAAGGACCTCAGAAGCACGCGCGCCAAGGCGGGAGATGCAGAGGCAGTATTTGCCCAGCAGAGTTTCCAGGTATCGACTCGGCTCTCTAAAGAAGTGGCAGAGTGGCAGCAGCAACAGCACACGCATTGCCTCAATGTCCGAGGGACCTGTGGCTAGGCCCTTGACCATCTCCTCAAGGCATGCAGCCACCTGCAACAGGGCAAAGCATAGCACACCACCAGCAGGTGTAGCCTGCTACCAAAAAAAAAGCACAAACAGCAGCATGAGCAGAAGGTGCCGTTATAAGTCTGTACTGTCCTGTAACTCAATTTTAATCCACCACTGTATTTTCCATGCATGGACCTTTCCATTGCTAGGTTTCTTTGTGCAATGCTATTTTGCCCAATTTCTTGTATGGATAATTTTCAGCCATTCAATCTTTCTTTATTTATTGCATTTAATTTCTCCCTAGAGAGAAAATGGAGCAGGAACTGAATGAAGGCTCATGGACTGACAGAAGCCCCAAGGAGCAAAGTTCGGTGCTAAGCGCACACTGATCACATACATTGTTCAATATAGCCTTGCATGCCATTTCTTCCCTACCCCATGTTCTCATCATAAATGAATAACTGTGGTCAATGAAACTGCATGTGACTAAGCACTTACTTACCTGTGTTCAAGGAGTACACCCTATGAGCACTGATTACATAGTTACAATTGCCTGGTGACGGTTTTCAGCACTGGGCTACCAAGAGAAAGCTACACTTATTCCGTCTGAATGTCTTATATGTTCCTTCTTTCAACTCTTCTGCAGCACAGCCTATCCCATGTACATGCACAGCAATGTTCCCCTTTCTTTCAAGCACAGTTGCAGTATACTGGTTTCAAGACTAGTTTTGGCACTGTGCAGCAGTAAAGGCATTTCCTCTCAGAAATTAGAACCAAAGAAAAAAATGAAAGCATTTAATAATTAGGATTTCAATCAAGTCATCTATTCGCAATTAGGTTTCAGCTGCGTTTTTTTCTAACCCTTGTTTTTTTCTGCCAATTTTCACTTCTGTCATAAAAGGCCTTGGATTTCTAAATGTATTAAAAAAACACAAAATTGGCTGTCCTAGTATAGCAGTAACCTATCAGAAAACATGCAGGAAGAACGCCACTTAACATGCTTTTGCTCTTTGTTACATAACCATTGTTGTCCCAATTACGAAACAGTCGCTTTAGCTTTGTATTCTGTTTCTTTCTAAACTGGATTACTCTATTCTGCTCAAATAAAATGTAAAAAAAAAAAAAGACAAAAGAGTAAAATTACAACTTAGTTTTGGCTCAGTCCTATTGTGAAACAAAACCAGTGCTTAACATTTTGGCCAGTGCTAACTTCTGTCTACCAACAGTTTATATAAAGATTCACCAACATAAGCTACAACAAAGCTAAAAGGAAATTCTGCAGCATATGTAAATTCAGACTGGTGAGAACTGTGCATGCATGAAAGCAACAGCAAGCCTGAAGCATCTAGTGAGAAAGTACTTGGTGCTGACATACTTATAACACCCATACCACTCTACCAACACCTCTTTGTTGCTCACTTACAGAGAATGCCATATTTATACTTGGCTCTAAACCCCTCACCCCCCCCCCCCCCCTCCCCCCCTTTTTTTTTCAGAAAATTGAATTTGGAAAAATCGTGCTACAAACAACCCATGTCAACGGCATCACAAGATGTCCATTAGGCCTTTTTACACTGGCAATTGGCATGACTGGCATTTTGAAGAATTAAGGCCCAACCATTTTCGTGCGGGGCTTAGTGGCAAAGCAGACAGCTTGCAGTAAGACCTTGTCCTGTGCCTCTTACTGTATGCTGTGCTTTTTAATGCTGAGCTCTTTCACAAAAATATACACCAACTAGCCCCCGAGCAAGTATTACTAGGCCCAACTAATTTTCTGCACTTTTTTTTTTACCATTGCCACCATTCATCAGAAACATAACGGACATCCCTGCTATTACTCAAGAACGTAATTACTTCAGTGCTTGCAGAGACCAGCCAGCCATGACGGGCAAGGATGATGACATACAGCGACAGTGCTGAACTTCAAAAGCAACGAGAAAATAGATAAAAAGCTGGCCTCAAGTGCCTGCACAAATTATACTTCCTTAATTTTCACAAATACAAAATGTGAGTGCACATAGAAATGGAGCATATTATATTTGGTAATTAAAGTCTTCAATATAATTTAATAGTGCTTGATACTGGGAAAATTGAGGTGAAGTGCAGCTCTGGCAAGAATATGACACAGCATAGAGAGTATTACTTAGAACATTAACAACACATTCTCATGAAGCACAGCACTCAAGATTCAGAGAGAAAAGTGTATTGGAAATGAAAGTAACACTGAACTGCACCTCCAGCCAAAAAGCTTTGTGATTACCTTCCCATGGCATACTTGAAGGCTTCTTCCGTTAATATCAATGAGAAGCATCTAAACAAAATTTCGTTAAAGTTACCTTCATTCAATGCAAGCGCAGCTAAGCCAAAAAAAAAAAAAAATGGTCGTTCTTTTTTACTATGCCAACTAAGGCTGAGGAGAATTTAACTTCCTATGCATTCTTTTGAGGCAACAATTTCACCATTACAAAGACTGACACAAGTGTTTGATTCAAATACTGATTTCATCTCATTCATGCAAGCAGAAATGACAATGAAGTTCAAAAAGAAACTAACAACACTTACAAATTCCTTTTCTAATGGCAGTACAACAACCATTACTTTCGACCATCAAGAGGATGCTATGTATTACAATAATACTAAATTCTGATACGTGCTACAAGCAGTTTATGTTGATAACAAAATGCAATACAGTTAAACCTCTATGTAACGAATCTCCATGTAGCGAATTCCTCAATATTACAAGTTTTCGATTCCCCAACGCCACCCCCATTAAAGTGCATGCATTTGAAAACTCTATGTAACAAACATGTCGCGGCAGTTGATCTTGATATAACGAACTCGCGGCGCCGACTGTCTATTAGCTAGTGCTGAGTCACTGGAAATTTGGCACAACTCCGCAGGTTTCAGGACGATAAAACACGAACTGAACTGAGAGGAATGCCTACTATAGCAACGAGCGACCGCAGTTGATACAGCGCTTTGCGTTTCAGTGCCGACGCCTCATCTCCTTGGCAGACGCAGCAATCTTCGCTGCTTTTGCTGTTGGAACATGGCACTACAATAGTTCATGGTTAAAAGCGGCCAAAAATAACAGAAAAAAAAGATGCGGGGCGAGCAGCACGCGTCCATCGCTGCCACAGGGTTGCTCGCGGGCTCCCGCGCGTTGGTAGCGGAAGCAGCGGAGAGCGCTGGTAATGCGAGGCAGAGTCGGTTTCCTCGAACAACGATGGTGAGAGAGCGCGCGTGCGGCGATGGCGCCGCCGCGCATGCCCATGCTCTAACTTAACATTTCAGCAAGCTACATGTGTACATACATAGACAAACCAGTCTGAAATGATGACTAAAACTATCAGTATAGTTCCATGCAGCCACAAGAGAATGAACCATTCATGAAATATAAGCAGCAGCCCAAGGATGCAGGCAAGTGAGTCGCAATAAGCATAACTGCGAAACTTTTCATCATTCTTTGCCTTTTTTACAAATGTGTTTTCAAATGGCTGCAGGGCCATTCCACTGAAACAATGTCCAGGCAGCACCACCATTCTGACATCTACCATGTAGGTGGTTCAAGTTGTCAGGATTTCAAATAGTGACCAGTAGCTTTTGGTCGTCGTTCCGCTGTTTGAGGTTAGCGTGTCTGTGACTATCTGTCTCAATAGTGTGTGTGGTTTCATTTCAGTGAAAGTACAAAAAATTAAAACAGACTCATCAGTACACCGGTTCATACCTTTGTTCACCATCTACCCTAAGTGATTCATAAACAAAAGTCAATTTGAACAGAGACACTCAGTGCATTATCAGGATAAATGGCGCTCTGAGGAAGTGCACTTTGATTCGAAAAGTTGCTCACCACTTCTGCCACAGAAGGGTTCTTGGCATCATGGATACACTGAAAACCATGACGAGCTGCCTCCAAGTCCACACCAGGGTTAAGCTCACTACAGTTAAAGTGTCCATCGTCTTCTTTCAAGTATGATGCATTGAGACAGGCAGAGGATGAAAACACTGTCTCCAAATAGCTGCAAAAACACAGAGCAGACATTTTTAGCCAAAAACAAAGTGTGCACAAGTTTCATTACAGAAAAAAAAAGAAATACAATCCTGCCGTTGTGCAGCTGATCAAAATACAATAAACTGTCGTTAACTCAAAGTTGTAAAATCTCGGAAAAATTTTGAGATAAGTGGAGTTTCAAGTTAAGCAAAATGCCAAAAATTCCCGGCGACAATCCCTTGCGATCAGTCGCGCGATGCCGCCGCCAATGCCTGCCATTGCCGCTGGTGCACACCACACCGAGCGACGGAACTCTGCTACAGAGGCGCCTTTTCAGTGTTGCTTTGTTACCGCCACATCGTCGTTCTGTCAGGCGGAGTACTATTACGCTATATCCCGTTTCTAACGCTAAACAGCATGACGTACGGTAAAACAGTGATGAATGTTTTTGTAACGCATCGCGTGTAAAAAAAAAAAGGTCACAGCTCAGCGGTGCGCTACTACACTGCGATGCAAGCAGTGTAGTATCTAGCCACACTAGCCTTTTTATTTTCCTTTGCTACCCTACCAAGCTTTTACTGAATTGTCTCGATGCACTTGTATATGCACGGATCAGACAAAGTGAGCGTCTCCAGGTTCTTTGCTCAAACTGGACTAAAAAAACCAACTTAAAAAAAAAACAAAAAACAATAATAATAATAAAAATAAAGCCAGGACAGAAATTGAGTAGCCCAAAGCCTTTTGTGATTGGCTGCCTATCGAGCTGCTTCTGGGTGATACGCGAAATTTTCTACAAACCCACAACCTGAGTGCGACAGCGACGAGCGAAAATGCTTTGACGGCCCTTGGCCCGTCGCATCCGTCGACGCTCCACTGCACAAAGGGAGCTTTTGTACTAAACAGAAAAGAATTATCAGAAAAAACTCAACTTTATAATTTTTGAAGAAAAAACTGAGTAATACTTGGCCGCTTCGCACTGGCAATCGGCCCGACATAAGCGTCCTCGAGCTCCTAAACGCGTCGCATAAGCTGTTGGTCGCCGCCTTTGCATTCGACTTTGTTGCGGACACCACATACACAACAAAAATCAATCAACGCTTCGTGCACATAGCGCAACGGAACAGAACCACACAATCACTAAATGGCTCTTGCTGGTATAACCCCCCCCCTCCCGCGCGATCGGCGCTCACGTGACTGCTCCTAAAGCGAAAAACAGCTGCATCTGCGAGAATTTTGTATTCGCTTTTTGAACGCGACCGCATTCGGCACTTAGTATAAGAACAAAGCGCTCGCTCAAAGATTTTGCGGCAATGACCTTTGCTTTCGGTACTTTCGGTCAAAATTTCGAGATATCCGCATTAGGCCCGAAAAATGGTTCGAGTAAACGGGAGCTAATACATAGCACCTATGGGAGGTGAAAGCGCGGCGTGGAAAATTTTAGACGAACGATTTTTCGAGATATGTGAGTTCGTGTTAACGAGGGTTTACTGAACCATTTTATATAATAAAATAATTTGATCCAGCATCTCCTAGTTGAAAAATTCCGATGATGTCTTGTTCATTTGTTTTCTTGGAGAAAATCGGAAACAATGTTACAAGTAACGTTGGTCAGAGGCGACTCGACACAAGTGGTAGTGTCATCGTCATTGATGCGCATTTTAGGCTAGGCGGCGCAAGCTTCCGTCTGACACAAAGGGCAGACCCATTACCATCTATCCATTTTTCAAAGAGGTCACATTTCGCTATTTTGCAAGCAGTGTGCGGTTGGTGTTGTCGTGTGTGCTACAATGGGGAAGTATGCGAGCTACACGGTTGGATTTAAACTGAAAGTTGTGCAGTACGCACTGGAGCACAGAAACCGTGCTCAAGCAGACATTTCAGTGTCGGAGAAACCAACGTTTGCTACTGGCGAAGTCAGCAAGAAAAACTTCAGGCTACCAACAAGTCACAACGGGCCTTCCGTGGTGCAAAGTCCAGAAAGTATCCGCAAGTGGAGGAGCAACTCGTTCAGCACATACGGCACCTTCGACATGACTGTTGTGCCATGTCCCTCGAAATAGTGCAGACTGAGGCGCGTAGAATTGCTCGAGCACAGGGCATCGAAGCGAAAGATTTTAAGGCAAGTTCCGGATGGGCAACGCACTTCATGCGACGCCATGATCTTACCCTGAGAAGACGGACAACGTTGTGCCAGCACTTGCCTTCGGCAGCATACGAGGACAAGGTGGTGGACTTTCACCGTTTCGTAAAACGGCTCTGACAGCAAAAGAATTTCATCTTGTCCCAGATTGGGAATGCAGATCAAACCCCCCTTTGTTTCGAAATGCCAAGAAACACCACTGTGGAGGACAAAGGTGCACGAAGTGTCCCCATTAGAACACCTGGCGCGGAGAAGCAAAGATGTACTGTTATGTTAGCAGTGACTGCGGATGGGCACAAACTGCCGCCGTATGTCATTTTTAAACGGAAGACGCTTCCCAATGGAACTTTCCATCGAGAATACACGTCAGGGTTCAGGAGAAATGCTGGCTGAATGAAGAGTTGATGCTGGATTGGATAAAGACAGTCTGGGACCGGCGGCCAGGTGGCCTGTTGTATCCGACCATACTCGTTTTGAACAGTTTTCGCGGACATCGTGGACAGTGTTAAAGCGAAGCTGAAAGAGCTGCGCACGGATACTGTCGTGATTCCGGGTGGCCTCACATCTGTACTGCAGCCTTTGGATATGTCCTTAAATAAGGCTTTTAAGGACAACGTTTGAAAGTTGTACACTAACTGGATGGCTGGAGGGCAGCATCAGGTAACTTCAGATGGCAAAATTAAGAGGCCACCTGTGGAAATGTTGTGTGGTTGGATAGTGGAAGCCTGGAGAGAGATCTACGATGATGTCATCAGAAAAAGCTTCAAGAAGACGGGGATCTCCAATGCACTGAATGCGAGCGAAGATGAGATGCTGTGGAATTCGGACAAAGAAAGCGAGTCCCCAGTCAGTGATGATGAGTGTGTGCTCTCGGACTCTGAATCGGATGAGTAGAGCATCAGTGCATGTATGTAAATAAATTTTTCGTGTGCGTGCCCTCGACATCTCTCGTCTATTCATTGAAACGTAAGTAGCTTTCCTTTTAATTTTTATGCTAGGTTTATAGGCAGTTATGTGAGAGTAGTCATGTTCTTGACATATGTTAAATTTAAAACGCAAGAATGCAAGTAGAAAAATTTTCAGAAATTTTACGCTGCTAGGTGCACCCCAAAATTTTAGCCAAATTTTCTGGAAAAAAAAGAAAAATTGCACCTGTTTTGGAGTACATACGATATTGCACATCCTATCACTACCCAATACTTAACGTGGGATACCACTGCCACTAAGCCACTGTAGTACATGGGCCCACAGTATTGGAAACAGTAATGAAATTCACAGCATGATTACGATGTGAATTTCCCTCACCAAACGGGATTCCATTGAATCTTGAACTTTACTGCATGATTATTTAAGGGCACTTCACCTTCTGCAATATCAGCAAACTAGAACTAATATTGCATCGCTTAAAACATTCGGGTGAATACAAAAAAATCTATATTCAATTCGATCCAAACGTTTCATACTTTAAACCCAGAGTACATGTCTCAAGCGAATAATGTTTCTGGAGTACTAACTTAAGCTAGCTTCACTCTACAGTGCCTCCCATGAAATGGCACCGTGCCATTCACACAGCTAAAAGCATCAGCCACACAACGATGCAATCCAATTACAACAAACAACCAAATGCAAGTGGTGGTAAAAGGCGATAAACTGGTTTAACTTCCATGCCTTCCACTCCCTGTAGCCCAGCCGAGAAAGTGGCAAACCAAACTACCTATGGTCCTATAGGCTCGGATTCACAGTGTGAATGAGGTCTGCTTTTGAGCTACTACTTACTACTGCTCGTCTAGAAAAGTGAGTGCCAGTGCGAGCAAGCCAGGTATAAGGCATGCAGTTCGAATTTTATTGGCGGAATCAACTTCAATATGAACTGGATTCATTAACTGATATGCAGAGTTCCATAATTCATGGCAAGAACAGCCACTGGCCCGAGATTCATAATATCTGCAGTTGTGCTAAACCTACACAAACCCTTCAAAGAGGCCCGCTACATGTGAAGGTTGACTCCCTCAATTTGAATGTCCATTTTTGCAAAAGGTCAGTATAGTTTCAATGAGTGTGACAAAGCCTTAGTGCATTTTTTTCTGGATTTTTCGTGTGATGGTCTTGTTTGCCAAAAATATTATATATATTCACTTCAAAATTATTTGATTAAAATAACTATTTACTTCCCAATTCTCTCTGAACCAAAAAAAATGTTTATTTCCACAATCCTAAATATTACTCTGTCAGTTCAAGACCTACACAAACAGGCCTGGAAACATCACAGAAAATGTATTTCAGTATACTATATGATTCAAGGTTTCAACCATGGCTACTTCCAGGAAACAGTATTTCCATGCTCTTATTTGTGAAAAATAATTTTTCTGTGAATAAGCATTTCACTTTTTTCCCCAAAGGCTCCCACGAAGAAGCTACTCTCCAGAATGAAGTTTAAATAAAATGCCACCCCAGAAGGATGAGGCACTTACGCAAGCAGCTCCTGAGGCACCTGCTCTGTGGCTAAAAGGAATGGCAGCTGTTCCAGAATGTCATTATCCAGGCACAAAATCTGTGTTTCCTTCAAATGGAAGCGCTGGTCCACAGGACGAGGAGCATCTGCCTGCACAGCAAATTCCATTCACGTCAATGCACAATCATGCTTCCCAACGCTGAAACTTCTAAAGGTTAGATGAACCAACCAAACTACTCAAAAAAGAGAAAAGAAAGAAAAACTCCATCAATATCAATGCAGACTTCAAACTTTTGGTACCGACCATCATATTCACCCAAATGTAACATGGCAATAACTGCAGCCTGAGGGTCGACTTTGAAGATGTGAGCAAAAAGAAGTAAATAAATGTAATCCAAGGAACAAGGCCGCACTTTACTTAACTCATTACCATGCTTATTCAAATCGATCACCAGTGATCGATGCTTTAAATTTTCATGTTGAAATGATTTCTCGTGCACATAGCTCCACCCAGTGGTTAGTCTAGGCACTGCACTTTTAGAACCAGTTTAAATTTTCCCGCCATGGCGATGTTCCGATTTTTTATAGGCCTTTTTGAGAACTAACGTGCATGTGTTGCTGCAAAAGAGGGCGTGGCAGCCGCGCTTGCAAGAAAAAAAAAACCTTGCCACTCGTGGTAATGCAGCATCAAGATCAATTTTTTGTGATCAAAGGTCTTCCAGAAAGTCAGATATCAAATCATATTGTCTGCTCTGTTATCTGATGATGTTGAGTGGTGAAAATTACCCGAAAATGGTGCCAGCTATTCACTAGTGAGCTTTGATTCTGAGTCCGGGTGGTTTTATTCCATGAAAACGCATTCCTGAAGGTCTGCCGCATGTCCAACATGTATACCCAGCCTTTACAGCCAGTTGACAGCAGTTTTGGTTTGGTGCCTCACGAAAAACCAGGAACTGCTTCACTGCATGGCACGAGAAATGAGACTGTTCTCACCTGTAGTTTTTTTTTCCATGAAGCTGAAAAACGGCACTGTACAGATAGTTTATTTTTTACACATTGCTCCTGGGTCATTGATCTTCAAAATGTATGTATTCCAAATTTTTTCTTTCTTAATAATGCATCTTAAGATATTGCCTTTTCTACTTTTTTTATCAACTTCCGATTTTTTGTTCCCCCTAACAAAGTTTTTGCTTTGTAACTTATGTTCTTGAAAAGAGCATTCCATTATGTGCAACTTTGTTTGCTGCAATGTGTGCTGCAGTATTTTTGTACCGGCCAAAAATATACTTCGACACCTATGAAAAACGGCTATTTTCTCGCGGTAACAAAAGATAGTTATATGGGGTTTTATGGCACATTAACCAACTCTGGCTATGATGTGCCAAAACAAGAGTTGAAGCTGTGCAGTAATAAATAAAGAAAGAACCTCCATCCTGTGGTGCTCTTGAGAGCATTTTATATAGTCTGCCTATGTGATTGCAAAAAAAAAAAAAAAAAAAAAAAAAAGGATAAATCTGTAAAAAATTTTAATATTCACTTTTTGGCTATGTGGAGGAGATTCAGAAGTGGGAGCAGGATTCAGAAACAACAGATACAGTTTTTTGTGGTCATGTAGTGTCGGAAGCAGAAATTGCATACAATACACAGCTACCAGAAGAGCTCGGAAAAATTGCCTCACAATGCCATTGGGTGACAGCGTCTGGGAGTGAGGAAGCCAGTTTGGGACCATTTTTAAATCGACAAGAGTGTCAGCTTGGCTTGACATGTAATATGCCTCCTCGCCTAAATGCTCTGTCAGACACAATAGCAGCCCCGTAGGCGGCATGTTTTTTTCATTGCATGGCTGAAGTATGATGCGGTGACTGGCATTCGCTGCACTGCGATATTGCTAGCACAAGTAAGACACTGCTTGTGTGAATGGTCACCTACTTTTGAATGAAAGCTGAGCGAAAATCACAATTTTTCACAAGTCTGCCATGCTGCAATTCATGGAAACAGTCGCGACTAATAAAGCAGAGTTACTGCAAAATAATACGGCTTTCTGTGGCCATCTCCACAAGTGTGATGCGGCAGTAGTGGAGCCTCCTCACAAGTGCCGCCATGTGTGGACGGCTTTACCACACGAACAACGAGCAGCTTGTGATGGGTGAGCACCTTTAGTGCACAGGAAGAACCATGCAGATGCAAATGAGAATACACATTTGAGCCCAAATGGCGAGATGTTTTCTAAAATACATAAGCACCACTGACACGTCAATCAGAGCACAAAATGGCAAGCAGCTAAGCTTGGCTCGCAGATGTGTGACCAATAGCTACTACTGCCACAGCCTAATATATAGTGAAGCCCAGAAAACAAAACATATGCTGACAAGTCACCTGCAACCACTTGGTGTGCCATTCAGACGTCAACACAGCTCCCCCCTCATACCGCATCCTGAGTTAAGTGGTTGGAGGGGCCTAAATCTTCAGCTCACGTAGTGCCTCAAACCTGATGAATACAACTCGGGCTATCACTCTTTTGCTTGGGAGCATTGGGCCAAGAAAAATGGGTGAGTAAAGTAAGTTAAAGAGAAATTAAAGCATGAATTAAGCACCTTTAAAATGCATTCAAAACATGGTCAGCCCACCAAAATTTGAAAATTGCTCGAATTAACTGAAAATACAAATTATCTGAGTTTGAAATCTTACGGGTCTATATATTAAACGTAGTCAAAGCTGGATAGTGATTGCCTTTGCCACACCCAATCATAGCAGCAAATGTGATAGTACTAAAACCTTTTAACTGCAAGTGCCGCATGAAACATTCAAAATGCCCTAGGTAGCACGAAGAGGTACGCCTCTGCCCAGCTTAACTTGCTAAAGCACTCTGTACACACTACTGTATCGCAAACTCGGTTTTTCTAAAAGCATGCTCCAGGCAGTGGCTATGATATTCCTCAAGTGAATGTAGCCTCTTTCAGCTTGCAATTATGGCACTCCTTTTACGCCTACTAGTGAACGTGGCAAAAGGTATGTCTCAAAACAGTAGGCTTGGTGGCATGTCTTCAGCCATTTTGCTGCCAACAGATTTTTACACTTGTACCAATATCTCAGTATTTTTTTTCCTTATTTCTTGTGTCATGTTTATCTATGGAATGCAAATAATACCACAATCCCTACAGTACTGGTTTTAATGTTAATTTTACAGTTTCTAACTATTTTGACAGTTTGCAATAACTCTGTACATGGTTGAAAAAAATTTACATCGATATTTTTTGTTGGAAAACAAACTGACTTTGCATGATGCCTGGGCATGTTATTTAGGCCAAAAAAGATACTTATCTTAAAATAAATGACAAATGGTGCTTGAATGGGTCAACCTTGTTCAAGACATATCACTGCTGTGACTGGGTATGGCACTGGTGAATTCTCTCAAGGTTAAGCTACACATATCTTAAATGCCCCCGAAAAAGAAGGCTAAACAGCTGCCGTACGTAGCTCATCTTGTACAGCAAGGTATATGACATCTGAAAGTCATGGGTTCTGCTCCCATCAAAAGAAAGTGGTTATTTTTTCTTCTACTTTCTCAAGAAAGTTATCCCCCATCTTAAAATATTACCAAATTAGTGTTTTCCTCCAATTGACATAACACTTCATTTGTCCAGCATGTTTTAAGGTATGTCAGACATGTTTCTATATAACAGAGTCCTTCCTTCTCTAATAGCAGTGCTTGTGACCATTCGTGACAGTTTGTCTGCACTAGCAGAGAGCCTTTGTGCTGCAAAGCCGACCCATTTGCTTGTACGTACAGAATCCACACAAGCAGTCTCTATAGTGCATAGCTAGTACCCTAGACATCATTAACAACATCTGCTATACAGTGCAAGCATTTTTGTGCATTATACGTGTGGTGTGGGCTCCCCACACTATGCATCATCTCAGAGGAAGTGATGATGCGTCTTGTCTCCAGAGGGTGACATACCCTCAGCCTATGTTGAAGTCGTCTCCAGGAGACGTCGTTGTGCCTGCACAAGAATTTCTCTGCCGCTCCACACATGCCTTAATTCTACCGCGTGAATCCAACCTTCCCGGCAGCAACTCACCGTAAGGGGGTAGAGTTGAGGAGAATCCGCGTGGGTGCTGCATTGACACCTGCGGTCAAATCCTCCTAGACCTCACAGACTGCTTTGCTCACTTGCCTTTTCTGCCCAGTTCCCCCTACGGAGGCGACGCTTAATCATTTCCTAACAACTTGTCCTGGACTTAGCGCGTTACACCTTCGAAGCCATGCTTACCACCCTACCCGGCCACCTGATACAAGAGTACGGACACATGGGTCCCACCACCGAGAGTTGTTGGCATTTATAGGTGCCACAGATATGCACCTTTTATTTAGATCTCTTATGCCAAAGGGCATAATTACACAACAAAAAAAGACTATACAAAGGAATAACAACAGCATCTCCTTGTGCTTTCCTTGGGTTCAAATACTGAAAAACTGTCCAAGAGCAGCGAAAAATTCAATAAACACCACTTTTTAAAATATGGATTACCTATTAAATATGAGTACTTCAAGGATGAACTTTTCAGGGAAGCTCACTGGCACGAAATTATTAGTAGGTCAAGACACTAAGCAAAAAACACAGAGGTTGAGTCTTCAACAAACTTCAGCTCAGACAAAAACTCATACTCAACTAGCTCATGCTCATAGTCACACTCATCTAAGCAGTTCTTATCCAATTAAATACCCTAAACATCAAAAGAGTTATGCAATTTTATTTTGTTGTAATGGTCCTCACAACCATGCCAATTGATACTACCTGCTGTACAATTTTAAGGATGAAGTACAACCCATCTATAGTAAAGTCACTGGGACCTGCAAAAATTTTTACAATATCAGGATCCTTACTATATCAGTTGTAGGGGATGACATGGTTTTGAAGATGCTGTCTGATAATTAAATAGACACTGAACACATTTTGTTGCTTACTTTATGAAAAAAAAAAAAGTCTAAAATACCTTCCATCTCTCTCATCATCTGTTCATGCCGTTTTTTCAGTTATAAGACTTTTTGTTTACAACTTGCAGACGTACCTCTTAACCATGACGGCAATGTGGATACGAATACAACCGAGTCTGATTTCGTGTGAAAACCAAATCTTTGCATGAACACAGCACACAGCATCATTCTCCGCTGTTTCTGTCTTTTAAAATGCAATAGATGAGAAAAGCGCATGGCAGTCAAGCACTGCAAAAACACACACAGCGTGCCTCCAGTTTTCGCCACTGCTGCTTCGTGCTGCACAGTACTGCAAATGTATGGCTGTCTTCCCTTCCCCATTTCTCACTGCACTTTTCCTCTCCTTTCCTTTCTGAATGTACCATGCCACCTTCTTTCCATATTTGTAGACAGCTTTACTTTTTTTTTTCCTGCACGCTGCATGCCTCGCCGCTACAAGACCTACGTAAAGTTGGCTCCTCCTGGGTGCTGCTAAACCTGGTGGTAAAGTCAGTTAAAAAAAAAACTTTTTTTTTTTGTTGTTGTCTGTTTGTTTTTTTTAGTTTGCCAAACGATCCTAGGTAGCAGGCATGTGGCGATGTCATTTGGTGGAAAGTCGTCGCTGCGGCCGGACGCACTTTACTATAACCGATTTATACCACAAATGTCTTTACTATAAAGGGGGGAAAATGTACAGTCGTTCATGAAAAATGAACTGGGACTGCAGTTTTACTTTACTATATCGCAGTTTTTATTGCATCTGAGTTTACTACAGCGAGGTTCTGTTGTGTTGATTTATCTATAAGGGATGAGATAAAAAATTTAATAAGATGTATCTTTGGCAATCAATAACGCAGGCAAATCATTACCTTATTTTCATGGCAAAGAAGGAAATTTCGGTCCCATCCAGCGATGATTTTGTAGACCACCAGAGGTGCATCCGGATCAGATGAAGAAACACCACTGCTTTGTGCTGTAACATCAAATGAGGCAGTATTAGCAAAAGCATAATATAATTCACGGGTACAAAAAAACTGGCACTTCTTGAAGCTAATGAACATTCCATCCATGCAAATGATTTCAATATCTTTATTCACTGTAAAATAGCAAGATTTGTTCTAAATTATACTTCCTGACACTTTTCACTACAAACTTCCCAATATACATTGCTGTTATGAACTGTTATAGCTGTAATTAGTCATGAACTACAATGCAGGCAAAGTCATGCAAGTCCAATTTCCTTGCCTTAACGTGTCCTCTACAGTAACATGCACTTTCTTCAAGAAACAGAACTGATTTTCATATGACAAAAAGTAGGTGTGCGCAAATACTCAAAAATTTTGAATAGTGCATCTAATATCCTCCTACTTGATTATTAGAACAAATCAAATGGTATATCCTAAAAATTATTCAAAACAAGGCAAACATGCACTGAATGTTTGTAACTTCTTCAGGATAATTGTCACGAGGTTCAAATAATGCCTGCCATAGTAGTATTCTTCCAGGACTGTTGGAAAAACAGGGTGCCCAGCGATGGCACATACAATCCTACGGCCATCAGTATGTGCAGGATGAAAGGCCCATGTGGCGCCGTTCATAATGGTCATGTATGGCCACAATGGCTGAATGACGAAAAAGGGCTCAAGCAAGTTCAGCAAACCTTGCCTTGATTCTCAATCTTCAAGGCTGCAGCTTAAATAGTATTTTCCACTCCTCCTGAAAATTGATGTCACCTGTCTCCTGTCCTGGAGTGTGCCTCTAGTTTTTACTCTTCCGTCATTAATAAAAAAATTGAAATTTTTCTGCATGCACAACTTAGCACCCATAGAGTTAACGTACTGAGTTCACTCTGCAGTCCTTTGTGAAGATTAGTCTTCAGTGATTTATAGCAGGCTTTGCCACTGGAGCTTCGATGCTCTATGCCACTGTTTGCTTTGTGCACATATTTGCAAAAGTAGTGAAAACTTATCTGGAGTTTAACTTTGCTTACATCGATTATTAAAAGAGTGAAAAGCACTGTTTGGCATGGCTTAGCATGGCTGTTTAGCATTGAGAAACTGGCAAAGGCTTTAGCAAAGAGCTAAATGTCTTTAGTTGGTTTGGTTTTCAGGGAAAGCAAAGCAGCAGTATCTGTCTCACATCTTGGTGGACACCTACACTTACACTTAACAGCATAATAATCTCATGACAAAGCATACATTAAAAAAAAATGTATAAAAACAAGTGTGGCATTTTCATTAAATAGTTGTGAGTTTGCGCTCTGTTCGTCTTGTGTATGTGTGTGCTTTTATGACTGTTCAATTGTTAGTGTATCATTGCGCGCTAAGAACTAGCATGCAGAACCAACTGGCCCCTATCATAGCGCTGCATACAACTAGAGGCACATATATCATCAGCTCGAATCTCTGTCACAAACTAGCTTCAAACTTTATTAGCAGATGGACACTAACCAGGAAAATGAAATGGTATGGAAACTGCTAAAAGACAGGTTGGATCACGTGATACTTTTGCTGCCACTTCCTGTCCACACTTCATGCCTATGCCACTGATGCAGCAAGTAAGGCTTTGTCTAATATTCGATTCGGTAGCAGAGCTACACTATTCGTATTTGATTCGATTTGTAAAACAAGAACTATTTGCATATTTCTACACAAAACCTTAGCCCAAACTAAAAAGAAAATAAATTTTGTTGTAGTGCATAAGTGAGGAACTAGTGTAGAGTTAGTGATTTTAATTATTAATGTCTCCCAATAAATGTATTCGAGAAATAAAGGCGATAGGAACAAGTTCCCATCTTATCTTAAAGTTGGGCAGTTCTAAATCAACAATGAATGATACAGATTAGAGAAGACATTTTGCCTAGAATAGTCTATCCAAAACATCTCGAAACAACCACCTCCAAACACTGCATTAAAATCCTGGTCCTTGGTCATACCTCAGCAAAAGCCAGCAGCTGGCGCCAGTACACATGATGTTTCTCAATTTGCAAAATATTTGAATTTCATGCCCTAGTTCTAGCGTGAGCCTGTTTCGGGCTAAGGCAACATCATTAGAAATGTCGCTAGGTGTTCTTACTGGCCCTGCCATCCAACTAAAAGTTATTTTCATGCCCACAGAACTACTAAAAAGAGATGCCACTAATTGTAAATAAAAAGTTCCGACCCATACTGCATTAGTTTCTCTCATGCAATTGATCAGCCTTTCTAACTCTCTGCTATCACATACAGGACACCTCACATTCACCACAATCTTCCCACATAAACAAAACTGTTTTTCTCATCTGTAAGCTGCACTTCTTTTTTCAAATGAGTTTCTCATTGCATGGCAAAGACAACTTTAAACTTGGTCAGCTGAAAACATATTCTCCGTCTCAAAATACCCAAACGT
Source organism: Amblyomma maculatum (assembly GCF_055883805.1). Classification (NCBI taxonomy): domain Eukaryota; kingdom Metazoa; phylum Arthropoda; class Arachnida; order Ixodida; family Ixodidae; genus Amblyomma; species Amblyomma maculatum. The sequence continues at coordinate 104,145,513 of NC_139344.1, read as the reverse complement.
AATATACATAATGTAATCAACACCACACAAAACCTCAATAATAATACTTGCCACGGTCAACTGACAGGAATAAAATACTCACTACTCTTTCTGTGCAATCAATAATAAGCAGTGCTCTGTTCACACTTCTGTCTGCAGCGACAGCATAACAAGGGTGCTCAATTTGGTAAAATACTATGGCAGGTGCCTCCGTACCGGTAGAAAGTACTTACAGTACAGGAAACCACAAATGCTTGTTTCACTCTGTACCTACTTTACACACATGTGATGCACAGACTTAGTGATAGAATGTTCACGATTGATGTGCCATATTACGCTGGTTCCATGTTGCCCTCCAATGGTTTACACTTTCCATGAAACGCCAACAAACAAGCCCGGCATGTAAGGCAAAGTATACTATGCTTAGATATCAGCTAGAGCAAAGGACAAACTGATAGAGAGTGTGCTTAAACCAACTGGAAGCATCCACATTATATCCCATTATGTTAACGCTCAACTTGCTTATAGTATAAAGAGGCTGTGCAAATGTTTCATAACATAACACTGCTGCAGACATTTCCTCACACTGTTGTTCCAGTTTTCCTTAACAAAACTTTCGTTCATACTTTGACAAGAGCTCTAACAGAAAGGAAGTTTGATACCATATACATATATGTTGAAAATAATAGATTGACTAGTATATCTATTTTGTAGCTATAATATGCAATAGATTAACTAGTAAATATGCACATACTTCCTTAAGCCTGAACCTCTGTTAATGAGGCAATAATTCGTATGCAAGAAAGTAAGAAATAAAATTTCAGAGCAAGCATATTTTCCAAACTGAACCCTTCACTCATCTAATAATAAATTGAAGTTACTAACAAACATTAATGGCACATCGCTGATAGAGGAGACCCATAGGATGTAGTAGAGCACTGCTTTTCAGGTGTTATGTTTGCGTGTGCTCTTCCCCACGCTCACCTTCATGCTTTTATAAAGCACAAACAGGCATCTTTACAAAGCTTTCCATTTGTTTTTAAAAAGAAACTAAACAGCTCAAAATAAATTACCTTTAGAACTGTTAAAATAATAAATAAAAGTTGCTACAAATTTCTTCAAGCAACCATGTAGTCATGGCCTCACAAACATTCAACACACGGTCAACAAATCCACCCATTTTTGGATGGGTGGATTCTCAGAACTTCTCAGAGTCGTCTCCCATTCCATCATGCCACCAGCACCAGACAAAACATGCCAGCAAAAGAAGCGCCCAAGAAACCAGCCAGCAAGTTTGAGCAGTCAGTCACAGCGCCTATATAGCCCTTCTACCATGCCTTCCGCCATCTACAAGTGCAGCAGCCACAATGGAGGATGAAGCAGTGAAGAGTCGCCTGCCTGGCAGCTTGGCTTAGTCGTCCATTCTCATAGAGCAAGCAACTTGGCCTTGCAAGCTTTTGCAAGTGCTTGGTGCCAAAACAACAGGTTTCCCAAAGTCATAGTACTAGCTAAAGTGGAGTTTTCATAATAGCATATCCAGCCCTCATGAACAAAAATTTGTTACTTTTCAATGCGAAGGCCAATGATTCATTTCTACATATGAGAAAAAATTTGAAGTGCCAGGCGTATAAAAATATTTCCTAGCAATTGCCACAATGGTTGAATGGTTGAAATAAACATCCAATGGATCATGGAAACGCTTTCTGTTTTAAAGATGCACATGATGCTAAGAGTTCGAAAAGACAAAAATATTACTACGTATTACTTGGAGGAAAGTCTGCCAGCATGAAAATGATAAGGCGTGCTATGAAGCATATATTTTCATCAAATATTATTTACTGCCTTCAATAGTTTCATCAAGTGCTTTGAATTCTGCGTTCATGGTGAAGTGTAGACAGCAATCACATCACAACCAGGCAGGTCTTCATTCAGCGAGCTTCAATGAAAGTTGCACTGAAGCTCAGCTGATTCAGTGGTTGTTGTAGCTCTGCCAGAAGTTGATAACGTGCAAATCATGGGCTGACATAGTGCTGACAAGGCAAAGCACCATCCTGGCTGCCAGTGCATACGAGTGCAGCTGTTGCAGATGTTCCTGCCATTGACATGTGGTCTTACAACGTCATAACCTGCCGACAGAGACACGAGAGCATTCTGCAGCACAAGCCGGAAAGCTTCAGACCACGTAAAATGGCTACACATTGGAGAGAACTATCTAGTGCTTATGCATCCAAAGGAAACAGCCAAAGTGTACATTTGCACAAGAGTCTTTCTCTCTACTGCACTCAACCATGGCATGCATCAGGACCTCGGTGCATGAACAGACATGTCAAACCACAATATGCACACATTGTGGAAAAGAAATAATAAGTGAATGCAATCTCAAATCACGAGCCTTCCCTCCAGCTACATTTGATTCTGCAGACTTCCACGCAGTAACAACCGTCACCACAACTCAATAAATCTGTTCTGCTCACCACATGTTTAAGGTCTTTCTCCTTATAGGTAATATGTTAGATATAGGACCAGCTTGGAGTCTGTTTAAACCTAAACTAGCTAGGTGTAAGTGCTGTACCAACAAAATGGTCTCCTTAAAATGTGCTTCCCTATATAATTTAGGAAGTTTTTGCTCTGCACTAACCATTAAAAGTAATATGATAAGACTCCTTCATAGACCAACCCATCCATAAACTCAAACTTGGAAAAACCAGGAAATTGGAGCACTCAACATGCCAGAGCTGCCATCACTGAGTATGAAAACAATACCTCGTGCACCCACATATCATGCCAGTGGAAGCAAGGAAGTCAAGAGGCAAAAGCAAGTAGCAGTGATGAGTGACAAAGAGCTAGGACAGATGCAGGAAGAAGAGGAATTTCACTGCCTGCAGAATTTGAGGGAAGGAAGGGCATCAAGCTCCTTACAGGACTCTGTGTCCTCAGCATCCGACGTGTCCAGCAAGGCCAGGTCGGCTGCTATAACCTCGTCAGGGGTCAGCCTCTCATCATGGCCAGCAGGAGAAGGTGGGCCAAGAGTGCGCTGGTCTTGGCCAGACCCTTCTTCAGAGTGGCCTGTGGGCCATGTGCCCTCCACAGGCAAGGACTCTTCTTTTTGGACAAAAGGGCATGCCACAAGACCAATCCAAAGAGCCAAATGAACAAACATTGCTCAAGGTACCAAGCATTTCCACAAACATGGTTGCTCTGGTCGCATATATACATTCATTTCGTAATAGGCTCAATGCACACTATCAGGGCCTTTACTTCAGAAATACTTGCAAGCAATACCCAAGTGATCTGTTTACCAGCCTTCTTAGAATGTGAAGGAGCTAAAGCCTTGGATGATGAGGTATTTCGTTACCTAAAAATTGATATCACTATTTCATTACCAAGTTCTAAAAAGCACACTGTGTGCTTCTTGCAATATTGCTTCTCTACAAAGCACTATAGTAGGACATCACCAAGAATTAGCTGGCAAACATGCACTATTAGTACACACTGGGATAACAACGAAGTAAAGGCAAACCTGAATGTACTGAACCTGCATGAAGCAAATTCCTCTATATTACAGTTTCTAAAACTCCCAACACCCCCCGCATTGAAGCGTGTGTGCTTGTGACTGGCTTAGTCTATAGGGTTTAAGGCTCCAAAGCAACTTGGGCTTTGAGGGACCCTGTAGAGGAGGGCTCCGCAAATTTTGAAGCCCATTCTTCTATGTTCACTGATATCTCATAGTACACATCCACCTTGGTTTTCAAAAACCCTTATCAAAAAGCGGCTGCCATGACTAGGATTGAACCTGCGTCTTTGAGATAAGCAGCTGAGCACTTTCACCACTGAGCTACCACAGCGAAGCATGTGTATTTGTGACTTGCATATAATGAAGGTTGTGTGGCGGTTCACCTCAAGATAGTTAACTCCCTACTTCGACTATGTATCAAGTAAATCTGTATTACCTGAAACTTGGCCAAACAACATGAAAGTTTCACGGCGAACAAAAAAGAAACATCTACAATTGGAACGATTGAACACAATGATCACAAAACACCGAACTTAAGTGCAATTACCACTTTTCCATGCCAAATACAGCTGTCTCCTCAGCTTTCAGTTTTGCAGCAAAAAAGGTCAAGGATGAGCATTGCATTCCTATCACTGCCACTCGGTCGCTAACAAGGTACTGGTGCTGACAACTGCACCATGAATACGTGAGAGCAAGAGGTCACTTTTGCTATGATGGGATGCAGCTGGATGGGTACCATGCGGTCTGCGTTTTTCATTGTAGGTGTGTTGTATATCAAGTTGCTTATGGCTGTTTTTAACAAAAATGTTGGTTAATGGTGTAAATTATTGTTTCTGCAAGTCTACCCCCTTTTCGTTTTGGTTTTTTCCTGTTCCATACCACCAACATGCTGTCGAAAAACGTCACAGGAGTTGGGTTCCTGCGAAAACAACTTGAAGAAAGTCCCATAATGCTCTTGAGTGCAAACAGGCGACTTTCATCCAACATGCAGCAAAACATATAGAAAAGCGTAAGATGAGCAATATCCGCAAGGATAACCTGGACATGAGGTAGCTGATGGTAACTGTATACACCAAGTGATGCGCCCGTGGCAACGTAGGCAAATTGAGGTGTATTCATTCTGGTAATGTTTCTTGTTTTGCTACAATCCAGTGATCATTTGCACATCATTATCTCACTCAGAAACTTGCTCACTACAATTCCTGTTTCGATGAACATACAAAAGGAGAGAACTTCAAATCGCAAATGAACCAGGTGGAAGAAGCCAGTTTTCCCCCTTACTGTTTTACCAAAGATCTCAAGGCCCTCTTGAAGGAAATGGCTATGAGGCCCTACCAGTACAGCTAGAACAGAACTTCGAAAACTGCATTGATCCTACTAACTTCTACAGCCAGGCCTGTCACATATTTTCTATATTAAGAAAAGTGGAGAAAAAAAGAGTTGCCTCCGCAGTTTCTATGTCCATACCCTTCACCGAATGTACCACAAAACACTGCGACCACATTAGAGCTCTGTGTGAGTTATTTATGGGACTCTTACTGCCTCGGTTAATTTGGAAACAACTGTGCAAATTACCGCATGTCTTTACAAGCACACAGAAAAAATAAAACTAAAGATGAGAACATCCCCAGAAAGAAGTGGCCGCCATACTAACACGTACACATATTTAAAAGGCAAAGGCACACAGAATTAAGGGGCTCAAGATGACACAGAAAGCTAGTACAGTTAAACCTCTCTGTAACTAATCTCCATGTAGCAAATTCCTCGATATTAAAAAATTTTTCAATTCCCCAATGGCGCTCCTATTGAAGTTCATCTATCTGAAAACTCTATGTAACGAACATGTCGTAGCAATTGACCTTAATATAACGAACTCGCAGCGCCAACTGTCCCTTAGCTAGTGCTGAATCATAAAAATTTGCCAGAACCCCGTAAGTTTCAGAGTGATAAAACATGAACTGACATCTGCAGGATACGTTGTTGGGCGAGTTGGTGGGGGGGCGTAATCGTCTTTTTTGCGCACATATCTTCTCATCGTCATGAACTGACATGAAAGGAGCATCTATGATAACAAGCGACCGCAGTTGATACAATGAGCCATGTTTTAACGCCACCGGTGCATCTACGTGGCAAACACATAGCTGTCTCTGCTGCTTCCGCTTTCAGAATGTGGTCCTACAATACTTCAAGCTTAAAAAGAGTGAAAAATAACAAAATGAAGAAAAAAGACACAGGGCGAGCAGTGTGCAACCATCGCTGCCACACAGTTGCTGGCAGGCTCTCGCAAAACGGTAGCAGGCCAAACTGATTCCTCCTCCAACCTCCTTTCCCGCACCCTCAGACGCATTGCATGAGCAGTGGCGGAGGTGGAAGATGCTGCCAACACTGTGATGCCGCTCTCACAGCGCAATCGCAAAACGTTTCACTGCTTCTACCACTTCGAATAATTCCGATTTACTGTAAATACTTTCAAGGTGCTTTCCCTTACAATCAATTCTTAATCTGGTTTTCGTTACGGATTGTCCTTTTGGGTCTTGACGCGAAAACTGCATATAACAAAAACCTGGATGCAGTGAAAAATCGCGGACATTTTACAATTTCGTTATAACCAGGTTTAACTGTATACTCAATTGAGTGTGCACTCTGAATAATGTATCATCATCATCATCATCAGCCTGATTATACCCACTGCAGGGCGAAGGCCTCTCCCATATTTCTCCACTTAACCCGGTTCTGTGCTAGCTGCATCCACTTGACCCCTGCGAACTTCTTAATCTCATCCGCCCACCTAACTTTCTGCCGCCCCCTGCTACGCTTTCCTTCCCTTGGAATCCAATTTGTTACCCTCAGCGACCATCGGTTATCCTCTCTTCGCACTACATGTCCTGCCCATGTCCATTTCTTCTTCTTAATTTCTACTAGAATGTCGGTAACTTGAGTTATTTCTCTGACCCACTCTGCACGCTTTCTATCTTTTAATGTTACCCCTACCATTTTTCGTTCCATAGCCCTCTGGGTTTTTCTCAACTTAAGTAGAACTCTCTTGGTTAGCCTCCACGTTTCAGCCCCATAGGTGAGTACAGGCAAGATGCAACTGTTGTATACTTTCCTCTTGAGCGATACTGGTAAGCTGCTAGTCATAACCTGCGAGTGCTTGCCAAATGCGCTCCATCCTAATCGTATTCTTCTTGTTATTTCCTTTTCGTGGTCCGGATCTGCGGTTACTACCTGTCCTAAGTAGACATATTCGCCATTCCCTTAATTTAAAGTGACGTTTCATTTTTCCCATTATCATCTTGCCATTTTCCTGTCCTTTTCTTTTCACTTGTGCAGCTGGACCATATATATGTCCGCCAGCAAATATATGCTGATGACTTCAGTGCTCTTTCACTGCTTCATCAAGAATAAATTCCTGACCCATGTGCACAGCCACAGGTAGAAGTTCGATGTGGGCTTGCAGGAAATATCATGACTGCATTGCCTCGCCAGCCAGTATGCTGGTATTTGTTCTAGAGAATGTAACATGCAAATATCAGTTCTAAATGCATCCAATCTCAAGGTGAAAAAAAATTTCAGTTGAGTTCCAGTCAGAATCAAGTGAGCCAAGAGGAAACACACTAGTATGGACTGGGAGTTACACTAGTTGAGATTTTCACCTGCTGTAGTGTGCAGAAGTGAATCAAATTTTTCCGGTATCTGCATCCCACAAGCTTTTGTTCATACGGCTGCACACATTATTTTTTGCTGGTATTTACTGCAGTTGTTTAAATGACTGCATTAATGAATGCACATACAGTCGAACCCGGATATATCAAACCCGGATATATCGAATTTTGGTTATATCGAACTCACGGAATATCCCCTTGAAAATCCCATGTAAAAGTATAGGAAAGCCACGTCATATATCGAACTCAATTTCACTGGTCGTTCGATATATCGAACTCCGCACCACGCACTGGAAAGTGTGCCTTCCCCAAAGACGATCGCATCACCCTTGGCCGATTGCCGCGTGACGTTTTCAAGCCACGCGCGGAAGGAATGAGAGGGGACAGTTCGGCTAGGGCAGCGCCGCGCCCTTTCCCCAAAGGCGCGCGCATCTGCGGTTATCGTTTCCTGCGCGCCAGCACGCGACGTTTGCAAGCCACGTGCGTGAATGAACCAGAGAGAACCGGCATGGCGGAAGTAGAATGGTGGCGAAGGCTGGGCCCAAAAGCGGTTCAGCGGTACCGCAGCATAGCCACAGGTCGAGGGGCCAACTACTCAGATTAGGAAATTATATTACTACAAATTAAAACGTATCAATCAACATAAAAAGATAGACATTTTGATAACTTCGTTTGTGCATGAGGTAAGGTATTTTATAAATACATTCTTAACTTTTTTAAAAGATCTTGCAACACTCTTATCGCCCCAGCCCCTTGATGTTGCATCGGTCAGGAGGCGCTGCCAGAGGTAACCAAGGCAACGGAGATAACGAAGCTGACGAAGCACGAAACGGTTTCTTATAGCTGTCTGCTGCTCATCACGAACTGCCGTGGTGCGGGCCTTGGTGCGCCCGTGAAAGCGTAATTTAGTTTGAAAGTCTGAAAATGTCCCTTTCGCGAAGATTTTGACGTCCTTGCTGGTCGCTGCTCTGTCGCCGTTTGGTGAGATTTAATATTTCCCTGCAGCCGTGTTTTTTGGTTTCGTCCCCTTCGTCGTGCGGGCAGTGCGAAGTCTTTTTACAGCAGTGTATTGCGCTTAGCTTTTTGTCGCAAGATGAGCCCGCACAAAGTGAGGAAGCGATGTCCTGTGGCACGTTGCGACAGCGTGGGCTCAACCGTCGGTGTCTTACCGCTTCCTGGCTGACTTTCACCGGTGAGCAGATCTGGAGGTTGCGCGCATAGACTCAATGTATGCTCTAATGCTCCTGTGTTAAGCACGTTTGTTGATTCTAAAGCTGTCTGGACTGGTGCGACCTTGAAATTGCTTGAAAACTGCTGTATAATTTCTTCCGAAGAATTTAAACTTGAAGAGTGATCCCAGTGCTCTATGCTCCGCGTATGTTTTGATGCACCTACTAATTCATGACATTTTTATTTCAATTGCAGCTGTCATAGCTTTGTTTTCTGTACATGCATGTTTCATATCTGGTGATGTTTTGTGGCAGTTACTTCAAGCCTTTTCTATGCCTCAGCTGTGATCATTGAGATGATTAGCGCGCTTAAACGGCGCTACTGTTTGTGCTGTCAACGACATGCATTTTTATCGTTGTGATTTGTTGCTGTATTTTATTGGTTGATGCAATAAACCATGAACATGAAAACCATAATTGTTCACTTGGTATACTCTGTGGCGAACTGGGCCCGACTGCTCCGTTGCACCAGTGTTTCTGGACCGCACCTTACTGTGCTGAGGGACAAAGTAAATGGCCAAAGTACTTGCATGACTTGCAGCAGTATTTGTATTATGAATTGGCATGCGTGGTCTCTATTTGGAAGTGTTGCTGCCTTTCTATGCCGCCACCTTTGCCAACCACTTTCATTGTGCTGGAGCAACTGCTTATAAACAAGGGCGTAAACAACAAACTCGAGTTCATTTAGATGGCAAAGGTTGGCGCGCGCTGAAAGGAAACAACCTTCAAAAAATGCAGGCTCGTCAATGCAACGCGGAGGTTTAAAAAAAAAAAGCTTATAATTCGCGCCAAAGTGAACGTATGGGTGACGTCATTTGACGTCATGGCCCCCCAATTTTCATTGGTCGCTGGAGCCCATAAGCCGCCATGTTTTGTACGTATGGGCGTCTATGGAGCCTTCGCTACCATAGTACATATACCTTGGAACCGGTGGGAACGAGAGGGGAAAAACGCGATAGAGCGAAGCGCAAGGGTGTGCCCATTCTTTTGCCGAGCATACTCTCTCTTTCCTCTTTCCCGGCCTTTGTTCGCAGTAGCACGCGCTACGCATGCGCCAATCCAGCTCAGCCCGTTTTCAGACAGAACGTCGGACGCTTTCTCCGGCGTGTGTTGCAAACCCTCTGCGCGCGGCGGCTCGACTGAGGCTATGGCGCCTGCAGAAGTTAAGAAACGGCAGATGTTTTTTTTTTTTTTTTTTTTTTTTTGCGAGAGTTGTTTGCTTTTATCGTTTTGCTAGTTGTGCTGTACGCGCGGCATAGCGAAAGCGTGGCCAACATGGAGCGTTTTTTGCACGCGAAAACGCCGAAACGCGTTGCACGCCCGACGCCCACGCCGGCGTCGACGATTTCACTCCCGCATGGTCAGCAGTCAGTCGAGCGGCGTTTTTTTTGCCGCCCAGTTGCGCGACGCACGCGCCCCCATCCGGCCGTGCGTAGAAGGTCGCGAACATCTTGTTTTCCCTGTCGCCGCAAGCTTCAAGTTGTGGTTTCCTCTCTTTCTTCTGGGTCAGGTGAGTCAAGAAAACAGGCAAGGCATCACTTCCAACAGCTATGGATCTAAATGCAGAAGCCATAGCACAAGGGAGGTATCAGAGGTCCGCTGGCAAGGCTAGCAGCTCATAAACAACCTCCGAGCTCAGCGTAAACACTCGTGGCCCCAGCGGACGGCCCACCTTCACCGAACTCTAACCTAAAAAACCAAAAAAAAAAAGGAAATGCACGGTGCCCGATGCCCGGACCTTGCTGTCGTCGCCTCGTGCGCCCCCGCGACTACGAAAGACTACATTGCTGCTCGGCCGTTTCGGCTGAGAAACCCGAAACTCTCGGCGCCGTCGGAGCGCCAAACCCCCGTCGTTATAGTGAACTAGAATACTTTCTAGTGGCGCGAACGACGGCGCTCCGGCACGCCGCTTTTCACTGACACCGCCAGATGGCGCCACTGCAACATCTTCTAGTCGACTTTTCAATGCTTTCTTGCAATAGTGCGACATAGTACCAATGCTTTTGTGCGCCTATTCAGTAAAAGTGGTGATTTTTTTCCCTATGCCGACGTATGTGGACCTCCACCTATAACAGAAGGCGTTTCATTCGACATTATTCGAGTTTTCGCCGTTGCACTAGGGTGAAAGCGCTCTTATTTCACTGGCGTCTGCTACAGCTCATGCGCGACGAGTTATCGCGCACTGTAAATCATTACAGCACATTAATTTGTACGGGACAGGCATTTTTCTGAGCCCTGCAGAGCCCGCTTTATTACAGAGCCAACTCAGCTGTCAGCAGCAGACTGGTAGCAGAGTGGCCAGGCATCGTGCGCATGCACGGGTTCTCGCATCTCTCCAACCACGCCGCAGTAACTTTCCTTTAGCCAATAATGATGATTATATTACACTGTGCTATTCGGTATCCACTGGTAACCAGGAATGCTCATTTTAGTGCTATATCTGCTTAGCGTTAGGAAATTTGCCAACTGGTAAAGTGAGGAGCAGCTTCAGGCTGTTACATTTTTTTTTTTTTTTTTTTTGACAAAGTGGTCATGAAAAAAAAAATTTCTACGCTTTTAAACGAAGCCGGCGATATTCTGTGGCGTCACCATTATTCTCTGTTCACAGCAACAATATCTGTTATAAATCACCGCTGTAAGCCAGGTGTTAAAATCCTTTCATCATCTCATATGCATAACATATATGCCAAAAAGACATACATGAGGAGGGCAGAGCAGTTTTGTTTAGGTACTTGACAAGGCTTCTGTTTTATTTTATTTGAGTGCATGGGACAAAAGCCATCAAAAATGAGTTGTTTTGTGAAATTATTGACTACACAAACAGTCCTAAGAACATCCATTTGCTCATCTTCAGGTGCATTGAAGCTTGACATTGCACTGGTTAACGCATTTTGTGAAAAAGTGTGTGCGGGTAGTTAAGCAGTGATTTCAGCTGCACCAATTTGACAGTGGTCAGAGCACCCAAGTTAGCAGGTTTGCTTGGCCAGTAGCATATACTGAGTACAAGCTGTCTGCTTGAATTTAGGCTGAAGCAGGTTGTAAACACATTCTCAAGGTCAGCCACAAACTGGTATCACTTGAAGGGTACAAAAGGCCTCTGTTGTCCTTAAAATTAGTAAAATTAGCAAAGTTTAATAGATGTAACTTATCTTTTTCTTTTCAAAAAAAGATTAAAGCCTTTCTCACAGTTAGTTTGAGGTAGGATAGAGAGACCACAATTGTATACAGCTGCCAGCCAAGTGACTCACCCCAGGCAATTTCTTATTTTGAAGTTAAGTAATTAGTAATTATTTTATTTACTAACTATTTCCTTTAGACAATAACTGGGTTTGCAGAATTTGAGAGCGCCTTCTAAAACCTCCATTTCATTTATTTCCGATAAAGAAAGCCTCATATCGTTTTTCCAAGCTCTAAAGAAAGCCCGCGAAATACAAAAATTATCAGCCTGTATTGAGACTGGGCTGTTGAGTCACGGCCGCTACTAATTTCTGTCACTCAAACCATGCACGGGTGAGAGCACCACAATATCGTAGCGCATGAATGCGTCAGTCACGTGATATTTTTTTTTTATTTCGCGGGCTTTCAAAGAGGTGCGAAAAACTATGCACGTGAGGTTTTCTTTATCGGGAATAAATGAAATGGGGGTTTCAGAAGGGCCTCCCCAACTTTGCAAATCACATTTATTTGAAAGAAATACTTAGTAAATTAGAATTGCAAAATGAAAAATTGCCTGCACCGTTTTTTTTTTATCGATATTTATTGTCTTAGGGCATCAGTAGGGTATGATATGAAGGATGAATAAATGATTAAATAAATGTATCAGCTAGAGATCCAAGGACATACCATGACTATGCAGAATTGAATTTAATTTAATCTCAGCTGTCTGCTTTATTGAGCCAGTGGTAGTATTCGAGATCACGCAAACAGTCGAAGCTTTCTTCCCCGAAGTCTTTGTTTTGTTCAGACCTGGTGCGCCAGGTGGCTGTCAGCAAGCGGTCTCTTTGGCCCATCTCAAATGGTTTATTTTTAACCCTTGGCTGAAGTTAGCTTGGACACGCGGTATAAAATATGTCGGCTATCATTTGGTGTCACAGGCTTAATAGCAAGAATCTGCACTGAGCACAACTCTCTGCAACATCAATATTGCCCACATCCAGCCTTGGCTTTACGGGTTTGACGGTAATACATGCCGAACAACCCGGCAAGAGTGTATAGGCACCACATCAGGTGCCAGTGATGGCTTTTCACACGGTATATCCTCACTTCTGCCGTTGATCATATATGTGCGTAGTCACACAGCAGGATGAGATGCGGCTATAAATGATGCTCACACACTGTCGATGCTTCTGTGAGAGGCTTTTCCTGCCTTCACAAGCTTCGTTTCCACTTTCTGCGATGTTTGTTGTCCCTCGGAGCAGCAAACAAAGGTGACTGGAGCACCCGGATAGCCGAGCTTCGGCATCTCGGAGCAAAACAGTGCGAGTTGGTCTTTTTCCTGGCCATTTCGAACTGCACATGGTGCTTTTGAAGCGCTGAGATGTCTTAGTTGTTGTGATGAAAGGCAGAACTTAAAGTTCGAGGGCAAAATTGCAAGAACGTGCAGATTGCACAGCGCGCCAAGCCTTGACTTCCCTTTGCAGACGCGCGCGCGGTCCTAGTTAACTAAGGCTCCTCCAAAAAAATGGAGGAGCCTTACTAGCAAACGTAACTGCAGCGCCACCAGCGGCGGTCAGTGGCATCCGGCATGCAAGAGGCGCCCATTTTCCTTCCGTTCACGCCACTAGAAAGTATTCTAGTTCACTATACCCGTCGTTCTTTCCGCTCTCCCGAGCTTCTCTCTCTCAGCCGTCGTGGGCGTGGCTTCAACCGGAATCACATGGCGGTTGCTCCGGCTCTCATTGGCCCTCTGCCGCTGCCGACTTCCGGTGTCGGCACGTCGTCGGCGTTTTTATCTGTTCAGCCAGATCCTGACGATTTGGCAAAATCGTCCTCTCCGGCGGCAAAAAAATGCTCCGCCGCCGTCGACGCCGGCGAATCGCCCGGAAAAACGCTCCATGCGGGTCACGCTTAAGGACGTTACGAAGCGTTTTTTTTTTTTTTTTTTTTTTTTTTTTTTTTTTTTTTTTTTTTTTTGCGGGAGCCGTTTATCCCTGCATGTATGAATCAACGAAAGCACGCGGTCAGCTGCGATCATGACACCGGCTTTTAGCGTTTTTCGCTTCAAACAGCATTTGCAGCCACTTTATCACGCTTTTCAATGATTTTGTGGCAGCAGACTAGCCCGCTCCAAGCGCGGCGTGATAAATCGAACCACGCTTGTGCAATCAAGCCATCACGGGCAGTCTACCAAGTTCGCTCCCCGCCGCAGCAGGAGCTATCAAAAGATAAACGCGCTGCGACGTTATCGCTGCGCAGCATCTTGGCACGCTGCCAAGAAATGAGCTGTGGATGAGACGACCGAAACGGAGTGCGACATGCAAGCCAAAACGCTGGCGATTTCTGCCGCGGCGACACAGAAACCTTCTTTCGAGCTGCCGGGGTGGCTGCTCGAACGGCAGAGGGACGCAGTTCCAACAAGTTGGAAATTTTTTTGCTCTATCGCTGCCGCTCGTCGCTGAGATCGCTTAATCGCTTGCATGTGAGCGAGCTGGCCTTAACGCTTTTTTTTTCCAAATTCTGGAGTGCAAAAGTGGAGGGTGGGTTCATTATGCGAGTGAGTTGATTACGCGACAAATACGGTATCGTTTTTTCGCATCGTAAGTGCCGTCCCAAGCCGATTTCTGTATATCGAATTATCGATATATCGAACTATTTCGCGATCCCCTTCGAGTTCGATATATCCGGGTTCGACTGTATATGTGAACCTTCTCAAGACGTACAGTTGCATGCCAACAGGTATGCATCATGCACTGGCGGTGAAAACCTTCTGATGCATTATCTAACAAAAATTAATTGATGTCTAATGCATAGCGTATGCAATTATCATTATTCTATCCGTGGCTGTACAGTGCCTGTGTTCACATCAGGGTACAATAAGAAAGACAGATTAGGAAAATGTATAAAGATCACAGAGGATTTAGTAAGACAATACTTCAATCATGTACTGATAATCACAAGCTCTAAGAAAAGGTGACCATAGCCACGCCGCTAACTGAAAGAATAGTCAAACTGCAGTTCACATGTATATATATATTGCTGTCCTCATCTTTTAGTACAATTAAATTGTGCTTCTCAGTAACAATCTTTATTCTGAAACAGCAAAAAAGAACTACAGAATACTAGGTTTTCTTGAAGACCATGCCTCCAGACTTATGTCAGCAGTATGTGGCTGTACACCAGTATCGAACAGTAATATAAGCACCACTCACTGCTTGCATGGCATCTGCACACAATCGTATAAAAAATTACAGAGATCTATTCAAACAGTCAGATAAAGTAGCCCATTGTTAACTGTTCCAACGATTGAATAACGAGTGAAAATAGCCCCATAGAGAACCATGTACAGACCTGCCAACCGCACAGTGCTCAATCTACTATAGAGGATGCCAAAAAATACTAATCTTTTTTGAATGACAAAAGCAGAGCAGTCTAAACTAGAGTTCCAAAAATTCACGCAAACAAAACTTCAAAAAGACGTATTTGAAGTGAAAGGCTGGGACAGTACTGAAGAGGTTACTGCTTTTGCCTTCCGCAGGAAGTCCTTGTCGAACACCTGATTGTGACAAACTCCAGACTCCTTTTATTTGTCAATTAACAGTTGTTCTAGGCCCCTTTTTGACATGGAGGAGCAAAACCTGGTGCACGTCTTCTTCACTTTGTTAAACACTTTTTCACACTCTGCATTACTGCGTGGGAGAGTGAGAATGCCTAACATAACTTTTGAGAGCTTATCATACTTGAAAGTATGAAGTATGATCAATGTCCTGAAGACTAGCAACAGAGTGCCCTGCTCGTCTATGCACTCCTGAATGGTTACTTTTACTCGATCAGAAAAGCCATGAAGAGACACTCGGCTCGAATAGTGGCTTGGTCCACTTCAGAATTAAAATGCCCACTAATCTTATCATTGGTGTCAACGATACTCGCTAAATCCTTATTCTTCTTTGTACTGAGATGGAGCAGAAATTCCTGATGACTGGCATGCGCAATATTCACATCAAGCAGCAGTAGGTGCAGAAAGCGTACCTTTCCCCTTTGCTATATTTTTGTATGCACAAAAAATCGGTTGAATATTTGGGCATGAACACTTGAAAGTATTTCTTGTAGACATCTCACAATCACACCTGCAGCAACTACGCTGCCAACACAGTAAACCTAACTAACAGCTTGATGGCCTCGGCTAGCCAAAAAGTCAACGATCGCGATGACGATGTAGCCGTACTTTATTGAACGGACAAGATCTGATAAGTAGTGGTCGGTGCATGATCTATGCACCGACCACTACTGCTGAAGAAGCGAACGTTGAGAGATTTTATGCGGACCTACAATGCCTTTTAGACCGTACCCCATCATCAGACGTCGTTTTTCTCATAGGAGACTGGAATGCTAAGGTCGGGAGTGAAGAAATATCCGGAATTATAGGCAAGTTCGGTCTTGGTGAGCCAAATGAAGCTGGGCAGAGGCTAGTAGAGTTTTGTCAAGAAAACAACCTGACCATAGCGAATACTCATTTACAACAGCACAAGAGGCGCCTGTACACATGGACTTCACTGGACGGTCTGTACAGGAATCAGATCGATTATATTCTTTGCCAGCAGAGATGGAGAAGCGCTATACAAGCAGTAAAAACAAGGCCTGGGGCCGATTGTGGCACCGATCATAAGCTTCTAGTTGCCAAAATTAAGCTTCGATTGAGGAAAACGCAGAAAACTAGAAGGCCTTTCAGGTATGATCTGGATCAAATTCCATTAGAATATGCAGTGGAAGTGAGGAATCGATTTCAAGAATTAGATCCAGAAGACAGAGCCCGAAGAGATGTGGACTGATGTTCGTGATATAATACAAGGAGTTGCTACTAAGGTAGTTCCAAAGCAAAAGAAATGCAAGAAAGCAAACTGGTTATCTGAAGAGGCTTTGCAAATAGCTGAGGAAAGGAGGATGGCAAAAGTTATGGGGGAAAGAGAAAGATACAAGGTTCTCAATGCGCATTTTCAGAAAATAGCAAGAAGAGATAAGAATGCCTTTCTGAACATACAGTGCCAAGCAGTTGAGGACAACAGCCAATTAAGGAACACAAGAGCTCCGTATAAGACAATCAAAGATATCAAAGGAAGCTGGGAGTGATAAAGGACAAACGAGGCAAGGACCTCACTGAAGCCTCAGAGATAAAGAAGAGGTGGCAGGAATACACAGAACTGTACAAGAAGGACCCGAATGTGCAAACCCAATATAAGACGGTTGTGACTACTGATCTCGAGCCGGGCATCCTGAAGAGAGAAGTTGAATGGGCCTTAGCCAGCCTTGCTAAGAACAAAGCTAGTGGAATTGATGGCATTCCAGCTGAGTTGCTTCAAAACCTCAACCATGACGCTGTTAACATTCTGCATACATTATGTCAGAAGATTTGGACAACCCTGCAGTGGCCACAGGATTGGAGGAGGTCAGTTTATATCCCCATTCCAAAGAAAGGCAGTGCCAAAGATTGTTCCAACTACCGCACGATCGCGCTTATTTCGCATGCTAGCAAGGTGATGTTGAAAATCCTCCAAGGTAGGCTGCAGCAGTATGTGGATCGGGAGCTTCCGGACGTGCAAGCTGGGTTTTGCAAGGGCAGAGGAACTAGAGACCAAATTGCCAACCTTCGCTGTATCATGGAAAAAGCAAGAGAGTTCCAGAAACCCATCTACTTCTGCTTTATTGATTATGCGAAAGCGTTTGACTGCGTAGATCACAGCAGATTGTGGCAAGCTCTCCAAAAGATGGGAGTTCCAATTCACCTCATCTGTCTCCTCAGGAACCTGTATGAAGGGCAAGAGGCCACAGTCAGAACTGGGCATGGTCTTATTGATTGGTTTCCGATTGAGAATGGAGTGAGGCAAGGCTGCATACTGTCGCCCTGCCTATTTAACCTATATGCAGAGTGCATCATGAGGAAGGCCGGTCTGGACGAGTCTTCAGCTGGAGTGAAGATTGCTGGAGAACGTATCAACAACCTTAGATATGCAGATGATACCACTTTAATGGCAGAAAGTGAAGTGGAACTCAAGAGACTTCTGATGTGCGTACAAGAAGAGAGTGAGAAGTTTGGGCTTAAACTGAACATTAAAAAGACAAAGATCATGGTGTCTTGCCCTATCAAGTCCTGGAGCATCAAGGGACAAGAAGTGGAAGCAGTGACAGATTTTCTGTTCTTGGGCTCCAAGATCACCTCGGAAGGAGACTGCAGCCATGAAATTAGGAGACGCCTGCTTCTGGGAAAGAGAGCAATGGTTAGCCTTGACCGCCTAGTAAAGAGCAGAGACATTAGTCTGCCAATCAAGATCTGTATAACTCGTGCTATGGTCTTTCCAGTTGTGATGTATGGATGCGAGTGTTGGACTGTGAAAAAGGCTGACCGCCGAAGAATTGACGCGTTTGAATTGTGGTGCTGGCGAAGACTCTTGAGAGTTCCTTGGACTGCCAGAAGATCAAATCAGTCGATATTGTCAACCATAAACCCTGACTGCTCATTGGAGGGTCAAATTCTAAAGGTAAAGCTCAGCTACTTTGGTCATCTGATGAGAAGAGAGGAGTCGCTGGAGAAAGATTTGATGTTGGGAAAGGTTGAGGGTTGCCGGAGAAGGGGTAGACAGCGAACGCGATGGTTAGATGGCATCCTCGAGGCACTGTAGATGAAGTTATGTGATGTTAGGAAGATAGTGAGAGACCGGGAAGCGTGGCGTGACATGGTCCATAGGGTCACGAAGAGTCGGACACGACTGAACGACTGAACTGAACTGACTGAACTGATCTGATTGGAGTAGAGGTACCAACAAGGGATGTGGCAAACAAATAAAATGCACCGCAGAGTACACAACCCGCCATGAGATGGCGCACGTGGCATAAAACCAGCTGGGTTCGCGTTTTCGCACGTTTACTCGGTCTAACCCTGCTACCTTTTTTTAATCAACACACAAATCGAGAAAAATCGTAAAATGAGAGTGGGCACTATGATACTCGTAAGAAAGCACTGAAAATGAAGCACATTACGATAAAATCGTAAAGCTTGGCAGGTATGCATGTAGCTCTGGTGTAGCCCTAGTATTCTTGCACCCACTATGTGCCAGGTGGCAAACATAGCTACCATGTTGCACGTCGCACCCTCTCTTGGAAGCCAGTGGCAGTCATCGCAAAAGCGACCCGCTCTCTGGCTCTGGTCGTCAGCCTAGTCTTCTAAAGCACTATACCGGAAACGGGGATAGTGGCAAGTGCCAATGTCATGAGGTGAGGACAAAAGAAACAAGAGCCTGTTTCCTAGGGAAACAGCAGCCAGGAAGACAGAGAGACAGCAATTGCGACCTCAACTAGAAAATGTGGAGACCTCTTCCATCAATTTAGCGCAATTTTGAAGGTGTTCACAGTGACTCTGGAGACTGCGAAAACCTGAATGCCAATGCCAGTTAGGGTAGCTTCCCCATCCCAAAGCAACATTGACTATGAAAAATGCTACATTGGAGGCCTCTGGTAATTTAGAACACTTGGGGTCCTTTTAACCTGCATTGGGTCCTTTAACGCATATAGTACATGGGCACCTTGTGTTAAAGACATTACTTATTCACCAGGATCGAACCTGTCTCTTCAGGATCAGCAGCTGAATGCCCTGAACAGTAAGCCATACTGGTGAGCGCTGTAGTGAAGGACTCCGGAAATTTCGACCACCTGGGGGTTTATTAACGTGCACTGACATCGCACAGCACACGGGCGCCTTGCTTTTCGCCTCCATCGAAAAGCAGCCACCGAGGACGGGATTCGATCCCGCGTCCTTGGCAACAGTAGTCGAGTGCTGTAACCACTGCGCCACCCCGGCGGGGACATGTAGAAAAATGACGAGAAGAAAGTTGCCACAGTTTTCACCACTTCTGTGACAGCCAACGTGACTGCAGGATGCTTAATGCAAGACAACAGCTGTCCACCCCACTACTTCCGGTGATGCATCCATGATAGGCCCGACACATGCAAAAGAACGATGACAGCCTAGCCACTGAACCTACAAATTACTACATTCTCCATAGAGCTGTTGGAAAGTGTGAAATAAAATGGTAAAAGTGCCTACTGCAAGAGAAAGGTGGGAACCATGAAGTGAACGTTTGCAGCACCATAACCACTTGTTCATGTAGTGCAGTGAAGCCTTGGCAGCGCTTGGCACTGAGGGGTTTGATATATCCAGCCTAAAGTAAAGTATATTCAGTCTGTACAGTGTTAAAAATATGGTGTGTAATACAGCCAATAATTCATAACATACATGCATAATACATCCATGTTCAAAAGTACTATAAATTACCACAGAGTCCCAATTCCCTACCATGGCCAGCTCGCCCCCTCCCACCCTCCTCGAGTTTTCTCAGCCCATACTGTAAAAACCTGCATATAATGTGAGCTGTTTTTCCCGATTTTCGCATTTCAGAGTTTCGCCTCGTATATTATGTGCCAATCTGACAATTTTCAGCATAAATTCGCAGTGCCAGTCTCGTTATATTCAGTGTTATCAGCATCAAGTGCTGCCTAGCAGTGGCTCTTGATGCCACTTTGCCACTCTTACCTCGCAGCACATATGCAATCGGAAGCAGAACGAGTGCACCTCGTGTTATGTCGCGACCATCGTGATCGGGACTGTGGAAACAGCACTCTGCATTTTTGCTACACCATGGCTTGAATTTATCAAAAGTCAACAAAAGTCAATTTGAAGATAGAATTTTCTCAACTGTTCAATCCTCATCACACGTAATAACTGCCTAGGTCAGTGAACATTACACAGGAGAAAAAACGAGTATGTACTTCCACCACTGCTCACCATCAGCAGCGCCTGCCAAATGTGACTCAAGAGCATGCTCGAGAGAAAGTGCTAATGCATGTTTTCTTTCGGCATTAACTCATGAGAAGCAGCATACAAACAGCTACGAGTTAAAGACTGCTGAACTTTTAATATATTTTCTCTCAATAATCGACAACTCGAGTTTTGCACAACTTAAGCTGTTTTCCTGGCTTTATGTCCTTACAAAACTTTCAATACAGACTGAATTCTTTATAGCACGAGTGCTGTAAGAAGTCATACAAAGCACAAGACAAGGATAATGTGCACTGTTACAATCTTGAACCTTGGACTAATAAAAGCCAACCAATTTTTCAGACTAGTATAATATTTCGGACTTTCCAGAGGAACTATTGGCACTTCTTAAGGTCATGTACATATTTATGACCAATATTTCGGACCCCAGAGGAAAATAGACTAAAAACAGACGTCACCATTGCTGTGGAGCCAGTTTTTTTTTTTTCTACAGAGTTCATTTTTTGACCCAAGTTAGGAATGAGTGGGCATCACAGTCCCAAATGAGCAGCCCTCGGCTGCCGTGAAAGGCACCACCCAGCCAAATTGGCTTGAACAGGCTTGGCTATCTGTACCTCAGTGTTCTGCTCGATTTATTGGAATTCTCTTCCTGCAGCAACCTTGTGGCATACTCCTCCATACCTACAGACATGACTAACAGAGCAAGAGATTATGCTGAAATGGGACAGCATCCATCGTTGCTTAGACCCCACAAGTGGTGGAAGGAACAAGGGGGGACATAGGTGTGGGGGTGCAGTAGCAAGCTTTCTTTTTTCCCACTGAGGCTTCGGGACCATCGTTACCCTAGAAAACAGTATTCTCACTTCATGCAGCTGCCTAGAGCAGCATGGCGCAGGGGCATGGCTCGTGAGGCATTTATGGCAACCCAGCAGCCATGTCTCATACCTTGTTATTGGTAACATGAGGTAGGGCAGACATGACAAAAGCTTGACGCTGACTTGAATAAAATGAAGGAAATATCACGCTTGCAAACAATGCAGGAAGCAGGGTGAAGTTTTCTATTTTTAAAGTGTTTTTTTTTTTACAGCAAAGGGGCTTTTTTGCAGTTTACTAACTTTTCAGACTGTTCCGATTATTTGGCCCATTTCTCGGGTCTTGTCTCGTCCACAAAATCAGTCAGCAGTGTGTTTGTGACATGCAAATAGAGTACAGTCAATTATGAGCTGCACTATCCTGTGCAAGACGTCTACTTCATGCAGTATTAATGATGTAAGCCACTGCCCTGGAATGTGCAAGCCGCATTATTCTTAGCCTTCTTCACAACAGCACCACTACTTTTCACAGCAGTTTAGTTCCGGCAACGCAGACTGCATGCTCTTTCCTCAGCTATCCTTGTATGTATTATTTCTTAACAATAAACTTCCTAACAATTGTTTCTGCGGGATTCAAAGTTGTGAATGTGAACTTAGTGCACAATGTTAACAAAAAAGGTCAGTAGCAAATAACAAGAATAGCCCTTTATTCACTCACCGTCAGGCATCCGTGATGTCTGGGGGCGAGGACTAGGTGGCCTGTCTAACTGAGAAGGGTGAGCCACACCATGCCACAGCCCAGGTATGGCCACAGGCAAGGCAGATGACTCCAGTACTCCATTGCCCAGCTGACCACTCTTGCCCAAGCCAAAAATATACAGCTTTCCTGACTGGGGAGCATATGCCACGGTGTGGCACCTGCATTGTACACAGTTGATCCACATGTAAGAAACAACAATTGACGCTGCGACATTAGCATAAGAGCATTAGTTTCCTTCAACGTGATGCCTAAGATGGCCCAGAAGAAGAAAACAGCAATAAGATAACAAATTTTCAAACAAAAACTCAGTCACTGGCTAGTCTGTTCGAACCACTGAAAAAGTGCTAAAATGTGCCATTAGTAACAACACTAGTGCCTGCACCAATTGACTATACTCAGTGTTCATCTGACATTTATGCTTATGTTTTTTGACTTCCCAAATCAGTGCTACAATCTCTTTTTGCATTGCATTTCTATCTGCACTCCAGTAAGAAAACATAACAGACTGGTAAGCTTGTGCAGGCACCAATTCATTTTTTCTGTTCAGTTCTCTGACACTTTCCGTGCGACTCTTGAAGCAAGTAAAAGGAAGAACAGTCTTGTTTGACTAGCTACAATGCTCACCGTCCACATGCAAGCTGGGTGATGGCAGTGCCCATCAGCTCAACGACACGCCGTGGCAACACTTCATTTCCTTTGACTCCATGGCCCAACTGCCCATGGGTACCAGCACCAAATGTGAAAACACCTCCATCCTGTGAACATAACATGCAATTGCAAATCTGTCCTACTAAAGGTAATAAACGAGGCTTTAAAAAAGACTGACAGCACAAGACAGCTCATAAAGGCATGTAAGTTAACTTCCCAAAACATCAAATTATGCTGGCTAAATTAGCAGATTCAGAAAAAAACTGCCGGTTCTGCCGACTCACAAACCAAACGCAAGCCAACATCACACTGAGGTGGAAGCCCGTGACTGGAAGTACTGCTCCAGCCAACACCAATGCACTTTTATAAAATATTGACCAATTGTTCAACTGCAACTACCAGAAGTGTTAGCTTTAGGTATAATGTTTACATACATTTTTGTTTGCTTTTCCAGTGAAAATTGTTTCAGGATAGAAGCCATATAGCCCTACATTCTCCCCTGGAATCCAAAGCATCAGTCATAAGACCTTAATGATTTAGTTAATTAAATGACACTTAAATCAAATGAAAGTCAACAGAATCTAATGACAATTTTTTGGTTCCTTTAACGAAGCAAAATTTTTTATAGGTGGATATAATGAATTACATAGCCTTGGAAGATGAAAAATAACCATCCAGTTCCACACAGCATTTACTTTTTA
The DNA here is from genome assembly GCF_055883805.1 of Amblyomma maculatum. Taxonomy (NCBI): domain Eukaryota; kingdom Metazoa; phylum Arthropoda; class Arachnida; order Ixodida; family Ixodidae; genus Amblyomma; species Amblyomma maculatum. The sequence goes on along the minus strand of NC_139344.1, from coordinate 104,122,222 downwards.
TTTTATTTTATTTTTTTTTTTTGAAGTGGCATGCAGTGCCATCAAGCATTCATTTGAGTCAGTGTTTAAAATTTTTCTCTTGCATGCTTTTTCAAAAAGAATTACAGCCAGGTTACAGAGTCAGGGGTGCGATGTATGCGGTTGTTTTTAGCAGTAAAATAAAAGCAGACATTTTGTCGGTTTTTCTCCATTGCAACATTAGTATCCAACTGATATTTTGGACTTGCGCAAGATCCTGAACTGGACAGTCACTAGATTGAATTTGCAAGTTACTTTATATCAGGGTTCTCCCCACGGTGAGCAGCAGTGGTTTTGCCATCCACCTCTCAGGCCGACAACCCACCTTTCCAACCACACACTCACCACTGCCCACCTCTCGTGCTTCAAGTTTGCTATACTTTGGGACAACATTCTGTGACTGTGGACAATTATGCCATTTCAGACACTCCTGCACGAATCAATCCACGCGCTTCCTCCATTGTTCTAACATAATGAACTGTTGCAGTTTGAGGATGCTTCCCTGCAGTGGTCATAGTTCGTGCAATGAAGCATTTCCATAACACAAAGGGGTAATTCGTAATGAGGCACCATTGCCACTGCATTGCTCTGCGAAAAGGGCCGTGGTGATAATTTCAATTTTGGAGCAACTCTTTGCTCACACTCCCAATAATGTGCGCAAAGCAAAGCACTTGATGAATCTGTAAAAATTGCCGCTGTCAAATAGTTTATGTCAAATGTATACACAACCGTATTTCAGGTGTTCACTTATTAAAATAACTATGATGTATACGGTCCTAAAGCAGCTTTTTTAGGACGATTCAATAATTCGAACTTTCGGACAATTTGAACTTTTTGCCTGAAGGCTGAATTAACTATATTGTACTGTATTCAAGAAGAAAAACTATGCAGCCGTCTGTGCCGTCAATTTTCTTTCTCAAGACGTGTGCTGTGTTGTCACTGTTTGGTTTACATCGCCACTCCCCTTCCCCCCCTCTCTGGTCATCAAATGAAACCCTGCTTTATGCATATATGTATAAACCACCTGTCATGGCTGGCAGGTGACAAAGAGAACAGAGGGGCATCTCCCTCTCCACTTGAGGAGGGGAGAGAGAAAGGCCAGAAAGGGCCTACCAGAGGAAGAACCCCGAAGAGGCCTACTATGAATGAAGGTGGTTCTGATGCAGGCAGAGGAATGCGTAAGATGAGGCTAGTTGCCATGGGAACCCAGTGAATGGCTACCACAGTAGAATAACATACAGCATAGATGATGATGACAAGGAAGGGAGAACAGCAAGAATTGATGAAGGCCGTTACGTCATTTTGACTCCCTTTAGTGGCAATGAAAGCTCTCATCTTGCATTGCATGAAGAAAGAGGTAATGCACTCAACCAGTCACTTTAGCTGTACGATTATTTAAAATTAATTTTACCACTTATTATGTCCGGTAACACAAAACACATTATCATTTTCTATTTCAATGCCATCACCTCTAATGCCTATAAAAGTAGATCTTGCAGATACAGTTAAACCTCACTAAAACTTTTTGTTGGGCGAGTTGGTAGTTGCTCTTGATGTAGGGTTTTTAAGAGCAAAGACAAGGACAAGAGAGGTGACACACACACACAGAAGCGCTTGAGAGTGTGCGTGTGTGTGTCGCCTCTCTTGTCTTCATTTGAGCTTAAAAACCCTACATCAAGTTAAACCTCACTGTGAAGGAATAGAAGTCAAAATTTTAATACGACAGCACAACTTCCCGAGGCCTAACCGGCTCACCATTCCCTGTGTCACCAAACTGTCAGGTGCTGACAACTCTGGCTTTGCTGAGAGGGTGAGGTCCTAGCCTTCTAGGGCCCTTGGATCCCAAGTTGGACATGCTGCCCCTAGGCCATGCAGGCTCATTCATGTAGCATTGTTAAAGCGGGGCTTTATATCTATGTCGCTCCTGGACATTAGGCAACATATGTCATAGTCTTCCTCACAGTGTGCCTCTAGCAGGTGATGGCTGGAAGACAGCAACATCATCATCTATATTTGCCATCTGTCAAGATAAATTACAACAAACTAGTGCTCTCATACATTATATTAGGTTTAGCCACGTTAAACCTCTGCAATTCTTTTGTTCCAAGTATTAATTTATAATGACAGCCATAAACCTTATGCAAAAAATGTCTTCCCCTTGCTGTCTGTGCACGTTCACACTATTTTGGGGGATTCTGGATACTGCAGCCATCATCTAAGGTACTCAAATATTGCTCTGTACCTTGATGTACACAGAAAGGAGCTAAGGGTAATGAGGTAAAAAAAGCGAGGGTTCCAGCTTTGTAGTTTTTGTTATTAATGCGCAGTATTCCTTGGCTTATGCACACCATCGACGGAATGTGTATACAAAACGTATACGCAGTGGCTGTGTAGTTTATGTCGAGTATAACAGCCACAAATGTTATATCGACCGATTGCTTAAGCCGAGTATATACTTTACTAATTAAGGTTTCCATTAACTACCAATAATTAGATAATTGTGACTAAGTTGAAGTTGTGCTACATCATTAGGTCATATATTGTTAAATAGCTTATGATGAGTACAATTGCACTGAACTAATTATATATCTCAATTTATTAATTATGGTGAAATTGAACTTCCATCTACAGCATCAAGTTGTAATAGTTGTGCTTCACTAATTGCAAGTATAAACTACCATTAATTAGCTAGCGTGAATAGAAACTGAATTTTCAGCTATGTCAAGTCATACATCGTTGAATAGCTTATATCGAGTACGACAGCACTACACTATTTGTAGGTCTTAGTTAATAACCGTTAATTTTTATATGTTAACAGTAAATGTAATTAACTTTAGGCTACAACGTGAAGTTATATATCGTTGAAAAGGCCTCAACGAGTAGCATCCACAATCAAATGATAAACCACGCGAAGCCATGTAAAACTCATAAAATCGAGAATTAACAGAGTTAACACTACTCTTATTCTACTAAAAAAAACATCCAACAGAAGCTAAACAGTAGAACTTAATGGTATGCATTAGCAGCTTGTAAGGGGACCTAAGTGCCCCAGTAGCTTTTTCTCGCTGGGATCGCGGTACGAGGCCAGCAGGAAGCCGCTGGCAAATGTACAGTTCTTTTTGAGAGTTAATAATTGAATCGTAGAAGTTAGATCGTAGAAAACGGCCCAAAAGTGAGTATTTGCTTATCTTGTGATTTGCCAAGGAGTACTCCTGTCTGCTAGCAGTTACAGAGCACTGTGTTAGTCAGCTAGGAGTTCCTAACTTCACGCGTCTGTTTTTTTTTATCCTTAACTCTTAGTTTCCCTTTATGCAAGATCTATGCAATCCATTTGCGAAGTGTCACAGGATCGGACATTCAGCTAGCCTCAGTGCCAGTAAGTAGTGCGCAAGTAGGCTGCATATTAGATCATCTACTGCTAATGGTCGGCTGTCTGGACTTGATGTATTTTGTGAAGATCGAATCTCCCCAGCAGAATTGTCCAAGCGATGGCATGCACCCACAGTGCAGCATGGGCAGTCATACAGTCAAACCCGAATATAACGAACTCGGATAGAGCGAATTATGTTTTATATCGAACACTCGAATTTCCGCTAGCATTATGCATATAAAATGTATTTTTTATAACGAACTACACATCGGACATAGCGAACTCAGCGCGCGCGATCGGTCGCCAAACGCCCGCCAACGGGCGGGCCTTTGTGCCGGCTCCGAGTTCTCTCCGGGCAGCCCACGCTGCCGGGCCGCAATACTTCTAGCGCATGCCATTGTCAGATGGGAGGGGGATTGGCGACGGCTCCGTTCCCCAAGGTCTCACACAGCGCATACGTCATCACGCGCCCGCTAGGGTGCTTCTGCTGCTTCTGCGCCGATGCCACGCTTCCATAAAACGCAGGAGGGGCTCTCTACAGCAGCTTCCACGAGGGACCCTCCTGTACGCATGCGCGGCCGTCGCCCGGAGTAGCGTGAGTAGCCTTTAAAATCTGCGCCATCGGCCAGCCTCTCTTTGCAGCGCTCCTATTCGGCAGCTGCCTACCATGTGATCAAAGACGTTCGAGCAGCTCCGGACCTATTGCGCTTCGAGAAAGAAGCAACGCCGGCCAGAACTGGTTTCAAGTTTGGGCGAAGGGAAGGCAGCCTCCGAACAACGAACGCGTCAGTGGCGAACTTTCCCGCATCCTCGGAGCTTTCTTTGTTCGCGTTTGCAAGTCGTGCTGCTGCTATCCTCACGATTCCGGACGTGCCTATGTTGCTGCTGGCTTGCATTCCGGCACTACATCCTGCAAGATGACGACGAAGCAGCGGCGTGCCCTACCGCTTTCCGACAAGCTGGAGATAATTCGCCACATTGGCCGCGGCGAAAAAAAGTCTGACGTTGCCGCGCATTTCAAGATTCCGCGGAGCACGTTAAGCACCATTTTGAAAAACCAGTCGGCCATCAGAGGCAATGCACAGGAACGATCAAATGGTGACGGCTTTTGCCACCGCAAGCCGGCTTACGACCAAGTAGAGAAAGCGCTGTACCAATGGTTCTTGGACGTTCGCGCGCGAAATCTGCCGGTCTCTGGCCCCATGCTACAACAGAAGGCAAAAGATTTTGCCTTCGTCCTGGACGTCGAGGGGTTTACAGCGGGCAGTGGTTGGCTCCAACGATTTAAAGACCGCTACTCCATCACCGGTAAGGTGGTTGCAGGTGAAAGCCAAGCAGTGGATGCTGAGAGTGCTGAAAAGTGGGTGCAAGATGTGTGGCGTGCTGTCACGGAGAGATATGAACCGTGCAATATTTTTAACACCGACGAGACTGCCTTGTTTTGGCAACTGCTGCCGAGAAGAACCTTGGCGCTAAAGAATGAGAAGTGCCATGGCGGCAAATTGAATAAGGCCTGAGTCACCGTTCTTCTCACGACAAACATGGACGGTTCATCAAAGCTGCGGCCGCTTGTCATAGGCAAGTTCAAGTCTCCTATGTGCCTGCGAGGATGCACTTCACTCCCAGTCACATACAACTCAAATTCTAAGGCCTGGATGACCAGAACGTTGTTCGAAGCATGGCTGCGTGGCTGGGACGAGGAACTTGCAACGAGCGGGCGAAAGATTTGCCTCCTCCTCGATAACTGTTCTGCGCACCACTGCGGCGTCACGCTCAAGAACATCGAGCTTTGTTTCCTGCCACCGAACGCAACAGCGGTTTTGCAGCCCCTCGATCAGGGGATCATCCGCGCTTTCAAGCTGGGCTACAGGAAACGCGTCGTTGAGCGGCTGTTGGTGAAATTGCGGGTTAACGACGAGCTCAAGATTAATTTGCTGGCCGCAATAGAAATGATTAACCGTGCCTGGCAAGACGTGACGCAATCCACAATCCGCAACTGCTTCCACCATGCTGGACTATGTCGAGAGGATGCAGAAGCTGCTAGTGAAGCGCGCACTGTGCAAGATGACAGCGATGTTGCCACGCTGTGGGAAGAACTCGCTGATGTTCCGGACGCTGTGCCCAAAGAAGTTGCCCTGGAGGATTTTCTCACTGTTGACGACAACGTAGCCGTGACAGCGAGCCCGTTGGACTCGGAAATTGTTGCCGACATGCTGGCATCTGGTGCGAACGAGGAGACCGAGGAGCCGCCGCCGGAGGACGATCGCCCTCGCCCGACGTTGCACGAAGCCCTCGCTGCTACCGATCTGCTGCGCCGATACTGCTCCGGAATACAGGGAAGCGGACTGGAGTTTGTGGAAATGATGTCGCGTGTGGAAAGTGCGATTCTCGCTGATGGAGTTAAATGCAGTGTTCAGGCGAAGATCACTGCCTACTGCAAATAAGAGAGCATTTATCTGCAATAAATTTCTTTTGTAGATTCATGGTGAGCGGCACGGTTTTTCTTTAGTTAGTGCGTTTTCGCTGCGCTGTCTGGACATCGTGTATAACGAATTTGGTACTGAAGTTCGTTATAAACGGGTTTGGTTATAGCGAAATACTTTATATAGCGAACAAATTGCGTTGAATTACGCAGTTCGTTATAACCGGGTTTGACTGTACTTAAGTCACCCCTCTGCCAAGCACCAGCTATCGTACGGCACCAAAATGCGAGCAGCAATGCAAATTATCAGGCCATTTTTTTAGCACATCTGCTGCAGCTGCAGCAGGGCTATGAAGCGCACAGCAGGAGTGCTACGGATTAATTTTGAACATTTGAAGATCCTTAATGTGCACCGAATCCTCGACACGTAGCCATTTTTGTTTTTCATTTCCATCAAAAAACAGCTACTGCCCAGAGGATCGAGCCTGCATCCTTTGGCTCAGCAGCACAAGGTCTTTGGACAGCGTTAAACACTTTCGCAATTAGCAAGTCACCAAGGTATACTCGTAATAGGGCGTGAGATTGCGATATGACGTTATCTGTGTAATGCCAGAATGGACAACTTACCTTGACCTAAATGCAGTCTATGCAGAAAAAAAAAAAAAAAAAAGAAAACGAACAGAGCCCAACGACTGAAGAACAGTGCGATTCTGACATTTCAAAATGAAAAGAAAAAATATTCTTGCCCAGTGCGCTTCCTCATCTTTAATGTACAACACCATTATGAATTTATTCACTGCCGCAAAGCCTGTTCGATTGTGTTTTTGACCCATAATAGGTACCTGCAAAGTTGCTCGGAAATGTGAACAGCACAGGAAGGTCCACGGACCTTTCGTTGGTCATTATTTTTCTCTTAAACATTACACTATAAGGACTACCAAACCGAGAAAGGCCCTCATACGTTCCACAGCAAGCAATCCAGTGACCGCAATCCCCCAACATGGCGATGCTCATTTCGGTTTTCCTCTGGTAGATGGAAACATTTTTGCATAAGGTCTATTAACAAACTAATCCACGGTCACTCCACACCACCAGGCTCTATTTACTAAAGTCAGCTAAGACAACCCACTGCTGGGTTTACTTTGTTAAATTGAAATTTTGCAACATAACAATTTGTAATCTTGCATGCAGAGAACTTTCCAGAGCATTTCACAGACCAATCGGAGGGAAAGCTTTGAATTGTAGTGGAACTAAGCATTATGTGCGTGATGAGGATGACGTGGATGTATATTTTTGGTTTCACATGCATCTCCGCCCACCTGAATGCGAGTTCCCGATCACATCACCGCCACTGCAGCGGTGGCAGGCCACGTCAGCTTTCTCGCCTGGCTTTCTCCATGTCAGCAACAGTGAAAACAGTGCTCTCCATCACATTGATGAACTGAAACTCCATTTCGGGATGATCGTCGCTTTGCGCCACAAGCGCGAGCATGTGCATCTTTGTTTGCATGCACGCATAGCATCAGAATGAAAAGTGAGGTCGTCAGACGAGCGTGTGTGCCTACTCTTCCAGCTTTTTTTTACCGAGCTTAACATGTAAACGCGATAATCGCAGCACAGGTCCCTTTGATTACAGGTGCCTCATCTCATTCAGAACCATTCTGGGCAGGATTGTGACCAATTGCAATGTTTCGGGAGGTACTAGGTTCGATCCCTGCTGCCGCCGGGTACCCACCGGTTTTCGATCAGTACAAGATTTCCCGCGGCCCGGTGCTTGGCTCGGGTAAAATGCTTGAGAAAGGGGTCATGGACCAAAAAAGAGAGGAAAAGAAGGGCCACATAATGGGCTTCTGCCGCAGGAGGTGAACATATGATTGTCCGATAGCGGAACGAATCACTGGTCCATCGGCGCAACGTTTCAAAAATCCACAAGCATTTCAACTGCAACCCAAAACTGTTAAGGCCACACCCATTTATTTTTTGTTGTTGTTGTAATTCAATTCACGAGCACCTGCCCGAAGTGCAGGCACTCATGCCGCCTAGTGGTTTCCCCCAACATTACGTTCGCGGACCTCACCTGTACTGCCCCAGATGGTGCCGCAGGCAGTGCGCTTTGCACCATCCACATTTACATTGGCCATGCATTCCTCATTTGTCTTCCGGGCGGCACCCACCTTCCCATACGTGCTGCAGTTCCAGTGCACACTTCAATATGCGCGTCAGTACGCATTCTGCTCAGCCTTTTGCGCTCGCAGCAGAATTCTTCTCCTCGTTCATTTCGAGGCAGCAACGAAATTTCGCTACATTGGAAGTGTGGTAAAATTTACTTCGCTGTACTTGGGCCAAAAATACATGAGATTCTAAGGGCATGAGGTTGTCAAAACAAGAATATTTCGTTACATCAATGATTACACTGCACTGAAGTTCAATACAAAAAGGTTTAACTCTACTTAGTTGCAAAGCCTGCAGGCCATGCTTTTCTTCCGATGCTGAGCTGTATTAGTTGTATAACCGAAATGGTACTTGACGCATTTTATCGCATTTCATAGTAAAGGGTCTATACGTTGATAAATTATGAACATATGATAACATTTTGTTCCGCCGCAGTGGTTCAATGGTTAAGGCGCTCGATTCCGGAACCCAAGGTCATGGGATTGAATCCCAGCTGTTGCGGTCGTTTTTGAATGGAGGTAAAAAGCAAGGCACCCATGAACTATGTGATGTCAGTGCATGTTAAAGAACCCCAGGTGGTCAAATTTCCGGAGTCCTCCACTAAGGTGTCTGTCATCAACCAACCAAACCAAACATGTGACAATTGTGTTCCTGGAGCGACATGAAACAAGGGCTATTTTGCTATCTAGAGACCCCCAGCAGAATCAGTGCGAGAGGGAAAGACAATAGCCGTACTGTTGACCCCTCCCAAAGGGAGCTCTTTCGAGAACTGTTGCCACAACATCTGTTCCGTTCTTCTGGTCTCAGTCTCGTGTCCCCATTGGGCCACCTTCTGCCGACGCTAGGCCATGCATGGGAAGTGAACGGGGAGACTGCCATAGGCTCGGGCAGCAGCAGATGCGTACGTTTTTCCCAGCCTTGGCCGGGGGAGTGTGGATTGTCTGACAATGGCAGCACGCACGCACCTTGTACGCTTGCTTGAGACCAGGCCCGAAAGGAGTCTGGCGCCCGCCTGTGCAACGCTGATGCTTCTGAGTTGGGAGGACCCAGTTTGGTATGGTTCTCCGTCACCGCCGGCCAGTGCCGATGGCGAAACATGAAGAGCCATCGACATGCGGCCTGCATCATCGTGATGTGCTCCGCAGATCCCTCATCCTCCCTCGTCATGTGTCGTGTGCTTTGACCCTTTGGTTAGCAGTGAAACTTGTGAGCGCCCTTAGCTTTACTGCGAATACGCAAGTAGCTTTTGCTTTATGCGTGGGGGCGTTGCAGCCCCGCTTTCGGGTGCTGCGACTGGGCTAGGGATTGTAACGAGGTCTGGGGCTAGTGCATTGTTTGTAATGCAGTGTTCTGTATCAAAAATATGCGTGCTTACAACTTGCACTCTTCCTTCCTTCGGAGCAGAAGCAGAGACGTGCAGTGCATACTGGCTGTACCCTCGGCATTGCTCCTGCCCCGAATTTTACAACTTGCACTCTTCCTTCCTTCGGAGCAGAAGCAGAGACGTGCAGTGCATACTGGCTGTACCCTCGGCATTGCTCCTGCCCCGAATTTTAAAAGAAATCCCACAACATGATAACCTTTATCCTTACTTTTGACGTTGCAGTGTGCTATAAACTGGTGTGTCAACAATAGTCGACAAGTCGCCAAAGCTATCCGAACAAGTTGAACTGAATGACTCCATTTAAATTCAAGATGGCATCTTTGGTGGCGATGGAGAGCCAGTCGGTCGTAGCACTAAGGCCCGTTCGCATTTTGGTTGGGTTTAAGATAGGAATGCTATGTTAAAAAAAAAAAAAAAAAAAAAAGAAAACCCGCCCACAGCATTGCTGGCATCTGTATCAGTTCGAAAAATCTAACTTTTAGACTCCATTTAGTCCGGAATATAGGTCATCAATATGTACAGTCTTTGTCAAAAGTTCAACCCTTTCGCTGTCGGGCGCTTCTGGCCGTGACGCAACCTCAGTGTCGGCTTGGTTTCAGGGAACGAGTATATCAGGGAATGAGCATAGCAGTTTATTTTTTATTATGATTACTATACCAATAAAATAGTCAACGGAATATGCAGATTTCAGTGTTCTGCAAGTGTTGTTATTTAACATCATCATTATCAGCCTGATTATAAATTCGATAAATGAGGATAATATAATAAAAAAAAAAAAAAAACTGCTTGATGCTTCTTGAGAGGCCGAATCCAAGCTCGACTGGTATTTATAACCAAATGAGCCATCGCTCCAGTCTGCAGTCGAAGGTCCCGCGCGGTCAGCTAACCGAAAGTAACCGCTCTCACGGAGGGTACACTTTCGGTGGCCTGCACAATGGAGATAAATGGCACGTTGTGAAATAAAGACGACAGAGGGAGATAGAAAGAGGCTGAAACAACCTCCTTTGCTGCTGCTAGCAGCAAGCAAGTGCGCGGCAAGATAGAGTGAAAGCGGCGATTGAGTCATGGGTCGACCTATCGGAGAGGCAACGGCGCGAGCCCCAGAGCTTGACGTGCCGTAGCAGACACGGCAAGAAAATAAAAATCTGCAAACCTGCGGCAGATGGCAGAACCCTTGAACCCGCAATGCATACACACGCCGCGAAATGCGTGCGCCGCATGATCACTCGCGCGTAACGACCGCGCCCCCCAGCAAAGAAGGTGGCGGGGGTGGGCGCAGTCGCTCCATACTCTTCACAATGTGGGGCGAAAATATGAACTTGTAGAAATATTTTGACAGATGGCGCAGCCTGTCCAAGCGTGCCAGCTTCATGTTCAGGCGCAAAGTTTTGAATGCACGATAGAGAATGTACCGGTACGTCGGTGACACTGTGGGGGGAAGCGCGAAAACATACCGGTACGTTCGTGACAGCGAAAGGGTTAAACCCAGGCAGTCTGCTTCTAAGCCATGTAAGCTTTGTTTGTGGGATTTAACGTCCCAAAGCGACCCAGACTATAAGAAACGCCGTAGTGGAGGGCTCCGGAAATTTTGACCTGGGATTTTTTAATGTGCACTGACATCGCACAGCACACGGTCATCTTGCTTTTCGCCTCCATTGAAAAAGCGGCCGCCACAGCTGGAATTCGATCCCGCGTTTTTAGACCTAAACTTACAGTTCTCTGATAACCACGTTTGTTGGGCGTATAACCCAAGATCTAACAAAAGTTTATTGCCTTACAAGAGTGCACACTCAAAACTAGTGAAACGTGGCATCATTATGTCTAGTTGTCTTGCTGCTCTACAGAAGTCTTGTGAACATTCCATGTCATCTAGTTTTCAATGTCAGATTGAGCGACTTTTGTCTGCTGACTACCCTCATCATTTTATTCTCAGCACTTGCGAAAGCCTGCTGCAAAGGCTAAAAACTTCGGGGAAAAAAGAGCAACGCTCCGTTGAAAAACCGCCTTTTGTTATGCCATATATTCATTGCCTTTCCCATAACATCAAGAAGATAGCACAAAGGTATGGGATCCGTGTTATTTTTTCGGCGCCCTGCAAACTGAAAAAAGTCTGTCCACTGTTGACAAAACAAAAAGAAAAAAGGGATCCGAACACATGCAAGATCAACCATCAGTGCAAGTTCACCAAATGCATCTCAGGTGTCATCTATGAGATACCACTATCGTGCGGGCGGTCCTACATAGGACAAACTGGACGTTGTTTCAATGAGCGCGCCCTGGAGCACAGACGATCCCTGCGTACAGGCACGGGCAGTAACCTACCCATACATTGCAAGAGCTGCGACAGCAAAAGCTGCGTGCCTTACCTCGAGCGGACAAAATTCCTATCAAAAGCTAGAACAAAAACAGAAAGAGAAGTTATCGAGGCCTTTTTAATTTCCAAAAAGGGCGGGAGTTGCGTCAGCTCGCCTTCTTTATCACTTTCAAACAAGGAGATACAGTTCTTAGATGGCCATATCATTCCTTCTCATCAGCACTAAACCACTCGTGTACGCGGTGTTCCTGACCTACGCAGTTTTTGCGTCTTGATCCTTGTATTATCTTGTTTAGCGCCCTTATAAGTGCCTTGATTCTTAAAAATAAATTCGGTTGGAAGTTCTGCGCTTCGTGTGTGCCTCTCTGTTCTTCTTGTCCCGTCTTTTTTGCGCAGTTTTGTATTTCCTTACGACATGAACCGACTAGCCCAACATCACATTTTACTTCGACTACTGTTCCCAAGGACGTGGGATCGAATCCCGGCCTTGGCAGCCGCTTTTCGATAGAGGCGAAAAGCAAGGTGCCTGTGTGCTGTGCGATGTCAGTGCACGTTAAAGAACCCCAGGTGGTTGAAATTTCCGGAGTCCTCCACTACTGCGTCTCTCATAGCCTGAGTCGCTTTGGGACGTTAAACCCCACAAGCCAAACCAAACCAAACATGAATGATATGGCTCAGAAGCAAACCACATGGGCTCTAAACTTTTGACAAAGACTGCATATGTGCATGTTCCTATAAGGTGTGCAATAGTTCCTTGGATGAAGTTAAAAGTTATTAGTCCGAAAAATCAGTTGGCTACTGTACTGTAGTTTGTCGCAATGGGGAAAAAGTTACCAAATGTCAGCACTTACTTTACTGTTGAGAAACAGCACAATATACCAGACCCCGACTCTGTAACCAGGCTATTATTCTTTTCAAGAAAAGCATGCAAAAGAAGCATTTTAACCACTGGATCAAACGAATGCTTGATGGCACTATATTTGCAATCCGAAACTTTGCTTCTGTAAACCTTTTTATGTTTTCACAGTTCCTTCCATGAGTGAAAAAGTCAGCAGTGCATCGCAAACACACTTAGTCATTAAAAGTAGGTAATGTTACTGCAACCTGCAGGTGACTAGAAGTAAAAGGACTAATAAATCTCACAAGTTGTTTGCAGCAAATAGTTCCTAATATACTTGAGCAGTGTTGAACTGTACTTCAAACAAGTATTGCTACAATCCAAAAGAAAATTTTGCCTTTATAATTGGAAAGCACAATGAGCACATCATTCATTGAGTAAATTAGCAGAGCAAACCCACAAGAACACAGCAGGAATGAAATTGTGTATAAAAAAGAGGTGGGAAACCCCCTTTAGCAATTTTGCAGAAATAAAGTTTGGGAGTTTGCGGAATGAATTCCCTGCCAGTTATGGTTTTATAAAAGATGCTTACTGCAGTGAGAGCAGCCGTGTGATTCTCTCCACAACACACATGCTTGATTTTCTGTGAGCGGAGAGGCTTGATCACAGTCGGATGAGGTCGGTCCTTTTGGTCGCTCAGCCCTAGCTGACCACAGCTGGAAAAGTAATTCACAGGACATTGCTTTGAAAACTGGATGCATAGACAGGATGTGCAGTTAAGAAATGCACTGTTAAACGCTGACTTCTTGTACGCTCTTGGAGTGACAGAATTACAACAGCTGTACTGCTTTGTATTGACACAGGAAACGCTAGCACCATCAAAGATGAATACAGAAAGAAATGATATGGGACAATCACAAACTTCTCTGTTGGTCCTATTGTCTCCCGTCTGAAGTATTATGCACCATCTTGCCTAAACCAGCATTCTTTCAAATGCTTGTAATGACATTCTTCATGGTGCTTTACTAACTATGCAACCAAATGAATCAATAGTCACCTGAGCCAGTGAATATGAACACTGAATGCACAAAATAAGTACCTAGTAACTGTGGCAGCTAGATCACCACAGTGGCATGATGTCACACTTCTAGGTCGATGGACAGAGCTCATGTGTTCTCTTTGCTTTTGACAGTGCAAATACACCACAGCAAAGACTACATACTAATACCGCAAGACATACTTCCCAAACCATTTTTACTACAACAAAGCGTGCAAATTTCAACATAATGTGAAAACAGCAAAGAAAGCAAAGGAAACAGGGCATTTTGTTGTGACAAAGCTGCCTTAGCATAAAGCGTATGGAAGGTATCAGTGTTTTTACAGCACATACCCACGTATTTCAGAGTACCCATGTCTTGAGCACAGATGCAAAACATGAAGGCAAAGAGGACAAGTACCTTTGTTAATGCCAAGCCACTAAGATGCTTCCTCCCTTTAAACCGAAGAAAATATCTGCATTATGCCAAATGATTCAAGGTTGCTATAAATTAAAAAGGACTTAAGATATAGTAACCACACAAGTTGAATATCTTTAATTCTTGTTAAGTTTTAACTGGAGATGTGCAAAATTTAAAATTTAAAATAAGAATTAAATATGATTGTTATTCAGGATAATTTGTTACAAGAAATTGATGCCAAAAGTTTCTCAAGGGGAGACCTGTGTCTTAACAGCTGCACCAACAGCTGCAAAACCACAATATCTAGGCAAATCATCTGGAGATCGGGTTTAAAAGCCACAAAAGTACCCTTTCCAATTTATTCGTCAGTAATTATGTGCACCAATAACATTCAAATAGTAAGGTTTTGCCTATGTTAAATTCCACAAATGAATTTTCCCACCTATTTGTGAAAGACAGCCAACCACCCGCTTTGAACAACCAAATGCAAAAGCGCACATTTTTTAATGTGATAGCATTAAACGCTTCATTCTCCAGAAAACTGAGCAACAGTGCTATGTTCTCAGCGCTGTGAGCAATATATCATGGACACGGTATGGCAGGTGGCAACTGGCAAGTGACATAACCAAGCACTGACTGAGCAGCGGGTTATGTGATGTCAGGTGACCACAGGGCACGGTCGAGTAGGCAGGTGATGCACACTCAGTTTTCTCTTCTGAGATGGGAGGGCAATGTGGAAACAGAGACCATCGGGTTCTTTGGATCCAGAGTTAGACACACTTCTCCTATGCCACATAGGCACATATGTATGGCTTGGTTAAAAAGTGAGTTTTTATATTGAATGATCTTTCACATAATGTGGTAGCTTGCTAGCGAGTGTGTGCGAGATAACAGAGGCACAAATTAAGGGATTAGTAATAAAGCAAGTAGAAAAGTGCATGTCCATGAACGAGGATTTGCAATGAAAGCCGACAGATGGGGGCCATTAATGCTGACACATTATATCCTTAAAGGTGAAGCTACGTGTCTTTTGAATTAAAAAGCGCAAGAAAAGCTATTTGCTAAAACAATTGCAGGACTGCATAAAAGTGGAAATGGCAAAAGCCACTTTACAGAACTTTTTTCTATAATTGCATAGTCACTGTCATCCCTACTACCATCATTATCATCGCTGCTATCCTTATCAGTAAATGCATCATCATTGTCATCGCTACTATCATCGCCATGCTAGACAAGGAGGATTATGATTGGTTTCTTACAAGCTCAGTCTGGAATAATGGCCTGCGCGCTCGGCTAGGAATACAAGGGATAGCGGCTCGATTCCCGACAGAGACAAGTTTTTGTTATTTAACTGTCAGTTCGTGCAATTTCCTGCAAACAATTCCAGCGGACATTTCCGCAGCGCATGAGCCAAGACAAGCTCATGAACCCATGGCTTTCGCATTAAAACATGCATAGGCAATAGGTATCCCATCCATCGTCTCTGTAATGCGAAAGCTACCTTCATTAGCACCAAACACATGGATGATCAAAAATTATGCTTTTCCTCTCCCCCCTCAACTCAGCCCACATCAGCGCACAAGAAAAAAGAAAAGACATTACAGCACCCCACCACGCACCATCCTGCCTGCATAACTTCGAAGTGTCCAATTAGCGGGTGCACCCAGCAAGCCCCAGTGACGTTAGAGGAGGGGTTTGTGTGCGGTTCGCATAAGTAGCGCATGGGCATGTGTCGTCCAAATTGGTGGCAAGAGGTCACCAGGAGCACTTGTTAAAAATTTTGTAAATTATAGGCTCAGGGCAAAGCTTTCAAATTTGACTCAAATACTCACAAAGACCACCTCTATAGATTGCTTGCATTAGAATATCACCAAAAGTAGCATTTCAGAGGCTCTTTAATAGCCTTTCCATAATGCGTTATAAACATGGCACACCCACACATTAAAGAATCCAACGTGGTTGAAATTCTCTGGAGCCCTCCTCTATGATGTCCCTCACAACCAGTCACTTTTTGACGCTAAACCCTGTAAACATCAAAGCCCATACCCATGGCGCGCATTTCATCACCTTCTAAATTCTTCTAGCACGAGCTCTACTGTCTCGTTTTGATGAACTATGATATGGGACTCCAAAAGAGCAGACGCCCCCAGCAGGCCAAGCGATCATGTGTGAATCCCACCTATTTCATGGTGCACTGTAACCCAAGCACCTCTGAAATGCATGTACAGTAGAACCTGGGTTATTATAAATCTTTCAGGGGAGCATGCAACAGTTGTATGATCCAAATATCGTATCACCATGCAAAACTTGTGCATTCGCATTATGAATATATTTCTTTTTCCCACGCACTATAGGAAAGTACTCCTATTTCTAACGTCCCAAAGCGACTCTGGCTATGAGAGACGCCGCAGTGGAGGACTCCGGAAATTTCGACCACCTGTGGTTCTTTAACGTGCACTGACATCGCACAGCACACGGGCGCCTTGCTTTTCGCCTCCATCGAAAAAGCGGCCGCCGAGGCCGGGATTCGATCCCATGTACTGTTGCCAAGGACGCGGGATCGAATCCCGGCCTCGGTGGCCGCCTTTTGATGGAGGCGAAAAGCAAGGCGCCCGTGTGCTGTGCGATGTCAGTGCACGTTAAAGAACCACAGGTGGTCGAAATTTCCGGAGTCCTCCACTACGGCGTCTCTCATAGCCCAAGTCGCTTTGGGACGTTAAACCCCACAAACCAACCAACCATTCTAAAAGAGTTAACAGATTTCCTCGCGTATTTTGCACTCTTGCTTTCTTCAAAGTAAGACTACAAAACAGGCATGAGCAAATTATGCGATTACATGATCGCATTCTAAAAGCTCTACAAGTGTCAAAATGCGTCATGCAAATGCCGATCACCAAACACGTAGCCCTCACTGGCACAAAAACAAGAAGACATCAAAATATAAGTTGATGCCGACAAAGAGGCAGCTCGGATAGGTGGCTTTTGACAGAGCCTGGCTGCGTTCCCATCACTGCGTGTTGTGCAGCTGCCACATAAGCCTCAATAACTACGGTCTAGCAGAAATATGCCTGCTCCGACACTTTGAAGACATTTTACGGCCCCCGGTACAACCATGCCAGCCTCTGCTCAGACTCCATTTAGAACCGCCATAACTCCGCGGCAGCAGACAGCAGTGTCTGTATTAGGCATTCGTGTAATAGAGGAAAACAAAAAAGATTAATCTCATAGTCTGGTTGCAGTGCAAACGTAGGACTTGAGTGCACTTATGCCACAGCACACTTCGTGCAGAGATGAGCGGCCTGTGAGGCGACTGCAAGCCACTCATTCGATGTCACTAACCATGACAAGCTCACTCCCCAAATGAACACAGAAACGTCTAATCTTGTCACCACACGCACTGCTACCAATCTAAAACTGATTTCCAAAATGCTTTTGTCAGCGAATCATGTGGAAAGCAAGCTAAGCGAGAGCATCCACGGCCACGAGTTGTACGCGTGGATTCAAGAGCTGTCAGCAGAAATGGCACTGCAGGACACTGTATGCTGGGTCATATCCTTACACTACTTGTTTCCGTACTGATCACAATTCAGAACACCGGGCTGATGCGACGTCTGCCAATAATTTATTAAAGTGCTCCAAGAAAAGAGTCGTGCATAATTTTTCATACTATAATTAAGGTCTTTAGTGCATTGTTCTTGTGGAGGATACACCGGCCCTCTGGCAGTCCGGTGTCAAAATGCAGGTCATAACACAAGATGTGGACACATAAGCGAAGCTCAATTGTAACAGTTCGCATGAAAAAAACTAGAAGGACCCTTGAAGGAGGGTTGAAATCTGGGTCAGTTGGTACATAGTCTTAGAGAATAAAAACCAGCCAAGGGACGAGGAATCCCCTCCCCTGCCCATGAAAGAGGAAAAAGAAGAAAGAATGCTTAAAATGCAGTGATGCCTTGTGAAGAGGTTGCATTGCACTAATAGTAAAAAGCCTGTAAAGATTGCGTAGTTCTGGCACGCAGTAACATGAGCATAAGCAAAGGAAACAAATTGTTGTTGGAACTGAGACTGCTCTTTAAGCACCATATAGCGGTGTTTGGACGGCTTGTGAAGCTCAAAAACTGGAGCCATGTGGGCAAGTTACTTTCTAGGGAGAGGGTCCTTCCAGAGAATAAAAACCAGCCAAAGGATAAGGACGAAGAAAGACGATGTACACACGGAAGCGATGATGCAGTCAATGACAATAATGATGATGATGGTGGTGGTGGCAGTAAGGATGACAATGCCAATGCCATTGGTGAAGAGTCCTGTGAAGTGGCCTTTGCCGTTTCCGCTCTTAAGCAGATTTAAATGCAGTACTATTTTTTTTTTACCACACATTACAGCTGTCACAAGCTGCAGAAAAATCATTTTAGGATTTAAGCTTTGCAGAAGAGTCATGAAAAACTGGTTGGTTGGTTGATTTATGAAGTTTAACGTCCCAAAGTGACTCAAGCTGAGAGGTGCTGTCTCCGGAAATTACGACCACTTGAGATTCTTTAATGTGCACTGACATCGCACAGCACTTCGCGCCTTGCTTTCTGCCTCCATCAAAAAAGCGACTGCCACAACCGGGATTTGATTCCACATTCGTGGGCACTGTTGCCCTAACCACTGCACCACAGCGGCGGGGAAAAAAAAGTATTTCTAAAAAACAATACATTATGTTTCCATAATCTAGAGCAAATGGTTTGTTCAATGCTAAAATCAGGTAGTGGACTAAATATACGTTCCTGTATTTTTTGCATTATAGTTATGCCAATGGTTTCCTGAAACACAGGCACTCAATATTTATGTTTTACACCAAAAACTGCAAGGCAAAACAACATGACTTTTTTGTCATGTTGCTTTGATAAAGAACAAACTGATGAAAGGGCACCACAATAGACAAGGCTCACCTGTTACGGCCCCAAACGAAGACAGTGCCTGAGGGTGTAAGGCCAACACTGTGTGTTGCCCCGGAGGCCACTTGAGCAAGAGGCACGCCGCCTAGGTAGGTCACTCGACGTGGCAGCCGCTCATCTCCGGACGAGTCCCTCCCAAGGCCTAGCTGGCCATGAGCATTACCACCCCAGCTGTACAGCTCCCCATTATTAGCCAGGGCAAGGCAGTGCACAGAACCACACGCTATCTGCACAACATGCAAGGTGGCCAGCTTCTTGATCACCTTGGGCCGCAGACGACTCTCATCCTCAGTTCCACAGCCCAACTGTCCATTGCGGTTGCAGCCCCACGAGAACACTTGGCCAGCGTCGCTCAGCGCCAGTGAGTGTGCCTCACCACAGGCCACTGCCCGAATCTCATGTGCAGCAAGGGCAGTCACTTGCTCTGCACAGGAGGCACGCGATGAGTGGGCTCTTAATGAATGCAAGCATAAGACATCAAAAAACAAAGATGCAGGACTTCCACAATAAACACCGCTCAGCATGAATAGCTCAAAGAAATCAAATATGCAGTACCAAAAAATTTTAACACTTATCTGAATTAAACGTCAAACCAAACAAAATTGCAGCTCGTAGTTAAGCCTTAAAATGGAGATACAAAACTATCAGTTGACAAAAGCATGAACCATAGTGGATGAAAAGGAGCCCTGAGAAATTATTGGAACTAAAATCAATACTATGGGCTTTTCCTGCAAGCATGAATGGCTGGATAAGAAAAAGTGCACCACTGACCAGACTTATAATGAACCTGACTGTCAGATGAATTTCTTTCGTTGTATCTGAATTTTATAGTACTGGTAAGTGGACCAGTCCTATTACAACTGAAAAAATAAAGAAGTTGCATTTACTGCTTTTAAAAGTGCATTGTGCACACAATGGGTTTAAATAAAGTGACATGCTGCTACGGCAGCTAGGTTTTTGATGCAACCACAGTGTGAAAGCAGAGCTCCTTAGTCCTGAAAACAAGAATGATGAAGTGGAACTTTTTTGAGTTCGTCTGGGTTCACGCTTCTCATGTTTAGTTTTGGGTTCTGTTCCAGAGCAAGGTTCCATTCAGGCTCAAACTGGTTCAAATGGATTCAGTACAAAAAAAAAATTCGAATAAGGATGAATTTTGCAATTTCTTAATCAATTTCTCTAACCAGTTGAAGCTGATTCCATGATGCTTTAAAAAAAAAAGACAAAATACATTTTATGTAATAACTTTTGACTTGACCCTCTTGACTGCCTATGATATGACTACAGAGCCACAAATTCACATAAATTAAAGAAAAATCTTTTTAGCTAGATATGGTATTGCATGTCTAAAAATTGAATAATGACAACATAAGACAAAATGCTGGTTGTTAGTATACTTTTTCATTTCACTGTACTCTGCTCAAATGTTGCATGGTCATGCTTCCCAACACTTGAAAGAAGGAGAATGGAAATGAATCAGCAAGTGGAAGGAAGGTTAGCTACAAAGAAACATAATAGACACAGCAGATGGTTCAGCTTTCAACATCAACCACTTTCAAAAGCTTTCAAATGATGCAACAGAACAAATTCACCAGAGGAGTGCTGAAACAAGTACTGACCTCTATAAATGTTTATGTGAAACCCATTAGCTATGCTGATCTAGTGAGGAACGATGTTAAAAGAAAATTTGCTCCCATTTTTTTTTTCTTACTGCCTCTACTGCTATCCTAAGTCTGCCCTTCTGAGCTTTTCCACTGCCTACAACACCCTCGTTTCTGAAGAACTGTTCTAAATATAGACTTTACTACGTAGCTACTGCTTCAGACAATGAATGCTTTTGAAAGTAAACACTGCATGATGGGACTTTAATGTCGCACCTATGTGTCACATTCAAGTTGGCACATGGCTTAGGAAAAGAAGGATAATTCACATGCGGTGATTGCGAATGAAAGTAGTCTTAATGTGATTAAAATTCTCAGCCCAAAGGTGAACAAGAGTCAATAAACTCAAGGTTAATGGTTTAGGATTAACAAACGTGAATTATGGAAGCATGCCGTTTGCTTCATAGGAGTCCCTCTTCTCCTGTATTTTCATTACTTTGCAGATAAGGTGCCATCTAGCACAGCTCTAATTACCTAAACCTACACTGCAAGACCAGTTGTTTTGATTAAAAAAAAAAATTGCATTGGCTTAGCTCAGCTATGCCAAGATATACATAGCAGGAGGTAGATTCCCTTGGCTGAGCTTGCTGTGGACATGTATGTTCAGCAATGAGACATTGGGTATACACATCTTTTATTCATTTTGCTTGACAGAGACGAAGACTACTCAACGATCTGTGAAGTAGCATGCAGCGGTCTCAATTTTGTCCATACAATATTTTAATTTGAAAGAGTCTCCAATCACAGTCTCATACATTGGATTACTAACCAGTGACAAGTTCATTTGGTGCCACAGTCTCTCGCACACACTACACGCATCCAAATAGACTGTTCAGAAAGTCTGCTTCAAATGTCCGGGTCGCAGATGCACTTTCGTAAACTCGAATCGAGTGATCAGTCATATGACATGCCTTCAGATAATCTTCTGTTGGTTCCCGTTGACTGAACTCTTCCAGAAGCCCCATTTTGGCGGCTATGCTCAGTCTATTATGCTTGGCAGTCTGGCATCACCGTTTGGCAAGCCGTTCCTCTCTCTGTTTGGGCATCTCCACTGCTCTCTTCGCCTTATGCTCATTCTCTCTTTGCTGTTACTATGCGCCGCTTTTACACTCTGCCAGCGGTTGCGTTTCGATGGAGGCGAAACGGAGAGACACCCGTGTGCTGTGCGATGTCAGTGCACATTAAAGATCTCCAGGTGGCCGAAATTACTCCGTAGCCCACCCCAACAGCTCCTCTTTCTCTCTTTCTACTTTTTCTCCCACCTTCCTCCCTTCCATTACAGCCCGGTTCAGGTGTCCATAGAGCAAATGCGAAACTCCATGTGAAACTGTATCGAAACTCCATTTCGACTTTGTATCTTGTAGTATCGGCATCGAAAATACAATTTTTCAGGGTATCGAGTATCGGTCTCGAAGATACTTTTTTGAAGTATCTTGCCCAGCCCTGTGCATACTGCAGCCTCACAGAAAGTGGAGATACAATTGGGCAGGCAAGCAAGCCATATCTCATGAATGGCATTTAAGCTTCTCAAATCGTTGTCATTGTGGGTAATCATTGATTGTCTGCAGTAGTAGCCTTTACCACGCCTCTTCTTCGAATATTGACACTTGTCCCAGCAGGCACACTCACATACACTGATTGACCATGCATGTCCTCTTAGGTATGCTTCACTTGTCTGGCGGTCACCTATTTTGGAATCACCCCATAGGCCAGCATTCATAAACAACGGTTTTTAACATGCTGCCGAAAGCAAATTTCCATGTGTTGGAACATGTAATCTCATCTAGAAAGACAAAATGACAACTTTAGCCTCAATTTCTGTGCAGTTCCCCTCTTTTTTTTTTCAGCAGGCGGCGAGTTAAAATAAAACATTTATCCGCAGCAAGGTGGCATCATATGTCAGCAAAATGGCATCGAGCTCGCATCAAAACGCGCTACAAATTTGGTGCCATTAATGACAGCAGTGACGAACAGCCCAGAGATGACTTCACGAGCTGCGATTTCAGCTCGAATGATGAACTAGGCACAGCCTGCAACTTCAACTGGTGGCCTAAGGAAAGCATAGTACTTTCAATTTCAACTTGCTCTTGAGTGTTTACACTTGTTCCTGCTGTTTTATTTCCATTCACTAGGACTTCACCTATGATAAGGCTTCAGCAAAATGAAAAGCTCTGGCAAATTGAGTAGATCCTCCAGAATTTCAACAAGTGTGAAGTTCTTTCAGCCACATCGCAGATTTTCAATTCCAATTCCAAACTAGATCACACTATGCCACCCTCTGCAAAACATGGCAGTTTGAATACGTAAAAACTGTAAGCTGTGCTAAGAGAAGAGGAAGACAAAACTGAAATGATTTTAGCAATTTAGCAATGCTGTTAGGGGAATGACATGCCTGCAATGTGGACTTCAGCACATTAGAAATTAGTTCCTTGATAATTTGGCTTCACTGTATTTTGTCAGTGCAGTTGGGAGAATGGGTACAACCACAGCAAGAACTAAATGGTGACCACTGCTTCTGAACAGCACTAAAAGAAAATTGGCAGATAGGTATGCCAAGTTTTGTAGCGAGAGCTACACTCGGATACCAGTCACGCATTTCGTGGTGGCCAGAAGCCAGTTGTGCGCATGCACCGTTACCATGGCAACCGTAAAGGAGCAGCAATGGTGGTGTACGCTTTGCCGTCGCCACAGCCAAGCTCCCGCTTCACCGTCGAAGCCCCACGTGACGTCGAAGCCATGCATGCGCCAATACCGTGGTAATCAAAGAGACCCCACAGGTGCGCCGTGCGCTTTATCGCCGCACGCCGCTCTATCACCCGAACTGTGCGTTGCATGTGCAGCATTGCATATAAAAAACAAAGATGAAATAGGCAGCTGTATCCCTACGTTTACATGGATGCGGAGGAGCGTCCAGCCACTGCTAAACAGCGGTATGGACAAGAGATGATTGACTCTTCCGATCCTGAGGTTGTCGTAACCTGGCACTTGGCTACACAATGGGGAACTACTATAGGCGTTGTATACCAAAGAGACTCTACCAAATCGAAATACTGTTTAGACAAAATTGAGACAGCTGCATGCTATTTCACAGATCATTGGGCAGTCTTTGCCTATGTCAAGCAAAATGAATAAAAGATGTGTATAGCCAATGTGACTCATTGCTAAACACACAGTGACCACAAGAAGCTCGGCCAGGGGAACATACCTCTCAATACGTATATCCTAGCATAGCCAAGCTAAGCCACTGCCAATTTTTACAACTAATAAAAGAGACCGCATAGCATATCGTTATATTCTGAATTATTTTTATTCCTGTGTTTTATTTTGATAATCAAGCTTTTTCTTACTTTTTGGATGTTTTTAAGCAGCCCTGCAGAGTGAGATTCTTTTTCATGTATAAAACTAAACAAACATTTGTCTGCAATTAAAAGAATGTCTAAATAGCCGTATTTTAGTATATGTTACAGTGAAATTGTGCAAATATTACTTTTAATACAATTTTTTCAAAGACTCTTCAGAGTAGCCTGTTTTATTCCATGGTCCTGAAAGAGTTAATACCAAGAAGTAGCTTACACACAATCAAGCCTATTTTCAAAAGTAAGAGAACAGGTATGTACCCATTTTTGTATTATTCTGAATTTTTTTTGTTACTATTTTTTCTTTCAACATTTTGCATATTCTTTTCAAAAGATTGCACTGAAATATATATATATATATATATATATATATATATATATTGTTACTTGGCTGTATTCGCTTTTCGTGATGAGGATGAAGAAGTGGAACAGACTCCGAGAAGACGACGACGCTGAGTGTTGTGAAGTCGGTGCCCTGATCAACGTTAGTTGTGCGGACAGCTTTCGGACTGTAGATCTTCCACGTAACATCTCTTGGTGGAGGTGAAGCTATTCGATCCCCTGTCACAAGCTGGATCTCCGCAGCGGCCGCAACGTCGGAACCACTACAATGACTGCAGACGCCTCTACCTCTACAGCCGCCACACCTGCTGTTGTCATATCCCCCCCCGTGACCCCGGAACCTTCTGCGGGACCGACGAAGTCGACGTAGACGACTGGCTAGCCCTATACGAGTGCGTGAGCAAGCACAACCGGTGGGATCTCACACTCATGCTCGCGAATGTAATCTTCTACTTGGCTGGGGCCGCGCGGGTGTGGTTTGAAACCCACGAGAACGACCTAACATCTTGGGATATCTGCTAACAGAAGCTCCACGACCCGTTCGGAAAGCCTATTGGCCGCCACATCACCGCCAAGAAAGCGCTCGCCTCTCGCGCCCAAACGTCTACGGAGTCTTATCTCACTTGCATTCAAGACGTCCTGTCTCTATGCCGCAAAGTCGACCAAGGAATGCCTGAGGAGAATAAAGTCGGCCATGTAGTAAAAGGCATTGCCGACGATGCCTTCAACCTCCTGTTGTGCAGGGATTGCTCCACCGTGTACTCTGTGCTGCAGGTGTGCCGACGCTTCGATCAGGCGAAACAGAGGTGCATATCTCACCGTTTCGACTGGCTGCCGAACACGGCTACTAGCTCCTCCTGTATCGATCTCCCGACTCCTCAATCGTCTGCTAACGACAGCACTTTGACACGCATTGTCCGCCAAGAGCTTGAGGCAATGACTCCCGTGGCCTCACTGTGGCATACACCCGACAACACCCTGGCTACTATATCACTTATTAAGGCTGTTGTTCGCCAAGAAGTTGCGAATATGGGCCTCCCTTTTCCCAGCGCCACCGACACCGTGGATTCAGGACCTGCCCCTCCAGTGATTGCTACTGCCTCATCCAGCGCCGGTTTCTCGCCCCAATATCGGTACCGCAACCCAAATGAATGGCGTACCCATGACAATCGCCCCATCTGTTTTACTTGTTCTCGCGTTGGCCACATTTCCCGTCACTGCCGTAGCCACTGGTACACGCCATCTCGTCAGTTCACCTACGTCGACCGCCGCGGAGACTATACCCCTCGCTATTCCTCACCTCACCCCGACCAGACCCGTGCTGACCCCGGTTCCACTGTCAGTGCTACCAACCGTTCACCATCCCCGCAAGCACGACGTTCGCGTTCTCCTCTTCCTCGCCACAGTTCGTCACCGTCCTATTCCAGCCACTTACCTGAAAACTAGCCAATGCAGCTCCCGGAGGCGAGGCTACATTTATGACCCGGACCGAAAAACCTCTGTTGACCCCTGTCCTACAGAATAACCGTATCGACGTCCTTGTGGATGGAGTTCCCGTTTCTGCTCTAACTGATACAGGCGCCCAACTCTCCGTTCTCAGCTCCACATTTTGCCGTCGCCTCAAGAAAGTCCTTACGCCAGCCCTCTCATCCACAGTTCACGTCACCAATGGTAGCCCTGCTGCCGTGGTTGGCATGTGTACGGCGCGGGTTACAATTGCTGACCGTCAGTGTTGTTCACCGTCCTACATGAATGCCCCCACGACATTATCCTTGGCATTTACTTTTTAACAGCCCACTCTGCCCTTACTGACTGCTCTAGCAGCCTACTTCACTTGGACCTTCCTCTCTGCTCTGAAGACCCCTCCTGCTCACCCCGCCTTCGATCAGCACAGTTTAGCCACCTTCCTCCTGAAACTGCCATTTACATCCCTATGTCGCCATTTCCACCCGTCCCAGATGGCGACTATCTCGCAAGTCCCATAACTGATGTCATGCTGCAGTGGCACGTCACCCTTCCTCATCTAATTGTGCACATCTCCCAGAACCACACCACTCTCCCTGTCCTTAACTTCAGCTTTTCAACTCAAGTTCTGCCTGAGGAAATTTCATTAGCTGCGCCGTCCCCGATGACCGATTGTGCTATTTCTGCTCTGTCTACAAATCATACAACTGCCGTCCCTGCCAACACCCCCTCGCTGTCCACATCGCGCTCTCATCCGCTTAACAGCATGATTACA
Source organism: Amblyomma maculatum (assembly GCF_055883805.1). NCBI lineage: Eukaryota > Metazoa > Arthropoda > Arachnida > Ixodida > Ixodidae > Amblyomma > Amblyomma maculatum. The sequence goes on along the minus strand of NC_139344.1, from coordinate 104,095,715 downwards.
GCTGATCTGCAACCTGAATTCGCCGCTGAGTTACACAAGCTTTTGTTTACCTACAGTGACCTTTTTGACTTCGGAACCCGCCCATTGGGTCAAACGACAGTTGTCACCCACCGCATTGACACCGGGGACGCCGGTCTCATTCACAGGGTGCCCTATCGTGTTTCGCTTGCCGAGCGACGTGTCATTCAAACGGAGGTCGAAAAGATATTAGTGAACGACATAATCGAGCCTTCCAGTAGCCCCTGGGCATCCCCTGTCGTGTTGGTCAAGAAAAAGGATAACAGTTGGAGACTGCATTGAGTACCGTCATTTGAATAAGATAACCAAAAAAGATGTATATCCTCTTCCGCACATCGACAACGCGCTTGATAGTTTGCACGAAGCCAGCTACTTTTCGTCCATCGACCTTCGCTCTGGCTACTGGCAGATTTCTGTTGACGAGAGAGACCGTGAAAAAACAGCGTTCATCACTCCTGACGGCCTCTATCAATTTAAAGTCATCCCTTTTGGCCTTTGCAATGCCCCAGCAATCTTCGAACACATGATGGACTCTTTGCTCAGAGGCTTCAAGTAGACCACTTGTTTGTGTTATCTTGACAACGTAATTGCTTTCTCCTCTACATTTGACAGCCATCTCCTTCGCCTTTCTACAATCCTTTCACTTTTTCGCCGCGCTGGACTTCAACTAAACTCCAAGAAGTGCAGCTTTGGTCGCAGAGAAATCAAAGTTCTTGGTCACTTGGTTAATGCTTCTGGCGTTCAGCATGACCATAACAAGATTCGTGCCGTCAAAGATTTTCCCACTCCACGTTCATCCAGCGATGTTCGAAGTTTTATTGGCCTATGTTCATATTTCCGACGATTTGTCCCGAACTTCGCCGCCCTTGCTCGTCCTCTCACCCACCTCCTCAAGAAAGACGTTTCATTCTCTTGGGGGCCTGAACAAATTGCAGCTTTCTCGAAGCTTATTCCTGCCCTCACTACTCCACCCGTCTTGGCCCATTTCAACCCATCCGCCAATACTGAACTCCCGCACCGACGCAAGTGGTCATGGCATAGGAGCTATACTCGCTCAGCGACAACACAGCCGTACAAGGGTGATTGCGTATGCTAGCCACCTCCTCTCAACACCCGAACAAAATTATTCTATCACAAAGTGAGTGCCTGGCGCTTGTCTGGGCTATTATGAAATTCTGCCCTTATTGGTTTGGCCGCCCTTTTACTGTGATAACAGACCATCATGCCTTGTGCTGGCTTTCCTCTCTCAAAAATCCTACTGGCCGTTTGGGGCGCTGGGCGCTACGATAACAAGGATACACCTTTTCCGCCGTCTACAACTCCGGCCGGCTTCACCAGCATGCAGACTGTTTATCACGTCATCCCGTCGACTCCCCTAGTCCTACAGACTCTGACGATGATGCATGTGTCTTGCCTGTCTCGGCCTTTGCTAACATTGCCAACGAACAGCACTTAGATCCTTCTCTGCATTTCATTATCCTCCGTCTTACCTCCGACCGGCCTGACCCATCTACCGACGTAACATGCCACCAGATGGCACAGACCTTTTGCTCGTCGTTCCCCAACACCTGCGTTCCACCATCCTTGAACAGTTCCATGATGCTCCCACAGCTGGCCACCTGGGTGTCTCTCGCACATACGACAGCCTGCGCCGACGTTTCTACTGGCCGGGCTCTACCATTCTGCCCAGCAGTACATTGCCGCATGTGAACTGTGTCAGTGTCGGAAGAAGCCCACAATTTTGCCTTCAGGTCATATGCAGCCGATACCCATACTGACTGACCCGTTTTCCCGTATAGGCGTTGACCTCCTTGGCCCCTTTCCAGTTTCCGCCTTGGGGAACAAATGGATCGCCGTCGCCACCGATTACGTTACTCGGTACGCTATTACCCGAGCCATCCCGACCAGCTGCGCCACAGACGTCGCTGACTTCCTTCTAGAAAATGTGATTCTTCATCATGGTGCTCCTCGTGAATTACTAACTGACCGTGGCCGCTGTTTCCTGTCGCGAGTGGTTGACGAAATTCTCCGTTCGTGCTCCGTCCGCCACAAATTCACCAACGCCTATCGCCCCCAGACCAACGGCCTCATGAAGCGTCTAAACCATACCCTCACAGACATGCTGGCCATGTCTGACGACCATCGAGATTGGGACATTCATCTCCCCTTTGTGACATTCGGCTACAATTCATCTGTCCATTCTACCGCTGGATACTCCCCATTTTATTTATTATTTGGCCGACACCCGTTACTACCCTTCGACACCTCTCTACCCGCGGTAGACGCCACCAGTACTTGCACCATTGATGCCCGCTGGATAGCTCATGCCAGGCTCTCTGCTTCCCAAAACTCAAAAGATCCGGTACGGCAGCCGCCACCGTGATGTCCACTACACTCCTGGATCTCTCGTTTTGCTGTGGCTTCCGTGCCGTCGAGTGAGCTTGTGTGAAAAACTTTTGCCCCGTTACACTGGCCCTTACCGTGTTTTGCGCCCCGTGACCGACGTCACCTACGAAGTTGAATCTGTGTTTCCGAAGCCCCCGTCCACAGCTCCAACCTCCGAAATAGTGCATGTGTCTCGTCTAAAGCCCTATTATCAACATTTTATTTCGCTAACATAGACCGCACCGGGACTGTGCTTTTCCTGCGGGGGAGTAGTGTTACTTAGCTGTATTCGCTGTTCGTGATGAGGATGAAGAAGTGAAACACACTCCGAGAAGACGACGACGCTGAGTGTTGTGAAATCGGTGCCCTCATCAACGTTAGTTGTGCGGACAGCTTTCGGACTGTAGATCTTCCACGTAACGATATATATATATACACAATATTTTTTTTTTTCATGCTATGTATAGACCTTTTCAGGACCCTCAGAGAAACCAGTTTAACAGGTTGTTAAAGTGGGCAAACGTCAACTCTTTCGTGTGCCCAGTACTCATAATGGCAGCGCCATTCACCCCTTTATGAAATTGTGTATAGTACTTAAGGACACATTATTCAAGCATGTCAAAGAACATTTAAATAGTTACATTTTGGCATATGTTGCACTACAACTGTTTTGAAGCACTGCGTTTATAAGTTTGATATAAATATAAGTTTTTTCCAAGCCCAGGACCCCTAAAAGAATCGCCTGTATATTTTTTTAAGGTTCCAAAATAGTTAACTGTAGTTTCAATGCCCCTTTTTCTTTATTGTTATTTGGAAAGGGGGTGTTGACACACTCTTCATGGGATCATGGAAGCTGTGAGACTCTCTACAGTCTCTGCACTGGTGGGAAGCTCGCAAGTTCACAGCGTCCTTATTAGTTTTAACCAAGTGGTACAGTCAAAATTGTTCATTTTATCTGACATGCAAACGTCGTCGCACTATTAAGTATTCCGATGACAGTTTTACGCTTGTTCGCAATAGGCGAGCCTTCACTGTAACTGCGGCTGGTATAAATGCGCTAAACTTTTTTTTATCACTCAAGCATTCAAACACTACAACAAAATTATTGTGTCATTCAACATTAAAATCAGTGACATCAAACTCCATGCAAAATGTAACAGCAGCTTCACATGAGCATATTAATAAATAAGCAAGCTGAAATTTGTATTAGGAACCATGATACAGGCTTTATGAAATCAAATGAGTACATAAGGTCATCTGCTATAAACCAACAGCTATAGGTGCCCCCACCAAAGTCTGTGGGCATGAGGTAAAGGCATGAGGTCCGTACCTTTACTTCAACACCTGAACAGACTGCATAATTTATTATCAAGACTCCTTGAGAACAAAGCTAATGCTTAAAATGTTATTTACCATACTTTGCTATCGGAATCCAAACTTGGGAAGCAGTCACAGGGTTGAACACTGCACAAAGCCACCAACCCTAGGCTACTTACATATTGCCGAGCGTAAGCCCCAGAAATTGTACCGGCAAATTGTTTAGTGTACTAGCACTAAGGCTTCCAATCTAAAAAAAAACATTGTCTGAAGCCAGCTAGACTTGCAGCAATAAACTAAATGTGGCTCCAACTGCGCCATGGTTCCGTTTCGATCCCACAGCATCGCGAACAGATTTGCTTCGCCGGCCACTACATGAAAGCATTACGCTATCGTCGCAGCTAAACCCACCGCATGTTTAACTGCCACTCTCTTTCACTGCGCACTGCATAGGTATGCCGTGCATGTCATCCGTCTTCTTCAACTTCCATCCATATGCAGTGGATCCAGAACACTCAGCTATCCCCACTTAAGGTGCATCAAGTGTTAAGATCTTATACATCCCTAATCACCAATTTTGCCAATCTTTGCCTGAAGCCTCACCTTGAAACTCTAGCCTTGAATCGAAAAGCGAAATGAAATGTGGTCTCAGCGCAGATACTTTCCATTTGGCCGACTAAGCTGACCTGGCTGTAATTTTATGTTGTTGCTTGGCAGTACATATAAACACAATCCCAAGGGCTCCATATTCTGCAGTTAGGTCTCTGCTAAAACCATCTAGCAGTGTACAAAAGTGAGAAGCCAGGAGTGGATACAGTGTACCACTGGCACTTATTGTTCAGCTGCCCTCCCTAACAAAAAACTTCGGTGAGAGACAAGTTACTAACAATCAAATAAAAAACAATGTATATAATGGGAAAGGCACAAACTCCCTAGTATGTAATTTATTAAAGGCACTAACTCCTTACTATGTAATTTAATTCAGACCATGGCCAGTTTCCATACAAAACCCAAGTGCATGTACGGCACACTTTCAGCAATTATGTCTACCACAAGTCATCATCTATAAGTGCAAAAAATTATATATTCACTCCAGAACATAGTGACAGACATATTTGATCATTCTTTATGTAATTCGCTTCCACAAGTTTATCACTATATCTCTGCTTCCGTTTAAAACTCTGATATCATGAAGTTCAGGCTTAAACAAGCAAACCAGGAAGTGCATGGGCGAATGGGCAAACATTGACTGGTCTGGCCTGAGCAAAACTTCTTACAAGAGGTAGGATCTCTCAAGTCATTCCGGTGGTACTAGGATATACTGCTGCACTACTTTTTACGTGAATAGGAAGTGTTAGGGCATAGTCCTGCATGCTTTGCGGGGAATGAAATGGTAATGGGTACATCATACATACTTATCAGTTACCTTCTCAACGTCGTGGCAGCTTCTGTGGAAATAAAGCACACCTTGTGGCTTATGGAATTTTCGCACCTGCTCCTGCACCCGCTAGAGGCATACCATACGTTTAATGTCATGCCAAGGATCAAAGCAACATGTGGCAAATAAAGGTACATAAATTTTACATTTAATACTATAAGTATTAAATACATATATGATGTACCATCAGCAGGTTTTGCCTTCCTCACCCAGCTTGCGCATAGAGCGATCTTGACCCAACTGGCCAAAGTCATTGGAGCCACAGCTGTAGACAGATCCATTTGCCAGCAGCACGAGTGTGTGCCTCTGACCACAGGCAACTTCCCGCACTGCCCGTGTGCCGAAACGTCTCACCCGCTCCGGCCGACTAACTGCCGTCTCGGTATCCACCCCATCTGCACAGAGCATTAAGAAGGCCACAATGAGACATGCACGCTTATCTCCAAGGCTTGCAAGGTCAGCACAAAATAAAGAGCATGGTTCAGGACTTTTAGTACATGATGAAAAGAAAGCACTAAGCCTTAACTTTATTAACAATTGCTTATGCCAGAGATTGGTATTTGCAATTAGTATACCAAATTAGTTAACTCAGCCCTGCCAGTTCTAGCAGCTAAAAAACTAAAATAAATAACATTTGTTCACAAATCAGCTGTTTTTTAAACATGCTCGTCTAGGATGTTATATTCTCAACCTTTTCCCTGAGTGAGTCCCAGCTCTCCGTGCGGTCCTAAGCCCCAGGAGTAGAGCATCATAGGAGCCCCTGGGCCAGCAGGACCAAGCGATGGACTGGCCCTCCCGCTGCCACCTCCCGCTGCGTCCGAGTGTGACCGCTTCATGTCCTGCACTGCACAAAAAATTGCAAACATATAACATAACAAGGATGGCAGTAATAAACAGAAGAAAATGCATGGCATGGTATGGTATGTGAGGGTGGGCATCCCAAAGCGGCTCAGATATATGACGGGGGTTCCAGAATAGTTTAGATCACCTGAGAATTTTTGACATGCATTGATATCATACAGCACACAAACATCTTTTATGTTTTGCCTATAATGAAATGTGATCGATACAGCTAGCTTTGAACCCAGGTACTCCAGCTCTCTAGTTGAGTGCCTAACCACTGAACTTCCACAGAGGGTAAATAAAGGAAAACATTTTGCCCCTTGCTCAAAGTCGAGATCTGTAAGAAAATATTCATCCTATGATTACAGTTATCAATAGAACACAAAAGAGAGAATGGAAAGGCAGGGATAGTAAATCTAGGTGCTCAGGTTGCTATCCTACATGGGGAAGGGGCACATAGACAGCGACAGCGAAAGGAAAGAAAAGCAACGTTCCTCTTATTTCCAAGAGAAACAAGCATTTAAATGAAAATGTGCGCAATAGTGGCATTTACATATATATGTAGGACACCATAACCAGTCTCCATTGATGACCATGCCATTTCATATTGCACATTTCATCACTTAAATAAAAAAACAAAATGAAGTGTCCAAAAGCAATGTCAGTGACAGCACTACCATTGGCATCAACAATACCACTAAAGATAGGCCTGAGTGCACCCACTAGGGGTACGATAGGTAGCAGTAGAGCGGCCTGCCGATGTAAATTCTCTGTTTTGATAGGACAAAATTCTGAGACCTTTTTTTTTCACAGAATTTTTTGAAGTGCCCACTAATAAATCTGCATTGCTTAAAGATCTATGCTATAACCACAGCAATATCCGTGACTGCAACAGGGTGACTTGCAACTTCCACCTGCCCTAATGCTTTCTTATGCACACATAAAATTTCCAAACACAAACCTTGCTCCATATATACAAACTCTGCTGCATACTGTCTGCTTTGTGGAAACAGTAAATTACATGCAATAGCCCCAACTTGTAGCAATTATGCTCATCATACACTCCCCATACTTTAGAACAAGAATCATTAAAAAAAATTCATCAGAATTCGGACAGTATGTGGAGAATCTGCCAACATCTTCTCAAAGCTCACCTTGATATCACAAGCTCCGGCAGTTTTCAATTGTGAGCAGTGTGAAATTGTCTGCCACACAGCAGGCACACACCTGCAAAAACAAAGGTTGCGGCTATAGTTCTGTTTAGACAAAAAAGCAACTGCTGCTGCAGTCTCGTCCAGGTGTAGCAAAAATTACTCTCTGTTATGAACACAGAGAACACCGACTGTCATTTAAGGCCCCTAACAATAGTGGATCTAACCAAAAAAATAAAGCCATGCAGCGGCAAGTATTTGAATATTTGTGATGCTATGGTACAGCTAGAAGGAGTTCTAACAGAAGTAATACTGTCAAAATGCTAGGCATTCTAAAAAAAAAAAAAAAGAGAGAGAAGAAGAAGAAAAGACTATTTTAGTTGTGTCCAGGAAGGAAAGCAAGCACCACATGAATTCTATGCCAGTGAACCTAACTAAGCCGAGCATAACTGTCTGCAATGTAAAGGGCATCAAAACAAACCATACATGATATTGCACACGCTGGTACTGGCGCTGATCTGATCAAAACCTGATGGTACATTTGACTTGGTTCAAGAAGCAATGCGGGGTCTGATATAGATGGAACATGCAATGCCACGAAATGCTGCGTTTGGACATATCAGCAGTCACGTCATTCCGTCTGGCAGGAACGCTAGACACTCCGAAAAAAAAAAAAAAAAAGATAAAAGACTAAACCAGCGCCACTTCACTTTGCTATAGATGTTTCTACAGAAAGGAAGCTGTGTGGTTGAAGTTCACGCAATAGAAACAATGTGCACCCGCATAAGAACTATCAATACGGAGGAAATTCCTTGATGTGAACACTGCATCACACCACAGTCATATTTTAAAACTCGCAGGCAAATAGAGACAGAAGTAGTGAGACTGCCAGTAGGTGGTCCATTTACCACGATCAGAAAAATAAAACAAAAACTGCTTCCAGCCCATTACCAGCCAATTAGAAACCGAACTGATATGTGATATGACCATACGATCTAGCACAAATATACAAGAACGGGGATTCGTAGTCGATTGAGAAGGCTATAGCAAAACGCCGAATCCACTCAAATGCGGAAAACTGAACGTCATACAGAAGAAAATGGAATTATTTAGCGGATGAGTTGCCTGTTTGAATCGTTCCTGTGGTTACAACGTAACGCGTAAGCTGTGACTGCCATAAGAAAAGCTCGATTGGTCACACAAAGTCGCAACGCACAGTAGAGTATGCACCGATGAAGACCTCACACATACAAAGCAGAAGCGGTACGCGTCAAAGCAGCCACAGATCGCATGCAGTGTACACATGAAACGTAGAAAAGATTCCTCCAGCTCGGTCACTGCTAATTCACCGAAGCCTATAGTCCGTCTGATGGAGTCGAATTACACACCTTCGACGGCATTCCAAGCATACAGTGTCAGTCGATTAGCGCTCGTGAATTCGTGTTCGCGATTTACGGCCCTGCACGATACGATACCTGCTGTTATGCGGTTATGTTTCCAGCCAGCGTTAAGACAGGAAGGAACGGATGGAACGAGAAACGCGAGGAGGCAAAATAGTGCCTTTAGACATCTGGCCAGGCCAATCCGCAGAAGTAGCCGAACTACAGTGGCTAGAAAAGTGTGCGGACCGCACTGCCGACTCTGAAGCCCCATGCTGAAGCCCTTCCGCGATGCTCCGGAGCGGGAGAGATCCAGGGGGCGCTGACAAACGGTGACAAAAGTTAAGTCGAGTCTGATGATTTTCAACGGCTCAACTGATCAGGGTCTTAAAATACAAGGCCATGAAATACCCAGAGTAGCAGAATATAAATATCTGGTGGTATGGGTAAACGAAGGATTGGCATACATTGGAAAGCATGAGCAATCATTACCAAAGGGCGAAGGAATGCCGGGATAATGAAGCATAGGGCATTGTGGGGATACAACAGGTATGAGGTTTTGAGGGTATTTGGAAATGAATTATGATGCCCGGACTTACTTTCGGAAATGCGGTTTTGTGCCTAAAATCAGAGGTACAGTCGGCATTAGAAATAAATCAGAGAGCCGTTGCACGATTAGCACTAGGTGCCCACGGCAAAACCACAAATGAGGCGGTACAGGGAGATATGGGCTGGGCATCTTTCGAAGTACGGGAAGCTCAGAGTAAAATATTATATGAGGAACGCCTGAGGAAATTGGACAGTAACAGATGGGCAGCTAACGTATTTAAATACCTGTACTTAAAAAGCGTTGACTAACAATGGAGGAATATAACTAGGAAACTAGTAAGTATGCTAGTGATATAGTGCCTAGAATATACTGGCTAGTGTGCCGAGGGCGCGCTGGCGTGTCCGCCGCGGTGATGCCTTCCCGCCGCCACCGCGGGGCGGCGCTACCAATAGCTAAGGTGCTATCGCTCCGCGTTCGCGGCCTCGGCAGCATAGGCGGCATATAGGTCCGGATAGCTGCGCTTTTCACTGCGAAACCTGTCTCTTGACGGTTTAAGCGCACTTTGTGTCTAAAAACAGTCTTGGTGGAAGACATTCATACCGTCCTAGTAGTGTGCGGAGAAAATCATACGCTCAAATAGTGCTCGAGGAAGCGTTTAACAAATACTGTCTGGTCCATGTCTGCTATATATCTGTTTTATTTATTCAGCTGAACCGGATAAGGTCTTAAGCAGAACACATATTGTCTTCCTGATATCCAGCGAGAGAAGAAATTTGAGAAAACCACCTAAAGTTGACACGTTGGTTGCAATAGTTTGTTAATCTTTGATTAAACGATCGAGTCCGGGCCGGATTCAATATATTGCTATGAAATATTCCGATGACGATTTTATTTGATCTAGAGCCACTCGATTGCGATCCACGCATCGCGATTGCGGATGTAAGGTATCGTATGCATATTTCTTCTGAGTGAGCGCTCAGTCAGCCCAGGTGGTTGTCCCGAATTATGGGAACTATATTCTCAATCACGATCTAACCCGGAACGGATCGACGACGACTGTTATTTTCCGTGTGACACAGGTATCAGAAAATACCCTTAATATTTTACACTGTTCATTAATCCAACTTTGAATTTTATTTACTCTTCGGTCTTTTCTTATGGTCCATGGTATATCGCGATGCCGCAGTCAAGTGCTACGAACGTCAATACGTATACGGCGCCTGCTTTCGGATAGGTTACGTCGACGTTTCTGCAATTCAGTCATGCTTATTGCTAAGGTGACATATATCAGGTTAGTGACGTTTTATAGCGTCACATATATGCTACAGAAAAGAAGGGCGATCTTGCTTTTTCGTAACATATATTGCACGCGCGCATGTTTTCAAAGATCGCACGCGACAATAAACACAAGCACTCTGAATCTGACTTCAGTTTTTGTTCTTACTCTTTATTCATTTGTTTTATTAGGAAGTCACTTAATTGTTGCTTCATACATAAATGATTATTATGCGGTGTGCTTTCTTTTGTAACAGAAGGAAAGGCAAGAAACAAAAGTGGTGATTGTATCACTGATTCTTTTTTTTTTTTTTTACAAAGTCTACAATATAGTAAAATTTGAGAAAAAAAGGCGCAGCAACAATAAACAAGTAAAAATATAGAAATGCACCGCTAAAGGTTTTGAAGAAAGGCCGCACATATGACACCGCAATGATTTTAAAGTAGTCTGATACCAATTTTTGGTGGTATTTTTTTTTTTCACTTGCTAATGATGCGCTAGATATTCCTGTATAATTCTCCACGTGGTTTCTCGCTTACCACCGCTAAGTAATTTATAATTAATTTTACTTTCTTCACCAGTTTCGGCTTCGCGGTTTCAGCAGCGGAGCGGTTGTTGTACGGTCACAATTGTCTAGGTCACGCGCGGGATTTAAAAAAAAAAAAAAAAACCCGTTAACCACAGACTCACTTATTAGCTCCTCATTTTGCGCTTTCAATAGAGCCACTTGTTCTGCGCTCCATGCCAGTTTTCTCCTAGCTCTTCTCAGAGCGCGAGAAATGTTGCAGCATTTATTTGGCTAGTTGCATGCTTTTTCCTTCTTTCTGCGCATCTTGTGCAAGCCTCCGCTGGTATTTGCATTAGGCGCAGCTAACCCCTTCAGTGTTGACGGTCAAGCGGCACTTTTTCTGCAAAATATATTCCCATGAATGATATGTGCTTCCTGAATCAGCTGGTTGCAGGCCACATTCGGAACAAAGACCCTCCAGCTAGTGCACTCTACCTATATAGCTCTATCTTTAGCTTTAGATATTGTTGTATTGTACGCGCTTGTTTTTTTCCTTTCCGAGAATATACATTGTAGTGTCTACAGAACTGCGTTCAGGCTTCCAAAAGTTATCACTTTTTCTATGTACAAAGTGACAAAGTTCTTTTTCTTTCTTTTTTTTTTTTAGGCTAGATAACGCGCTTAGGCTACAGATCCAGCAGGTGCTTCGGTTAATTTGGTCCAAGTTGCAGGTATGTAAATTGAGTCAAACGGATCCCGAGGCTCAAAGCTGCACGTCTGCTGCTGCGGGCATGAGTTCTCGCTCGGCTCTTCTGCTGCCAGCTCCTTGGAAGCATTGTCAAACATCCTTGACGGTGCGTGCATGGCTGTCGTCTGCACCACTGGCATTACGGCACTGCGTTTTTGCCGTTTAGCGGCCGGTTGGTCACAGAGGTTCCTCAACTTTCTTTTCGATGTCTTCTTAGGCAGAAGATGGTTCGGATAATGGTCGAATAGCGTTGGCACGGTTTCAGGCTTAATTCGTGGTCTATCTCTAGCGAGCTCGTTGACGATGCCGCTTACTGTCACTTTGAACGTTCTCTCGATGTAGCTCTCCTCAAAATATTTTTCGCAGACAACACACACTGAAGTCAACTTGCGGTCCTGTCTTTTAATCAGCCGCTTCCACTACGCAAGCTGCGCAGGGTCCGATGGCACACCGAACATAGAAACCTAGTCCTGATTCGAGCGGTAGCCACTCCGACAGAGCGACACGAAACATGTCTTTTCCCTGCCCTGATGCTTTATTTTTAGCATCATTAGTCGTTGCAAATTTAATTATCTCATATGAATGCAAGAAACAGAACGACTAAAACAAAAGAACAGCGTAGACGCGTCCAAAGCGCTCGAACCCACTGATGGCTCGGCCAGCGCAGCTGCGGCAAATCAAGGGCGCGCCGGCGGCCGACGGCGTCGACGGCACCTTTACGATGAGCAGCGCCCCTGGCGGCCAAAATTGGAAGGCATCGCCGGCGCGGACACCTCCTCCCATTGAGAGAGCCCTCCGCACGGCACACTAGCCAGTATATTCTAGGCACTATACTAGTGACAAGGACGGAGAAATAAAACGCAACAGGTGAAAAACACAGAAGTTAGAAATTGGATTAATTCGATGGAGAAGAAACAGAGTGTGGAATTATACCGAAAGTGGAAAATGCAGACCAGGAAGGAAGCTTTCTTTGATAAAACAAGAGGCAGTGGTATACTATGCGCGCGAACATGTTACAATTACTAAAAGATTGAGTTCTTATTAAAATATGAAATTCTATGACTTAAGTTTTCGGTAAAGTGAGCTAGAAATGTAATTTCTAGTTCACTATATATAGTTGCCGATAATATTGTTCCTTAAGTGAAGTGCTTGAAGCAGCTAGAAAGGCGCGCAGTCAAAAGAGTCGGCATAAAACACACTTCGTCGTTCACATCGTCGTACTCCTTGCATGCGCTATAGGCCCGAGAGTTGAGCACTGTTGACGATTAGTCTTTCTTGTACATTGCGCTTTCTCGTTTTAATTTAACTTAATCAACACTGCAGTCTACGCACCGCAGCCGCGAGCTGTTGAGGCCACTCTTCGCCAGGTAATTCCAGCAGTAATCGGCTGATAACGTGCTGAAATACTCTCTAGGCATACACCAAACTATTTCTAAGCAGAAGCGAAACTTACGCTTCAGAATATTCGCACGCGCGAACTGATTTCGAAGGCAGCGTTGCTTGGCGCAGTGTAGGCACGCTGCGTTTTTGCCTACACCCCATGTCGCTGCCGATCGCAGCGCCACCTAGACCTTCTTCACTCCGACTACGTCACGAAGATGCGGTGGCGCTGTCGTCGTCAGTGACTTTCGCGTGTCGATTTCGCCTACCGTGAATGCGGAATGGGTTGCTGCTGCCGGAAATAAAATAGCCCCATGTCGACTAGTTGCGTCACCGTGGCATGTGCCGAAAGGCACAGAAAGAGAAGTTTAATGAGCTTGCACAGATTTCTTGGCGATGAAGGTAGCCGTAAACAGTGGGTGGCCGCGGTGAAGCGCCAAGGCTGGATACCGACGCCGGCTTATCGGATATGCGGCAAACGCTTTGCCATGGTTAAGCTAGAGCTTATTCACTTTTACGCCAGAGCTGCACAGCTGCTTAAAGGCCAGTATATTGTAATGCGTAGGCCTGTTTCTTTGTTAGAGCATGCATAGTTGTGCTTACCTATATGTAAACAATTCCTCAATTACGTTTTTTTTTTTTTTTTACTTTGGTAATTGTACGTATGCGATAGTGAGCTGCTGCATGAGTGATCAGTGTCGAACTCCTTCTTGGTTATGCTGCACGGCTAGCCTTTGCCGTGTTCACCTCAGATTATTTTAGTCTCATCAGTGATGAAGATCGCCACCGCGCGTTGACAGCCGCTGATTTTCTCGATTGAAGCTGCATTTTTTTTTTACTCATCGGTTTTAGTTGTATTCAATGCGGTTGATTGGGATTGCGAGTTGGTGGGTTCAGCATGGCCGAGTGATATATGGGCTCGTGATTCAAACTCAATGAGGATTTTTATACGTACTGCATCGTGGTGCAGGGCACGTTGAGGCATTCTGAGCTTATCATGCATGGTAGCCGGGACTGAACTGAGTCGCCCTAGCTAAGGAACCACCACGACCGCTGCAGCTGGTAATTGTAATTCAAGCTAAAAACGTGAATACCCGCGGGGATGAAGTTAACGCTGACAGTCACCCACGAAGAGAATAGATACAACAGACGTGCGGCGTGGCGATTTCAAAGAATAACGCACGGATAAGAAAATCGAAGTGTCTAAAGGTACGTCCGACGTATCCATTCGATTCTCGTAAAGATACGGCGGACGTCGATATACAGGCTCATGGCTATATGCACGTCGAACGCGGCCACATTCCGCTTGCTACGCGTGAATGAATCTTATCCTCTATGATATCAGATAGCCGCGACTTTCGATGAGGTGCTACGAAGAGTGCATCCGTTCTAACATAGATCACGGTCTTCACTTAGGGTTGTGTACGGCAAGCATCGCTGTCACGCACATAGCTGCAGGCGATACTACGTACTGCACCAGCTCCACCAACTGGCATCGAGATACGCACATTCACGAGCAGCTTTCGCTTCGCACTAAATTATCACCTCGATCTGCCGGTAATGCGAGCGAGCTATTCCTAGCATTTGCGCTGTCTTGGGTCCTGCATCGACCTCCGAAGATCTAGCGCCGGCACAAAACACACACACACCTCGCCGTGCAGAACATTTGGCAGTCCAAATATGTATGTGAAATAGCATTATTCTCGTTCCTCACATGCAGACCGAGGAAACAGGATGTTTCTAGCTAAATTCTTCGTTTAAATTCTACCTCAGAGCCGTGGCAAAAGACATGCCGAATCTACTAGACGCCTGCGCTGCTACTGCGGCGAGCTGCACATCGACTCGTCGAGGCGAATACCTACTGCACCGCAACGCAAGAGTGCACAACCGGAAAGCCGGAAGCGCGAATGATCCGAATTCCCTGTGAACAGCAATGTTCTTTGGTATTTAGGGGAAGACTAGACTAAAGTGCTTAGCCTGCATCTTTTTCTTGACGTTGAATTTTGCGTACATGTAGTTTAAACCCCCGCATGCCCGAGGTTAGCGTGACCCGACTGAACGGCCGCGCAGCTTTGAAACGATCGGGATCGATATGCATGCATCGCCGGACTTAGGTACGCGGTAGAAAATGTGCGCTGCACATTTCGTTGCAGAAGCTGACTTGGAATTTTGCAGAGTGCGCCATGCAAGTGATCGTTGCTACAACCACGCATCCATGTTCCAACGGCTGGCCCACCCCGAGGCGCATAAATGTTCAACCGTGGACGTATCAATGATCGAAGAGCGGACAGATTTTCACAATATTGGGCGCGAAATCGATAACTACCAGTGCTCAGTGTTAGAGAAATTCTGCCTTGATCATGCGCAATTCAGTGTTTCAGGTGTGGTCAGTAGCTATAAGTTTGAACAGTTCGCCTGTCAAGTCAGCGGCGCCAGCGATGGACTGGCGGAGCGATTTTCCACGCTACACCGCTGTCTTGCTAGAAAGCCTACCTAGGCGGCGTTTGACATTCAGCTGCTTTTTGTGGGCCCCGTAATTTAAAGTAACGCCTTCAGAAATGCGTTAAATGTTCAAAAATGTATTCTCTTCAACAGTTTCCCTCCAGGCTGTCAAAGCAGGCGGACGTTGATAAAACAGTTGAGCACTCCAGTCTTTAGAAATCTGTAGAATCGCCTTCAGTTTGTAAAATTATTGGAATAGGTCACTTTCCGATCGCTGGGACATAGACCCACATGACAGCGCTGTCACGTGAATAAGGACCACACCAGACCGAAAGCTTGTCTCATATAACATAGCTAACCAAGGTATACCTTACAGCATTGTGTTGATTTTTATGGTGCATAAGCGACTAATGCTGCCATGCACCAAGAACAAGGTTTAATGTATTTATTTTGTGTGTAATGACTAAAATGTTCTTTAGGATGTAGCTGGTTTAGGAACATTTTAGGAAACCAAAAATGCAGGAAATTTGCACTTCTCTCCTAGGATTATGCTGGGATGGAAAGGGATCTGTTGCAAAATTGTACAAAATGTTTCCTCTTATTTTCTCGACTCTGGCGCAAGTGTAAGATATGGTTTATTGTTAGTTCATCTCCACACTCCTTGCATATTGGTTTGTCCTCTTTCATAAGTATGAAGCTGTGTGTGAGGTGTGGGTATGTGTTTTGTGAAGATGACCTAAAATGGCCTCCATGTTGTGTTTTTGATTACTGCATGATTTCCATTCCTTAATGACAGGTTTGACAAGTATAGTTTGTAGTTTATTTCAATGTTTCAAAAATCCTGCCATTTCACTCTCACTTTTCTTTGTACAAGCTTCTTGGTATCTTCATGCAGCATATTCACCCTCTGTAATTTGGCATTGCGTCAAGGTAACCTGGTTATTTCTTTTCATCACCTTTCAAGACAACTGTCCCGATTTCATAAAGTGTAGGGTTTCTGACGACAGGAACTCCTTGGAAGTCATAGAAATAAATGAGATCCACAATCAGGAGCTATCTAGGGTATGCATATACATGTCCATCGCTCAGTGGAATGGTGTCAGTACACTGTTAGAACAGGCCTTGTGGTAACAACAACCATTGTCTGAGGTGGTCCTTTAATGGGCATTGAAATGCTATGTAACTACAGGTACTGATAGAACTCTTGATCATGTTATTTGATGATGCGATCCTTGCATGCATATAGGTATACATTTCAGAATCTGCAGTGCACCACTTGACCATTTGCCACCAGTTTGTGTGAAAATGTATTTTTCATGCATGTTAACCAGTATTTAACAGATGACCCCTGTGCACAAGCCAAAAGTGCCACGAGCCAAATGTCACGAGGCCACACGACATGGCAGGAGCTGTTAAGTCAAGCTTACAAAGTTATATTTGAAATATGTTCTGGGACGTTTCAGCTCCAATTAAGAAAGGTTGAGGCTTACAGAGGTCTATGCCTGGTTGTCTATCACCTAACAGGGCAGCCTACGACCGTATGCTAATGAGTATATCTGAAATAACAGAGACATGAATTAAGGAATTAGTAATTATGTTTGTAGCAAAGGGCATGTAAATTAACGGGAATCCACAGTGGGATCTGCAGACAAGAACCATTAACGCTGGCACACCATACCCTTACAGGTGGAGATTAGGAGTCTCCCTATTTTTTTTTCTGCTCAAAGTTTGTCATTTCCTTCGTTCTTCCAGATGAGGAAGATGTGAAAATGATAGCATCGAAAATTCCAGACCATCGTTAACAAGGATGCTGATCCCAACAGTGTAAAAAGGAATTTCAGAAAAGATGGGTGACTAGCAATGCTGGCAACAGTTGAAGCTAAGTGGAAAGGCATGAAATTGAAATGCAACATATGCAGAGATATGTTGTGAGACGACCAGTCTGTGGTGTGCGACATCTGTCTTCGTTAGTTTCATCAAGTGATTGGCCAAAGCAGATGGGGCTTGTGGTTTTGTGATAAGTGCAGTGTAGTAGCATAGATGCAACCTTGCCCATTAATAATTGGAGTGGAGTAAGTGCATTGTTTTGTTTTTGTAAGATGTGCATGGTTTCCATGCAAACATTATGAGAATTTTTTTCCTAGAGAATGTTTGCTGAAATGTGAATATAATGTGCAATAAAACTAGTGTTTTCCTGCTATTTACTTTTCCTTGTATACATTAGTTCTGTGAAGAAAACCACAGGCTAGAAGGAAATGTAATGGCATGCATTTTGATACTTGGCCCCGTTGTGCTGGCTCAGTAGTTAGAGTGCTTGGCTGCTGAACCCAAAGATGCAGATTTGGTTCCAGCCAGAGCAGGAACATTTCAATAGAGGCGAAACAATAGGCCGTCATGCACCGTGCGGTGTCAGTGCACGTAAAAGAACCCCAGGTGGTCAAAATTATACCGGACCCCTCAACTATCGTGTTCCTCATAGCCGTAGTTATTTTGGGATGCTAAACCAAATATATATCACATCATACTCTAAGTAAGATGTTATTCATGGTCAGTTAATCATACATTAAATGATCAATTTTTTTCTGCATGGTACAGCAGCTGTTGTACAATTTTACTTTAGCCTTCATGAAGAATATCACACTGGCTCCACATGGCCTTCTGTTGACCCTTGATATGCGTCACAATCACACACCCGAGTATGTATTTGTCTAAGGACACCTATGCATGCAAGGAGGGGACCGTTACTTTCCATTTGTCAGAACTGAAATACACGATCCACATCCTTTCTGTAATTCAACTGCCTGCGATTTGAACTGTCCAGCATTGATGCAAGTTTCAAAGAATTGCAATTAGCAAATTAATCCAAGCAGGAAACCATGCCAAGAACTTCTTCGGTTTCATTTTTAACAACTGTTTGAGAACTAAAATTAGCCAAGTGTTGCAAAACATAGATGAGAGGTTACAAAATCTGAAAAACAATGCAGCCTACCTGTGGCATGTAGGGTTTCACATTCTAAAGTGACATATGTAGCTATGAAAAATACCGTAGTGGAGAGCTCCAGACTAATTTGACTGCCCGGGCTTTGTACTTTGCGTTGACATCTTGCAGGAAACAGAAGCATTTGCATTTCACCTGCACCAAAGTGCGACTGCCATCACTGGCATTAAACATCACGACCTTGGGGCAAGTAGCCGAACGTGCCACTAAGATGTCGCAGCGTCTACGTACATGCTATACACGTCAACCTTTCTAGCATTAAAGCTGTCACATGCATGGCAGATATTCATGTTCAGCTTTGGACTGACAAGTTTAAAAGTGTACTAATTGTATTTGTCTAGCATGAAAAACAAAGGAAACTATGGAAAAACGAAAAAAAAAAATGAACATATGTTGAAAAAGCACTAGTCATTAACACATATAAAGCATATTCGTTCCTTTATTAATGATAAAGTGGCCTTCAACAATAGTACAAAGCCTGAACATTTAGGAAGGTGCTGTGCCAGGCAGCTATTTTACTGAAACCTGAACCATTTCACCTGTAGTAATGCGCATCCCGGCGGTGTGGGCTGGGCACTTATTTTTCGGTCCACTCCAACATGCGAAAACTGCATCATGTGCATTCCCATTTTCCGAGTTTTGAGCTCTGTAGTGCAGGCTAACAAATTGCACAGCGAGTGTAAATAAATTACCACTGCACCTAATAAACACTGACATGCACGTGCAACGTCGCCGTTCATAAACGGACACACTGATGTCCGTCCGGACATAGGCGCGTACTCATCACAGCACTCTTCGTAGTCTCACACAGCACTCTAGTAGGACGTAATCCGTACATCACAGCATCTCACGGTAAGCACAAACCACACCTCCAACAAACACGAATGACTCGATGCTTGGGTTAGAGACACGCCGGCGGCACCCAGCTTTTTTCAGCGCCGCTTGTATATGTACTACGTAGAGCTTGCAGCACCAAACCTCAATGCGAGCAGAAAGCGATGCGTTACGTGACGCATCTCATCACAGATGGAAGTGAGGAAACTTTGAAGAATCAAAACTACATAACTACATAACGACAGTCGTAGACGTTAATCCACATGATAACGAGGACCAAATGAGCGGGCGTGCGGGCCGCGGGCTGGCCGTCAACACCGCGATTACATGCGCTTGCGCTCTGGTCGTGCTTGCCACCCTGGCGCGGTCCAACTCACGTAAACTTATCATGCCATCACGTAGTATATCACCCATTCTAGGCACTATTCTTGCCACTGTACTATTCTTTGTAATTTCACATTTCACGCATGCAGTATGTAGTACATACTTCTTGCACCTCGCACGTACACCTCATACCAACTTCGATTTGGCTACATATGGCTACCATGTTGTTGCTACAACCACATCTAGGGATCTCGGACCCTGACGGCTCCCCTTTCTCTCTTTCCACTTTCACTCCCACCTCCCTCCCTTCCCTTACGGCGCGGTTCAGGTGTCCACAGCTACAAGTGTGACAGATACTGTGCCTTTCCCTTCCTGTGAACCAACCAACCAATCAACCATCTCGGATCCGTCTGGCTCTCCCGACGGATCCCACTTGTCCCAAGGCCCATATCGGAGAAAAATGCGTTGGGTCCGTCGGAAGAACCCTACCGATCGGGTCCGTCCGCCGTACCTCTGAAAAATATTTCCCGGATCCGTCCGTCGTATCCCGAAGAAAAACGCACCGGGTCCGTCGGACGTACCTTTAAGACCTTTGATCGGGTCCGTCCGACGTACCTTTAGCCACAGCCTAAGAAAATCCGTGCGGTGCCAAGGCGAAATACCTTTGCTACTGTTGCCATGCTTAACTAAAAGCTGCTAGAAGCTAGCGAGGGGCTTCGTGCTTAGCAACAACGTCATTTGCCGCTCGATGGGAAGATTCATCCGAGAGTGCAATAATATGTTCCGAGCGGAATATTTCGTACGTAGTTTGCGCTCGCTGTTTACGAGCGAGAAAACTCAGTCTACTGACTCGACTGAAAGCAGTTGTAAGAACTCAAGGTTTTGAAATTCTCGACGCGCTCCGCGTTGTTTGCATGGGCGAAAACAGCAAATATATAATAACGTCGCTCATTTTCCCTGGCGGGCAGCGAAGCTTCGCTTGTGCGTCTTGAACCCACGCTCCGTCTTGTACGGCGTACGGGGCCGGGCGCCGCGTGCCGTGTACGTGATATATATGTATATTGTATCGCTTTTGTGTGCACCGCTGAGGCTCAAGAAATTATCTTATTTCTCCTGCCAAAATTTTGGGAGCCTGCACCTCCCAAAACACGCTATTGACAAGCTTGGCCACAGTGCCGCTCCCGTGCTTTTTGCCTACCGTGGGATGGATGGATGGATGGAATATAGGAGCGTCCCCTTTGAAACGGGGTGGTAGCAGTAGCTATCATGCTCATTTTTCTCCATATATCTTAATTATTGATTTAGAATTGTTAACTAAACCATCATTCTATTTATTAAATTTTGCTCCTACATTACTAACATTATGTCACTTCTCTGCTTTTAAGCCACCAATCTTCCAGCCGTTTTTTGCTAGTTTCCACCGCCGGTTTATTCACCCGGCCACTGTTATCTCTAAACCCCAGAGCTTCAGGAACAGTGATTGCGCCTGCATCAACTTCCGGATGGATACCATTGCATTCGAGTATAATATGGTCAATTGTTTCACTGGAGTTTCCACGTACAGCACATGCGTCATCTCCATTGTTAAACTTCTTTTTGTTGCTGCGTGTTCTAAGGCACCCTGATCTAGCTTCAAAAAGTAGGGCACTGCCTCTTGAGTTATCAAAGAAATCTTCCTTCCTGATCTGCATTTTCCACTTTCGGTATAATTCCACACTCTGTTTTTTTTTTCCATCGAATTTATCCAATTTTTACCTTCTGTGTTTTTCACCTGTTGCTTAATGCTCTTTATTTCTCCGTCCTTGTTACTAGCATACTTACTAGTTAGTTTCCTAGTTCTTTTCCTCCATTGTGAGTCAACGCTTTTTAGGTACAGGTATTTAAATACCTTAGCTGCCCATCTGTTACTGTCCAATTTCCTCAGGCGTTCCTCATATAATATTTTACTCTGAGCTTCCCGTACTTCGAAAGATGCCCAGCCCATATCTCCCTGTACCGCCTCATTTGTAGTTTTGCCGTGGGCACCTAGTGCTAATCGTCCAAAGGATCTCTGATTTGTTTCTAATGTCGACTGTACCTCTGATTTTAGGCACAAAACCGCATTTCCGAAAGTAAGTCCGGGCACCATAATTCCTTTCCAAATACCCCTGAATACCTCATACCTTTTGTATCCCCACAATGCCTTATGCTTCATTATCCCGGCATTCCTTCGCCCTTTGGCCTTAAGTGATTGCTCATGCTTTCCAATGTATGCCAATCCTTCGTTTACCCATACCCCCAAATATTTATATTCTGCTACTCTAGGTATTTCAAGGCCTTGAATTTTAAGACCCTGATCAGTTGAGCCGTTGAAAATCATGAGACCCGACTTAACTGCGCTGAAACTGAAGCCTAGAGCGTCCCCTTCGTCTCCGCAATACTTAACTAGAGTTTGCAATTCTTCCAGACTCTCAGCTAGCAGCACAATATCATCTGCATACATCAAACCGGGGAGGCGCTGCTCTATCGCCTTTCCACCTAATCTGTATGACAGGTTAAAACCTAGGTTACTGTCTTGTATCCTCCGTTCCAGGTTTATCATATAAAGCATGAACAGCACCGGTGATAGAGGACAGCCTTGTCTCAATCCTTTGCATACTTTGACATCCTCCGTACTTCTTATACCTTCCCACGTAATTTCTACTTTGTTATCCCGGTATATTTCCTGTAGGAACTCTATTATCTCATAACCGCTACCTTCTTCTTTTAATATGTTCCACAGGAGTTCCCTGCTTACGTTGTCGTACGCCCCGTTTATGTCCAGGAAGGCCAAATACAAAGGTCTATTTTCCACTCTAGATATTTCGATGCATTGGGTAAGCACGAACAGGCAATCATCTAAGCGCCTACCATTTCTAAAGCCGTTCTGAAGTTCTCCGAGTATCTTGTTACTTTCAACCCATGCTTGCACCTTTAATTTCCCCGCCTGCATGGCTAACCTGTACATTACAGATGTTATGGTAATCGGCCTGTAGGATTTTATGTGCATCCTTTCTCCTTTCCCTTTATAAATCAAATTCATTTTACTCTGCCGCCAGCTGTCCGGAATTTGCTTTTTCGCTATGACTGTTTCCAAAGCTTTTAACAACGTTTCCTTACTTTTTGGACCGAGTTCATTAATCAGCTTGATCGGAATTCCATCTATTCCTGTAGATGTGTTTTTAGGAATATTTCTTTCTGCCTTTTTCCAGTTTAGATTGGTCAGTTCTAAGGTGCTTTGTATTCTGCTACCTTGTGTTGCTTCCTGATTTGCGGAGATTACCCTATCGTCGTTCTTAAATGACTCGGCTATAACTGATGTAATGTAGTTCACTGCGTTGTCTCCCTTTAAACAATTTCCCTCGTTATCTTGAATCCGATCTTGCTTTCTTTGATTCTTCTTCCCTAGCCAGCTTATATGGTTCCAGAATTTTCTTGCTCCGCCTCTAGAGGCATCGTGTATATCAGCCATCCAGCGATCGGTGGACTGTCTTATTTTACTTTGGACGAGGGCCTGCACTTGAAGTTTCTTTTGTCGATATGATTCCCATTTTTGGTCAATTTCCTCCTGAGAAGCCTGTGCTTTCTTTGCCATTCGGTGTTCCCTTGAAGCAGCCCGTCGTTGTTCAATAGCTTCCCTGATTTCCTTATTCCACCAGCTCCGTGGCTTCATCTTTCCATTCCAGCGGTTTGCTACTTTAACCTCCTGAATTTTACTCCTTATGAGTAGTTCTACCTGTTCATATACCCAGTCTTCCATGGGGCTTTTCTCTATTGCTTCCTCTATATCTGCTGCTATCTGCGCTATTTGATCCCGTTTAATTTTGCGTTTATGTTTTGTCTAAGTTCCATTTCTCTTTTCATCAAGGGCCCCATCTGCAGACTAATACGTTTATGATCACTTCCCAGACTACACTCCCCTTCTTCGTCTATTTCCATTTTTGTGACCTTGCTATAAATTTCCTGCGACATTAGACAATAGTCAATGGTCGTCTGCCTGTTGCGGAATTCCCACGTGATTTGGCCTTCACATTTTGTTTTTCTATTTACTATAACTAGATCGTGTCGCTCGCAGAAATCTAGCATTAGCTTCCCGTTACAATCCGTGTATCCATCCAGATCGTCGATGTGGCCGTTCATGTCCCCCAGCAGAATAATATTGGCCCCGTTTCCAAAGTGGCTTATATCGTCACTGAGACATTCAACAAGATCCCTGTTTTCTTGCCTGCATTGATGTCCTGTTCCTAAATAAACTACCCCTAGCCATGTCCTTATGCCGGCAATGGTTCCTGAAACCCAGATATGCTCTTTACAAGATGATTTAATTCTTTGCCAATTTGTTCCCTGGTGTATCAACATACCTACGCCTCCACCCTTTCTTTCCGTTCTCGTTCTGTTGCACCCTTCCCAGACGTAGCCTTCTATAAACGGTGGATCTTCTAGATCCCTGAGATGAGTCTCGCAAAGAGCGTACACACCTATTTTGTCATCCTTCAACTGCTGTTCTATCTCTAGCCATTTCGCTCTTTTTCTACCTCCTTGCATGTTTATGTAGCTGATCCTAGTGTTAAATTTCTTTTTTGTACTTTTCTTTCTCGACCTACTCTTTGCCATTTTTGGGGGCTCAGCCTCCATTATTACACTTTCTTCTGCTTCACTCCTAACTACCTCTGTGCACGGAGTCCTCGCGGACCCCCTAAAAAAGCTACAGCCCTGCCTGCCAAGCGCCAGCCGATCTCTGCTCCGACCCTTCTGTTAAAATGAATGCCATCTCGCTGAAAAGCCCTACCAAAACCTGCTTTATGTACCTCCCTGTTTACCTCAACCACTTCGAAACGCTTCTCCAGGCTTAACTTTCTTATGTCCTGATTAACTGTCACCACGTCCTTTTCCATCTTTCCGTTCAATCCTAGCACCTCTGGTACTGTGCATACAACTATCTGCGTCTGCTGTGCTATCTCCCTGATCTCGTCAACTTCCTTAGCTAAACTTTCCACCACTCCTGCAGCGTCACCATTTAGGACATCGTTTAGACCCGCGGCTACTATTACCATACTGCGCTCTGCGGAATCCTTCAACAGCCTATTTTTACTCTCTTTTAGTACAGCCCTCATTGTTCTCCCTGGGAAGGCTCCAACCAACACTCTCTTATCACCCCTTACACGTTCCAAGATATCTCGCTTGCACCTGTTCATGTTAGAATCTCCGGCGATAAGCACCTGGGCCTTCTCTCTCCCTCTCCAAACTGTTGGCTCCTGCTTTCGGTTATCTGTGTCCTTATCTCTGGGATTTTCATTCTTCCTTACTTCTTCCTTTTTTTCCGGCGTCTTAGCTGCTTCTAAATAACTCTGACGGTTCGGATCCGCCTGACCTACTTTGCTTATGCCTTCCATGCCAGTGCTGGCCCCAGCCAAACAAGGCAATCCAGGTGGCGCTGCAGATGACTGCAGCGCCACCTGGATTGCCTTGTTTGTTTGTAAACATGGAGGAGGTCTATAGGGGAGAAAACCTGGGCCAGGGGGCGCTGCGCCGCTCTGTGCGTCAGCGCCCTCCATGGAGATCCCGTCAAAACCTACGCGCAGTGCGGCCGCGTCGCCTGCTCTCCGCCGCATAGAAAAGCATGCTGTCGTCTGCTCCGCGCTGCTCTCCAGCACGTGTTTGCGCGCGCGCGCTCGGTTGTTTCTCTCCTCCTCCGGCCGCATTCTGGCCGCCGTCGCGCTCCAACAAAGGGGGCAAGAAAAAAAAAAAAACTGGAATGAAAAAGTGACGGCGCGCTTTTTCGCAAAACTCGTGAAAGTGTTTTTCTCTCTTTCGTGTTGAAACGATGGTTGTCGGTTTTTTTTAGGTATCTCGTACCGCTCGTATCTCGAACCTCTGTTTGTAACTGGCGGTGCCGCAGCAGCCATCGCAGAACCAAGTCGGCCTCAAGAAACAGATATATGTCATTAATGCCATCACTCGGCGCTTATAAAGGGAAAACACATACGTTTATCGTCCTATCCTCATACGCGATCCTGCTTCGGGAGCTCAAAACCGCATTCGCTAGAGGAGATAACTGAACTAGGGATTGCACAGCGTAGCTGTGGAATTAAGAAGACAAAGGTTTACTTGGAGAGATGTCCCCTCCTGCATGAAAAGTCGTTAGGCATTTCCTCGCTCTTCGTCTCACGGAGAGAGGAAACTGCCGAAAGAATGGCATGCCTCGGCTTCTCGTCAGTGATCCAGGTCGTTAAGAAACCTCTCATCGTTAAAGGCAGATAAGTGATTGATTTCGAATGGCAGCGCCACAGCAGCGAATTCCCCCTGACCGCTGTCAGCAGGAACCAAAGGGTAAGGCGGCATGCTTTGTGCCTTTGTAGGGAACGCGTCCTAAGCGCGCCGAAAACAGGCACCACGGCGCCGGCAGCATCGCCTAAAACGTCTGTCCGCAAAGAGTTGTATAGGCCCCTTTCAAGTGAGCAGTCACAAATGGAAAGGAAGCTCCCCAACCAGCGCCCGGAGCACTCGTCACTGTGTACACGCGTATCAATTCTCAACGAGAAGGCTGGACCTTTCATTCTCTGAACAACATGGAAGAGACATCAATAGGTGCCACCTCAAGTCCTTCAAAATACCTGGCGCTTGCCTCTGCCTTCGAGTACCGAATTCGCGTTCATGTTTTTTTTTTTGTCTGAGCCTGCCAACAAGCGCTCTTTGAAAACAATGTCCGCGGCGATCAATTAATCATAATTTCTCACTTTCGAAAGCACCGATAAAAAGCGTGCCTCCAGCCAGCCTCTATGTCAGCCGGGGCACAGAAAAAAGCAAAAATAAGAAACACCACTGGCAAAGAGCGCCGGCTTTGCGCGCACAGACGCACGACCATCCCCCCTCGTCCTCACTCTCCTTCTCCCGCTCCACTTGCACGTGCGGCTGCCTGTAGCACGCGCTCCCGAGCGAGCGGGCTGCGCAGACTCCGCAGACAGCCGCGCGCAGCGCGGGCGCGGATGCGCGTAGGTTTTGTAGTTCCTCTCCGCTCCGCTGGAAACCGAGCGCTGGCGTCGCGGAGCCTGGTGCGCTGCAGCTTTGGCCGAACACGTGGCGCCGTCTGGGAGGCGCCGCTGTAAAAGGCGGCTGTCTGGATCCGCAACCGTGGGTAGCGCCGACGCTGTGTTCCGATTTCTTCTTGGTTCCCCGTAAGAATAAAAAAATAAGCGCCGACTGAAACAAAGGCCTGTACTTAGTCATTTCGAATCTCATATCGCACCCATTGCTTTTCGTTTCGGCTGCGCATTTCCCACTTTTTTTTTTTTTACAGCACTTGACGCTAGGTTTTTTTCAAGCATGCATGAGCGATCATTTATTTGTATCAAGCGCGCAGCACGCGAAAAACACACAAAATAAAAACGTTTTTTTTTTGCTTCTGGACCCAACTCGAGCTTCTAAAAGTTATAACAACTACTAAAATTTGTTGTAACCAGCGCTGGCAGGTCTTCGGATACGGCCTGTGTTGTAGAGAGCGCAGAGCATTCCTGCCCAACGGGAGCTTTTTTTTTTTATTTTTTTTTCTAACGACTTCCTAATGATAGTTTCCAGCTGTTCTCGGCGCTCGCTTTTGAGAAGCCTAGCCTGACGTAGAAGACGTAGAAGCACGACATGGAGAGCGAAGCACATTGCAGGAGTGCGCCCTTTCTGACTTGACACACGTTCATGGCTCCCCGCAAAGAGAAAACGTCATTTTAAACTAACAGCTCAATCTGCTGTTGTGTTTATGGGTGTCATAATAGTTATAAAAAAAACCCGTCGAGAGGCAATCGAAAATCGTTTTTTTTTTGCGGTTTCCTTGGAAATCATACGAGAGCGATGTGTCGCATCGTTAACAGTGACACCCGGCCTTGCAGATGCAACTGGCATCCGTGATATTGCGTGGGTTTGCCAACAACTACATACAAAAAAATGAATTACATATGTGGTGAAAAGACGCCGAAAGGGCCGAATAAAACTTACCTCCAAGCTGACTTCGTAGAAGGCGGTTTTCATTTCGTTAGCGCATTTTCTGAAGATATCCGAGGGCCCTTCTGCACTGTGAAGTTCCCCGCGCACTCCACGCACATGCTGGCTTCGTACAGTTTCTGACCGCGCACCAAGCAGTTGTTCTTAAATTAAGTGTCAAAATTCCCGATCACGCGAAATCCCCCGAACAGCACGCGCTGTGGAGCTTGCTCAGCCATGGCTATTTTTCCGCGCACTGAACCGTCACAACTTATTTCGACGCATCGAGTAGAAAATAAAAACTACGGTAGAACTGCCGAGCGCCGAAAAAGCACGTGCACGCAAGGCCCGACGCCTTAGGGTACATCTCCAGATACAGCCTGCTCGTCCCATCCTGTGGAAGACGTGATTCCTTTTTTTTTTTTTTTTAAAGAGCCTTTCTATTGACCAACGGAGCCCAGCTCTCGGCTGTTGCTTCTGGGGGGTCTAGCATGCCGTTTCCACATACACTGCCACCGAGGGGAAAAGCCAGTGCTGCGCATTGCACACTGGCTTAGTTTTTGTTTTATTTATGTCTTTACTTTCAAAGTGCCATATTGTTCGGGTTCCGAATTCCTACTTCAAAGGAAAAAACAAACCATAGAGCCACCAGCAGACGCGCTCGCGCGCCGACGATGCGCTGCGCCCAAAGCGCCGGCGGCCTTCTCCCAGATGGCATGAATGGTGTTGCGTCCGGACGGCGGCTTCAAAGGGACATCTGGCCAAGTGCCTTTCCAAGAGGCCACAGTGAACGACTTCCTGTGCCACGCATTCTCTTCGGTCCTTGTTTCGACGTGTATCGGGAATTTATGACTGTCTGCGCCTTCTCCACCCGAAAAGAGAAACACACAGAGCAGTTGGCGCCGATCTCAGAAGAACTGCGTTTACGCTGTCCTGTCTAACTGCTCTGTTTTCGTCACTTCGCGCCGCGGCCGAGACGCGACTCCGGGGCCATTTGCCGTGAAGCGGAGCGGACGGAGCCGGCGGCGCAGCCCTTTCCAAGGGTTTCGGATACCACCTCCAAGGAGCGGCCGCTTCCGCCGCGGTCATAAATTTTAACCCGCGCCCAGCTGCCCTTTGACCCTGGGCGTTCCTCTAGACTCTCTCCCGCAGTTACGTCATGTGACGGGCGTGCCTAGGGACTCTGTGTGTGGACCTGGGGAGAGAGAGAGAGAAAAAAATTTTATTAAGCATATAATCAGTAAAAATTCGCAGGAGCTGGGTGGTCGGTGCCCCTAGTCCAGGGCTCCGCTGCAGCAGCTGACTTGCGGACTAGCTGGATAATCCAGGCTTGCTGGTCCAGGTTGTCGCTGGTCAGGGCCGCCTCCCACTGCTCGTGTGTCGGGCATGGCACTATTAACGTTGGGTCAGGTTTGTCCTGGCATTCCCAAGAGATGTGAAAGAGTGTGGGGCTTGCACCGCACCAAGGACAGTAACTCGTGTATTTTGTTGGGCTTATCTTATTTAAAATTTGAAGATTAGGGAATGTGTTTGTTTGTATTTTTCTCCAGTCTATAGCGTCCGAGGAAGGAAGGTGTTTGTGTGGTGGTGAGAAAATTCTTCTTTCTAACCGTAGGTGTTCCAGCCTGTCGCCGTAGGGTCCTAGGAGAGGGGTGAGGTAGGGATGGGGACCCGCCCGGTTTGTGAGAGCTCGGGCTAGATCATTCGCTACCTCATTTCCTTCTAGGCCTTCGTGTCCAGGTGTCCATGTAATTGTGTGCGTCTGGGAGATGGAATGTAATATTGCACACGCTCTTTTGTGAGGTTTTCCGGCCAGGTAGTCCCTGCAGGCTGGTTGGGAGTCCGTCACTACGTGTGATGACTTATTTTGGTTGTCTTGTGTTTTTATGGTGATGGCTATTGCCAGTGATTCCGCTTCCGCAGGATCCTTGGCATAGATCGAAGCCTGAATAATTGGCCTCTTCTTGTGGTCAACTGCAGCTATTGTGAACTTGCCAGGTTCGCCGTAAGCCCCTATGTCCACGTAGACAACTTCCGCGTCTTTAGACAATTGTTTTTCCAATGATTTGACTCTGGCTTTCCTTCGAGCCTTCTGTAACTCATGGTGCATGTGCTTGGGTATCGGGTTCACATAGATGTTTCTTGTGGATGTCGGAATTTGTGATTTGATCTCAGAAGTTCTTAGTGCCTGCCATAGCCCTAGTTTTGACAGGATTTCCCTACCCGCCTGCGTTGTTGTTAGGCGTTGTTTCTGACTCTCTAGAACCGCCTCCTTGAGCTCCTCGAAGTTGTTGTGCACTCCGAGTGCCCAAAGACGTTCCGTTGATGTTGTTGGCGGGAGGTTTAGGGCCGTTTTATAGGCTCCTCTTATGATAGTGTCAATGGCCCTTTTATCAGTGAATCTAATTTCGTGATATGGGAGCCCGTAGGTAATCCTGCTAACGACTAGGGCCTGTACAAGGCGGAGGGTGTCCTCCTCCCTCATTCCTTTCCGGTGCCAGGTCACCCTTCTAATCATTCTGGAAATTTGGTTGACTGTGGTTTTGAGTGTTTTGATTGTATAATCCACTCTCAAATTGCTTTGCAACCACAGCCCCAAAACTCTGATCTTGTCCTTCTCTTGAATTATCTGGTCTCCTAGAGAGAGCTGAATTTCTCCTGGGGACTTGTAATTTCTTCTGTGTAGCCTGATAAGTTCGGATTTTTCTGGGGAGCATTGAAGACCACTCTCCCCGGCAAATTCCTCGACTAGGTCTATAGCGGCTTGCAGAGCTTCTTCTTTTTGCGCCAAGGATCCCTGAGTAGCCCAGATGGTGATGTCGTCCGCGTATAAAGTGAAGCCAATATCAGTGCGGGTCAACAGTGTTTTTGCTAAATTTATCATTGCTATGTTAAATAGCATTGGAGAGATTATAGAACCCTGCAGTGTACCTTTGTTCGGCATGGGTACTTTTGGTGATCGGATCTCTCCAATTCCTATGGTGGCTGTGCGATCTGAGAGGAAAGCCTTCACGTATTTGAAAATTTTCTCCCCGCAGTTGATATTGTTTAATTCTTGCAATATGGTTTGGTGGCCAATGTTGTCGAATGCTCCTTTGAGATCTAGTGCCAGAATGAAATTTTCGCCTTTTCGGGGTATGGCGTTGATGACTTCTTCCCTAATCCGCAGGAAAGCATCTTGCGTGCAGAGTCCCTTGCGGAAGCCCAGCATGCAGGAAGGAAAGATGTTGTTTTCGTCGATGTAATTTTGGAGCCTATAGGTGGACTACTTTTTCATAGAGTTTTCCCAGGCAAGAAGTGAGGGAGATAGGACGGAGACTCTCCACAGCCGGTGGCTTTCCAGCCTTTGGTATGGTGATGATATCCGCGTGTCTCCAAGCTGATGGGACCTGTCCCTTCTTCCACAGTTCTTCGTTGATGTACTTCGTTAGGTCTTGCAGATGTTCGGTGCTTAAGTTCCTAATCATAGCGTAGGTGGCTTTGTCTCCTCCAGGGGCAGTGTTTCTTGTAAATGTACGGGCGGCTGAGTAGACCTCCGCCAGTGTTATGGGGGAGTCAAGGGAGGGGTTTGGTTGACCCGCATATGAAGTTTGGCAAGCCGGAGTAGGGTCTCCTATGTATTTCTTGTGCATGGCGGTGATGAACTCTGCATCTGTGCCCGGGTATTTATGGGCTATGGTGTGGAGGGTTCTTCTCGTGGCCGTTTTGGTTTTTGATGTGTCTGTCATGCTTCTTAATACTGACCATGCTTTAGCCGTGCTTAGGGTACCTTTCAGCGAATTGCAGAAATCTGCCCAGTTTTGCTTGGCGAGCTTTATAGCATACTCTTGTGCTTCAGCCGTAACCTCTTCGTATCTTCATTTTAAGTTTTCTATTTAATTTTTGCATTTTCCACCGTTTTAATAGACTTTTTCGGGCTTCCCATAAATGTAGGAGATGTCTGTCTACTTCTGGGGTTTTTGTCGTTGTGTTGATAGTCTTGGTCGTTTTTGCATGAGCATTCTTCAGGCTTTGAACCCAATCTTCAATTGTTGTGATGCCGTCGTGTGGCCGTCTAATTTGTCTGAACTTATCCCAGTCTGTTATTTTAGTAGAGCCAATGTTCCTTTTCATACGGGTTGTCATTAGGGATAAGCTAAGGATTTTGTGATCGCTGCCAAGTGTTTCTTCTAGATTGGTCCAGGTGCAATGTCTTATGTTTTTGGTGAAAGCTAGGTCTGGGCAGGTGTCGCTGCTTACACTGTTTCCTATTCTAGTGGGGGACATGGTGTCCGTCATAAGACAGAGGTCCAGCTGCTCAGCCGCTTCCAACAACTTGGTTCCCTTCGGGGTGTCCTTGTGATAGCCCCATGCCGTATGTACAGCGTTTAGGTCCCCCATAATAATAAGGGGGTTCGTTCCCGCTATGCGTGTGCATTCCAGTAAAAGTGGCTTGAAATCTTCCTGCGTGTTGCTTGGAGGACTGTAAAGGTTTAGAACAAACACACTCTGCTTTCTTCTCTTTTGAGAGATGATCTCGATGAGAATTTGATTAATTTCACTGAAGGGAAGGTCGTGCAGTATGACTGTTAGTGTGGGGGCCACTAGTGTAGCTATTTTAAGTGCCGTGTCATGGGTGTATGTGAGGTATCCTTTCAGGTATGTTGTGCATCCTGTTTCTTGGAGACAGATGACGTCCGGAGGTATCGGTTGATTTTGAATAAACATCTGCAGGGAGCTGCGTTTCTTCTTGAAGGAGCGACAGTTCCACTGCCAGAGCTCTAGGTGGTTTGGTTGCCGGTTAGGGGAGGCAGCCATCAGCGTTACTCGCCACTGACTCGCAGTCGCTGAGATCTGTCATGCCAGCGGACCTTCGGTGGGTTTTTAGTCGAGGGTCATAGGGGATTCCCGTGCGTTTTCGCACCCCCTGAGTTATTATTTGGATTTTCGAATTGAATTCTTCTTGAACTGCCGCAAATTGAGTTTGCGTGGCAATTTGTTGGTCTTGGAGTTGTTTGGTTAATTGTGTCATGGTCTGCTGCATTTGAATAATCATTTGTTGCAGTTGAGTAAGAATGCTTGGTGCGTTTTCTTGAGTGTGAAGTCCGAGAGTTTGCGTAAGCGTTTTCTGCCGTTGCGTTTGGAGTACACTCGCCTGTTGAGGTTGAGATGCGGAGGAGTTTACAGCATTTTGTACCGGTTGTGGCTGTATCGATACTATTGATGAGGGTTGGGGGGCAGTTTGCTTCTGACCCATTTGTAGGAGTTGTTGTAGTTGTTGTTCCACCTTATTAAGGCGTTTCTGTTGTTCTGATAGTTTTATTTTCAGTTGTCTATTTTGCTCCTCGAGCCTAGTGCAATCCTGGCATGGACCATACCCGTTTAGAGCAGTGGGAGAGGCAACCTGAGCCCAGCTTACCCTTTTGCTGTCGTGCTCTAGCTTGCACGGCGTCGCCCCTATCGCTTCTGGTGGTCCCTGCTGGTTGGGCCTAATCTGTTGTGTCTTCTGTTGGGAATAGTAGGCTGTCAAGTCCCGTCCCTTGGATCTCGATCGGGACTGGGGTCTCTGTTTCTCTGCCAGCTGCTGTTCCTCCTCCTCCGATGAAAACCAGCGGCGCTCCATCGGCTTGATCTGCTGATCTCTCCGGCTGACGTGCTGCTTGGGGGGCTTCTGTTGCTGATTGTTATTGCTTTGTTTAGCTTTGTTGTTGTAACGTCCGATATGTGCCCTGAGGCGCTGCTTGCAGGCCTTGTCTCCCGTTGGGTGGTTTCCCTGGCAGGCCACGCACTTGGCTTCACAGGTGTGGTTTTCCTCTGGTTCATGAAGGCCGCAGTTCCGACATACGTTGGCGTTGGGTGTTGGGCAGACATCCGCTCTGTGGCCTGCCTTGAGACAGTCTTGGCAGATCTGTTGGGTTGGTCGATATGGGTAACATGCCGTCTCTCCCCCGTAATAGATGACGTAGCGGGGGAGAATGGGGCCTATG
Organism: Amblyomma maculatum; assembly: GCF_055883805.1. NCBI lineage: Eukaryota > Metazoa > Arthropoda > Arachnida > Ixodida > Ixodidae > Amblyomma > Amblyomma maculatum. The sequence goes on along the minus strand of NC_139344.1, from coordinate 104,062,169 downwards.
AATGTTAGCACTGCCGTGCGAGACTTTCCCAACATTCGTGCTTGAACGATCTCGACCCCTTGTGGGCGTAGTCGGATGTTTGATAGAAGCTCCTCTGATGGTGTGTTTGGATCCACTCCATGAATAACTCCTCTGATGACGTCCTCAGGCGCCGCCAGGTAGACGTTGACTTCGTAAGCCTTGTTTTCCAAGGTCAGACTCTTGATGGGCCATATGGCGTCCGCAGTCTCGTCGTAAGGAGTGCTGACTATGATGATCGATCCTGTGCGGGGTCTCACAATAAATTTGGAGAAGTCGCACAATTCCGGGTTGTTGCAGGCAGCCACGATGGCTCTTGAGAACTGTGTAGGAACGAATTTTCTGACTTCCATGCCCTTCTTTGGTCTTATTATCACCTTATAGTCAGTTTTAGGAAGGGGTGGTAATTTCCTCCTCTTCTGAGACGTTGTTTGATCCATAGCCGGCTGTACTGGCGATGCTATCGTTTTCTTCGGTTTCACGACGGTCTGCAGCAAGTGCGTCGGGGGAGCATAGATCTTTCCTGCGATCACGACTTGTTCGCCTCTTGCTAACCTTTGACGATTCTTCTTGCATATGTTTACGTGCCAGTTGGAGTAAAGGTCATCCGGCGTCCAGGCATGACCCTCTTCCATGTCATTAGAAGTTTGGATTTGGACGTCTAATTCCATTCCCTGGTGTTTAGCAGAGTGAGCTGGGTCAGCGGTTGTTGAACACAGACCACTAGATCCCGCTTCGCCTTGGTCTAAGGTATCCATGCGCTCTGGATCGGCATTACTAGGCCTCGCATCGCCTAGCATGGCCGCCGCCGAGGAGCTTCAAAAGCCCATTTCGATGTCCAATAAAACACTCACGGGTTTGAGAAAGGCCTCGGTGAATTCCGGATGACTTCAGGAAGGTCCTCGAAACAAACTTTCCAGGATTTGTTGGATTTTCCAGACAATTTCCTTTCTTGTTAGCCGAGCCCAATCGAAGTGCGTCCGCTCCCGTCGGCTTCCTCTTCACTCTCTCTGGACCTGGGGAACTTTTTCGCTAGATATACCGAGCTCCATCTTGTGCGAGCTCTCTCTCACTGTGAACCTGGAACATGTAACCTCTTGTATAAAGTCTCTTTCTCTTCTCTTCTCAACTGAGCCTCTCGCTTCTTCGAGCACGGCACCGACACCGGAGGAGCCGATGGCGTCGCTAACCAAGTCTCAACAATGGGTAGCGGCTTTCTTCGCTTTGCTTTTGGTTTATTTTTCAAAACACACACACACATGGTACATGTGTCAGTTATGTACGCGTGTGACACGAGGCAGGAAATTACCGACAAAAGTTTTCTTCTCACAAGGTTTCTGCCGAGAAGAGTAAACTTCGCGTTCACTCAGCCGCCTCTCTCCGACGAGCAGACATACCACATATGGGTGCGCCGGCGGGAGGTGGCGCTACTTGTTCCGGAGCAGTGGCGCCTCCATACCAGCGCACTAGGCCCATAAACGTTGCTTCGATTGAACGGTCATGGTAGCCATGGCAGAACCGGTACTACCGGTAGTACAGCCCATGGCCTACTGTACTGCCACAGTTATCAGTTAACCGCTGTTATTTAAAGGCCCACTGTCCACCCTCCGGTCGAAAATATTTTCTTCCCCGGTGACTGCGAGACTTCGCCCCTAGAACGCAAGGCCGCAAAATGTTTTTGAAAAGAGTAACTAATAACGCAGTTACAGCCACAGCAATCACCCAATTCTGTCATGCTTCTCTCCTTCCGTTCCCTCGCAAAGGTTTTTCACTCTCCTGCCCGAGGTCGTCTAGCCTCCGCAAGACAAATTCCCCTTCCTCCTCCGCGTTTGGCGGGAGGTGGGGCGTGGCACTCCGCGAGCGCGGGAGAAAAAAAAAACCGGCCGAGGGAGCGCGCGCCCCTTGATTCAGTCTGGTCGTGGCCTGGTCTAGAGGAGGCGACGGTTTAGTCCGCGGTTTGAGCCTAGGGCTAGTTTGAGCGAAGAGCGAACGGAAGAACCTTGCCTGCAGCACATGCAGACGCATTACTTCATCTGATCCGTGCATATATATATTGTGAGAGAAGCATGACCTGTGGAAAGGAGAAAAAAAAAAGGAAAACAGAGACGTACCGTCACGAGGCGAAGACGATAAAGTGGTGAAAACGACAAAGCGGACGAAGCTCGGGCTGTCGTGAACGCTGGCCTTACTTGAGGCCATCTAAGTGTAGCGCCCACAAATCGCTAATTGCTGACAATAAATGTTTTCCAATCCAATTCGTAGTTGACGGCTCCTCTTTATCTCTTTCCACTTTCACTCCCACCTTCCTCCCTTCCCTTAGGGCGCGGTTCAGGTGTCCACAGAGCAAGTGTGACAGATATTGCGCCTTTTCCTTCCTGTGAACCAATTATTATTATTATTGCTGCGCAACCCATCCGAACCGCTTCATTACACTTGGTAGAGGTGTCGCCTGTTCCCAACCTGGAGCTCCGCAGGCTCACCTTGCCCACCCAGCTGAAAAAAAAAAAAAAAAACAGTTGGTTCTAGCTGGAGAATTTACATTTGGTACCATTTGAATTTTCCAGTTGTGTTCTGCCCCCAGTTGGCACCAACCAGCTAGAATATGGAAAAAATGAGATCTATATGCCATAGACAAATGGACTGCATCCAGGATAGGTTACATACCTCCTGTGCAAAATTAAAAAGAAATGCTTGCACCACCTTACTTTTTGTAATGTTCCGGTGAAGTAGTAGTGAGTTGTGCATGGGAGGTGCTAGCTGATAGTTTACAAGTGAACCAAAGTTCTGAAATAAATAAATTACTGAAGTAAGGCATGCCCATATATATATATATATATGGGCCAGTAGCTTGACTTGATGTAATGCACTCACCACTTACGCCATTCGCCGCGATAGAAATAAATTAAATATCCACGCTTAATGGGCGAATGCCACTGGTTCCATCATTGAGGTCTAATGACTGGAGTATATCTATATATAAATTCAAAAGCATACCACACACACACACACACACACACACACACACACACACACACACACACACACACACACACACACACACACACACACACACACACACACACACACACACACACACACACACACACACACACACACACACACACACACACACACACACACACACACACACACACACACACACACACACACACACACACACACACACACACACACACACACACACACACACACACACACACACACACACACACACACACACACACACACACACACACACACACACACACACACACACACACACACACACACACACACACACACACACACACACACACACACACACACACACACACACACACACACACACACACACACACACACACACACACACACACACACACACACACACACACACACACACACACACACACACACACACACACACACACACACACACACACACACACACACACACACACACACACACACACACACACACACACACACACACACACACACACACACACACACACACACACACACACACACACACACACACACACACACACACACACACACACACACACACACACACACACATATCATTTCCCCTTGATATATATGATATATATATCAAGGGGAAATGAGGGTCCTCGTTATAATACATGAAGGAAAGAAGCCAACAGTCGGCGAGGCCAAGGAAAGCGTTGGGGATGGTACTTTATGTCTTTTTTTTTTAATGTTTACTTGGATAATCACAGAAATTAGTAATGTAATCTGTTTAGGGGAAAGATAATTAGACACAAAGTAGAAGAAAAAACAACGTGCCGATGGTGGGATCCGAACCCACAACCTCCACGACCTCCGCCAGCGTCACGTTCTACGTGACGCTGGCGGTAACAAAGGACGTCCCACGTCCGCCGCTATGGCTGAGGGTGGCGCTGGTGAACACTCTCAAGGTGAACACTCTCAAAATGAGCATGATAGCTACTGCTACCACCCCGTTTCAAAGGGGACGCTCCTATATTCCATCCATCCATCCATCCAAGGTTCGTATACCATAGAGTTCCTTACACTAACTAGAGGGAAAGCTGAGGGCGCTGCACTTCAGCCACCATGGGCCCGCTAAGAATCATGGGCCGGTGTGCTACTTGTTGCGGGACAGTCGGTTTTTCTCGGATACGTGGAGTGGCGTTACTGCGATGTTTCTTTTTCGTCATCCTCATCATTTGAAGGTGCGTACATAGACCGCGAAAGCCATAGTAGCGAAGGCGCAAAAGCAGACGTCGCCAATAAATGGTTTCTGTTTTCCGAAATGCCACTAAAAACTTCTTTCAGTGATTGCACAACCATAAATATTTTTGTAACGTTTTTTTATTTCAAAGTTTGCCTATTAAGTGCGAAATATTGGTATTTGTGCTGCTGAAAACTAAGCCAATAGGAGACAGGACCATCGCTTATATTGGATAAATCTCACACTGGCATTCTGTTTCTCTCTCGTTTTGTAATTTATAGTCACAATATTTAATCTTAGGACATTATTTACGGTAGAACAACGTTTATCTTTGCATTAGTTTTGGCCAAAAGTTGTAGTTCTGCACTCGGTAGCTCACCGGCTCATGATGCTTTGAGCGCCCATGGTGGCTGAACTGGCTGTCTGGAAACTCCATGTAAACTCCCATAGATGACAGCACAGCTTTCCCTCTAGGTAAGAGTAAGAAACTCTATGTCGTATACAGACAACATAAATACCCAAGAAAGTAGCAGGGGGGACAGCGGCCGATGTAGCTCAGTTTAAAGAGCACCGGACGCGTTATTCGGAGGTCGTGGGTTCGGATCCCACCATCGGCACGTTGTTTTTTCTTCTACTTTGTGTCTAATTATCTTTCCCCTAAACAGATTACATTACCAATTTCAACCAATACATTACATTACCAACGATTACATTACCAATTTCAATTACCAATAATGCAACCATCCCTGACGAGTTGCTAACTACGTACGAGTATGTGCTTGCTCTACGGGACAGACTGGAAAATACCTGTAAACTTGCCCACGAAGAGCTGGAGCGCGCAGGAGAGCGTTACAGCCGCTACTACATCAAGAGCCGCAAACGCTCACTCAAACCGGGAGAGCAGGTTCTTATTCTTCTTCCCACAGAGCACGATAAGCTGCTCATGCAATGGAAGGGTCCTTTTTCGCTCAGCAGCTGCAGGGGCGATGTCGACTATGAAGTGGATTTGGGCCATGCCACAAAAATATTCCACATCAACATGCTCAAAGAATACCAGCTAAGGAAAGGCGGCAGCATCGTGGCAACTGTCGGTGCAGTAATGTCGGCAGAAGTCACAGACGCTGGTTCGAGAAATTTCTAGTCTTCCTGACGGGGGGGGGGGGGGGGGGGGGGAAGGTTTCTCGTTCAAACGGATCACCAGCCTTTGAAGTTAATAAAAGAAACAAAATCTGCGAACATCCGCGTTCTTCGCTGGAGTATTAAGCTTCAGAAATACAACTTCCGTGTCGAGTATATTAAAGGCAACGAGAACATGGGAGCAGAATACAGGAGCCATCTGGAATAGTTGTTCAGCTTACATTACTGCCTAGCTGCATTGTATTTATTGTGTAAGGAAACTCGTACGTGATGTGCCTGTATATTTGTGCTCACTTGATTGTGATCAGTGACTTGTGACATGTGCCCAAGATATGACTGACGAACTACAGTGTTGTGGTGATTTCCGGGGGGGGGGGGGGGGGGGGGGTTGTACTGTGTGTACGCAACCGCTCTGGATCTGTACTGATCGAGCTGCTTTGGTAAGGCGAAATAATTAATGGTGGTTCATGCTTTCACGACCCGTACAAGTCAACCCTCTTGGAATCGTCGTTAGATTCCTGGCAGACGAGGAGGGCTGCTACTTCGCGCGCTGTTACTTCGGAAGTGCATAGATCAGCAGCGTCGACTTCATTATATGCGCACTAACGAAGGCGTACCCCAGAAGAAATAAATATTAAAATCAGTTTCGAGAAGCGGAGAGAAGCACTGACTCACTGCTGGATGGGCAGCTCAACCGAAGCTTGAGGGAAAAATGAACAAGGGAGTAATCGGGATAATTTAGGCCACTTGTGTTATTTAGCGTGCACTAACGCCGCACCAGCACATGCGTGTCTTGAGTTCCGCCTCCATTAAAAGACGGCCGCAGCAGCCTGAATTGAATCCGCGTCATCGGTTTCAGGAGCCGAGCGCTCTCACCGCTGCAGGCGATGTAATCAAATGTAGCCCATTGCATCAACGGCGAAGTGCGAAAGCTGATGTCAGAAGGCAAGCGCGTGCACGCTCGGAGCAGAATTAACTGTTTTTTAATTTCTTAGGTGGCGAATCTTAGACGCTGATTACATGGTCTTTTATAAATGCTAAGGGATTATATTATGAGGACTTGCCGGTCGCAGTTGCTCCACTAGGGGCTGGAAGAAAGCTACGCGTTTTGCTTGCGCGTGAACGAAGTATGATAGCAGAAGCGGAGCAGTGGGGCGGAGGCGATTCCATCGAGATGTGGCGGGAGGAGGAAACAGATCTCATTGGAAAGACCGTAATATGCGCGCTTCCGTCGAAACCGACCGTGCTCTATGTTGGACTTCCGCAGAAAGATGGCCATCGTCCGCAGCTCGAGGACATCGCAGACGAAGCGGAACTGTGTCTTGGCGAAGAGCGGCTGACAGTGCTCACCGAGTACAAATATCTAGCTCGACTAGCAAAATGTGTAGCCTCCAAGTACAATCGGTGCTCCAAGTAATACTCCGCCAAAGTTGTCTACGGGGGTGCAATAGGTTTGTGACGGCTCGTGCGCGTGAACTAGGCTGAGAACGCCAGTCAGTGACATTTCTTGGACGATGCTGACCACGCCATGCCGGCGTCGAGTGGCCAAACTCTACGCATGCCCATATTTGCTATCTCGGCACGGAAACCTGCACATTTATGGACAGCCACCGACTACTCCCTGGGGATGTGATGGGACCTCCGAAAGGGCGAATGCCGCGGGGGAGCTAATAAAGGCAGCCGACGGCTGCGGAGACGGGTCAACCCGAACGCGGCGGAGAAAAGGAGGCGCAAAGAAACTTTACAAATGTATTAAAACCACATTTATAAACTAAACGAGTGAGGCGCAGTATACTAGGGGTTGGACTTTTCTATTTAAACCGAAAAACACCGATAAAGGTACGCCGAAAGCGTTTTAAAAAGTTCGGCTTAAACCGAAAAAGGTCAGTAGCTTTTCATGCACACCGCGAACTCTCGATGACGGGAGAAACCTGCAACAGTGTTCAATCCAGAGGCATGATGTGGGACCGTGGGATCGTTGGTTTAAGAACAGCGGTTGAGGGTTTTTTAGGCATTGTTCATGGTATCACGAAGGGGGAAAGAATGGTAGTCGTGCTTCCCGACCCTCATAAACATATCAAGCGTCCGAGGAGGGGCGCCTGCAGCAAGGCAAGCACTGCGAGTGGCGGAGGACAGACCAGAGAATTTGCAAGGCAAGTGTATTCGGGAAATCGCTGAGACCCAAGCCCGCCAGTTTCTTGCCACGTGACACTTCTCAGACACAAGCCGAGAGAAGTGCGTTTGTTTTTTAAGTGATTTGGTTTATGCAAAATTTTTATCGTAATAAATAATATTTCAGTTACTCTTTTGTCAAACGTGTGAGTTTATCTTTTTATATATGCGTTTTGTCCTAACGCTAATTTTCATCATGGCAATAGCATTTTCTCCCAGGTTCTTAGCTGTATGTATGAGAAACTGTATATTAAATAAAAGTGCATAAAACAACGTGCAAGGGGAAAAAAAGCTAAATATACACTGCGGGACTTTTAACTGTACACGGATGCCTCTATCTCACCGAAAAAAAAACGATATGTATTCAGCAGAAACTAATAATCACATAAAAAAAAACGGAAGTTGTGTTTGCAAATTAACGCCGAAAAAAGTCAGCCGAATTGTCAGAAAATAAAAACCGAAAACTCCAACCCCTACGTATAACGTACGAATATCACCAAAAATGTCGTCTCTTCGCCGCTGGAGTGGGACCGCCACTTAAAGGAGAAGGCGAACGGGAGAGTTCAATCGTAGGCAGTGGACGGGCGAACGGAAGACGGACAGGTCAGAAGACTGGGGCTGCGCCACGATCTGGGAGCCTGGGGTCTAGCCGCCGTTCAAGTTCGGTTTCTCGCCTCCACGCCTGAGAGCTCATTCCAGCACCAGCTGAACGAAGGCAGCAACAGCAGCGTTCGGCATAACACTGCCTGGCCGTGACGAAAGCCCAGCCCTTCTTCGGAACCCCTGCCGCACTACGCCGACGCAGCGACACAGTGACGGCGAGCCGTAAGCGAAGCTGAGCCAGCTGCTTTGATTATATACGTTTAAAACTGTATCCCGAGTCTTTGCCTCCATCTCCTCATACCCAATGTGGACCCAGGACCACTTTAAGTAACCCGAGTCATCATGGTGCGAGACCTGTGGATGCTTGTCCCTGGGCTCACGTTTGCAAACGCGGTGATCGCCTCTCAGCGACTATACACGCGGTGGCAACGTGATTGTGGGCGTGTGGCGCTGAACTGCCACTGTAAAGTCGCAAACGAGGCAACACAAGGGGACATGGGGTGGTCTAGTTTCGAGCTCTTGGGAGGCTTCGAGCAAGCTGAGCTACCGCGGTTGTTTCCCTTTCATGGCGCCGGAGCGATGGGCGCTCCGCGTGTTCCTGTCTGCGACATGCATCGAGACGAGCTGAACGCATCTACCAACTCGGAAAGAAGTTCGGGCTTTTCAAGGACCCCATTGCAGCAGACAAGCTGGCAAATGAGTTGTCGAGGTGGGTAGCGGAGGTTGAACGCGTCCTGTGGCGTGCGAGCATGGAGGCGAAGACCACCGTTTCTATACCGGAGCCATTCAGAGCATCGGTTAGTACCATCTGTATGACAACGGTATGGGCAGTGTCTTGCTCTTTGAGGCCAGAGCAGGAGCTCTCAAGGTTCACATACCGTATACCTCTTACAAAATGGGTATTGAAACTCCATTGTCGGACTATTGACCACTTTTTGTACCCACTGAATTTTGACAGACATTCAACCCCTGCTGAATACAATATTCAAAGGGCCAAACCTTTTTTATTGCGTTCTGCCCAACATAATTTCTCTCACCTTTTTTATATAAGCTTTTTGCTGTCATTTTTCAACGTTCACAAAGAAATTGGCGTATATTGTTCATGCTGACCCATGTTTTCAAGTGGTTTTAGGCGCCAATGATAATACCATGTAGCCATTTCGTTATGCTTCTCTGATGTCACTTGTAATTAATGATTGACCAGATTGTGCAACGGAATATAAGAGCAGCATGCAACTGCGTGCACGCTCACGTTTTATAAAAGTATATGTGCAGTTTTTAGCATTAACGTGCAAAATTAGCTTATGCTTCGCTACAAAGCAGCGAAAGTATGGCCCTGAAAACTTCAAATATTAATGCAAACTCATCACTGAATGCTAATCGAAACTGGTAATAGGCCACCTTCTGTATGTCGCACAAGGTAACTGTAATGCTAGGACACATGTATTCTATATTTATCATAAAACAAGTTTAGTGAGTCATCACACTGATGAATATGATCCTGTATTTAACCTACTATGTAGGGCAGGACAGAGCTTCATTAAACCAGTTGAACTATAATATACTTCACTGTCTGATATATGTATTCTATATTTATCATAAAACAAGTTTAGTGAGTCATCACACTGATGAATATGATCCTGTATTTAATCTACTATGTAGGGCAGGACAGAGCTTCATTAAACCAGTTGAACTATAATATACTTCACTGTCTTATATATGTATTCTATATTTATCATAAAACAAGTTTAGTGAGTCATCACACTGATGAATATGATCCTGTATTTAACCTACTATGTAGGGCAGGACAGAGCTTCATTAAACCAGTTGAACTATAATATACTTCACTGTCTGATATATGTATTCTATGTTTATCATAAAACAAGTTTAGTGAGTCATCACGCTGATGAATATGATTCTGTATTTAACCTACTATGTAGGGCAGGACAGAGCTTCATTAAACCAGTTGAACTATAATATACTTCACTGTCTGATATATGTATTCTATATTTATCATAAAACAAGTTTAGTGAGTCATCACACTGATGAATATGATCCTGTATTTAACCTACTATGTAGGGCAGGACAGAGCTTCATTAAACCAGTTGAACTATAATATACTTCACTGTCTGATATATGTATTCTATATTTATCATAAAACAAGTTTAGTGAGTCATCACACTGATGAATATGATCCTGGTATTTAACCTACTATGTAGGGCAGGACAGAGCTTCATTAAACCAGTTGAACTATAATATACTTCACTGTCTGATATATGTATTCTATATTTATCATAAAACAAGTTTAGTGAGTCATCACACTGATGAATATGATCCTGGCATTTAACCTACTATGTAGGGCAGGACAGAGCTTCATTAAACCAGTTGAACTATAATATACTTCACTGTCTGATATATGTATTCTATATTTATCATAAAACAAGTTTAGTGAGTCATCACACTGATGAATATGATCCTGGTATTTAACCTACTATGTAGGGTAGGACAGAGCTTCATTAAACCAGTTGAACTATAATATACTTCACTGTCTGATATATGTATTCTATATTTATCATAAAACAAGTTTAGTGAGTCATCACACTGATGAATATGATCCTGTATTTAACCTACTATGTAGGGCAGGACAGAGCTTCATTGAACCAGTTGAACTTTAATATACTTCACTGTCTGATATATGTATTCTATATTTATCATAAAACAAGTTTAGTGAGTCATCACACTGATGAATATGATCCTGGTATTTAACCTACTATGTAGGGCAGGACAGAGCTTCATTAAACCAGTTGAACTATAATATACTTCACTGTCTGATATTTTGCAGAAGCCTTGGTGTTTTTGCCAGTAGCTTGTTGCCGCAAAATGAAGCACAGTCTGCATAGGAATGCTCCACCGCTGTGTTTGTCTTTCGAAAGTTCTACTCTTTTTTTCTTTCCTTTCTTGAAGTGCACAGCACGCTAAAATTAAGTCGCTTTAAGCATTTGGGTATTCTAATAATCACGGTTTGATCCCACGGAGACAACAGGGAACGAGAATAACAAAAACATTTGATGTATTAAAAACAAAAGTAACAGTATTACGCTCGTTTTCTTTCGGCGACTCTTTTCTTCAAGCACGCATTCGGCCGCCTTTCCGTTCTCCTCTTCCCCACTTTCCCCGTGCCCCGCGGACTACACCAGCAAGTCGGAAAGAGTCGGGGTCGCTTCTTCTTGTCGGTTGGGGTGGGAGGCTTCCCGCATTGTCTCTGCTCTGCCTTGTCCGTCGTTTATACTCGCCGAGGCGGCATTGGCTTCAGCATGGACGGATTCGCGCAACGGCGGCGGCTTCCCCTTTTCCCCGCAGTGAAACTGTTTTTCTGTGCCCCGTTTCTGCATGTACAATTCCCAATGCTTTCCTTGGCCTAGCTGACTGTTGGCTTTTTTCCTTAATGTATTATAACGAGCACCCTCATTTCCTCTTCATTCATCTGCTTGTAGCTTACGGGGGTCTCGGTTCTGGCAGTCTTGAAGCCATAGGTAGCGTAAGAGGGCTCTATGACAGCTTTCGCCCTCGCTCTTGATCGCGTTCTACGTGACGCTGGCGGTAACACAGAACGTTCCACGTCCACCGCTATGGTTGAGGGTGGTGCTGGTGAACGCTCTCAAGGTTCGTATACAGACAACATTAATACCCAAGAGAGTAGCAGGTGGAACAGCGGCCGATGTAGTTCATTTGGAAGAGCACCGGACGCGATATTCAGAGGTCGTGGGTTCGGTTCCCACCATCGGCACGCTGTTTTTCCTTCTACTTTGTGTTTAATTATCTTTTGTCCTAAACAGATTACATTACTAATTTATGTGATTACCGAAGTAAAAAAAAAAAAGACAAAGTACAATCCCCAATGCTTTCCTTGGCCTCGCCGACTGTTGGCTTTTTTCCTTAATGCATTTTGGTAAGTGTTTTGCTTTTCCTTTTCGTGTTTATGCCAGTCTTGTATGAAGTGTGCTACAAGATAATGAAGCGCGTATGTGCATAATTTTAGCAGGCAAGCCAGTCTCATCGGAAAAAAAATAAGGGGGGAGGGGGGCGGGAAGAGAGAACGAAGCTTGCCTCTACCGCGGGCGCTGAGGCCGGTGGAATGTCAGTCGGGGTGGCGACATTTTCTTTCTTTAAACGATGACCGTTTTTGACAGGTACAGAGTTCACTCTTTCGATACAGTGCTCGCGCTGAGACTGGCGCATAATTAGGATCAAAATACGCCTCTGTCACACATTGCGGATTATCTGAATGTGTGCTGCTGCACCATTTTGCAGTACATTTTTGTTTCCACTGATTTCAGTGCCTATAGTTGATAATTTTGCTTGAAGTTTTTTGAGCAGTAATGTTTGTCACCTGCTTTGCCATTTATATTCACAATTCGAACTTTGGCGGCAGCATATATTGTTTATCGGGGAGAAATGAACCGTAGGGTAATGCTGCCGAGTTGTGGAGGCAGCGGTCGATGCTATCTAAGCAGTAAAAAACAGCGCCAACTCATTTTAGACAAGAAATGCAATTACTTGAGCTAGGACAGGGTACAGCGGACAGATGGCCTTGCTTTATTCTTCGGTTAGTATATACCGCACCTTAATTATGATTTTCATTATTTATTTCAGCATACACATGCGAGCAGTTCCCGGACGTATCAGCCTTTTACACAAAAGCAGCCTGGTGTCATACCCTGCTTATGAATTGAAATGAAACCAATAAACAACGCAGCTCATTTTATGGGTTCACCAGCAATGCAATCCTTATTTCTTCTTTCTCATTAACGCGCATTTTAATTCTGTGTTCCATTTTCGCTGCGGAACAACAACAGAACCATGATTCTATATTATGCTCGACCAATCAACAATCTAGTCAGGTCAGTGTAGGTTAACGAGTTAGGGAGTAAGTATAATGGGGCTTAAAAGAACAAGATTTTTTTTTTTTTTTTTTTTTTGCTGTTCATTTCAACTTCACTATACTTGTGATTAACCAGCACTGATCTGACAGGATTGTGGACTGGCTGAGCAGAATATAGAATGTGGTGACTTATTGCAGCTAGTATATCCTCCTGAGACCCGGAATGCATTTGGGTGCACAAACGCAGTTTTGCATTAATGCAAACCACCTCGTGTATATGCTCCTGGCAAATCAATGGTCGTGCACCTGTTGTTCAGGAGTAGAAAGGTAACAGAAAATCAAAATGCGTCACTTACAGAGTTTACAAAGCAGTTGAACCCGAAAGTGGTGCGGATTTGGCAAACGCCCTTAAGTAACAGATGGGTCACCATTCGATAAGCGCTGAACACGTGGTCAACACGGCATGCACCTTCAAAGGTGTCGATGATTATTGATAGAGTTTGAACAGCGTATGCTGACACATCTGGTCCGAATTTCTATAGACACCCAACATGCATTTTTGTAAGGGTAGCCGGTATGACGAAAACATCACGTGCACACCGGGTCGTCTTTACGAAGCCTTAACGATCGAACACGTTGTAGCGCGGCCGGTGCGCAAGTCTCGCGCAGCGCAGGCGCAAAATTTTCACACGCCTAACGATCTTCTTGGCGGAGGCGCGAGCGTCGCCACCAGAACACCGGCCAAAAGGCGACTGTCTGAATGGTTGGGTGTAGTGCAGAAGCCATAGAAGCCTCATTTTGTGTGCGGATAAATATTTTGATGTGATGTGTAATCTTTGTTGTTTATTGTTTCTTACTACGACTGGGGCACTAACATGGGGCCCACCCGATAAAAGCGGATAGTTAATAAATCATCCTCATCGTCACTCAAAAGCGCATACTGCGATGGGCAAACATTGTGTCGCTCGCCTTCTACGCTGCTTGGCTCGTCTATACTGTCTCCAGCGTTTGTGTCGTTTGACTGAGTGTCTGCGAGGAAACGCACTCTGCGTGGCAACAATTGTTTAGGCACACGAGACGCTTGCGTGATTCGAAGAATTACCTGCGGATGGCAAGCCTCTTGGTGGCATGTCTGGCATTTGTCAGGGCGTTTTAAATATAAATTGTTTTTCTACCATACTTTGTCACACCCTCCTTCGAAGCACTCGCCATGTCTTCCATCAGTGCTCTGAGAATTTAAGAAAAAATAGTTCGGTTAACTTTGTTTCAGTTTTTTTTTATGAACCGCGCTCGCTACTCGCGGCATTACTCGAAGCCCAACTGCGTCCTGAGCATGGGCCAGAACATCAAATTTGTGTTTTTGGTCCATCTGCCCCAAATTATCAAGATGAACATCAACCAGTGAGTGATCTGCCCTTTGAGCGAAGCCTGGCAATGTCTATGCAGCCCATGCTTCAGCTTCCAAACATACTGTACGAGGAGCTGAGCATGCATTCATATGGACCTGCAATCCGCCATTCGTGCCACCATCGCGGCTCTAAAAGCGCTCTTTGGGAGACGTACGTACATGGCTCCTCTTTGGTTAACGGCGGCTTACAAAAAAAGCGTTGCTGCCTATCGATAGGCCACCCAGCTGTGCATACCGATGGCTTAGAGACTAAGAAAGCAACTATTAATTACCTCCATGGTAACCAAAGCTTACCGGTATCGCTCAAGAGGAAAGTATATAACAGTGGCATCTTACCTGTACTCACCTGTGGGGCTGAAAAGTGGAGGCTAACCAAGAGAGCTCTACTTAAGTTGAGGACAACCCAGAGGGCTATGGAACGAAAAATGGTAGGGGTAACATTAAGAGATAGAAAGCGTGCAGAGTGGGTCAGAGAAATAACTCAAGTTACGGACATTCTAGTGGAAATTAAGAAGAAATGGACATGGGCAGGACATGTAGTGCGAAGAGAGGATAACCGGTGGTCGCTTAGGGTAACAAACTGGATTCCAAGGGAAGGAAAGCGTAGCAGGGGACGGCAGAAGGTTAGGTGGGCGGATGTGGTTAAGGAGTTCGCAGGGGTCAAGTGGATGCAGTTAGCATAGGACGGCGGATTAATTTGGGGAATATGAGAGAGGCCTTCGCCCTGCAGTGGGTATAGTTCGGCTGAGGATGATGATAACCAAAAGCCTCACAAACAGGATTCTTCAGGCAAACCACAACGTGTTTCTCGTAACGAATGTTTTGCTTTTTTAGGCCAGGAAGAAATCAAACACCACTACTGTGTGGATCCCGACCTTGACTGCATGTGGAACGCCTCCTAACACTACAGTGCATTTTGAGTTACCATTAAGGTCTCGTTGTCATCCCAACTGCACTCGGGCCTTAAACTTTCGTTTGGTCTCCAACGTCGACGTTGAAGGACTACAGACACCAAATTTCGTTGGCATTTTTCTTTTTGTCAATGATGTGTACGACATCCATGTATATGGATCATCACGCGGTTTTTGCCTACGACCTCTAAGTAACTTTTCATTGAATTTTGTTTTCTTGCCAGTTTCGGTTTCAGCAGCCGAGAGATGGCAGTCACATCACAATCAAGTCTAGGTCACGCGCGGCATGGAAAAAAAAAAAGAAAAACAGCGATGTAATCATTGACTCTTCATCTTTTGTATTTCCTGTCCTTGATGCAGGCTGGCTTTAGCGTTCTGGTGAATTAAAACAACACAAGAACGATTATATCGCTGTTTTATTCATCCCTCACATTACCTAGACTTGACGTCACAGCCATCGCTCGACTGTTTAAACAGAAATCGAAACTGGTGTGAAAAGAAATTCGATTATAAATTATTCAGCTGCCGTAGGTGAATATCATGAGGCGATTCATGTACAGTAATGTCTTACGCATTATTACAAAACATAAAACACGAACTTAAAATATGACTCGGCCCTCTGCAGCGTCGGCCGCACTCACCGTGTCTTATCTGGGAAAGGGGCCCTCTAGCACTGTTATCGCGCAAGGCCCACCAGCACCACCAGCCTTCTTGTACTAATATGCATGCATTTTACAGCTTGGCAGTATAAACTGAGCGCCATCCGTCGTGGCTACGTGCGCAGGCCCTTGCTTTGTACATTTCAAAAGGAACCTGTGCCTGGAGGCGCAGAAGCTTACTGATGTTGCCACTGCAAAACTGGCGACCACGAGATCACCCCTCCCACCTGGCTAGCAAAGCAGAATGAACACAAACTATTCTTCATGACAACCTTGAACTATGCGACAACCAATGCAGATCTCCGACTGGTCTGCAGCTCTCGGAGGGATGATGACGACTGGCCCGAATTTCCAAAGACACGCTCATTTGATGCTCCTGCCTAACAGACTTACAGCGATAAAGTGCGCAAGGACCTAGCCAACAACAGACTAGAAAACGTGTAGCGCCGCATGCCGGAACCTCTGAATGATTGCATTGTAGCAGGTGATGATCAAACTGCTATCTAAACGTAGCTTAGCTGCAAGTAAGCTATATCGGCTACTGTGTATATCTTTTAAAAGCACTGAAAGCATGTCGTTCTACCAGACAGATTCTACGAATAATGCGCATGTTAAGTAATCGGAGACAACAAAAAAGACGGACAAAGGATTTTAAAGGCTACAATTCCTATTTTTTTTTTTATTTACTCATTATTTCTTTTTTTTTTTTTTTTTCATTGGGAGCACTCGTTTTAATGTACCGCTATGCTGGAAACAATCATAACGATACCGAGTGGACGATGAGGAAATGCGGCGCGCCGGCAAGCCTGTGATGCTTGTGCTTCCAAACGCGTAGCTCGTTGTCAACGCTCTTCACTTGCCCCAGCAATTCGTGTGGCGTCGGTGTCGGCTCGAAGGCAGGATTTCTTCTGTTTTTATGCATCTGCGAGTGCGCCCGCCTTTGATGGGCACGTGTGTGTAACGCGCCTCACTCTGATTCGCCACACACCCATGTGATGCGTCGCTCTCTGATTGGCCAAAGCTGTGTGAAAATGGTATGCAATGCATAGATCGAGAAAGTGACAGTTAAACACGTAGGGTGGTTGGTTATATGTATTAATGCAGCGGCCAGGGAAGCATATCTGTACGCGCTGTCATGGGATCGAAACCTGCAGTTTCGACGGTGTTCAACGTTCTTGTTTTTCAGAGCCACAGGTGTACTCAAAGTGTCTGATTAGAAGAGTGCAGACAAACGGGTCCAGACGAGCGCACAGTAAGGAGGGTCCACCGCCAGCAGCGTTGTCGTCGGTGCAAAACAATCGCGCTTCGTCTTCTTGAGCGCCGCGACCGGCAAGGAACAAATTTACCAGTTCCTTTTCTGGAGACAGTTGCAAACGCGGATAGTTGTGTCCACGCGCGAACTTTTCAGTATGCATGTTAACCAACTAGCCCAACTATTCTGGAACACACTTCACGCGCTTCCTAATGTGGCACTTGGTTGTGCATTCTTGCAGCCGACGCTTCGAGATGACTTTCTCACACACACACAAAAAAAAAGCGTAAAAAAGGAAAAACCAAGCAGATGTTCAAAGCCACGGAAAGGGAGACAAAGAGAGGGAGACATCACACCCCAAAGTTAGCAAACTTGACTACTCACAAGAGCATCCAGTATCATGGTTACGAGACGTTGTTGCGAAAAAAAAAAAAAAAAAAGCTTGCACACTTGTGTCAAAATTGGTTGTCATTCGCCTCAGAGTTCAAAATACATTGCAGGGTTTCAAAAAGAAAAGAATACCAAGGCGTTAACGCAATATACTTGATACTCATTCCTGTAAAGTCTATATATAGGTATTTTGCTTTACGCATTATAGGCCGCACGAGGTGTGCGATCACACCCAAGTTAATGTCACTTGGGTGTACCCTGAACTTTCATCACGATTGAAAATACGCAATTATTCCATCTAAATACGTTTTATTTTGCTTCAGCTGAGAAAGGCTAATTTGATGTAACAGAAAAGCACTCCGATGTACAAAGTATGGTGAGAAAAGAACGTCCTCAGTTACAGCCCGCGTAAATGTGAACTTCAATAAAAGCTTGTCTGGCAAAGAAGCACCTTCTCATTTTCTTCATTTTCTTCTTCTGTACTAAATACAGTGCATCAATGGGGGGAGTGTTGTTGTGTTGCTGCCGGGAATTCAGAGTCCCCGAACAGCCTGGCGCTGCAGGTAGGCGTTCCGGAGGTCCCTGCGCAGGCTCTTGCCAGTGTCAGATTTCGGGATGCTGGACACAAATTCCACTCCTCCGTGAAGGTGCTTGTTCAGTGCGAATTTGGCTGCAGAACCAAAGATGCTCGGTCATGCGCGTGAAATTTCGTTTTTTTTTTTTTTTTTTTTAGCAGCAAAGAAAAAAAAAATAACCACGATATCTCACTAAACAACTCGATCTTCATTCGCAAAGCGTCGGAAGAAAAATGAAAACCCCTACTCTCCAGTTACGTATCCCAATAATTTTACATTAAATGCACAAATGAGCCAACACTTCGGGCGTTATGCGCACGTGTACGTGCCAAACCCGCGACGTTTTGGAAATATGCTACAGATAGCAGTGTTTCCTTTCAGGCAAATTTAGCAGTCTTCCTGTAACAGGGGGCGAGCTTTATGCTAAATAGCAAAATAACATATTTAACACATACGTTAGAAACAGTGAGCTTGGCAGCACGTCTTTAGGCTGACGGCAACAAGGAAAAATGCAAGTTAACAGAAAATAGGGAAATAAGTTATTGGGGCGGAAAAAAAGGAAAAAAGTAAAAGCAATGCCACGTTCCGTCCAGCACTTATTTGACAAATTTGGGTTTTGAAGGTGCACTTCCGTCATGCTTGCGTGTAGAAATACAAAATCACTACCATTTCCGTGCCTGGTTCCATTATGAGTTCTGCGTTTCGTAGCTTATAGTTGCCGTTTCTATTGGTCAAATTCGGACGAAATTAAGTTATGGGGTTAAGAGACAAAATTTTAAGGTTGGCGACCCATCCAAAAATGAAAATCACCATTGAGTTAGCCATACTCAAACACGGCCGAACTCAAGCGGCGGCGGCAGCGCAAGCTCTCATGCATAAGGCCTGTGCACTCGCCGCGGGTACAATGGGAGGTCTTCTTTCATTTCTTTCAGCATTTATGAACGAGTTGCGCTCTCTTTCGCTGCGAGGGGAGGATATGCTACATATACAGTAACACTAACACAACCCTGGCAGCTCGCTTCTGGGGTGAAGGCCGGTACGCGCCTGCTTTCGCGCCTTCAAGCGCTCTTTCGCGAGTGTCATGGTGCCGAAATAAAAAATAATTGCGGAGGGTTCATTTACTTCGCAAATTTCAAACGAGATATTTGTTACAAAATATAAAAAGGAGGAATCGTCCTCCAGCTTTACTGGAATAGACCGAGTATAAATTACATTTTGCGATCGTATACACGGAAAAGCTGTACCTTGGTTTACTTCGCGTGATTATCCCCCTTAGCAGGTACCAAGTGGGTGCGAAGCATGGTTCATGGCGAACTGAACAGGCGCTAGAGTGAAAACAAATGAACGCGAGCATCGAGGATGCATACTTAATGTGTGCATCCTTTGACTTCCTCTCTGTGCACATCGTATATGCGGATTTCTGTTGTATCAATATATCACCGGTGAATATTGCAGGAAGTGGCATATATCAAAGGCAGTTCATGTGGCGCATCTAAAGATTGGCAGCAAATATTGCTGAAGAGAATGAGCCGCTAATCACCTAAACTAAACATGAATTCTATTTGTCCTCCGCATGGGATGAGTTTACGGAGTGAGGACATCCTTGGAGTAATTATTTAGCTTTAGTTATATGTGTGTGAAACAGGTTCAATGCATAGGCTCAGGCAGCAGTAATATATCTACTTCGTCTTATCCCTTACAGTGTGCGACATGTGCTGAAAACCCAATTCTCTGTTGTAATTATTCTGCGTCGCAAAAACACCCAAGTAGCAGCGTAGTATTGTAAGGTCAACCGCGTTGTACTCTACAAAAGCTTTTTTTTTTTTTTTTTCGTAATACCAGAGGAACTGACGTTCATCAAAAATGTAATGGCAAGACTGCAGAAGCACAGAACTTATCCCATGAGTATTTTTGGCCACGTAGGTCTGTTCGCTGTCGGAAACGGAGCGAGCGCGTTGTACTATGTTTGCGTCACATCCATTGTTCGCTGCGATGCACCGAATTCTGCTAGCCTGTTACAGTTAGGGGCCGAGCGAGGAGGCTAACCTGTTCTGCCCGCATGCATTATCTCAATGAATATGCCAGAGCTATGGCATTTTTTTTTTCACTTTTGGACAAGTTTCTGCCTGCTCACACATGCGCCGCAGTTTCGGGCGCCTTCACGTGTATACCAGAAGTCAGGCTGATCGTTGACCCGCTTGACTTCTGAAGCCTGAAGTTCTGTTAGAGCAAGTTGAAAAAATTCATACTTATCGCACTTTTTGTGCGCTTCGGACGGCACGTTCACCGTAACCTGTTCTGAGGCGATGTGCACGCCTCAGAACAGGTTACGGTGAACGTGCCGTCCGAAATGCACATCGCCTCGGGGTAACAGACAACGTTCATTACCGTCCTCACATGCGGATAGCCGGAAAGCTTGCGACACATGTCTTTGCCTGCCACCTACGTTGCTAAACAGTGAGGCTAGTTTGTAGCGGAGAAGCTGACTTCGTCACAACGGTTGGCCTTCTCGGCCGCAGTGCACTTTTGACATTACCTTGAGTCCACACGTATATGTTTTCTGTAGTAGATTTAAACTTTATTTGCCCTTAACGATGAACACACACGCCTGCGCGAGTGATGCCTTTGTGCCTGGAATAAGTGACCTGCCTGGGGTCCGACTCCTCTTTCTCCAGCGTATGTGGCTAGTGCCATGGTTCACTGCTGCACCCCATTCTGTAAGTCCCGGCCAGGGAAAACTCCCGGTGTTTCCTTTCACCAATTCCCGACTGATGAAGAACTCTGTTCCAAATAATTTATCTGCATTTTACGTGAGAGTTTTTACCCGGTTTATGGCTCTTCCGCAAGATGCTGAGCCAAAGCCTGTAAGGATGGTTCACGGCTGGCGCATCTATAATCTATGACCCTCAGTACTACGGCAAAAATCATCATATAGGACGCGCTAAGCGTTCCTCAAGTTTACGACATCTCGATGATGAGTCCGCGAATAGCACTACTGAGTGAATGCATAAAGAAAGTATAGTTTTGGGGCCACAGGATTGGCCATCCTCCGTGTTTTCTTTTCAGCTTATTGCATATCAAAAACGCCATCCCAGAGCAACCTTGCCAACTCGCGTCGCACGCGAGCGGTTGGTTTATGGGATCTAACGTCCCAAAGCGACTCAGGCTATGGGAGACGCTGTAGTGTCGGGCTTCGGAAATTTCGACTACCTGTGGTTCTTTAAAGTGCACTGACATCGCGCAACACACTGGTGCTCCGCTTTAAATAAAAGCGTCAAAGAAACTGCACCATCAATGAAATATGCTTGAGGGCCTAAAAGGTACTCTTTAGAAGACAAAGACCTTTCTTGGCTCATGTGCGCCATATACAGAAAGTGTGATCAAAAAACGTCCTTCGCACTAGCACTTCCACAGTTTCCACAGGGAATCGAACCGCTATCTCTCCGATCCCGAGCCGAATGTGCTAACTACTATTCCACGCCGGGCTCGTGAGAACATGATGAAGACTAGCGCTCGGAAACACGGACAACACAAAGAAGGCAACACATGCGCTAACGTTCAATTGAATGTTTATTACATGCACGTAGATCTTTTTATACAAGGTGAGTGCATCAGAAGGCATCTCGCAATCCTATCCCACTGCAATCACTAGTGCCACAGATAATAGTTTTTGTTCGCGTCATCATCATGTCTACATCATGAACAACCAACTCGCTCAATCTGCCACTTCCATCGTGAGAACAGATCGTAATTCTCCTTGTCTAGCGACAAGCCTGCCATCTTCATGGCAGCGTAGGGGGTGCCACTGTACCTTGGCGGAGGACGTGTGCTCTCTCCCTAGACGCGATAGCTATCAGATGCGCGATGTGAATATAGGCTGAATCCTATGTCTCCAAACACACGGACTCTGGCCGCAGAGAGCAAGCGTCGGAAACGGCAGGAACAAGGACGGGCGAGTGATTCTCAAAATACCCCTCAACCTCTGACAATGAGGGTAGAGAACTTGCCCCAAAGGCTGTCGCCTTATCGTTTTTAAGAGTCTTATTGGCTCCTAGAATTTTTTTATTACGTGATAATATTGCTATCGTTGGCCCACATACTACAGCCCATCACAGGGCTTGCAGTGCCACTGTAAATAAATAATAAACTGCCAGTGCAGTTCTCTACCGAAAGGAAATGATCGCTGTTGCGTGTCGCTGAGCAAGGAACAAGAACGTCATTCTCACCGGAAACTAGCGCTCGTAGTTCAGCAGCGGTCGCTTCGTTCGCCAGGTAGCCCTGGCGTAGCACAATGAACGCCCTCGGCGCGTCGCCGTACTCGGGGTGCGGCACACCAGCCACGGCTGCATCCTTGACGGCCTCGTGCTGAAGCAGCATGCCCTCAATCTCGGAGGGCGCAACCTGTGTGTCCATGCACTTGAACATCTCCTTGATGCGATCCACTACGAAGAGTTGGCCGCATTCGTTGTAGTAGCCGATGTCCCCTGCATGGACCGCGCGCGCACGAACAGCATTACGCAAAAAAAAAAAAAAAAAAAAAAACCCGCTCAGTGTACTCAGGCCTACTCTGGCTGATGGATTAAAAAACTAGTAGCACCAGAAGGCAAAAAAGTGCACCATGAAGCAGCTGCATATTAGGCTTAAAGGCAATGTCAGCAAACGGTCGCTCTTTGAAGACACGAAATACTTCATCAATCGTTCTGGTGTTGGCCTTTTCTCAGGAATTTCATGGAAACATCACACCCTGCAGGTTCGTTTCCTCTCTTCTTGATAATATGTGTGGCAGACGCAGAGAAAACGCTCACCAGGTCAAGCATCGCCTCACTGCGTTATAATAATCTCATTCTCTCTCTGAGCTAAAAAAATAAAATAAAGTTGCCGACGATTACGTTACTTTCTAATGCGAAATTTGAGCACAGCTAATCAGATGTTTCACCTTTTCGGACAGCTTTTTTTAATTTTTCACACGTATCCTTTCAAGAAACACTCCACTAACAGTGCTTGACTGCCATGGAAGCTTCATGGTGGGATAAATGAAGAGATCAATTAACTTATCGGGAAGTTGCGGGAGGCACAGCGTGGGCCCATAGGAACGTTGGGCGACGAACAGATAGCAGCGACTGACTGGTGCCGCTGTCGAGTGAAGAGAACGTGACTCAGCGTTTCGGCTTAGGATGCACGCACCATGATCCGCTGGTAGCGAGCCGGCGTTTCAACAACCGGAGAGCACCCTCGCCGCCACGCAGGAAGAGGGGGCGGGGGAGGGGGGTGTAAGACCAACACCGATCTGTGACGTAAGCGCGATGCGGTGGCGCTTTTGTCACCAGGCTGGGCCGGTTGGGGGTGAAAACTAGGCTTAGCGCCCATAGCAATACATGGACCCGAAAAAATTTCAAAGCAATTTTCTAATTTCACGGCGCACCTATGGTCTCGTTATTCGGTAGAGAGCAACCATGAACATCCTAGAACAGATCACGAAAGTATGAAATCTCATTAACGAGGCGAAGTATTTTTAAAATACCGCGAAACGTATGCGGGTGCGAGTTGGGAGGGCGACTCATAGAAACACATGTAAACACAACTTACCGCAACGTTTTACTCGGTTCAGCAGCGTGAACCCTTCTTTTTTTTTTTTTTTTTTGGTGAACGTCTTGTATCACGCCCCGACATCATGTGGAGTGGTACACTACATTCCCTTGCAAGTACTGCAAGTCTGACGACTTGCGGGACCGTTCACAGCACGATAAACTGACCGCGCACAGTTGCAGACGGCAATGCACCACCGGCGCTGTCGCTAGCAGACTCTCCGGAGCTGGAGGCGGCCGCGGTGGGTATCGCCAGCTGCGCTGTCGTCTGCTGCAATGCGCGACTCTCGTTCGGTTCGTATTGTCGTACGGCGTTTGACAACTGCCTTTTAAATATAATTCTGCCTAGGATGTATCACTTGAGGGACAGTATTATCAAGCTAATTTACTCCATGTGGCAGCATATCAGATTATAAACAAAACTACGTGATTCGCTACATGAGCATTTTGGGGGTGTTTGGATTCACAACATAGATTATTCGGAGAGTTTTAAAAATAGACCGCCTCCGCAATGACGCAGCATACTTCTTCGAAGCACTGGCCAATGTTTAACGACCGGCCACCACTTCTGGTGCTCTGCGAAACGAGAAAAATGTTGCGGTAAGTTGCGTTTACTTGTGTTTTTATGGGTCGCCCTCCCAACTCACACCCCCATACGTTTCGCGGTGTTTTAAAAATACTTCGCCTCGGTCATTAGATTTCATACTTTCACGATCTGTTCTAGGATGTTCACAGTTACTCTGCACCGAATAATGACACCATAGGTATCTCGTGACATTAAAAAACTGCTTAGAAATATTTTGGTTCCCATATTTTTTTTGCTTCAAACAAAAAAAGCGAAAGAAAATTAGTCACATTTTTTTTCTTTCAGGGTATTACCGAGCATAACCTCTCTGCATTTAGGAACCCCGTAGCTGATGCGAACTGGAATACTATTCTCTCGGAAAAAGATGCCGAAAAAGCATATGAGACTTTCATGTACACTTTGAAACCCATTTATACTGCCTGCTTTCCAATAAAAACACTGAAACGAACGCGGCGTTGTCGAAAGCCTTGGATTAGAAATGAACTTGTTACCAAAATAGACACGAAGAATAAGTTATATCATAAGTTTATCAAAACTAAAATGCAAGTGACCTGCATGCTTTTAAATCTTTCAGAAATCGTGTGGATAAAGAATTAAAAAAGGCCAGAAAGGATTACTATACCAGTAAATTTCAATCAACTGGTGGTCGTACCGATATTGTGTGGAAAAACTTGAACAGCCTATTAGCCTACAAATAAGAAAAAGAACAAATTACGGCTATAAATGTAGCCGGGAAATCTTTAACTGGTCAGAAATTAGCCGATGAGTTTAACAACATTTTTGTGAACCTCTCTAGAAATATGTGTCCACAGAATAATCTTAACGATATTCCTTGCACACTCGATACTATATTTCTTAGCCCAGTTGATGACTGTGAAATAATGGCAACTTTCAACGATCTGAATAGCACAACAGCAACCGACATCGATGGTGTAAAAATGAAACCTATCGCTTACGTCATTGACTTAATCTCACCCTATGTGACGCTGTGACGTTACACCCCACGTGACACACGGGCTGGCAGGAGCTGCCAACTTGGGTCTCTCGTTTCATATGGGACGGTTATGTTGGAATCAGCCTGCTAAGACCCTGGAATTCCCGTTACCCTTATAGGCCACTAAGGCACGTTCAAATGGGCCGGTTAAAGCGGGGCTTTATATGTGGGCTGAGGAAGAAGAAAAAGAGAAGAACGCTCGATCACCCGCAGCTAATTTCGCTCAATATTTGGTTCAGCAGCGTTGAAACCTTGTAATTTTTTTTCTGTTTCGCCCAACAATGGCAAACTACTATAAGTCCAGCCGTAGCTGAATAAGAAAATTCTCGCCAACTACACT
The DNA here is from genome assembly GCF_055883805.1 of Amblyomma maculatum. Taxonomy (NCBI): domain Eukaryota; kingdom Metazoa; phylum Arthropoda; class Arachnida; order Ixodida; family Ixodidae; genus Amblyomma; species Amblyomma maculatum. The sequence goes on along the minus strand of NC_139344.1, from coordinate 104,036,441 downwards.
GTAAGCGGAGTAATACAGGAAAAGAGATTGCCGCAAATACTTTCCTTGAAAATGCGTCCGTGCAGCTCGAACTCACCTGTCCGAAGAAACCCATCCTCGTCGTAGAGGCTAGCCGTTGCG